>NC_091084.1:27847500-28472500 GCF_032405125.1 Capricornis sumatraensis | reverse complement strand
GCACCAGGCTGAGCTCCCTGTGATAACAGCAACTTCCCACTAGCTATCTGTTAATATTTTGCACGTGGTAATGCATATAAGTAGCAAGCAGTTCATGCAGCTCAATATCAGAAAAACAAACAACTCAATCAAAAAAAGTGGTAAATGGGTGGAAGACCTAGACAGACATTTCTCCAAAGAAGATACACAGATGACCAACATACACATGGAAAGATGCTGAACATCCCTCATTAGTAGAGGAACGCAAATCAAAACGACAGTGAGGTATCACCTCACACGGGTCAGAATGGCTATCATCAAAGCATCTACGGTTTTTAAGCAGAAGATATCTAAGTTAGTGATACGGGAACATCTGGCTTTAAAATGGGGTCATGAGGGATCAGGTACAGTGCCTCTTGCATTGAACTGTGGTGTGTGCTAATACTGAGTCGTTGCCTCTGAATGTAGCCACCAGAATCCTCAACCTGTTGCCCCATAAATTTTCTCTCTAGTGCCATCAGTCTACTTATCTGATCCCGTAACATTGGCCAGGACGCATTTCCTACTTGTGTGGCTGGGTAACCCTGAGCCAGCAGTGTGTTGGAGGCCGTTCACACAGGATAGTGGGAATCCATTTTACACATCTTTCCCCAGTTCTGTGTTCAGCAATATCATGTTGGCAGCTTGAAACTGGCAGTGTGGAAGTATTTACACCATGGAAACTGGCAAACACGACAAATCAGGGCTTTCTTCTCCCCCAGAGAGCCTGCTGTAAAACACTTACCAGCACACCACTGATGCCAACACGCTTCCTGTTTATCTCTTGGCATAACTGGCTTCCTCTAATCCATAAATTTCAGCTCAAATATCACCTCTTCAGAGAGATCTTTTTATCTGATCTTATCCCCCACCCCAGCCACCTTCTATTGTATTATCAACCTTTTTCTTCAGAGCACTCATATCAATCTATAACTACCTTGTGTGTGTATTTTATGGACTGGTCTGTAGCTCAACTTACCCACTAGAAATCTTGTTTTGACTTGCTTACTGTTGTCTCCCCAACATCTAGTGAAGGGCCAGACACATGGTTGGTGCTCACAAAATATCTCTGATGAATGAATAAGAAGAATCAATGGTTCCAACAGTTCAGGCATAAGAAAAGCAAAGCATATATGTGTTTATACCTTACAATACATCCTGAATGCTTTTTTTTGGGGGGGGGGGTCAGTGAGGGTGGTGAAGGAAAGTTTTATTACGTGCAGCTAGTAATAAGAACACCAAGATCTTGCTGGAAACAGTCTCTCTCATCCTGAGCGTTTAGAGAGTGTTTTTCATTGTATGCCCAGGACCAAGCACAGTGCCCAGAATTTTCAGGATGGATAAAACTAGGGATTATCTAATTCATTTAACTTTCTCTATAACACCCTAGGGGCTTCCCAGATGGCTCAGTGGCAAAGAATCCACCTACCGATGCAGGAGAAACAGGAGGTACAAGTTCCGTCCCAGGGTTGGGAAGACCCCCTGGAGAACGAAGTGGCACCCCACTCCAGTATTCTTGCCTGGAGAATCCCATGGACAGAGAATCCTGGTAGGCTACAGTTCATGGGGTCACAAAGAGTCAGACGTGACTGAGCAACTGAGCACGCACTTACAGTGCACCATGGAGAACTCCATTCCTTTGCCTTCACCAGCAACATAAAACATTACTATTTCCTTCTGAGAAAGCAAAATCTCCAAGGCAGGAAGAGTTCCTCACCACTAGGAGTGCTAGAAAGCCAGAGAAGGCATCAATTTATCTCTGTATCTGTAAAAATATCTGTATTTTTCTTCTCTGACTAGGTCACAGCAATTCATTATGTCACCCTTAGGCAAGACACCAAATGGGGATGAGAGGGTCCATGGTCCCATCTCTTCCACCCAGTGGACTGCCTCAGAGATGGCTTTGCTTACATGACTGAATAGCTGTAAGTCACCTTTGCCCCAGCCTCCTGGAGAAGGCGAAAGAAGTTTTTGAAATGTTTTCCTGCCACACGGATCACTGCATTATGCATGAGGGCAAACCCAGGGAACAGCAAATCATTGTGGGATGGAGGGGCAGGGTTCATGCAGAAGGGAAAATCGAAACTTTACTTGCCTTCTCCTCGTGATGGTTTCCCTCAATTGATAATTAGTGTTATATTATCCCACATCTTTAATAGGTTATTGATGCCTTTGGCAGCGATATAATCCTGGTGTCAAGAGTAATTCTTTCTTTCTATTAGGCTGCGCTGACTACACTCAGGCAAGGCAGCTTGGACACAGGGTCTGGCTGATCCAACTCAAATCAATGCGATCCAGTACTTCTCTGGGCATTGGCATGAAGGAAGAAAGATGTATATTCACAATTTGCCTTAAAAGCACAAGAAGCCATGAGACGTGGGGTCCAGTAAGTGAACACAAGCTGAGGAGGTCTTTTCTCTTCATCATCTTTGGGTGGAAGATGCCAAATACCCTGCTGCCATGTTCTTGGTACTCACTGTGTGAGCAGGAGTTGCTCCCAACTTCAGAAATGGAAACGATCCACTTTGTCTCAGTCAGCACCGCATCTCCTAGGTGGGTTTTCTCCCCTTTTCCAGTTCCTCTTTTCCTGTGGGCAGTAGTGCTTCTGGTCCAGAGGACTCTAGACAATCCACAAAGCAGAAATACCTCTGCTGCTAAGACGCTTCAATCATGTCTGACTCTGTGCAACCCCATAGACAGACGGCAGCCCACCAGGCTCCCCCATCCCTGGGATTCTCCAGGCAAGAACACTGGAGTGGGTTGCCATTTCCTTCTCCAATGCTTGAAAGTGAAAAGTGAAAGTGAAGTCGCTCAGTCGCATCCAACTCCTAGTGATCCCATGGACTGCAGCCCACCAGGCTCCTCCGTCCATGGGATCTTCCAGGCAAGAGTACTGGAGTGGGGTGCCACTGCCATCTCCAGAAATACCTCTAAGTATCCCAAATTAGACAATTAAGAGTTGAGTGTCTGAAGGGGCTGTAGGTCTTTGAATATGAATCCTGGGTAGACAACAAAATTCCTGAACCATGTGGAAATGGCCATTGAGGTCAGATTCATGTATCTCAGGGGATCCCAGAGAACTTCCAGGAGAAGCTGAGGAACAGCAACCAATTCAGGGTTCTACAAGCTGAGGATTTACATATTTCAGAAAACCATGATCTTGTAATAAGAGACTCCTTTTCTAGAAAGCTCAGAGTCTTTCTATCTCATCTCCCTTATAAGGGTATAAGCACTGGTGTTAAAGTGGAAAAAAAAAAACAAAAACACCTGAGGCCTGGACTGGTCATTTAGATGCTATATGACCTTGCTTAAGTTGCTTCATCTTTCTGAACCTCATTTTTTCCCAACAGTGAAATGGGAACAACTATAAAAACTCTGCATCCCTAACAGAGTGTAGAGGGATAAGTAAACGAGATGGTACATAAAAGAGACACTTGTAGCCAAGCTGCACGAACTCCAGGGAATCTTTGATATGCCAGGACCGTTCCCTTCTTCTAAGAACAGAGCTTCCATCTCTAGGAAATGTTCCTTCCCCCAAACACATCTTGTGATTTGAAACAAACACACGACTATATGTCAGATAGATAACCAACAAGGACCTACTGTTTAGCAAAAGGAACTCTACTCAATATTCTGTGATAACCAATATGAGAAAAATAATCTAAAAAAGATTAAATATATGTATATGTAAAACTAAATCACTTTGCTGTATACATGAAATGAATACAACATTGTAAATCGACTATATTCCAATAAATTAAATGCTTAAAAATTTTTTTAAAAAAATGAAAAAATCTGCCAAGTTGTTACTCTATGTGGGTATCTGCCCAGATCCAGCCAGTCATGGCAACCCTCTCTGTGGCTGTCCTGGTTGACTGGGATGGCCCTGGGGGGAGCATGAAACCCCAGTGAGGCATTGAGAGCCCCTCTTGCTAAGAGAAAGATTATGAAGCAGTTTCCCCTGGGGGTAGAAGCTATTGGATGTGAGGCATGGAGATTGTGGTAGCTTTGTTCCCTAATGCGTAAAGGAAGTCTGACTGCTGAGGGAGAAAATAGAGCTAGAACTCAAAGGAGAGATGAAATACAGAAAGAGATCCATCTCGTTCAGATTTTCCTGTGGGTCCAAACGAAATCCTTCTCCTTCACGGCTTGAAAGGATATTCCATCAATATCCTTCCAGTACATTCCTCTTTTTCGCCTAAGTCAGTTTTTGTTATTTCTGTCACTTACAACCAAAAGAGACTCAATAAAGAAATTGCAATTCATTATTCAGGCTCCCAGCTCCAGGCCGAGCTTGGATCATACATTCTGGTCTCTTCGCCTCACAGTGCACAGGTCTCCTTCTCCAGGGCCATTGCACTTGCTTTGTCCTTCATTCACTCCACCAAGAATCTATGAGCTTTCCACATGTGCCAGGCACCCTCTCATCCCTCTGGGTTCTGCATGTAATCAAAAGAAGACATTTGGGTGCTATCCAGAGGAAACTAACAGCTCCATACCTTACAGGCACCCAGTCAATAGGTCAAGTCTAAATATTTAGCCTGATGCTCTCGTTTATTTGTTTTCTTTTTCTGTAGCATCTATTTATGTAGGATTCTTCAAATCCTTCATGGAATGGAATAGGTTATAACTCACGAAAAATTGCTGAGCATCTACTGTCGACTGGGAACTATTGGGGAAAAAAAGACATGCCTTTGCCCTTGAAATGTGTAGAGTCTTGCTGAGCAAACAGTGCAAAGCTAGAGAACAAGTCAGAAAAATCAAACCTGGCAATTTATGGGGCACAGATCATACGATTTCAAACAATCAGAGAAGGGAAGTATTTGATAGACTAAGGTGTTTAGGATAGAATTGAAATAGGGTATACCCTGCTGGATTTTCTTTTTCAGACAGCACAGTAATTAATTTTTAAAACTAGCTGATATCATTTGAAATTCAGGAGATTTCATATTTTTAAAAAATATAGATTTCTTCATATTTTTTAAAAATATAGATTTCTTTTTTTTTTAATGAATTAGGAGAGCTGGTAAAAATTCACATTTGGCCATAATCCACTGGAACTGAACAACCGTTGCCCCCTTCAGAAAGGGCAGCCACGTCTCTGTTACCATCTGACCAGTTTGGTACAGTTAGATTCCTCAGCCTGGTTCCCAAAGACGTTTGAATTTGATACCTAAAAACTAAGTTGGAGTTCAAAATGTCCCAGCTCCCCAGAAGCCTCAAAGAAGGGGCTTTAGGGACAACTCATATCTAAAGTTGAGGCCCACCTTGACAGGCACCCAATTTAGCATTGTTAAAGTGTCATCGACCAAAGTGCCCTATACCAGCCAGGCTGCATTCACCCACCTGGCTCCAGGTGAACACGAGCCAGGGGAAAGATGCTCTGTAGGAACATAAGGACGGAAGCATCCTTCATCAAGTCATCAACCATCAAATGCCTGCCACTCAGAGCCTCAGACTTTCTTCCTCCTCTTCCTCCTTCTTCTTTTTCTTCTTTTAAATGGCCACATTTTCTCACCTTGTTGCATTTGAAAGCAGATGATACAGAATGAATTCCTTTGGGGGCTGTATGTGCGGGAGCGCGCAAAAGTATTTATGAATCCTAAATGAAGCTGGCTGCAGAGCCCAGGAGCTCCAGCAGAGCCCGGCGTGTGAGCCCGGCGGAGTCTGATCTCTTACACAGGAAGCTGCGTTTGATATCTCATTTGTTGGCTGTGTTCCTCACAAAGCCGAGTGCTGTTTAACCTACTTTCACAACGCAGAAGAAAATGCAGAGGAGGCTGGGTGAGCAAGGGAAGGCCGTCCCCAAAAAACGCCCTGGAATGGTCAGAAGAGATGCTCACAGGGCGTGTGGAAGGTGCTGCCACCCTCTGGCTGGGTGTAGCATCACACCTGCTGGATCACGTGGGTACCCCTCCCCCCTCTTTGAGGTCCTCTGATTCTAAACTACCCTGAAATCCCAGCATTGTAGATGAATTCAGACTGGTTTGTTTTTTTTTTATTTAGGTCCTTAGACAAAGATGTTCTTTATCTGCTTCTGGTTTCATAAGAAACTTTTCTTGGGTAAACCAAGACCCCCCCCACCCCTCCAATCCTGGCCTAGGAGAGACCCAGCATGTAGTCGTGCCTGAATACACCTCTTTCTGCTAGATATTCAGCCCACGCATGACAGAGACTTTGGCAAAATGCTAGCAATCAGAAATCCACTCTTCATAGACATAAAAAAAAGTCAGTACATAGGTCTCCCCAATAATGATAGTCTACATGCATTAGCATATATTTCCTTGAGAAGTGAACTATCAGAGGATGTCCCTAAAAGCAATTCATTCTGTTTACAGCTTTTCTGAAGCCCCCAAGAGGGAATCATCTCAGAACACTGAAGACACCACACTGAAAATAGTGAAAAACATTCAATTTGGAAACAATTTTACCTCTATCTATCTTTTTTTTTCTTTTTTCATCTGTGAGTCAGCCCACTGCCTTGGTTCCTTCCCCTACCTGGAGGCGGTCCTCTCCATGCTCCCCCCTGGGGTCACCGTGAGGACAAGAATGATGCTCTGTCCCCAGAGTGTGGCCAGTGGGAGACCAAGCAGGACACCCCATCTTTTTGTGTTATTTTTTCCAGTTTGACTGAGATTTAATACACAGTACTACATACCTTTTAAGTGTACATGATGGTTTGACTCACATACATCATGAAATAACTACCCCAATAAGTTTAGTGAACATCCATCATCATATATTTTTTTCCTTGTGATGAGAACTCTGAGGGTTTGCTATCTTAAAATCTCTCATATAACATTCAGTAGTATTAGTTACATTAATCATGTTGTACTTTACACCCTTCGATGCTTTCTACCTTATGACTAGAAGTTTGCAATTTTTGATTGCCTTCATTCAGTTCCGCCCAACCCCTCTTCACCTCTGGTAACTACAAGTCTGATCTCTTTTTCTATGAGTTTGCTTGTTTGTTTCTGAGGTGTAATTGACCTACAGCACTATTTTAACTCTTTGGAGGACACCACATCTTTCCTCCTGGTGGAAAACACCTCATTTCCAGAATGGAGGAGGGCTGGTGACAGAGGCAGAGAACAGAGGATGGTGGTGTTATTCCTACCGTGTACAGATGGCTCTCCAGGAGCTGGCTGCTGCTCTTTAAATAGAGTCAATATGGATGTCGCACTGTATTACCCCATCCTCTGGGCTAACAGTAAGATTGGGTGACCACATCAGGGCTTCCCAGGTGGTGCTAGTGGTAAAGAACCCGCCTGTCAACACAGGAGACACAGGAGACCCAGGTTTGATCTCTGAGTTGGGAAGATCCCCTGGAGAAGGGCATGGTAACCCACTCCAGTATTCTTGCCTGGAGAATCCCACAGACAGAGGAATCTGGTGGGCTACAGTCCATAGGGTCACACAGTCAGACGCAACTGAAATGACTTAGCACACAACCACGTCAACAGTGAGAAAAGGGGAGCAAAGAAGTATCCCTTTGATTACAAAATGCCCAGGTACCGGTACAGCTGAAGAAATCACTCAACTCTTAGGCATGTACACCCTTCCCAGGTGGCTCAGTGGTAAAGAACTCGCCTGCCAGTGCAGGAGATGCAAGAGACACAGGTTCAATCCCTGGGTTGGGAAGATTCCCGGAAGGAAATTACAACCCATTCCAGTATTCTTGCCTGGGAAATCCCATGGACAAAGGAGCCTGGCGCGCTGTAGTCCATGGGGTCACAAAGAGTCAGGACTAGTGACTGAGCACACACACATGGGCAGGCACGTGCTGCCCGAGAGAGGGCTAAGAGGATGGCAGGCCTTGCATCTTCAGCAAAGCCAAGGGCATCACAGCCTGGACCAAGTGGTAAATGCCTACTACCTGCCCACAGCATGCTCTGAATAGGAAGGAAACAGAGTAAATAAATGCTAAAATACCATGTTTGCTTTTGAAAGAGGTGAGCAAGGCAGTCAGAGGTAAGCCACGCCCGGTTGTGGGAGGTAAATACCCTGGATTCTGAACTTGGGACACAGAAGGTGGGAGCTGCCATGTTCCCTTGGTGAGACAGCTGGCTGCTCTGAGACTTCAACTTCCTCTGCTGATGCTAGTCCAGAATGTCCCATAGCTTCTTGTGAGGAGGAAATAAAAATGCAGTGGCTTTCAAGTCAATAGTGCTATCCTTTCTCAAAAGAAAAACTATATATGAAACTCTAGTGAAAATGCGGATAAGAGCTGAGCTGTGGATTTGGGAGGGGTAGGGGCGTGGAGCTCACCACCTACTCGGTCTTTCCTTGCCCCCAGAGTGGCACCCATGGGCACTGTATACCCCTGAGAAGTGTGACTTGAAGGCCAGTGAGATAATGGTTTGAAACTGTGTATTATTACTTTTATTAATGATCATACAAACTGGCCGTTAGTACAGGTGACTGTAGGGATGAGGGAAGGGAGAGATCAATATGGGCTTAAGTGTTCAAATAACAGTAGGACACGCACTGATCCTTAAAGGATGGCGGGTGTCTGGCTGGGACAGAGGCTGTGCGGTGGGGACTCCAAGCATGTTACCTGTGCTCCTCAGGGCAGGGCAGGGGGAGAACCCATCTGGTTAGAGATGACCATGTGTTTGAAGTGGACGAGGCAGCATGGGGTGGTTTAAGCTGCTTCTTTAGGCAGATGAATGATGATACAGGGTAGGGTTTTATATGGCAGCCCCTTTGGGAAGCCTACACCAGGAAGGAGCTGGCTGGGAAGGGTCCTGAGGGTGGTTAGCCTGGCTTTGCTATTTGACTCTAGATGGACTAATCCATTGCCTTGAACCGTACTTGTTTGAGGAGTCAAACTTCTGGCATCAAGGTCCATTTGCTCTACTGATTTTTGCTCTGGACTCTGAGTTCGAATCCTAGTTACCATGTCACAGCTCCCCATGTGCCCTGCTCTCCCCTGCCACTAGCTTATGCGTGTGGAAGTCCCCTACCTCCATGGAAACATCTCCTAGAAAGTCTGTTTCCTCAGAATCTCAGTCTCTCCAGATCCCCTTGGAGCCCTCGTGGTGGCCCCTGTAGGGCCTTGTGCCTGAGGGGAGGGCTGTCCCTGCCCTGCCTTTTCCACAGCAATCTTTTAAGGCCCCAGGAATGATTGACCTTCGCTGTTTGTCTCAGAACACCTTGTTGTCTTGTCCTCTTTGAAATGCCTGACAGCAGCAAATGCTTGGGTCTAAAAGCAAAATAATGAAATCAAATGAAAGCTCCCCAATTTCTCAAGTGCTTGTCCTTGGTCCGGTGTGGTGCACGGCATGCATTATTCAGAGAGGAGCAGCTGCATTACCTGAAGCAGAAATTCTGCTTTTCAGGTACCGGTCTGGAGGGATGGCTGGAGTAGAGCTGGATGGCCTGCCCAGCAGCCCGTGGGTGCTTTGGGAGCAGAAGAGGGTCAGCTTTGGTGCTGGATCCCACAAGGTCATTGAAGTAGCTTGTGCCTGCTGCCTAGTCATGGGAACAGTTAGGTCAGTTACCCCAGTCTGAGAGGGAGGGAGGTCTTGAGGGGTAGGGCAGATGCCAGGAATGAAGGAGAGATCGTGCAAACTACGTGACTGGAAGAACTGCCAACTGCACCAAAGTCCCCCAGAGAGAGGGCCCATACCCATATCACAGCCTCTAAATGCACAAGCTGCATGAAATTAAAGAATACAGAATATCTTCTAAATGAGATGGCTACAAAATTGAAATATGGTGGGTGAGGGGGTGGAGAGGGTCCACCAGGGAGGATTGTAGTCTAATCTCAGTTACGCATCCTCTTCCCATAAGACCATTATGCTCCCTTGCCTATTTACCCTGACTTTCTGAGGCCCTTAAAAGAGGGAATGTATGTTAGTCCCAACCCCTTGCATTGTCAGGCTTGACCATGTGACTTCCTTGGGCCAATGGAATGTTGGACAGTGTTGCTCTAAGAAGTATGGTGCTTTCACTGGTTCTCTTGAGTTCTCTTGCTTCATTCCTTATACTGTCAGAACAGCAGGTCCCAAATTAGGTTCAGCTTAAGTCCAGGAATGAGAAGACACATGGAGAATATCTGCAGCTGCCAACATGCTCTGTGAACAAGAAAGAAACACTTGTGGTTCTGAGCCACTAAGATTTTAGGGGGCGTTTGTTACCATAGCAAAACTGGCTAATATGGTTGATGTCAATCAATGATGAGGAAATTAATCAGGTCTGCCTTGAGTTAAGCTTTTTTAAACTTGATTTGTTTATTTAATTGATTGTTGTCATCTTCACTTGGGGTGAATAGCATTGATAAATAAGAGGGGTTGTTTGTTTTAATGAATCCACAGAAAAACGTTGATATTTACAGAATCCACATATTATAATTTGACAAGTCCTATGGCTGGACTTCTAACTGAATTTCCCTTCTTTCATGGTTGAGTAGGTCTAAACAGAGTGTGTGGTTGTCCATTCTCTTCCCTGAACTGTTGAGAACACATTCACCAATCCTCTCCAGAATCCTACCAACTTTATGTGGACAGCTGGCCTTCAGCTGTGACTTAATAAGTATTGTCTAAGCCCTTACTATGCCTAAGGCCTTGGGAGTGTACATTCATTACTTCATTTGGCCTTCCCCACAATTCTTTAACAATAGGTGATATTGCTGCTACAGACTGAATGTGCCCCGCTACATTTATATATTGAAACCTAACCCCCACTGTGATGGTCTTAACGGGCGGGGCATTTGGGAGGTACTTAGTTTACAGGGTGGAGCCCTTGGGAACAGAATTAGTGCCCTTATGAAAGAGACTTCAGAGAGCTCCCTCATCCCTTCCTTCATGTGAGGACACAGTGAGAAGATGGCTTCTGGGTCTATGAACCAGAAAGTGGGCTCTTACCAGACCCCAAATCAAGTGTTCAACTTGACCTTGGAATTCTCAGCCTCCAAAACTTTGAGAAGTGAATTTCTGTGGTTCATAAACCACATGGCCTATGATATTCTGTTAGGGTAGTCAGAATTGACTAAGATAATTGTCATGTACCTTTTGAGGAAATCAAAGTCCAAAGGGTTTTCCAGGGGCACAAAACTGGTAAGAATCAAATCATAATTTTAACTGAGGTTTCTTCCTTCTTGACCCAAGGCTCTCTCTTCACTGTTCCAAGATCCGTGGATTGTACGTGTTCTATATGATGTTACCATCCAGGATATAATCTGCCAGGAGCTCAGAGACAATAGGTCACAGGCTAGTAGTAAGGAGATGGGCCAGAAGCTAAGACTTCTTACACTTAATACATTTTTATTTCAATTTATTTTATTCCCAGACATGAAGTCATTCATATTATATTCCTAGAATGAAAAGTTCAACTAGCTAGGAGTCTCCGAACTTTTGGGGGAGGTACTTCTGTTTCTTCTTAGAAGAGACGCATTAGTGGAATTAAAAACAGATACCTCTGCAAGAAAGTTGGTTTCCAAGGGGGCTGCAGTCTTTAAAGAACATTCCTACTGTTAATTATCTGAGAGTAGCAAGACTCATATTGTGAACAAAACAACAATAATAATATTAATAATTAAATAATAGCTTCAGTGCCAATAAGTATTTTGCACAATGCTTTCATATAAATTATCTATCTGCTGTCTGAGAAGGCCTCCAAGAGCCACTTGGATTGACCCTGTCTTCACTGCTGGCTACCATCTGTCTGGGGCTCAATAGTGCATGTGTCCAGGCCTGGCTGGGCTCCATCCGTCACCTCCTGCCTTTCTGCCTCCAGAAAGAACAGACACTTGATGGTCTGAGAAACCTGGCAGCCATTGAAAGAGACCCCTTCCTGTCTTTGTACATTTAATTGACTGGACTATAGACTTGCAGAGTGACCTTGGCTTCTTATGGAGAGATGAGGAGAAAAGATAGGAGTTTCCAGTTTGCCTTTATTTGGCTTTCATACAAAACTTCCCTGATGGCTTGGATGGTAAAGAATCTGCCTTCAATGTGGGAGACCCAGGTTTGATCCCTGGGTCAGGAAGATCCCTAAAGAAGAGAGTGGCTAACTACTCCAGGGTTCTTGCCTGAAGAATCCCCATGGACAAAGGAGACTGGTGGGCTACAGTCCATGGGATCACAAAGAATCAGACACAACTGAGAGACTCACACACACACACACACACACACACACACACACACACACACACACACTCTCACAATTTCCACTCTAGGAAACAGCTCTTGTGGGATCCACTACTTTCTCCCCAGCATCTGAATCATAGATATATTTCCTTAGGAGCAAAGAAGTATGAATGTGGATGGCTCAGCACACATCCATGTCTACCACTAAAGAGCCAAGACACAGCCGTGAGTTGGAAGGGACATCTCCCTGCAAGGAGTGCAAGTTCTCCTTGAGTCTGGCCCCAGGTCCCTTGGCTGGAAGGGTTTGGGAATGAACTTGGCAATGACCAGGCCTACCTAAGGAGTGCTGTGGGCCACTTTGCTTTTCCACAGAGTTTTATGCATCTGAGGTGCTTCCCTAGAGTGATGCTGTGGGGCTGGAGAAATCACAGTTCTGTTGGCTGTGTACAAAGCTACGAGTCCTGTCCTCGACTTTTCTGCACCTTTCTACGCCTGGGGAAAGGTGAGGTTCTGACTGTGCTTACCTCCTAACCTCATCTTACTGACATCTACATCTGGCCATCTGCAACCTGGACCAGACTGCCATATTGGAGGAAAAGAGACGCTCTTTGAGACATTCTGATTCCCTCTCTGTGAAAGCTGCTGTGATGTCAAGTAAGGAATCATACGAAACCTGGTTTCTGAGTGCCTCAGATTCCAAAGGCCCCAGGCCCTATATTCTGATCCCTCGTCTAGCCTGCCTTCTTGTCTGCTCCTGTCCTGGGGATTAAGGCAGTGGCTGCCTGGTTGACTGCCCCCTTCTGGGGAGGGAGGTGGTCTCAACCCTGCCCTCCCACAGCCATAGCCCTCTTTGGAGGGCATCTATTACACAGCCTCCATGCCTCTCACCACAGCTAAGAGAC
Organism: Capricornis sumatraensis; assembly: GCF_032405125.1. NCBI lineage: Eukaryota > Metazoa > Chordata > Mammalia > Artiodactyla > Bovidae > Capricornis > Capricornis sumatraensis. The sequence continues at coordinate 28,459,488 of NC_091084.1, read as the reverse complement.
AAGAGTGGGCCTTGGACCCAAGGGCGGGCAACTGTAGCCTGCCATCAGCCTGGGTAGCGGCTATGCTTTTAAACCTTTGGAACTTGCCGGTTCCAGATGACTGGCCGAATCTGGCAGATTCTGCTTCAGAAGTTGAATGTTAGAGGTACAGAGAATGGGCTGGTGATTAAAGTGGGGGTGGTAGGATCCAAAGACACAAACACCAGCAGTGGCTCACTCTCCGTGGGGGGCAGAGGGGGTGCTGGGTGGGTGGAATGCCTGCTTCTGCAGGCATGACCGGTGACCCAGGCACAAAGGCTAGGTTGGCACCTCAAGGACCCCCGGGCTTGTCTTTTCATAATACTGCTTTCCTGTGTTCTTGCAACAATCTCAGTAACCCGATTCTATTTCTTTTTATAGAACCTAAAAGAATATAAGTTGTACAGAACACATACTTGAGAGGCCTGAATTTAAAAGGCAGAACAAAACAACTGACCAGAGGTTCCTTGGACCCCCATCAATTTGCTCACCCGGGTCAGGCTGAGATGTATCTCTGGCCCTGCCGCTGGGAGTGATGCACCCTAGGGGGTTGGAGGGTTCTGGGTGGAGATGATTCGAGAGAAGGGGCTCAGAGAGGGACAAGCAAGGCTGTTGAGATGGGAAAAGCTCTGACCTAAGAAGGGGTCCCTTTCCTGTTCTCCAAACACTCTGAGCAGAGGAAGGGGAGAGTTGAGACAGTGAGATGAGGATGGTGGTGATGGTGTGAGGATAGGGTGGGAATGGGGGATGGGATAAAGGAATAGTCTTCTGCTCCTAGGTTCCCAGTCTCCCCAGGCTTCAGCTCCTGGCTCAGATCCAGTCAGACAGTGGGGAGATGGATGAAGTGGACGCCCAGCGTCTGGGCCGTCCTCCTTGCTCTAATTTTGGCTTCGTGTCTGATGTCCTCCCTTCACCCTCTTTGCAGCCAGAGCTAAGCCTCCCTGATCCGTGGGGGAAAATATAGCTTTGCGAGCCCAGAAACTCAGCAGCCATGCTAAACAGAGAGGAAGATGGCTTTTGAAGCCCGCCTTCTTCAGGAAGCCTTCTCTGCTTAATCCCAGCTGGACAAACTCTTTATTTTGAGTTATCCAGGGAATGTGAGAGTTGGACTGGCCAACTGGGAGCACCAGGGGGACAGCAGCTATGTCAGCCTGGTTCACTGATACATGCTGAATGCTTAATGAACACAGCGCCCAGCCCAGAGAAGGGGCTCGATTAGTGGTCATTGAATAAATGAATAAACAAATGGATGCATGATTGAATACACTCTTTTTTTTTTTTAAGCTGAAGTACCTTTGTTCTATATGAAATAGTGTGCAGCTGCCAATATGTAAGAGCAAAGCCATGAACTGTTATGGAGGCAGAGGAGAGGGTCCAAACCTCTGCATCCTGGGCTCCTCCATGCTTCTCTGCACCAGTTCCTAGGGATTCTCTGCATATTTTGAAATTCCATGGGAAACTCTTCTCATTTTCCCAGTGAAGAAACAGGCCCCCAAAGGAAAAGTGGCTTGTCTAAGCTAGAACAGGCACCCTGGTCTCCCGACCCCCAGACAATTTTTCATGTGCTCCATTTAGACCGTATTAATTCACAGTGCTGTGTGCCCAGCAAACAGTGGTGACTGAAGATTTGGGAGGGAGGGAGGAAATGTGGGGTAGGGGAAGGGGGGGACTTGTTGATTCCCGGGCTGTGTGCGCTGGCAACAGTCATGAGCGACACCCGCAACGAAGGATGCGGCACCAAAATAAAATGTATTGTATTTAAATATTCCCCAAGTCATTTTGTGTATTTAAGTCTTAATTCATCTCCTCTAAATCTCTCCCCGCTACATTAATGTGACGACTTTGACAGAAAGATGAATAACATTATTAAAGGAGCTCGGGAGCAAATTTCACTCATAAAAATCTCCCATTCACTCACTCTCTTTGCCGTTCCCGCTCCGCATTCTGTTCCTGTTCACGTCCCACGTCTCCATCCCTCCGGGCCCCCGGCTGCTGGTAGGGAAGGGGTGCTGGTAGGGAGATTCAGAGGACAGGGGTACGTGTGTATTTCATACTCACTTCTAAATCTTCCCCCCTTTCATTTGAAAAATATATCGTTTGAGCCAAACCCCAGATGTGGCAAGATTCAGCCTGGAAAGAGGAAGGGAAAGCAGATCCTCGATTGAGAAAAGCCCCCTGCAGGGACACAGGATGGGGGAAGACGCATGGCACGTGACCAGAAAGCATCCTCCTTGAGAAGCACATCTCAGGAGAGCAGGGACCCTCCCTACAAAACTCTCCTCTGGGGATTCCGCCAGCCCCACACCTTCCACATTGCTGGCTCCTGCCCAGCCGGAGGCAACCCTGGAAGCTGCCATCACGTCCCACTCCTCCTCCCAGAGCCCTGCTTGGCCTCGCTGGCTGGGGATTTATGCCCCTCTTTGCCAAGCCGCCCTGATGGATCGCTTCCAGGATGGCAGCAGAGTCAGTGGTATTCATCTCAGCTACGTCTCAACCTTCTCCTTTAAATCATTACTGATGCTGGCAGCTGCTTGTTTGCTCCTGACAGCCTGGCCTGAGCCTGGCTGCTCCATCTGTGGGACTCCCAGCCGGAGAGGCCCGCAGGGTCTACCCTGGCAGGCACTGGAGGAGCCTCCTCTGTCCTTTCCTCACCCGCCTAAGCCTCTGTTACGTCATCTGATGTCAGGGTCACCAACCCTGGAGCCCCAGGGCTCACCTCTGACCCAGCTCTGGCTATATAACAGGAACGTCAGCTGTTGCTGTGGCGCCTGGGCTGTTGGCTCTTCTGCCTGTGGATGGTGCTCACTCTCTCTGTGTTCCCAGTGCCTAGTGGGGCTGCTGGCCCATAATAGGTGCTCAGAGACTGTTTGAGGAACTCGGATTCTAAATTGGGCAGTGGTTACCTTCTGTTTGGCAAACTATTTGGCAGTATTTACTAAAGCCAAGGCCTTCCCTGGTGGCTCAGTGGTAAAGAATCCACCTGCCAATGCAGGAGACACAAGAGACATAGGTTTGATCCCTAGGTCAAGAAGATCCCCTGGAGGAGGGAATGTCAACCACTCCAGTATTCTTGCCTGGAGAATTCTGTGGGCAGAGGAGCCTGGTGGGGTTGCCAAAGAGTCAGACATGATTTAGCAACTAAACAACAACTGAAGCCAAACATACACACTCTCTGTGGCTCAACTGGACGTGTATCCTATAGGAATGAGTGTGCATCAGTCTGCCCAAAGACACGCACAGGACTGTTCATGGAAGCTTATTCTAAATAGAACCAAACTAAAGGCAACCCATATGTCCCTTCACAGTGAAACGGGCAAATAAATTGTTGTGTATTTACACAAGGATCTCATGACCCCTGTGCTATGTAGCAATGAAAAAGAATGAGGTCCTAGTCACACAACAACATGGGTGAATCTCACACAAAAGAAGACAGACACAAAACAGCATATATTGATTAGAATATAGGTCAGAATAGTGGTTATCTTGGAGAGGTGGGAGGTCATGATGGCTATTGATTGGGAGGAGGTATAAGGAAGTCTTCTAGGGTGTTGGAAATTTTCTTGATCTTGCCAATGGTTGGTTACATAGGTGTAGACACAGGTAAACGTTCACTACGGATGTACCCTTATTCTGTGTAGTCTTGTAAGCTAAATCTTATTCGAAATGGCGAAGAAAATGTGGCAGGATACCCAATCTTTCTGCATCAAAGTCTGCGCCTTATTGTCTGTGCATTCTATCTTCTGCATGTCTAAAACCATGTAAAATGATCACACTAAGTTTTTCCATGTTTTATACTAGGAAGACAGTTGAGGTATTGCATATACATTTTCTAACTATGCAAAACATGCCCACCAGAAATTTTTATTTTCTTATTTTTTAAATTTATTACTGAAGTATAGTTGATTTGGAGAGGTTTCCCTGGTGGCTCAGACGGTAAAGAACCTGGCTGCAATGCAGGAGACACAGGTTCAATCCCTGGGTCAGGAAGATTCCCTGGAGAAAGGAATGTCTACCCACCCCAGTACTCTTGCCTAGAGAATTCTATGGACAGAGGAGCCTGGTGGGCTAAAGTCCATGTGGTCACAAAGAGTTGGACATGACTGAGCGACTAATACTTTCACACATAGTTGGTTTATAATGTTATGCTAATTTCTGCTGCGCAGCAAAGTGATTCAGTTACACATATACATATATTCTTTTTCATATTCTTTTCCATTATGCTTTATTACAGGATATTGAATATAGTTTCCTGTGCTATACAGTAGGACCTTGCTGTTCATGCATTCTATTCATAATAGTTGGCATCCACCAGAAGTTTTAAACATATCCTCTCCCTTCCCTAATACCCTGAGTGAAAATTACTGTGCTAAAATGTATTTACCTCTTAGCATAAAAGATATTCATTACTTCCCAAGACTATGTCTCATTAGAGTGAGATGGTAGGTAAAGAGGATGATTGCTAACTCATAAAGTGGGGGCTGGGGACCATCACAGAGCAGAAGCAAAAAGAAGCACCGAGCTTGTGTCCAAGAATCCCAAAATTATGGAGAGATCTATATGCAAGACTCTCCAAGAAGAGCAAAGGGCTAGAGCAACTCTTCCTTTATTTCAGCTCAGTTCCCTGAAGATGGAGCTGGGTATGTCCTGTGAATGCAAATGTGGCTGAGTGTCCACGGAGGCTGACCACCCAAACCATAGGAGTCAGTCTGAGAGAAGAGAGGAATGATGCGGGGTCGGGGGGCAGAGTGGAGGCAAGGTGAAGTGTCAAAGCAGAGTCCAGAAATGAGAGGCAGTTCATATGGGTGAATTTCAGATTGCCATTTGTTCACTCCTCACCACCAAGATCTTATGCTAGAGCCTTAAGAAGACCACTGAGGATATTTTGACTCAGTTTATAGAAAGCTCAGATCAACTTTGATTGAAAATAACAAAACTTAACAAATGACTTGTAAGTTTCCTTCTAGAGCTAAAATCTATGTTTCTATAGAAGCAGCAACATTAAAAGTCATATCAGCTATTATGTTTGCTAGGTTTCAGGCACTCTTCTAAGTATTCAACATATATAGCTAATCTGAATAACCATGTGAGGCACATATTATTACTAGCCCCATTCTACAGATAAGGAAATCAAGTCTTGAGGAGTTAATGACCTTGTCCAGGGTCACACCCTCATAAGTGGTAGATCTGGGATTCCAACACAGATCTTCTGATGCCAGAGCCCAAGCTCTAAGCTCCCACCACCTTTGACAAGAAGCAGACAAAGGGATGTTCTCTTCAGAGCTCTCCAGACAGTTTACATAGATGAGCCTCCTTGCAGATTGGACCAGTCCTGCCAGTGAGGGCCAGGGCTCCATGGGAGGACAGTGTAGCGCCAAGTGCCTCCCAGAGTTGAGGTGGGGAGCAGTGGAAGCGGGGTGAGAGGAAAGGCGCTTAAACCACACACGTCACAAAGCAGAAAGCAGGAACCAGCGCATGGGGCTTTGCCTTCAAATATGGCTCAAATAGTTTGACCTCAGGTAAGTTACTTAACATTGCTGAGCTCAAGTGCTCCATCGGCAAAATGGCGGGAGCAGTAATTCCTCCCTTCTGGGTCTACCATGAGGACTGTAACAACGTGGAGTCCTTGCAGGGTATAGGGCGTGATGAGTTCACTGTATGTGGTTGCTAAAGCTCTTAGACTGGGTCCTGAGTTAAACGCAAATTGAAACGTCTTGTCCCTGGGGTTTTGTTTGGGGGAAGTTTGCTTTCCAAGGGGGGAGACGAGACAGACCACAGCAAAGCCAGTGAAAGAGCTTTAACAGAACGTTCTAATGGGCTCCTTAGGATGTAAATACAGTTTGGAATGAGTATCTTCCTTGTCCCATTTGGGAGGGGTACCCGTGGGATTAGGCAGGAACTAAGACACCAGGTGTGTGTGCCTGCAACTCAGGATGGGTGCTTCCCTGCCCAAACCCCTGGAGAGGACAGAACCACTGAGCTTAAGGGAGGGAGGGGCCTGAGTTAGAATCCTGGCCTCGTCCCTCACTGGTTGGTGACCTTGAGCAGGTGGAGTTATATTCTCTGACTTACAGGATGAGAACAGGAAAAAAACATACAGGGCTCTTGGGCCAGTGCCTGGCACACAGTCCCTAAGGGGTGATTAGTATTGGAGACATACAAGGATGCTGTGGGAATGTTTGGAACACTCTTTTCTGAAACTTCCAGGAAGGGCACTGTGTCTGCCACCCTGCCCTCTTCTACCAGGAGGAATGACCTTGCTGAATCTTCCTCAGTCCCTGGATCTGAAACCCTAAGAAAGTCTCTTTCTTCTCTGCCCCACCTTGGGACCAGACCAACACAGTAGAAAATGTGTTGAAATGAGAGTCAGTTGAACTAGACTTCTGGTAATTTACTCAACATCTCTGAACCTCGTTGTTGTTACTGTTGCTACTGTTTGTCTGTAAAGAGAGAAAGGGTATATTTGAAAGGGTAGTTTTGAGAACTAAACTAGGCATCCTCTGTAAAGACTGATGGCCAGTGTTCATAGAGTTTGCCATGAATCTGGGGGGCGGGCTTTCTTTACTGCCTAACCTCAAACCCCTATGCATGAATGCGTGCTTAGTCACTCAGTCATGTCTGACTCTTTGTGACCCCATGAACTGCAGCCCACCAGGCTCCTCCGTCCATGAGATTCTCCAGGCAAGAATACCAGAGAGGGTCACCATGCCCTCCTCCAGGGGATCTTCCAGACTTAGGGATTGAAACTGCATCTCTTATGTCCTTGCATGACAGGAGGGTTCTTCACCACCAGGGCCACCTGGAAAGCCCCAAACCCCTATGCATCTCCCCTTTATACCCTAACGGGGACCTTTTCCTGCCCCCATGGATGCAGCACACTCTCGTTCTGCTCAGCAGGCACACTCAGGCCTCAGCCCTGGCATATCGCACACACAAACACACACACACTCCTCCCCCTGCCACACACACACATGTGAGCACGCATGTCCACCACTGGCTGCCATGGAGAGAAATAGCAGCAGGAGGAAATCCCCACATCCTTTCTCCCCATGTCACTTTGTTCTGCCTGCACAGGCAACAAATTAAAACAAGAACCCCCCATCGCCCGGAGCTGCCTGGGTTTCTGCCACGACGGCTCTAATAACAGCTGAGCAGAGAGGCTCCCCCGTCCTTCAGGCCCTGGAGCGAAGAGGCAGCGCTTTTCATTGGCAGCCAGAGAAGTGGCTGGGAGCTTTGGCTTGTGTTTATTCTCTGTGACTTTGGGATGATTATATATTGTTTCTTGTCCTCTGTCTAAGTGCTTCATCAGAGGTAGGGGCGTGCGGGACAGCGGTGAAGGGGCAGTAGTGGGAAGAAAAGCAAAGAGGAAATCCAGCTTCCCCAGGAAAACACAGACACGGCACGCTCAGTCAATGCAGGCACCAGCACAGAGCAAAATTGAACTTTCCCTGCCGCACCGTGGTCTCTGAAAGCATTCAATTATCTGTCTGCACCTATAGAAAATGTTAGCGATTGCTTCCAGACGCCTTTAAAAGGGTCTATACATAACAGAGAGGCACATACACTCTTAGCGGCAGGCAGAAAAACAACAATCTATTCATTTACCTTTGAAAAAGCCAAAAAGGTATAAATTCTGCCCAGAAATCAATCTCCCTCTCTCTTTCTTTCTTGTCTTTTGCCACATCCTTTCCCCAACCTCTCACCCCATCTCGTGTTTATTTATTTTTTTCTCAGTTAAGGCCACAGAAACAGCCAAAGAAGGCAACATGAATGCAGAGGAAAGAAGCCAATTTATTTCGATGGAAATGCGTGCTCCACTCAGGCAAAGCAGAAGCTTCTCCAACTGCTTCCCTGCAGGCCTCTGATCTGAATTGAAGGCATTTAATGGAGCACCCACTACCTGTGGAGACACAGCGCCCATCACCGTAAGGAACGCCTCCTCACTAGATTCCCAAAACAAATCTTTAATCTCTGAGTCTGTGATAACCAACAAGGATCTACGGTTTCTGTTTTGCAAATAAATTCATTAGTATCGTTTCTTTTTAGATTCCCCACATAAGGAGTAGCAGACGATATTTTTCTTTCTCTGTCCGACTAATTTCACTTGGTATGACAATCTCTGGGTTCATCCCTGTTGCTGCAAATGGCATTATTTCATTCTTTTTAATGGGTGAGTAATATTCCACTGTATACAGAGAACAAAGTTATGGTTACTAGAGCAGAAGGATGGGGTGAAAGGATAGTTAGGGAGTTTGAGATCAGCATGAACGTACTGCTATACTTAAAATGGATAACCAGAACTTCCCTGGTAGTCCTGTGGTTAGGAATGCTCCTGTTAATGCAGGGCACATGGGTTCCATCCCTGATCCAGGAAGATTCCACATGCTGCGGGGTAGCTGAGCCCATGTGCCACAACTACTGAGCGCACATTCTAGAGCCCACAAGCTGCAACTACTGACGGCCTCATGTGCCCTGCAGCCCATGCCCTGCAGTGAAAGCAGCCACCACAATGAGAAGCAATTGCATTGCAACTAGAGAGTAGCCCCCGCTCACTGCAACTAGTGAAAGCCCACACAGGGCAATGAAGAGCCTGTGCAGCCAGAAATAAAATAAAATATAATGGATAGCCAAGGATCTACTGTATAGCACAGGGAACTCTGCTCAACGTTACGTGGCAACCTGGAGGGGAGGGGAGTTGGAGAGAGAATGGATACATGTGCATGCATGGCTGAGTCACTCAGGCTTCCAGGTGGCACTAGTGGTAAAGAACTCACCTGCCAATGCAGGAGACGTAAGAGACGCTGGTTCAATCCCTGGGTCAGGAAGATTCCCTGTAGGAGGATAAGGCAACCCTCCTCCAGGATTCTTGCCTGGAGAATGCCATGCACAGAGCGGGCCATAGGGTCACAAATCAGCGGACATGAATGAAGTGACTTCGCACACATGAGTCACTCTGCTGTGCACCAGAAACTATCACAACACTGTTAATCGGCTATCCGTCAATATAAAGTAAAAAGCCTAAAAAATCTTTGAAGGAGATGTAGCTGCTCCCACTTCACAGATGAGGAAAGGGAGACCCAAAGAGAGAATGGAGTTATTGAGTAGCAAAAGTGGGCAGCTAGTTAAGATTCCTGCTTCTCAATTCAGGTCTCTTCCTAACCCTATCCCTTTCTGTTTTTGAACCTGGGCTATTATATTGTCTGTCATGGGAAGAGACATCACAGTGGGGTCAACAGATAATGTGCGAAGTTACCCACTGCCACAGAAGGAAGCTCGCTTGCAGACAATGTTTATCAAAGGCTGGGAGACATTGTGATTGATAAAAATAATGAAGATGAAGGTAATAATGAAGGGTAGGGGCAGAGTGTTGACTTAGAAGGTGAGTGCTCTGGGACTCAACTCAGTCCTCTTGCTTACAGCTGTGTGACTCACCCAAGAGTCACTTCACCTCTCTGTGCCTCCACTTCCTTCCCTGTGAAGTAAAGAGGTTGGACCAGATGAATGGATTTCACACTGGGCTCAGAGGAATCACTAGGACTCTAAGGACTCCCAGGGGTTCTGGAAAATGGGTGGATCTCAGGAGTCTGTTTCTACCAGAAAATTCTCAACCTCTTCAAAAAAAAAAAAAAAATCTAGTTTCTGTATCATGGTTCTGCAGGGTAATTCATTAGAAGGAAGAGTTCTAGTGCTAATGGCTACTGCAGCTAAGTCGCTTCAGTCGTGTCCAACTCTGTGCGACCCCATAGACGGCAGCCTACCAGGCTCTTCTGTCCCTGGGATTCTCCAGGCAAGAACACTGGAGTGGGTTGCCATTTCCTTCTCCTATGCATGAGAGTGAAAAGTGAAAGTGAATTTGCTCAGTCGTGTCTGACTTCGCGATCCCGTGGACTGCAGCCCACCAGGCTCCTCCATCCATGGGATTTTCCAAGCAAGAATACTGGAGTGGGGTGCCATAATGCTAATGGGGTGGCATCTAAAGGCTTTTCCTGCTAGAACATTCTATAATGTGATGGTGCCATGACTTTTAAAACCCAAGGAGCTCACTTGCTGTCTGAGGGGTTTAGCGTCACAGAAGATTAAACAGCAGAAATGACTTAGGCTGGGTAAACAGCTCTCTGCTGGGCAAGGAGGGTCTATGCCCCTCTTATTACTCAAGCGGATCTGTACTGGGAGGACAGAGCTGGTAGGATGAGTCAGAGATAGAGATGGTGAAAGAGAGTAGAGAGCCTGAGGCTGGAGAGGCCAGACTTGACCATCAAGGACAAAGGACACATCAGCCAATGAATGAGCGGAATCACAGAAACTGGATTGGAACTGCAATCTGAATCAAAGCGGCGGCTGCCCAAGACAAAGCAGGCAGGGCACAGGGCCATGTTGTGAGCATCGTGACATCTGCCTTGCCTTTTTCTTTTTAAGAACTTTTGTGATGGGGACCATTTTTAAAGTCTTTATTGAATTTGTTACAATATTGCTTCTGCTTTACCTTTTGGTGTTTTGGCCACAAGGGACGTGGGATCTTAAGCTCCTTGACCAGGGATCCAACCCACATTCCCTGCATTGGCAGGTGAAATCTTAACCACCAGACCACCAGGGAAGTCCCTCTGCCTCACCTTTATGGGCAGGAGTACAATGTGTTCAAGGTAGGGATATGGGATCCTGATTTGTGCCCCACCATCCCCACATCCCTGTGGATAAAATCCCAGGATGCACAAAGCATTCTCTGAGGCCTAAGTGTGTTTCTTAAAATGTTAAATAAGCCAGTCGGTTTCAAATCTTTTGGAGCAGAAGCAGTTCATTGCCTCCATATGATCAAGAGTCTAATTGTGAACCACAAAAGCACAAGTTGGCAGCATTTTGGATCCAAGAAAACTTACAGTAGCCCAACTTTGCTACTGCCTAAAATCAGGGCCGGCTTTTAGGGTCGGTTTGCGTTTGGAACACTCAGCTCAAAGCAGATGGGATGGGCAACATGGACCATTTCCCAAGACTGGGCTGATGTCCTGGGAACGACTGCCTGGAAGCAAGGCTCACAGTACTGTGCTGGGTCTGAATTGGCTTTACTAACATTAAATTTGGTGAGGTTGCTGCAAGGGCCGATTACAACCCATCTGTTCCCAGCTACGCGCATCTAAGGGGCTTGCTGAAGAAGGAATTTTGTTTCTGAAATTATGTCTGAAAGGTAATAACACTTAAGTTTTCAGGGTTTCTGTGTCTATTGTGTCTAATAAGTTAACTACTAAAGTTGTATTAGAGTCAGTTTTGTTTGTCCCACTTTATAGACGAGTCGACTGAGACTGAGGTGGCATAATGTAAGATAGCATCACCAGCTCAATGGACATGTATGTGAGCAAACTCTGGGAGATAGTGAGGGACAGGGAAGCCTGGTGTGCTGCATTTCATGAGGTTACAAAGAGTCGGACATGACTTAGCAATGGAAAAACACCAGACGGAGACTCAGAGCACCAAGTGAACTACTCAGGGTTTTTCAGTGAGTTCAGGGCAAAACTGGGGCTGAGACCCCATCTCCCACCACCCACCTGGGCTCAGCTTCCTGGGGCCAACTACTCCGCCATGGCCCCACATCCGCTGAGCACGTTAATCTGACCTCCTGAAGTCTTGCTGACCCCCAGGGCCCCAGCTTTAGCACGGAGGGATTGAGGGTAAGCGAGAGAGTGACTTTCCATGGCATGTGACTTGCCGACCAATTTGAAGAGCATTTTCTTGGCCGGCCCTCTAATCCCAGTGCTTGAGTAATGCCCTGAGACCCCATCGATTGGGATCCAGGAAATTCCGACCTGACCGCACCACTGTAATGGCCTTTGCCCGGGTGACCTTCTCCCTGTCAGAAAATACATCTTTTCTGCAAGTCCCTAGCCTGCAAACATCACCCGCAGCCAGCTTATCCCAGACAAAGGGCTTTGAAACGGTCCAGATAATGCATCAAGGGGAAGACTGTTTTCCAAGTGTGTAATTCGTCCACTATTAACCTGCAGCTGTGGCGACGGCCCTGCCTTTGATTCCTGTCTCCAGTCGGGGGCACTTCTGTCACGTAATGCATTGCATGATGCACGGCAGAGGACAGGGAGCAGAGGCTTGTCATATTTCCTGGATGTCAGTGACCCCTTCTCAGGCTGACTGATACCCTGCTGGTTGCCTGGCTGCACTGCAGGCCTGACCCACTGTGAAACGTGTGGTCTTCTTGGTTCTGCCAGAGAAGTTGCCCTGGAATGAGGGACATTCTAGAAGGGAGTTGGCATCTCTGGCCATCTGGAGCTGTGTATTCAGGAAGGATGGGGCTTGACAAGAATACACAGCCTTCTCCTTTACACCTTAGAAAGATGTCTCAGATACTAATGGCACTGGGAGGCTGTGTGCCTTTGCGGAAGCGACACCCCTCTTCTGGGCTTCATTTTTGTTGTACACAAAATAAAAGGATTGGACAGCGTAATTAAACTCAGAGGAATTGATCCTATTTTTTTCCAGATAGTTGTCTGTCTTGGATTAAATCATATCTAAAAACGCAAGAGGATGGGAAAGAAGAAAAGGAGGGGGATTGGGAGAAGAGGAAGAAGGGGAGAAGGAGGGACAAGAAGAAGGATGCTGAAGGCTGGGGTGAAGTCTTAGTTTTAATCACCAAAACGTGTATACGGGGTGAGAAAAGAGATTTTTTTAACCACTATCCTCCTTTCTTTTCCTTTCCTTTCTTTTTCTTTTCTTTCCTTGTCATCATTATTTTAGTCTTAGAAAGTTTTCTGACTTCCCATGAGCAAAGCTGTGCCTGGTGTTCAAGGAAGCAGGACCAAGTGAAAAAGGCCTCACATGGCCCCAAATTTCCACAGGTCCCTGGCACCGGAGTGTGTTCACCAGGTGAGAGAAGGCCTGTGAGGCATGAGAATGAAGGAGGTAATGGATGAAGAGCAGGTGTCAGAGCCAAAGCACACGTTCTGCACCACTAAATGGACCAGGCAGCCGGAGGAGGTGGGGGCGGGTCAGCACCAGTGAGAGTTTCAAAAGCAGTGGGAGGCAAACGCTGAGGTCTTCCAGACAGTATCTTCAGAAAGGTGTGCACAGGGGAAGGGCTCAGCTGAAAATCAAGCCAGTTCAAGGACACTGGTTTCGAACAAGTAACTCGGCCACTGGCCAACTTTCAAAGTTAACCAGCTAATGTCTGGCCCAAGACTGAGGGTCTGTTTAATAAAGCAAGAACTCATACACTAAAAGCAAAAACTCTTCTTCATTAATTTTCCCCAAACTAAGGAGGGCCCCACATGAAAGAATAAAAATCAGAAAAGCAAAATCACATTCAGATCGTCAAAGGAATGTATTTCCTCCCATCTTTGGGCTCCAGTCATCCTCAGGATGGCAATCAGATGCTTCACCTGCAGAACTTCTAAAAAAAACACAATGTCTGGGCCTTGCTCCAGCCCTAGTAAATCCAAGATGAAGGCTCCCCAAGGTCTGGACCAGGAGTTAGTCTTACCTCTAGAGTGTGGGTACCAGAGGATGTCAACCGCTCCTATAACAAGAGCAGAAACAACTGCAGGACATGGACACAACTGCCTGGGAGTGTGTGCAATCAGGCCAGCTGTTTGTTTGACTAAACACTAAATATCTGTTGGACAAATATTTCAAGACTAGACAGTGAGTTCCACTACATTCTACAAGCTTTCAGTGCAGGGGGTTTGTCCAAACATCATCTCTGTGTCCCTAATGCCTAGCACATGGTAGATGCCCAATGCATATTTGTTGAGTGTATAAGGCGCTAGTGGTAAAGAATCCACCTGGAATGCAGCAGATGCAAGAGATCCAGATTCGATCCCTGGATCAGGAAGATCCCCCGGAGAAGGAAATGGCAACCCACTCCAGTATCCTTGCTTGGAAAAACTCCCATGGACAGAAGAGCCTGGCAGGCTACAGTCCTTGGAGATGTAGAGTCAGACACGACTGAGTACTTGTCAGTCAGTCACGGGAATGGCATGAATGTGGAATGAGACTTCCTTTCGGAGTGGTGGAGTAGAAAGAGCCCAAGTTCTGACATTAATCTCTGTTCAAACCCTGGTTGCATGACTTTTTAATCTGAGTTCCTTGAGTGAGTTGCTTCCAATGGAGGTCTGAGCCTCAGTTTTCCCATTTGACAAAATTGGGGCCCATGGAACATCCCTGTGCTCCACAGGGATGAATGAGTTAATCTGTATGAATAGGCATTGACCTGTTTACAGCACAGCATTCAATTAATACGAATAGAACAGAGTTCCATCTGGGCCTCTGATGTCAGATACTGGTTCAATTTCCCTGGTGTTCATATGTATCACTTGAGACCCCACAGCCTGGAAATGCAGGAGGAATTAGAGACAGTGGCTCCAAAATAGCTCCCCTCAAGTACTTCAGCATCCCCAAATAAGACCAGAGCCAAAGCTATATTTAATGCTGAGTGGCCTTGATTTTAAAAAAAAAAGCTCATTTTCCTTTAAATTCATCATCAGACAACACTCCCTTCTCCCAGAAGCTGTACAGGAGTTTGGGTTGACATGACACACCAATGCAGCAAGACAACATAATTTAAAGGAGCCCTGTGGCTTGTACATTTGAGGCCGACTGCTTCGCAGCGTTTGAGCCAATGCTCAGCGAACAGCTAGGAGATTAGGTACTAACGAAAAGGAAATGATTTGAAATATCCAAGCCACGCTCCCTGCAAATCAGAGCGCTGCAATTTGGCAAGCTTCATCTTTCCTCCCCACCCCTGCCACTGAAATGTGTCTCCGTACGGGGCTGTCTTGCAGAGCGGCGCTGAGATGTTTACAGCTCTCTCCCTCTTGGCTTCTGTGTCCGCTAGTATGATAAAGGTTTGGCTTTGTTGTATCAAGTGAAATCACAGAGCTGAATGTTCTCCTTGTCTAAGAAATACTGCGTATATTATATTAGGTGGCACCTTTGGGTGCCGTAATTCATCTCACTTATAGCTGTACCTTCTGGGGACCGTAGAAGATGGTGGAGAAGGAGAGAGGAGCTACAGAGAGGCTGGAGCACACCACCTGGTCCAGCCCCCTGCCTCTGAGCAAGGCCCTGCCTCTACCTTGTTCTAAGCAGAGTAGCCTGACCTCTGGGGACTTCCTCCAGGGACTGACAGGTCCTATTTGCCCAATCCAAGCGGAATCTCCTTGATCATCCAAAAGTCTTCCTCTTGGCCAAATCAAGCAGCCGCATTTCTGTTTTCTAACGTTCCGAGTCTTCTCTTTCATCTGCGTGTTAAGTCGCTTCAGTGGTGTCTGACTCTTTGCGACCCTACAGACTGTAGCCCACCAGGCTCCTCTGTTCATGGCATTCTCCAGGCAAAATTACTAGAGCGGGTTGCCATGAAGGGGACCCTCCTGACCCAGGAACCGAACCCGTCTCTTATGTCTCTTGCACTGGCGGGTGGGGTCTTTACCACTAGCCCCACCTGGGAAGCCCCTTCTTTCATCTACTCAACTCTAATGTTAGTTTTCTTCTTAACTGGTCTTCCCCTGGAGACAGTTCAAATTGGAAAAAGAACTGTTGCCCCTTTCTCCTCACACTCCACCCCCGACCCCAGTACTTCTCAGGGTCCTAGCCTCTAAAAATTTCATAACTTAAAAAGAAGCTACTTGTCACTCTTTGAGACAGGTGCAAATAATAAGCAGGTAAATAACAAAGATGCCTATGCTGGTATCTTCCTAGCCTACTCAAGCCGGGGAAGGTGTGCTGGGAAAAAGACCATCTCTGCCTGATGAAGACTGGATTCTCCGTGGTAATGTTGGGACTTCCCTGGTGGTCTAGTGGTTAAGACCTCGCCTTCCAACGTAGGGGGTACGATTTGATTCCTGCTCCGGGATCTAAGATCCTTCGTGCCTTGTGGCCAAAAAAGCCAAAACATAAAACAGAAACAGTGTTGTAACAAATTCAGTGAAGAATTTTAAAAAATGGTCCACATCCATGGTGAGGTTGAGCTAAGGCAGGAAGGGAGAATATTCATTCAACAAACCACTGAGATCAGCCAGACATTGTGGAAGTTTTAGCCTTTGGGGCTTCCCAAGCTCTTTGCCTCTCCCTGGCATCCTGGTGTCCAGCGCCTCAGATGAGAGAGCTTCGCAGACAGACAGCATCTTTTAAAGAAGACAGAGGAGGGGACACATGAACACACAGGCTTTTTGTTGTTGTTGCTGCTGCAGATGCTGCTCTAACTAGAGCGCTGGTACCCCTGGGGGTATGCGGTGGCAAACGAGGCGATATAAAGGCACAGAATAAACAAACGTATCTTCCCAGGGCATCAGTTTTGCTTGAAGATATGGGGTTAAACATTTTTATATTAGAACAAACAGATATGTACTGTGGCATGGAATGCAAAATTCACATGAATTCCTGAGATAAAGCTTAAGACTTCAAAGAAACGTCACTCTGGTAGCGGGCTGCTTCGGGTTCCGCCCCCAGAACCCCTGGAGGGGTGGGGGTGCTCTCAACTCCTCTGCCAGGAAGAACTTGGGTGGGTGGGAGCATCTGAAAGGATCGGGTGTATCTCACCTCTGAGAGAGGGCAGCCGTCCCCACAGAGCAGAGCGGGGTGTCCCTTGGGCTCCAAAGCCCACCTAGATGACTGTGGGAGCCCCGGAACCACAGAACAAACTAGAAAAGAGTGTTCTCGACAGCAGAGGGGCCTGGCAGACTGCTGCAGGACAGCTCAAAGAACTTGCTCCTGTTAGAAGAGGACAAAAATAGCCAATTTCTCCCGTCATGGAGATGCATCACCCCAGGGCCTGTCACCTCCTTGGAAGAAGTGCGATGGATTACGGTTATGGAAAGGCAGCAACTAACTCACTTTTATTGCAGGAGAACTTAGTCCCCGGCTGCTCCCAGGGGACAGACACACTCTCACACACTCACCGACACACGGAGGCTCCACGCATTTACCTGCTGTCCTCCGAGCCAGCCAGACTGAGGAGAGAGAGCAAATGTGATTAATGGGGCCACCCCGGGGGACTTGCTGGATGGCAAGCAAACGTGCCGTACCACGGAGCCAATTTCAGTAACAGGTTTAAGAGAGCCCTGAGATGGAGGCAGGGGAGAATGCAGCTGACTCAGCCATTCCAGCCTCCTCTGGTCCAGAGGGAGCCTCAGGAGTAAAGGAATGGAGATTACTGCAGAGACCAGTGCCAGGGAGGACTTCACGCTCACACCTCCATAGCAGCCGGCCTGTGGGTGGGGATATGCAGGTATTACTAAGGACAGGGGGACTTTTCCCACTCAGAGTTAACACAGCTCTTGGTCTTAGACAGCATCAGAACAAAAGACCATGCTCAATATTCCTAGAGTGCTTTACCATTTCCAAAGCATTTCCATAAGCATCATCTTATTTAATCTTTATGCTAATTTCATGAGGTAGGGATATAAAGGCTTGGAGAGTTCATTGTGGTTGGATTTTATTTTATTTTTTTTGCTACTGGACTATAGAGTCAGGGCTGGGAACCTGGACTTGGCATTGAGGTCAGTGTCCTCTCCACCCTTTCATGTTGTCA
This sequence comes from Capricornis sumatraensis, assembly GCF_032405125.1. Lineage (NCBI taxonomy): Eukaryota > Metazoa > Chordata > Mammalia > Artiodactyla > Bovidae > Capricornis > Capricornis sumatraensis. The sequence continues at coordinate 28,441,946 of NC_091084.1, read as the reverse complement.
TCAGATGTGATGACTATCTTAGCAGTAAAGGCTCTTTATGTTGAAACAGAGGGTCCGGGAGCAGATCCAAGAGAGGAGGGGCTCCAAGGTCAGAAAGGTTAACGGGCTCAGAGTCAGCCCATTTCTGGATTCCCCCAAGGGCTACCTGTGTGACCTTGGACAAGTTCCTTAACCTCTCTGAGCTTTTGTAACATGAGGATGACCTAAGTACACCATATGAATGAACAAAATAGCTTACATTATGTGCTTAGCAAAGTATCTGACACACACTACTTTCTCAATAAAAATGAGATATTATTCCTATCACTAAATAGCTCATTTTTATTGAGAAAGTAGTTTCATTTTGAGAGGAAAATAGTGTCCATTTGCTTGGACAGGAAAGAGAAAATCTCTGTAGCACCATGTCCATCAGAGATTTTCAGAAGATGCTGTTATTCTGAAGGAGGCAGCGATAAAAATCCAAACCCTGGAATGAGCTGTCAGTGGAACCGAACTTGAACTAGCATCTGTGTATAAGGGCTTCCCTGGTGGCTTAGCAGTAAAGAATCTGCCTGCAGTACGGGAGACCTGGGTTCAGTCCCTGGCTTTGGAAGACCCCACGGAGGAGGGGATGGCAATTCACTCCAGTATTCTTGCCTGGAGAATCCCACGGACAGAGGAGCCTGGCAGGCTACAGTCCATAGGGCTGCAAAGAGTTGGATACAACTAAAGTGGCTGAGCTCACATGTATATATAAAACACAAAAATACATTGAAGATATTTTTTCAGTCTGCACCTGGGGGCATCCCCAGTGACTACAGCTGGGTACCAATGAGAGAAGAGAGGGCATCAGAGAAACTTCTTTTTTTTTTTTTCTTGTGTGAAATAAGCAGATGGATCTCAGTGGGCTGAGAGGAGGGCAGGACCACCTATAGGTGGTCAGGTGTCAGGCAGGACATCTGCCCTGTCTTGGTGTGGCCTCTGCGGGTGGCGCTTGGGAAGGGTGTGCATTGTCCATCTTCAGTACTAAAGCAAGAGCAGGTGAGGTCCTATTTATGAAAGCATTTTCCTTGTACCCCTCCTGCTAAGAGAGTCTAACTCTCAGGATGCTCCTTTGAGACCAGATCAGAGGGCTGAGGTATTCACACCAGAACTAGAAACTGACCCCTCCTTTTACAAACAAAGAAGCAGAGGCCCAGTGAGGGAAAGGCATCTGCCTTGGAGACACACAGCAGTCTCTCGTCTTTACCTCACTGTCTGGGTCCTCTCAGGACCCCCCGGGGCACTGTCTCCTGCTACTGACCCTGGCTCCAAGCCGTGGACTCAGGCTCCAGGGAAGGTCGAGCCGCATCTGCCCAGCGATCTCCCCAGCTCCAGGCTGCACGCCAGCCTCAGGAAAAGTGTGTCTTCTGAAGCTCCCTGAGTCCTTGACCAGGACTCCGGCACAATGCAAACAGGAGAACAATAGGGAGTGTGTGAGGGAGCCCAGCCGGAGACGATATTGATCATGTTTAAAAAAAGCAACGCACACAGAGGAGCCCAGAAAAAAACCTTCCCAACGCACCAGCTGGCTTAGCTAATTAGCGCGGGTGAGCCCGTGTCAGCCGCCAGCTCGGAGCCCGGAAGAAAACAATTCGCTCAACAAACAGAACATCTAAGAAGGAACAAAAAGAAAACAGCCTCTCTCCCCTAACCTCCAGAGATTCCATGCGGCCCAGGGAAGGGGAGGCGATGAGGCAGAAGAAGTTCTGAGAGCAGGATGGGACTTGGGGTGGGGGTGGTCTCAGGAGAGCATCAGCATCATTTAAACCAGGGATGCCCTGCAGGGCAGGGGGCCGAGGTGGCATCCAGGCAGGATCAGGGGGTGTCAGAGTGCTGGGGGCTGAGCTGCCCCTTCCTCTCCGCAAAGGGAATCTTGTCACCCCCTCAAAGTGCTGACTCTGAGCCCTGCCTCTCCCTCCAAGGGCCTCACCCTGCTCACAGCTCCTTTTCTGGACAGGTCACAGTTCGGGTGCAAGCAAGCCAGGGAGCCATTGTTGGTCCTGCTGAACTCGGGCAGAAGGCCTCCCTGACAGCAGGCTAAGCACAACAAGCAGATGCCTGCAGCCCCACAGAAGACGTCACCCATGGTACTTGCTCTGGAGGAAGGGGAGGTGGGTGAGGGTCAAGGGACAATTGGACAATTCAGGCTCCTCAAATGAATTAATTCAGGTTACTTGGGGTCGAAGCTACCAAATAGTAAAAAGAGAGGCAAGGAAGGGGTGTTGGGAGGGAGGAAGAAAAAATGGGAGAAAAGAGAGAAGGAGGAAAAGAGAAGGAGGAAAAAAGTAGGAAGGAAAGATGTAGTAATTAAATGCTTCTCTCTGTTTTTCCCCCTGGTTTTCAGTAAGATCTTTTATTTACCTCCGATTCCCAGCTGCGTCACATGAACACAGGTAGCCAGGTACCTGAATAGGCTGGTTGGCTTTGTAAGTGTAGAACAGTCAGTAGGTATAGAAATCATGTACCTCAATGATTCTTTAATAACAAAATGCAGTGAATAAAAAAGACTTCAGGTGTGTTTGAAATTTTGCCCTTTGCTGCATTCTAATCGCTAAAAAATATCTGTGTATTTTACTCAAACGTGGACATGCCTCAGCAATCCTCAGGTACCTTGGTGAAACCAGGATTTTCACCCCCTTTACAAAGCTAAGGAAATGGGGCACACATCGTTCACACAGGGAGTCAGTAAGTGTACAGGCAGACTGCACAGTGCTGGGCACACAAGCCTGAGGATTCCACTGGGCTCTGCAGATGGAATGTGTGTCCCACCGATATATCTATGACTCCTCCTCTCTGCTTCTCAGGCCCCAAGGCCTTTTCTCCCACATACTAGGAGCCTTCTGATCAGAAGAAAGATAAGATCCTGAAGTACAAAGGTTGATTACCCCTCTATTTCAGAATCCTGAGCTAGAATAGAATGTGCTAGAACAGAAGACACGTTGGAACTGAATTCAAGCACTTGTGCTTGAGTCTCAGCTGCCCCACTTCCTGACTGGGTGACCTCATCCCTCTGGAGCTCAGTTTCATCATCTGTAAAATGAGGAAAAGTACAATAGCTTTTCGGAAGTATCATACTAGAAAAATGGGATTCCGGAAAGATTCAGAATGTAATTTTCTATTTTTTTAAATTTTATTTATTTATTTACTTTTGGCCACGCTGGGTCTTCGTTGCTGTGTGCAGGCTTCCTCTAGTTGTGGCGAGTGGGGACTATTCTCTAGTTGCGGTACCTGGGCTTCTCATTGCGGGATCTTCTCTCGTAAGCATGGGCTCCAGGGAGTGTGGGTTGAGTCATTGTGTGCATGGGCTTAGTTGCCCTGTGATCTTTCTGGACCAGAAATTGAACCTGTGTCCCGTGCATTGGCAGGCAGGTTCTTAACCACCAGAGTGCCAGGGAAGTCTATTTTTCAAATGACATCATGGATGGATCTTTAAGAGTGCTGTTTCCAGCATCATGACACAGAGATCAGGGACACCTACTGGGGATCTTTCCCAGTCCTTCAGATCCCATCCCCTGGTCTAACCTCCTCTCCACCTCTCCTCCAGATCTAAGGCAGGTACTAGGCATGGGAGGGGGCAGGAAGTAAGGCTATGAATTAGGAGGTCCCTTTGCGGAGTCTCTTCCTGTTAAGTGTAGACACGATCATGTTCGTGTCTGTGTGTTTGTAAATGTACATGTGAACAAGGCCACGTTCATGTCCATCCATTTTTTGCTTTTATGTCTCAGTCAATAGTTTTTGGCAATGCCTTTGCAACACCATGAACTGCAGACAGGAAATAAGACCCATCCATTTGTGCTGGTACAAGCTAAAGATTTTCTATAAAGTGCCCACATTTCCAGGCTGGGGGAATGGATTTCACTGCAGGAAAAAAAAAATATTGTGAGGTGAGAGAGGTGCAGCAAAGGAAAATATTGGCCACTTTAATGATTTACAGAAGCATAGAAAACCTCCTCGCCTGCTGAGATTTCATATTTCCCCTTCTGCCAGGAAGGGGGCTGGGGTAGGGGGTCTGATTCGGGCTGTCGTGTGCAGAAGCGTGAACAAGCCAAGCCAAGGCTGGCCCCTTTCTGAATATTCTGTAAGCTCCAGCCGAGGCACTTTCTGGCCCAAGGAGATGGGGCTGGGCTGGAGAGGATGGAACAAGGAATAAAAATGGATACACATTTCTGGCCCAAGGAGATGGGGCTGGGCTGGAGAGGATGGAACAAGGAATAAAAATGGATACACATTTTAGGGGTCACTACTTGTTCTCTGCATAGGGTATAGAAAACTAGCCCTGGAAGAGATACTTAAGAAATACAGATTCTTCATTTTACATATGGAAAATCTGAAAGCCAGAGATATGAAGTGACTTTTCCAAGATCAGCACTTTCATCTATAAATAAACTGAAACCATACCCCAGCCCCAAATTCTTTCATCTATATCCACTATTAATGTTATCACTATTGTTAGTAAATGACCATCACAAAAAGACTGCTGAGTGCTTCCTGTGTGCCAGGAGCCATGCTACCTTTACGAACACCGCCTTGTTTGTCATACCATCTCGAGAAAATACGTGTTATGATTCCCACTTTAGATGAAGAAACTGAAGCCCAGAGAGAGACTAAAGAACTTACCAAAATCATGCGGCCAATAAGGGACAGAATCAGGGCTTGAGCCAACTCCAGAATCCATACCAAAATCACTTTTCAGCAGGTATTTCTACAAAGCAGGCAATGTGTGGACAGAGAGTCATAAATGCTACTCCTCGGAGAAGCTCCTCACCAACAAAGAAACATAGTCAAAGTATCTGGCTTGGGCAATTTAGAGGATGGGGGCTTTAGAGCAAAGCCCAAGGTGGTTAGAATTAAATGGCAACCAAATGGGAAGCAGCCCCTTTCCTGTGCGGTTGCAGTAATCTGAATGGCTTGCAGCAGCGAGTCGTGGGAATTGAGCTATTAATAAAGGGAGTCGGCAGAATGATTTACAATCAGACATTAATATGGAGATTTTCATAAACACAATAATTCACACCCAAGCAGAGTCATAAATGTAAAGTTGCATTAACTATTCTAGTTGGCATGGAGTGCCACACACAGTGTGAAATTGAACACTCCATTGTACTCTAATAATGGACTAATGGAAAAAAAAATTTTAGTGGGGGGAAGGAGGGGTAAGGGTAAGGCGGTGGGGGACCAGATGCTCTATATTTCAAACTTGCCTAGTCCTCGCAAGAACTATCCCCAAATTCTGCTCTTGCCTTCCAATTAAAAAAAAAAATAGGCTTTTTATATTGGAATAATTTTAGATTTACAGGAATTTACAAAGTAAAGAGAGTAGTATATATCATTCAGTTCCCCTATATTTTACCATCTTATGTAACTGTGGCCTATTTGTCAAAACAAAGAAATTAACACGGTATAGTACTGTTAATTAAATTCCAGACTTTATTAGGATTTCACCAGCTTTTCCATTAATGTCCTTTTTTTCTGTTCCAAGATTCTAAGCCGGATCCCACATTGCGTTGAGTCATCACATCTCCTGCGTTGCTGTTCTGTGACGGTATTTCATGACCTTGACAGTTTTGAAGGGTACTGGTCAGGTATTTTGTAGAATGTCTCTCAATTTGAGTTGCTCTGATGTTTTCCTCACGTTTTGGTTGGGGTCTGGGGTTTGGGAAAGACCACCACAGAGTGGAATTGGCCTTCTCATCGCATCATACAGGGGGTACATTATATCCGTGTGACTTATTGCTAGCATCGCTGACCTTGATCACTTGGGTAAGGTGGATAGTATTTGTCGAGTTTCTCCATTCTAAATTTACTAGTTTTTTTTTTTCCCTTTCTGCATTCTATTCTTCGGAAACCAGACACTAAATCCAGCCTAGACTGAGGGGTGGGGAGGATTAAGTTCTACTTCCCAGAGGGGGAAGTTCCTACATATATTATTTGCCTTGCACTTATCAAAAATTAATTTTACATTGAACTCTTTAAATTTTATTATAAAACTCCCTGCCTTCTTAAACACATTATTTTGAACATGATTTGACTTTTTCTTGGTCATTTCCTATTCTAAGTACACTCTAATCCCTCCCTCTCCAAATATGTTCAGTTCTTACCCTCCTTGACCTCTCTGCAGAATTTGACATGGTTAGCCCTTTTACTATGGAAAAAAAAAAAAGAAAGAAAGAAAGAAAATTTCTCCCAATTGCTTGCCATTATTCTCTTGTGCTTTCTCTTCTTCCTTCTGGACTCATCACCGTTCCAAATCTGTCTCAATTCCAGTCCCAGTCTCTGTTCCTTTTCTCCCTTCCCCACCCCAGCAGTTGTACTCTTCGGGCCGTCTGTGGTCCTCACCTCTCTTTCTCTCCAGTGTTCCCCTTAGCAATCCTGTTCCCTAGAAGCCTTCAGTTATGAACATCATTCACAGGACTCCTACATCAGTATTCACCCCTAGCCCTATCTCTATGGCTACCATGCCTCAGTCTCAACTCTATTCTGACCTTCTCCACCCGCCTTCTCCTCTAGCTCAAGCTCACCATCTCTCTACAGTTAGGGGACGGTCTCAGCTGTTTTAACCAAAACTGTAACAGTACTCTAAACAATGTGGAAGGTTTATTTCTCACTTATGTGCAAGTCTGAGCTGGTAGAGGCCCGGGAGGAGAGAAGCGGTTCTGGTGGGGCCTCGTGTTGTTTCGACGTAATGTTTTGGTGGTGCCCTCGCCTGCACAGCGGAAGCTGGCTCCTTGCTACTGTGTTTCTATATGAACCTTCAGGAGCAGGGACTAAAGAATGGAAGGCAAGCATATTTTTATTTTATTTTTTTTTTTTTTGGCAAGCATATTTTTAAAAGGGAACGATCTGGAAGAGATGCACAACACTCTGCTCAGAACTCATCAGTCAAAACTTAATCACATGGCAATACCCAGTTGCAAGGTAGGATGGGAAATGAAGTCTCTAACTGCACAACAGAGAATAGAATAGATATTGGGGTCATATACAATCTCCGGAACTGAAGCCACCATTTTGCTTTATTTTCTGACTCCTATAACTCCTGGCCTACTTCTCCTCTTATTGTCTTAATTAGTTGTTGTTGTTCAATTGTTTAGTTGTGTTTGACTCTTTGTGACCCCACGGACTGCAGCACACCAGGCTGTGGTCCTTCACTATCTCTTGGAGTTTGCTCAAAACATCCATTGCGTAGGTGATACTATCTAACCGTCTCATCCTCTACCACCCCTTCTCCTTTTGCCTTCAGTCTTTCCCAGGATCAGGGTCTCTTCCAATGAGTTGGCTCTTTGCATCAGGTGGCCAAAGTATTGGAGCTTCAGCATCAGCATCTTCTTAGTATTTGTTATTATATTAATACTTATGGGTGCTCATTCCAGGTACCACAGTTGGAAACTTGGGTAGTTTTGTGATTTCTCCTCCTGATTTCCCCTTAGCAACTTCTCTCATATTCAAGATCATTTATTCATGCTTACTAACACTATACAAATTCAGGCTTTCATTACCTCTCTTTTGAACTCTTGTAATAATTTCATAAACAATCTTCATGCTTTCTGTTTCTCATTTCTCCAAACCATCTTCAGCATAGCTACTGGTTAATCTCAATTAACACAGCTCAACTCCTCACCCTATTCATACATTTTCTGTGGCTCCCTATTGCCTAAACCCAGAACTGTGGTACTGGAGAAGACTCTTGAGAGTCCCTTAGACTGCAAGGAGATCAACCAGTCAATCCTAAAGAAAATCAACCCTGAATATTCATTGGAAGGACTGATGCTGATACTCCAATACTCTGGCCGCGTGATGTGAAGAGCCAACACCTTTGAAAAGACTCTAATTCTGGGAAAGATTGAAGGCACAAGAAGGGGCAGCAGAGGATGAGATGGTTAGACAGCATCACCCTCTCAATGGACATGAATCTGAGCAAACTCTGGGAGATCATGAAGGACAGGAAAGTCTGTCGTGTTGCAATCCATGGGGTTGAAAAGAGTCGGACACAACTTAGAGACTGTGCAACAACAAAAACGTTGCCATCTCAGAAAAGTTCAAATGCCCTAAATCTATCACTCAAGACCTTCCACAATCCCTCCCTACCTTCATTCTCTCCATTTTGTTCTGCACCATATGCATTTCCTTTACATGGCAAATCCTACCTCAAGTCTCACTCCCTGTTACTTTGTCTTACTGATAGGATAACAGCTAACTGTATTGATCACTTGTATTGAGTCCAACTAAATATGTTATCTCATTAAATCTCACAACTCTGGAAGGTAAAGAAATACACTATTTTATAAACAAGGAGCAGAGGCTCAAAGAAACAAAGTAGATTGCCCTTAATTATTTGATTAAAATGTGACAGAACTGAGGTTTGAGCCCAAGCCTGTGTGACTCCAGAGCCTGTGATTTTAGCCTAGACCCTCTCCCACCCAAGTCACTGCTCAGGATGCTCCTTCAACTAGAAATGCCCTTTCCTCTTATCAACTTGTGGCAAAATCTTATCCATTTTCAAAGCCTATCTTGAAAGCCACTTCTTCCATGAAGTCTTCCTTGAATCGGCCAGGTGGAACTTTGGTCTCTTCCCTCTGATTCCTGTTGCTAGGTATCTGTGCCTCTCTTTCAACACTTTGCATCTCCTACTTCACATTATAGTGTCTGTAGATATATCTTAATTTTTCCATACTAGACACTGAGCCAGAGGACGACAATATTATTGGGCAGGATAGAGCAGTTTTATTCACTTTTTTGTTTCTGAAGTAGAGCATTTATTACTTAAGCTCAACCCCCACATATAAATACAGCACCCAAAATATTTCTCAAATTAAACTCTTCTTTTCCATTCCTAACACTGCTTCTCTTGTTCAGGTCCTTTTACGTCTGTCCTGTATCATTGCAATTATCCCTGGGTGTTCTACTCTTATCATCCCCTCCATATAGCTGTCAGCAATCAGTCCTTATCAGAGGCTTCCAGACCAAATGCAATATACTCTAAGCACCCTAACCTCTATAAGGTTAGCACAACTCTCAAGGATGTGGACCATCCTTGCCTCTATTGTCTGGGTTGTACTTGCCCTTTTTTATGCTCTAGAAATATTGTGCACACATAAAAGTTTTCACACTTTCATGCCTTTCTCAGACTGTTCTGCCTTTCAGAAAAGTTCATTCCCATTTCCCTTTGTTAACTCTTACTTCAAGACTCACCTTGGTCAAGATGACCTTTCAGTTCAAGATGACAGTCACTCAGTCATGTCCAACTCATTGCAGCCCCATGGACTGAAGCATGCCAGGTTTAACTGTCCGTCACCAACTCCCGAGGCTTACTCAAACTCATGTCCATTGAGTTGGTGATGCCATCCAACCATCTCATCCTCTGTTGACTGCTTCTCCTCCTGTCTTTAATCTTTCCCAGCATCAGAGTCTTTTCAAATGAATGAATTCTTCTCATCAGGTGGCCAAAGTATTGGAGTTTCAGCTTCAGCAGCAGTCCTTCCAATGAACAGTCAGGACTGATTTCCTTTTGGCTGGTCTGGTTGGATTTCCTTGCAGTCCAAGGGACTCTCAAGTGTCTTCTCCAACACCACAGTTCAAAAGCATCAATTCTCTGGTGCTCAGCTTTCTTTATAGTCCAACTCTCACTTCCATACATGACCACTGGAAAAATCATAACTTTGTATAGACGGACATTTTTTGGCAAAGTAATGTCTGTTTTTTAATATGCTGTCTAGGTTGGTCATAACTTTTCTCCCAAGGAGCAAGCTTCTTTTAATTTCATGGCTGCAGTCACCATCTGCAGTGATTTTGGAGCCCAAAGAAAGTCTGTCACTGTTTCCATTGTTTCCCCATCTATTTTCCATGAAGTGTGATAGGACCAGATGTCATGATCTTAGTTTTCTGAATGTTGAGTTTTAAGCCAACTTTTTCACTCACCTCTTTCACTTTCATCAAGAGGCTCTTTAGTTCTTCTTCACTTTCTGCCGTAAGGGTGGTGTCATCTGCATATCTGAGGTTATTGATATTTCTCCTGCAATCTTGATTCCAGCTTGTGCTTCATCCAGTCCAGCATTTCTCATGATGTACTCTGCATATAAGTTAAATAAGCAGGGTGACAATATACAGCCTTGATGTACTCCTTTCCAGATTTGGAACCAGTCTGCTGTTCCATGTCCAGGTTGCTTCTTGACCTGCATACAGATTTCTCAAGAGGCAGATCAGGTGGTCTGGTATTCCCATGTCTTTCAGAATTTTCCACAGTGTATTGTGATCCTCACGGTCAAAGACTTTGGTGTAGTCAACAAAACAGAAGTAGATGTTTTTCTGGAACTCTCTTGCTTTTTCGATGATCCAGCAGATGTTGGCAATTTGATCTCTGGTTTCTCTGCCTTTTCTAAATCCAGCCTGAACATCTGAAAGTTCATGGTTCATGTACTCTTGAAGACTGGCTTGGAGAATTTTGAAGATTACTTTACTAGCGTGTGATGAGTACAACTGTGTGGTAGTTTGAGAATTCTTTGGCATTACCTTTCTTTGGGATTGGAATGAAAACTGACCTTTTCCAATCCTGTGGCCACTGCTGAGTTTTCCAAATTTGCTGGCATATTGAGTGCAGCACTTTCATAGCATCATCTTTCAGGATGAAATAGCTCAACTGGAATCTCATCACTTTGACTAGCTTTGTTTGTAGTGATGTTCCCTAAGGCCCACTTGACTTCACATTCCAGGATGTTTGGCTCTAGGTAAGTGATCACACCATCATGGTTATCTGGGTCATTAAGATCTTTTTTCTATAGTTCTTCTGTGTATCCTTGCCACCGCTTCTTAATATCTTCTGCTTCTGTTAGGTCCATACAATTTCTGTCCTTTATTGTGCCCATCTTTGCATCAAATGTTCTCTTGGTATCTCTAATTTTCTTGAAGAGGTCTCTGGTCTTTCCCATTCTATTTTTTTTCCTCCATTTCTTTGAACTGATCACTGAGGAAGGCTTTGTTATCTCTCCTTGCTATTCTTTGGAACTCTGCATTCAAATGGGTATAACTTTCCTTTTCTCTTTTGCCTTTCACTTCTCTTCTTTTCACAGATATTTGTAAGGCCTCTTCAGAAAACCATTTTGCCTTTTTGCATTTCTTTTTCTTGGGGATGGTCTTGATCACTGCCTCCTGTACAATGTCACGAACCTCCATCCATAGATGACCATTAAGGACTCCATATCAGGCTGATTGCTTTTCTCCTTTTCTCACCTAGTTTGTTCATATCTTGTCATGCTCAGATCCAAATCTCTCTGAGATGTACCACTTAATTGAAAATTATCTGTTTCTGTGTCTGCTAATTCATTTGTTTGTACACTTTTTGAGGTCAGGAACCATACTTTGGTCATCTTTGTCTTCCTTGTACCTAAGTTGGTACATATACTAGGTAATCAAGTGTAGCAGTTGGTCAAATGAATCATAAAAATCAATGATTATATTATGCCTTAATACAGTGATACTACCAGCCCTACTGAAGTTCATGTGGATTACTGCCTGTATTGAAGGATCCCATTTTCTATGTTTTCCTGCAGCCTGTCTGCTGTCATTTCACACTATGGTGAGAAAACCTGCCTGGGTTGGCTCTTATCCCAACAGACTTTAACGAAAGTCCTTATAAGAGAGGACTCTGGGTATGAATCAGAAAACCAAGATGGCTATAATAGTATTGGAACAAGAGTGTTTTATAAGTGTTGAGGCGACAGCATCGATTCTATGTGATCAGATTTTTGTTCCATTTTGGTCCTTGGTATGTTCTGCTTCCAGGATTCAGGTAAGAGAGCCGAAACCAAGCGGAACACAGAATGCGCCATTCTGCTCTTTCTTTGCTTGGGACCAAAATAAGTCCTAGACTGACCAGGACTATTCTAGACATACTGTTTTTGCATTCACACATTTTGTCTGGTGTGATCCCCAGAAGATCCCTTTGCTGCTGATGCACTGTTTGAATTTCACAGATAATAAAAGAGACGTGAAGAGGTTAATGGGCATATCTAAGGTCACACAGCCAGTAAGTCACTGAGTCATGCCATGAATTAGGTGTCTTCACTCCAAATCCAGTGTTCCTTCCCCTATCTCACATTTCCCATGATTTTCCTGTGGTAAAATTATATTTACATAAACCAGTGCTTTTTCAAGATCTTAGTTCCCCAACCAGGGATCCATTGTGGTTCTGGTAGTGAAAGCATGGAGTCCTACCACGGGACTGCCAGGGAATTCCACACCAACACTTTTTCAAACCACAGCTTGCAAACCATTACTTAGTCATCAAATAAATTTAGTGTGTACCAAACAGTCCATTGAACTGCAAGGAGACCACACCAGTCAGTCCCAAAGGAAATCAACCCTAAATATTCACTGGAAGAACTGATGCTGAAGCTAAAGCTCCAATACTTTGGCCACCTGATATTAAGAGCTGACTCCTTGGAAAAGACCCTGATTCCGAGGAAGACTAAGGGCAGGGGAAGGGAGTGGCAGAGGACGACGTGGTTAGATAGCATCACTGACTCAATGGACATGAATCTGAGCAAACTCCGGGAGATGGTGAAGGACAGGGGAGCCTGGTATGCTGCAGTCCGTGGGGTTGCAAAGAGTCAGACACAATTTAGTGACCGAACAACAATAAAGCCGCATTCAGAATGTAGTGGGATGGGATGGATAAGATCTGATAAAAGGATGAAAAATCAGAAAGTGAGTATTGTTCATGAAACTGTTGTCCCGGGTTACAGTATAGGATAGTCTTCTTACTCTGAGTTACAGTTTGTTTAAAAAAGAAAAAAGTTGAATATTTCTTTTTTTAACAACCTTACCTAAAACTAAATTGCCACAGTGACCCTCTATTGCCAAGTATGATATGAGTTTCTCTCTCTGTCTTCTCTGACTCTTGGTAGAATATGGTCCCTTCCCCTATTTTTAGCATCACGAAGCACCTGTCTCCCTTGGCCCTTTAAATCTTGCTTTCTCCTGGTACCTCCATCTTTCTGACAGTCCTCCCTCTAGCACTTACATTTTGGCATTTTCTAGAGTTCTTCATGACCCTTTTTTTTTTCCTTCTTGTTCTGTCATTTTCGCCTAAGTTCAGATTTGACCATCAAATAAAAGCCGATATAACCACTGATTCATGCATCTCACCCTGTCACCTCCCAGGTTCCCGACTCATGTTTTGAACTCTCCACTGTACATCTCCTTCTAGACAGTGTCCACGTGTCTCTCAGAACCAACGTATCCAAATGAACCCATTACTGTCCCTTCAAATTCACTCTCCTCCCCCTGTCAGTGGGGACACTCCCATTCATCCAGTCATCCAGGCTAATGACCCGGGAGCCCTTCTCGACTCCTCTCCTTCCTCTCCTGCCTCGACATCTAATCAATTGCCCCGTCCCGTCAATTCCGCTTCCTCTGCATCGCTCCAAATTGTCTGCTCTGCCACTTTCTTAGTTCACAGCCTCATTATCTCTCATTGAACTACTGCTCCATTCTCTCTCCTCCAGTCAATCTTCCACACTGCCCCCCTGGCTTCAAAAATGCAAATCTGACCACACGGTTCTTTATGTAAAATCAGCCCGTGGCTGCACTGGAGTGTTGACTAGACAAAGATCCCTGCTTTTCAGCATTCCTTGTGAGCCCCTCCAGTTCTTTTACCTCCCAAGAACCTCCCTCTCCCCTCTTGCCTGTTCTTGTATGTCCAGCCCGCCCCCACCATGCTTCAGATCCACCTGCTGAAGTCCTATTTCACGTTGAACCCCATTGCCACACCCCTGTAGGGTGCTCTTTTTCCTGTGTAGATACCTGGGTGCATCCATAACTTCAGGACATCCCCTCAATACACACTGCCTCTCAGATCACACTAAATTGTAATTGATTATTTGCATTCCAGACTCTGGCACTCTACCGTGAACAGTTCAAGAGCCAGAATTATGTCTTATCCACTTTCCTCTGCCTGGGGCACTGGCATATAGTAGGTGTTCAATAATGTTTGTAAAATAAATGAAGTCTCAGTTCTGCCATTTACTGGCTGTTACTTTGAGCAATTCCCTGAACCTCTCAAGCCTCATTTTCTTCATCTGTAAGTGGATAGAAACTAATGATTATCCAGTGCTTCTATGCGTCTTTAAATATGTTATTTAATTCTTACCACACACCTCATCTTATACGTCAGAGAGATGATTCTTCATCTTATAGGCAAGAAAAAAGAAACTGGGAGAAATGAAGTAAATTGCAGTTTGAGAGCTAGTGGAGGTAAGGGGGTCATTGCCAGGATTTGAACTTAAATCTCTCTGGCTTCAGAGCTCTTTCCACTACACTGAGCTGTCAATAGAATGGAGAAGAGACCACCCATCTCACAGGGATTAAATTTCTAAACTGTTAAATGCTGATGAAACTGTGAGATGATATTATTGTCGTTAAGGTGTGCCATGGTCTACATACCATGGCCAGAATTCTCAGAAACTGAATATTGGAAATCACTTCATTAAAGCTGGCTGCAAAGCCCCATGGGAATCAGACACCACTCTGGGGTTCCTTCTGCAGAATCCCTGCCCCGTGCCTGTGGATGCAAATAAATGGTGGCCACATGACAGGAGGCCCAGTAGAGCGTAAGGATGCTGTGCCCAGCAAAAAATCGCCACAGGTGCGCTTGTCGGTTACAGGTTATGCCACCTTACAAATGCCCAGTTGACACGATTGTATTTTAGAATCTTCAGGCAGCTTTGTTGTTGCAACAGTCCATTTAGAATCCTGGCGTCATGCTTAGGGTCACGAACTGCACTGCTTTTAGCTTCTGCCACCAGTTTGTGAATCATTCTGTTTACAATCCTACGGATGGTGTCTGGGTGGCACACTTGCAGAAAGGCAATGATATATGGCAGTGCCTGCCTCAGGACGCATCAGGAACCACCAAGAGAGACAAGAGGCAGGCTCAAAATATATTGCACTGAGCTGGCCAGTTAGTCACCCAAAACCAACAGGAGGGTCCTGAAAGGACAGTTGCACAAGGGCATATGGTGCCATTGGACACCAGACCATCTGAATCACTTTCTCCCAATGATGGCAGGGATGGCAGGGAAGACAGGATTGTTATTTTTCACTGACTGGGTGAACTGCCCTGGTGGTGGAAGGTTAGCTCCTTAATTTTCCCTTTCATCATTTGAACGCTACTTAATTCCATCTAACATCATTGCTTGTTAATGTCTCTAGTTTTTTATTGCTGCAGAGAAACGTGCTCTAACCAATCTGGACAAACCATGGACATGTCTGTAATTTAATGTCTGCTGACCCCAGTTTGAGGGGTTTTTCTTCAAGCATGTTTTTCCTGGGTCTGTAAACCCTCACTTACAACCCCCTGACAGCCTTTTCCAAACTCAGTTCATGTTCTTCTCAAGTTAATTTTTTTAAATGGGAGAAAACTTTACAGTGATGCTCTGCAAAAGCTGTGGAGAGAGACTGTACTGAATATGGAATCAAATCTTAAAAAAGTTTGCCTTGTTTCCTAGGAACTATGAAATATTTTCTATAGTGCATAACAGCTAGTTCAACACTATGTGCTGAAGCAAATACTCCCTATTTTGTCTCTTCAGGGACAGCTTCCTTTGAACACTCAGTTCTGCCCCCAACATGGTAGTCCATGATCAGTTTTGGGGTGCAATGACCAGGGGTGAATCTGACTGTTATTAAATATTGTCAGTGCTGGAAACTTCCTAATATACTAAGTGCTGTGTTTACAATAGTCTGGCTTCTACATCCCAAATAGATACTGAGTCGTCCAGGTTCATCAACAATACATGTAGATATTAATTTGTTTCCAGTTTCTCTTGGGTCAGAGCTATCATTAAATCTCCTTTTCTCACTTTTCCCAGAAAAAGGAGATGGTAGGTTATGGCCCCTTGGCAGGTGGTGCTGCACCTTGCAGAATGGCCATAAGATATCAGGCCAATTGATAGAATGCACTTAATAGTCATGGCCTTCATCCTAAGGGTTCAACATCCCAACTTGCAGACTGCCATGTTTACCTGGAGGGGCACACAGGTGGGCATGCATGCGTGTCACCGTTTTAAAGATGGCAGGAGTGAGGCCAAACACACTAAGTGATTTTCCTCAGGCTGAACAATTTGTAAGAGTCAGAACAGAAGCCAAGACTCTTCATTCCCCATTCCAGCTCTCAACACACTGGCCCCAAGCTGTGTCTAAACAGATTAGAGGGAGTCCACTTCTAAGGTCCTCTGGTCTTCCTGCCTCCATCTTTTGTAACAATTCCTGTTGTCTTTGGGAGCTTAGCACACCTGTGGGGAACCAAATCCCATAAACCTGGCGCCCGAGTTGTGCCCCTGAGAGGCTGTGACTGCACAGATAACAACGTCGAGCAAGGAAGCTAATAGCCCAGCATGGCTCACGGCAGTGTTCTGAGCTTACCTACAGGTTCACTGTGGCGTTACTTACAGAGATGACAGATTTACTGTAGCTCAACTTAATAAAATAACATTAATGGGAATGTCTGCACAATTAGAGCACACTTCAGGTCATAAATATGCTCCAGCCAAAGCCACGTTGTCCACATCCCCCTGCTTGGGGACACTGCTGTTCTTTGGAGATTGATGAGAACTGCGGCAGGTCATGAGCATCTGGGACACAGGGAAGGTGCCCAGAAAAGGCGAAGAGCAGCTCCCCAGTTCTCAGTAGAGAATTCTCCTTCACAGCCCATTCCTTCTGAATATCCTCCATCACAAATCCCTCTGTTATATCCAGCGGTCCCAGTTCACCAGCACCCACTGGAGACAGCAGAGCACAGCAGAATTTAGGCAAGTAAAAACACACTTTCTACCCATATAATTCTGGGTGTGTCCTCCTACCTTCCTGGCCTCCCTTGTCTCATCTTTAAAATCTGGGAGTTGGATTCATGATCACCAAAAGGCTAGAATCAGTTTGTGTGTTTGGGGTTGCTCAACAGTCTCAGATGAAAACAAAACTTAGGGTCAACATGATTTTGGAGGATTACCTCTGGATTTCACAGCTTTGAACTCTTTCTGACAGGTGTCTCTGCCTCCTACCTCTGGACAGCAGAGAGTATCCAAGATGCTCCCCGGATTTGGAATTTAACAGAAGTGGTCTGGTCCCCCCAAAGTCCTGTCTCTCCCATCTACCATCATTTCCTATGGGGCTCACACAGAGGACACACTGACTAGTGAGGGGGATAGTTGATGATTTGATTCTATTGAGTAGTTTGCTGCAGAGTTTTAAAGCTGTGTAGACAGTGTGTGGATGGAACAGCTGAAAGCCTCTGTGTGGGCAAGCCCAGCCTCAGTGTCACAATGACCAGCTGGAGAGAGAAACATGTAGCCAAACAACGGGCTGCTTTCTTCTCCACCTTGCCAAATCACCAGTTTCACTGATTTTCTTTTCCCACTGACTTAATTGTTTTCTCAACGGATCTGACTCACTTCACAGATTGTTTCCAATCATGCGGACACAGCCCAAGTTGCCAAGTGCGGTGGTTCCTGTTCCCTGCAATCCAGCGAGGAGCCCAGCTGACTCACCACACGCCACCAGCCATGTGACAGGGCTTCATCACATCCGCCTCTGGGTGCAGAACACTCTGCTGCAGACATGGAAATAACAGATGCTGGGAGACAGACACACAGACATGCACATCATATCAGGCAAGTGTCGTTAGGATACGGTGAGGCTTAAAGGACTGGGCCTCCTGAGATTTTGTAAATAGCCACTAACCCAAGACAAATCAGGCCCATTAATAATGGAAAATGCCAATCTCGTTGATTTACCTGCCTTACAGTCCACTTGCTTCTCTTCTCAGGATGACAAACTCTACTTCTGATCACCTTACCTTCCTTAATGCACAGGCCAGAAGCTGGGGCTGGCCTGGATGAGTTCTAGGAAGCCCAAGGCAGAGCTCCAGGGGATGGGGGTGGAAATGCAGTCACGAGTTTAATTGGGAAGAAGAACGGGTCAGTAAGTTACAGAGGAAGACCTGAAATGGTTATAGGGAAACAGAGCTCGTAAGAACCAAGACATGGAGAGGCTGGGTATAGGGCACCAGATGCTCACATGAGTGACCAGGAGTGTAGTCCCACAGAATGTGCAGGACAGGCAGCCGTGATGGTGGCTAATTCACCAAGAGCTCCCAGCCTCTGTGGTGTGGGCAGGCTAGTCTCGTGATCTCAGAGCTGAGGCATGACATAGTTTTTTTCACAAAACCATTTCTACTAAACTGTTTTGACTGTACTTGAACATAGCCATCCTGTAATTCTAATAATTCCATTCCCAAATATATAGAAATGCACACATTATACAGCACAATCCCTGTTAAAATAATTAGAAGAGCATTCTTCATAGTCATCAAAAGATGGAACTAACCCACATGTCTATTATCAGTGAAACCGACTATTGTGAATCACTCATGCAGTGGAATAGCGTGCAACAATGAAAAATAAACTGCGTACCAACATGTTATTGAACAAATAAAACATAAAGCCTTGTCTGTGAGCCTACTTACATGAAATTCCAACACAATCGCAATGAATCTGTGGTGGTTACAGTCGGGAGGTCCCTTTAGGAGAGGAAGCAGGGTATTAATGACTAGAATGGGGGACTAAGGAAAGCTTCTGGAGTGCTGTGAATCTTCTAATACTTCATCTGGGTGGGAGAGTTACACTAGTATGTCTACTTTCTGTGTGTATTAGACTCCAATACAAATCTTTATTTATAAAAATTTTAGGCAGGTTATAAAAGGGAGGGCAAGAAAAGTTGACAGAATGCTATAAACACCCTCTGCAACCAGGTACCTTTCTCACATGAATGAGCAGGATCACACTTATGGATCCTGCAGGTTTTGTCTTGCCTGGTGTCTGAAGGGGCTCGGTCTGTGTGATCATCTCAGAAATTGGCTAAGAGACTGAAGAATGGGGGGAGCGCAGTCTGCAAATCCATGCCCTTCACCTAGAGAGGAATGTGCGCAAGCAGGCACATGGAGGGGACGGTAGGAGAGGGTGAAGGTGAATGAGCCTGCTCAGGAGAGGGGAAAGACTAGTAAGGGCTTGCAAGCCAGGACGGGGGCCCATCAGCCTCTCACATCTGGACTCCGAAACCACCATCTGATGCCACGCCCCTCAGCAGTGCCCACGCTAATCACCACCAGCTGACACCCCCAGCCACATCTGCAGCACCCGGGCTAATCACTGCCCACGATTGCCTACACCTGTCTTCCCAGCCCGCCAGCCCCCAGCCACCTGCCTACCTGCCACTTTCAGTCCTCACGCTAAATCAATAACAAGGACCTCCAAGGGCTGCCTCACTTCTTGGCTCATGCCCCGCCCCCCCCCCCCCCGCCCCCCCAAAGCCCACTTCCCCTCCTCCCCCCTCCCAGCCGGATCCATCTGCCCAGGCTCAGATCGTCTCTGGCAGGACTGGCAGGCCGACTCTCCTTGCAGACGGCAGGGCTCAGCCTGGTCTTAGCAGCTGCCGACACTGCAGTTTAAGAATCACCGTGTCTGGGAAAAGTCCATTAAAAGACAGTAACAATGTATATTGTGCGGTGACCCTGGGGGCACCCAATTCCACCTTGTTAATGATCTCTTTGAAATAGCCGAGGCTATGGAAAGAGACACGGTTCAGAGGTCCCCAGCACTGTGTTGTTAGGACACGGCTGCATTTGCTATGTTTGGGCAACTTTCCGGAATCACTCTCATGTTAATGGGGGCAGGTCCTCGGAGACCCACACAGCCAATTAAAATGCTCTTCAGGAGTGTCTGAGTGTCCAGTTACTGGACAGATCTGTGAATATGAAGTCTGGGGAGGAGAAAGCTGAAGATCTGGTCAACTATTCCACAGTGAATCAATGTTCTAACTGTGAATCTCATACTTGTTTCCCCCACAGATTAGGTTGCTTGGATGAAAGTTACCTGTTCAAAACACACCCACTGCCTTCACAGAGGTTATATACGGTGCCCTCGGTGCCCTTGATCCCTGGGTTGGGAAGATCCCCTCGAGGAGGAAATGGCAACACACGCCAATATTCTTGCCAGAAAAATTCCCATGGGCAGAGGAGCCTGCTGGGCTCCAGTCCCTGGGGTTGCACAGAGTCCTCTGTAATCCACCTCTGACTCCTTGCTTTCCCACTAAGGAAGCAAACTGAAAGGCCAGTAAAAGGACATTATGATAAGCACTCTTTTAAATCTTCTCTATTTCACAAATAAAACCTTCCCTGACTTGATGCTTTATTATCGCTAACAAATTACTTGCAGTGTACCTCCCGGCAGATAAAACAAGCCAGTGTGTTTTGACACCTAGGCTGAGAAGTGCGGCTGGGGAACACAGAAACCCACAGCTAACCACACGATAAGGAGTACAGGAGTAGCAGGAGAGAGGGATGAAAGAATTTCTCGGAAGGAAGACTTGTTGAGCATTCGATAACGCAGCAAACATTTAATGAGCACCTGCTTGGTGTAGGCTCTCTCCTAGGTGCAGGGCATGATTGGCTTATTTTGCAAGGGTAATGGAGTTTTCCAGCATCTTTTTTTAAACTGTGGTATAAGTCACATAATATAAGCGTTTTTAACCATATCTAACAGTATAGTTCAGTGGCACTAAGTACATTCACACTCTTACGCAACTCTCACCGCGATCCATCTCCCAAATTTTTCACCTGCCTCAACTGAAAGTCTGGATTTAAGAATAGTTAAAAAAGTCATCCAAGGTGATTGCAGCCATGAAATTAAAAGACACTTACTCCTTGGAAGAAAAGTTATGACCAACCTAGATGGTATATTCAAAAGCAGAGACATTACTTTGCTGACTAAGGTCCGTCTAGTCAAGGCTATGGTTTTTCCTGTGGTCACATATGGATGTGAGAGTTGGACTGTGAAGAAGACTGAGCGCCAAAGAATTGATGCTTTTGAACTGTGGTGTTGGAGAAGACTCTTGAGAGTCCCTTGGACTGCAAGGAGATCCAACCAGTCCATTCTGAAGATCAGCCCTGGGATTTATTTGGAAGGAATGATGCTAAAGCTGAAACTCCAGTACTTTGGCTACCTCATGCGAAGAGTTGACTCATTGGAAAAGACTCTGATGCTGGGAGAGATTGGGGGCAGGGGGAGAAGGGGACGACAGAGGATGAGACGGCTGGATGGCATCACTGACTCGATGGACGTGAGTCTGAGTGAACTCCGGGAGTTGGTGATGGACAGGGAGTCCTGGTGTGCTGTGATTCATGGGGTTGCAAAGAGTCGGACACGACTGAGTGACTGAACTGAACTGAACTGAAGCAGAGATGGACAGAAAATATCCAGGGATAAAGACATTCCAAGATATTTCATTCCTGTTTCCTTCCATTCCATTCCAAGCACTTACAGATGATTTTGTGACCTTAGTCCCAGGACTGGAAAATGTGAGAGTCTAACAGGGAAACCTACCATTGGTTCATGCACTCACCAGCTTTCAGCTGGTCATGGTGTCTTGCTAACCCACAGGTTTCGTTCTGGAGAGATGTTGGGACACTGACTTTTAAACAGTGTCCCTCCTGTACCCTTACCATCATGCCCCTGCTAATGTGAGCAGGTTATAGAAGGTCCCAAATGAGGAATTAAAATACATAGGTTTTAGTGCCATCAGAGCATAATAATTTAAGGAAGACATTAAGGGTCCAAGGTGTCACGTGTCCATCGTTATAAAGGAACTATGTTCCTAGGGTCGACGAGGATCTGCAAGCCAGGATTTTGCATTTTTTTTTAAGAACATTGCTGTTAAAACACGGACCCCTGGGAACTAGAATACAGCTTTCCCTAACATCCATATAATTCTTGGCCACTGTTCAGGCCTACTCAATCCTCACACGATGTGACAAAAGTCTGTTCACTGCTTTTAAACCCTGAGCACAGCTCCAGGCCCACTTCCCTCTGTGAATGCAAAGCCTGTCCTTTCCTACCTCCCACTCTCTCCCCTTTAATTGACCAACGTTTCTCCCATTCTAGAATCTCCCCTAGCCTTCCATCCATTTGTCCACTCTAGCCATATTTGCTTCCCCTGACCCTGTGCCCCAGGCCAGCCACTTTATGAGCTTACAGCCACTTTAGAAGTCTCCACACTCCTAACCCATCTGTCCCCTGGTGCCAAAACCCAAACACAGCCAAGTGTTACATGCTGTCCTACCAAATGCATGGAAGACAGCTATGCATTCATTGTTAGTTAGCTGGACCATCTCTTCAGGAACCCATTCATCCAGCTTTTATTGACTTCCCCACTGTGACTCTTCTGAAATTCCCATCCTCCCAAACCTGTACTATCCCCTCACCCTTAATGTGTAAGGGCTGCAGTAACCACTTTCACTGAGTAGGAGGCTTAAGCTTCACTGGTGGTTCAGGGGTAAAGAACTCACCTGCCAGCGCAGGAGATGTGGGTTGGATTCCTGGGTCAGGAGGAAATGGCAGCCCAGTCCAGTATTTTTTTTTTTAATTGGAGTATTTTTTTATTCTAATTACTTTAAAATATCATAGGGGTTTTTGCCATACATTGATATGAATCAGCCACGGGTGTACATATGTTCCCCATCCTGAACCCCCTTCCCACCTCCCTCCCCATCCCATCCCTCAGGGTCATCCCAGTGCACCAGCCCCAAGCACCCTGATGCTTCAAACCTGGCCACTCCAGTATTCTCACCTGGAGAATTTCATGGACAGAGGAGTCTGGCAGGCTACAGTCCCTGGGGTCACATAGACTCAGACACCACTCAGCAACTAAACAACAACAACAAAGAGTTTTAAATGACAGAAATTTATTTCTTCACAGTCATGGACACAAACGGTCAAAGATCAAGGTGTTTGTAGAGTGTTTCTTCAAAGACGTCTCCTTGGCTTGCTCATGGCCGTCTTCTTCTGGAGTGAGTCTGTGTTTTCATCTCCACTTCTTATAAGGACACCAGATTAGGGCCCACCCACCTGCCCTCATTTTCTCTTAATTACCTCCTTAAAGGCCTGTTGTCAAATAGTCACATTCACAAGTACTGGGTTTAAGACTTCAACTGTGGATTTGAGGGAGACCCAATTCAACCCACAACACCTACCTTCAAGAGACAAATTTGCTTTCTGTTTATTGGAACATCAGAACCCTCTGATTTTTTCCTCAACTGCCCTGCTTTTGACTCCAATTAGTCCTCTGTCTTCACACATTTCCCATTTCTTTCTCTCAGCTCTGAAGGGTTTTTTGTTTTTCCTTTTTTCCAGCTGAGCTTCTTCACTGTGGCATGAGGTCTTCTCTGGTGGCTCAGCTGGTAAAGAATTTGCCTGCAATGCGGAAGACCTGGGTTCAATCCCTGGGTTGGGAAGATCCCCTGGAGAAGAGAACGACTACCCACTCCAGTATTCTGGCATGGAAAATTCCATGGACTGTATCGTCCATGGGGTCGCAAACAGTCGGACACAACTGAGCAACTTTCACTTCTTCATTGTGGCATGAGAGCTTAGTTGCCCTGTGGCATGTGGGATCCTAATTCTGCCACCAGGGATCGAACCTGCATTCTCTGCATTGGAAGGTGAATTCTTAACCATGGGACCACCAGGCAAGTCCCTAAGTTCATTCGAATAATAGTTTATCTGGGAAGCTTTATTAGGTTCTCTGGGCAGGGTAAAATCTTTCTTCATCTACAATGCCATTTGTCTCAGAAGAAGGGAAACTAAGCTTTCTAGACGGCCTACTACATGCCCACTACTAAGCCAGCCGCTCAACCACCATATTCTTTCTTTCCCTTAAAGGAGCATTTCTTCCCTTTTCACTGTAAATGTTTCTATTCCAGAACCTAACAAGTTTCTAGGGATTATTTCTTTCCATCTCCTTCTATCCTAGAGGGAGTAGCTATGCCTGGCCCTCCCCTTTATGCCTAGTGCCCTGGAGTGAAACCTGGCACACAGAAGGAACCTAATCCAGGCCTGCTGAATGATAGAATGAATCCTCTTTGTAAAAACTAAACTCTCTTGACCCCACTTGAGTTCTTGATCCCTTCTCCTTCTCTGAGCCCTTCTCCATATATTATTCCTTTTCTTTTGCATCTTTAATATCTTCCTTTCCACTGGCTTAATTCCCTCTACTTGGTATACATCTCTTCTGCTTGAAAGGACATTTTTTTCTCCCTGCCTCTCTGCACCGGGGTTTCAAACGATCACAGTTCCTCATTTTCCCTATAGTCTAACTGAGAGGGAAGACCCTCATCCAAGCGATTATAACTCAGTAGGTCTATTTTGAGATGCTGGTATATTTTAAAGTCTTTCTGGGTGCCAGGTGTAAGAGTTTGGAATCTAAGCTCTGGGCTTCCACTTTCTTACATACTTATCCCTTACAAAAACAACTTTCACTGTCATCACCAAAACCACTTTCTGGGGGTCTTTAGGAATTTCAGAAATTCCATCTTTTCCTGGGGCCTCTGTGTGAACTCAGACCTCTGGTGAACGCATGACCCCCTCAGTCTTGGTACAACCACCTCCTGGACCTCTCCTTACTATTTCCCACCCACAAGGGCTGCCGCTTGTCCTCCTCCCCTGTGCTAAATGGAGAATTCCCCAAGGACTGGTATCTTCCCTTTTTCTTTTCCCCTCCACATTTCTTCTTGAATGATTCTATTCACTTTTCTAATTTCAAGCGCTTTGGCCCTGCAGATGATTCCTGATCTCAAACCTCAGCCTCATTAGAGTTCTTGGTTCACATTTACACTTTTCTTAGGAAGGATCCACCCAAATGTCCAACACTCACTTTACCCACGATATGTCTGTTTTGGAGCATCCCAAAAGCAAAGCTTGTGGCAAGGAATGGGTGCAGGGAGTTTGTGTGGGAGGTGGTCCAGGAGGCTGGAGAAAGGTAGGAAGGTCAGGGGAGGCGGGGATGGAGGGGCATCCAGAGGAGGGAGCATGCTCAGGGTCAGTGCTCCGAGCAATGCAGCCTCCATCCCTCTGGGACCTGCTGAGAGTGCTCTCCACACTGTGCCCCCGAAGGACCAAAGGTGGAGCATTGATTCCCTTCCCCATTGGTTGGCAATCGTCCAGGAGATCCCTTTCACCTCATTCTTGGGTTTCTCCTATGAGCAGGCCAAGAAGACTCCTAGGGTTTGGAGATGGCTGTGTGGCACAAAGTAGAGAGAAGCCCAGGGGGCCCTTGAGGGGAGATGCAGGCAATGTGCAAGGTGATTGAGGCCATGTGGATCTCTCCATTACAGTACATATCCCAAAGGTACTGTGACCAGAAGCAGACCTCTCCCAAGTCAGCTCAGCCAAGCATCAAGTACAAAACTGTGGAGAAGGTTTCAATTCTTCCTCTCCCTTTTACTTCGCAGTCATCGGACCCTCATCCTCTAGATTCTAACCAGACCTGCTTCTCAACATGTTCCCCCATTGCTTTCTCACCAGGAGTCCCATCCTTCACACTGTCTCATATTATATCAACACTCATCTACGTTGCCCATCTTCCACTTTTCCAAACTTCCTTACAACTCTTGCCAGATTATTCTTCCTAAAGATTAGTTTTGACATCACTAACCTGCTAATAAGTCTTCAATGACTGCAAGGAGATCCAACCAGTCCAGGGTTGGATCAGTCCTGGGTGTTCATTGGAAGGACTGATGTTGAACCTGAAACTCCAGTACTTTGACCGCCTGATGCGAAGAGCTGACTCATTGGAAAAGACCCTGATGCTGGGAAAGACTGAGGGAGAGAGGAGAAGAAGACGACAGAGGATGAGATGGTTGGATGGGATCATTGACTCAATGGACATGGGTTTGGGTGGACTCTGGGAGATGGTGATAGACAGGGAGGCCTGATGTGCTGCGGTTCATGGGGTCACAAAGAGTCGGACACGACTGAGCAACTGAACTTCAGTGAATGGCCAAAATATGCTCAACCTTGTAAACCCAGAGTTCAATGCCATTTTTGCTCTGACTCTACATCAACAGGGCAAAAATGTCATTCTTATTACTCTTCTTCCTGTATCTTCTGTCCGGCAGGTTCTTTGACTTCTTCAATCCCACTGCCCTAGTTTCTTCATCTATGTCTTTCTTCTCCTCTTTCTCCCTGCCCATAATTTGCTAGATTCCCCCACAGCCCCATACAGGGTAACAGTTCCAGTTTCATTTGTCCTTCCTGGCCCACAAATGCTCCTTAATCCTCCTTGAAGACAAGGGAAGTCCACTTCCCCTCTCCTTAAACCCTCAAACACTTAATCTCTTCTAGTTTACATCTGATTTCCCTTTCATCTTTTCACAGTACAGTGATTTTGAGCTTGCCTTGCTTCTCAAGTTGAGTGTGACCAGGTCCTTGGTGGCAGGGAGGCGGGGCGGGGCGTGGGGGGTGGTATAACTACATTGTCTCTGATTCTTCTACAGCATCAAGCCTGGTGTGATGCACAGTCAAGGAAGGGAGAAACGAAATCAGGAGAAGGGGAAGAGAGGGGAGTAAGTCCGATCCCCCACTGAGAAACAGGCTGCATAGAAGAGCAAATGTTACAAGCCAAGTAAGGTTTGGCATATGCCAACCCACCCACCTCTCCAACAGACTCCCACCTCCTTGAAAAGGACTTTATTGTTGCTCATTATCTCACCTGCCCTTGCCGCTGAGTGCCCACCTGGAGTCAACCTCCTTCTGCCGGAGACAGCTGTTCCTGATGTTTGGGTAAAGGTTGTGTAGATTTCAACTCGGGGTGTGGGGCGAGGGGAGAGCTGGCAGAAGGAAGATCTTTTGCTAATTCCAGATGGCAAAGGTGAAAAATACGTAAAGGAAGCATGCCAACTGTTTCCACACTACCCCTAAGCTGTGTCAGCTTTATGTGCACAGCAACTGGGGGAAATTAAAAAAATAAAAAATCAGTCCATCAGACATTGCTTTGACTACATTATGCCGAATACTTGATATCACAAATGCTGCACCTACACAAAGCTGTCAGATGGACTGAATGCACCAGTATATTTGTCACTCTATTGATGGGGTTTAACCAAATAGCCAGTGTCTTTCTGCACCATAATAGAGTCAGTTGCTCTCCAGAAGTCTTCAGATATCCCAAATGACTGGTGGTTTTGGTCAAAAAAGAGGCTTGACTCGCTCGTCAATGACATGGCCAATTCACCTGGGAGTTTGGCTGTGTGCCGAGCCAGCCTCCGTCACAGGCTAGCCACACTTAATTAAATCAGCAGTCAGGAAGATGCCACTGCTCCTTGGTTCCTGCCGCATGAATGGCAGAGGGCCAGGAATAGGACCCATGGGATTATTCATGAGCTGCGGTGAATCACAACCAACTAACTTTTCCTCTTTGCCTCATGTTCCCATTAGCCCAGAGACAGATCATGATGCATATGGCTCTCCACATACTTTGATTAAAGACTAGTGAGGGCCAGGGATAAATCAGAAAGGATGTGGAGATTAACTTCGGGACCTCCTCCCTTTCCCTCCAATGAGGTTGTCCTTCATTTGGGATCATTTGTGTCAGTCCCCTTTCCCCCAAAGCAGGGTCACCTGCCACAATGTTTATTTACCTACCCTGTGTTATTGTGCACTTGCCAACTCATTTATCCATTCAACAAATAGATGTGGGGCACCTCTAATGGCCTCAGACGGTTCCCCATCCTGTTAAGACAGTCGTGATCACAGCAGAGTTTTGTACATAATACCTTCATTTAAGGGAGTGAGCCAGGAACTTCCTTGGGTCTTCCAGTGGTTAACAATCAGCCTAACAATTCAGGAGACAAGGGTTCGATCCCTGGTCCAGGAAGATTCCATGTACCACAGAGCAGTTAAGGCAGTGGACCACAACTGTTGAGCCCAAGCACCACAACCACCAAATCCCACGTGCCTCTAAAGACCATGTTCTGTTTTTGCAATAAGAGGAGAAACCGCTGCAATGAGAAGACCACACACCACAACAAACAGTATCCCCCACTCGCTGCAATTAGAGAAAGCCCACACACAGCAACGGATACCCAGTGCATCCAATAAATAAATTATTTTTAAAAATAATAAAGGCATGAACCAAAGGGTTGGGATTATGGGTACCCTGGCAGGGCCAAGGGGGAGGGGTGATTGTGTGGGGCACACAGGACTTCAGCGATCAAACATCAAAACAGGAGCAGATCAGTCCTCTTCTCTTTCTCTCTGGCTCAGAGGCAGGGCTCTTCTCTTACCATTCAGACAGGGCTCTGTGTGAAACCTGAAAAAGATAAAGTTCCCCATCCTCAAGGACACTATAACTGATGGGATTCCTTGCCTCACTCACGCTTATAAACCAGAATGAAGGACAGGACCATACAGAAAGTAGATTGGTCTCATCTCTCCCTCCCAGAAAAAGCAAGAAGCCCAGTTCTGCCCAGGCCAGTCGTCCCAGCCGTAGCATCCGTTCATAGTGTCCTATCTGTCTTGGAACCCAACGAGTCCACCACGTGATGGATGATGTTCCACTTGATAGGGAACAGAACGAGCTGTGATTTGTCATTCACCATAAAGTACTGCTCTTTCATCTGCTCCCATTCCCCGGGACGCGGCTCTGGCTGTTTGCTCTATGCATCAATTTATAGTTTATCCTAAGACTAATGATGCTGTATTTAAGAGGCAAGGTGGGGCTTTGTTTTTGTGTTCTACCAGCAGAGGATTACATTACTGATTGATCGTACGCAGTTGTCTGAGGCAAAAACATTTTGAATTGATACCTGGATTTGGACTACAATCAACTTCCTCGACAACTGCCTCTTGGTACTGAATAGATCAAGGAGCCACAGCTTTCTAATAGGGCCTCAAGGAGATTTTGACAATCCCTGCTAGAAGTGAGCGGTTTGTTGTGGTGAATGGGAGGCAGACAGATCATCCAAAGGGCTTGCTTGCAGCTTCCAGGAGCCTGAGGATCTTCCCTAAGACCCCATGAGTCCAGACAGCTGAAATGAGGCAGGAACAATGACGTGCTGGTGAATTGTGACAGTCAGCTCTCTTAAGGGAAAAATACAAGGCCTAGTTGATAGCACTTGCCAATTTCTATAGTGTAAATACTCCCACTATCACTGCTTTCAAGCGATGTTCCTGAACACAGATTTGGGAAGCGATATACACAGACGGCTCATAAGCTGGTACAAACTGGCTTCAACACAAGATAGTGACTAGTGTGTATTATTTACACTTACCATCTTGTTCCAGCAACATTTTTTTCTGATAAGGATATTGGGGCTCAGAGAAGGTATGTAGCCTTCCCAAGGTCACAGAGCTATGAAGAAGTTGAATCTTCTTACCCACGGGTTGCACTCTTTTCATCATCTGTAGTCCAGGGCATGGAGCCAGCTTCTTTAGGCTCGTCTCTGATTCCAAAGTCTCTCAGGGCAGCAGGCTGCTGCTACAAGAAAGGGTAGAATCCAAGGAAATGCACCTTACATCTAAATTTTCATCATTTCAGCCCGATTCTTCCCATTCTTGCCACCTCACTTACACTAGTGGGGAAATTCAGGTCTGCCTCTGAACTTATTTGTCCATCTCCAGCCCCAGTAACTTTCAGGAAAAGGATGTAAACTTCCATGGGGACTCTTGCCTGGAATCTGGAGAAGGAACAATATGACCCTTAGGAGATCCCAATCAGAAGAGTCCACGAAGCCAATTCAATGACCAATTTGGCCGGAAGACTAAATCACTTCCCCTTGGGTTTGTTTTCTCCATTTCTAATTTTCCCACCTACCGTCTGTGCTAGTTGATTTCCTTCCTGAAATTCGGAAGCAAATGAGGCAATGGCAGTGAGGAGGGGGCCAATGAGTGAGGGGGCCTGGGCAGGGACGCACCCTGGTGATCTGGCTGGGAGGTTCCAGTGAGTGCAAAACAGCAGGGCACTGATGGCCATTAATATCCACAGAGGAAATGCTGAAAGGCCAACAACCTAATTACCACTTTTTCAGCATATCAACCGGTCCTCAGCTCCTTCTAGCAGCATGTCACCCTATCCTGAAGTGGGGAGTCTGGGAGGAAAGGGGGAATAAAGAGAATCAGCCAGCTTTTCCCCACCCATTGCCCTACCATCCTGTGATGGGGATGTTGGGCAGCCCGTAGGCACTGCGGGTACCGGGAAGGCCCTGTGGCTAAAGTACCAAGGCAAGCAGGGTGCCCTGGGCAAGTTCTAGATGGTGGAGAGCAGTGGTCAAGGAGGTTGGCTGCTGATTCAGAAGCTCCACAGCTGCCCAAGATTCTATGGGGCAGTCGGAGGAGAGAAAGGACCATAGGTTACCTGCAAATTTCTGCTTCTGAGAAGGGCTGTCTTTTGGACAGCTCATGAGCCCAGGCCACTTCCTGGGGAGGCAGAGGAAGGGGGTGACCCAGCCACTCTCTCAGGTACCCCCACCCATGGTGCCCTGGGCACTCTAGCCCTAATCCCATCCCAGGAAAATGGAATAGTCTGATTCTGTTTCTAGATCAGGACGGGATAGTGGGGAAGAGATCAGTGCTGGGTTTTTTTGTTTCTTTCCCCTTCTCCCTGGTACCAGCTTGACTGGCAGCCTGGGCAAAGAGGAGCCCATTCTAAATGCTCCCTGGGGTCCAGAATGGAACTCATTACATCAAACCTGCCGGTCACCAGCAGCTCTGCTTTGTGAGCTGTGAAACAAATGTTTATCCACCACTCAGTGAGGTTCAGAGCTATTTAAGGAGCTCAGGGTGTTGAGCTGCAGGCAAGAGCTGTGCGTGTGAGGCCAGTGCTGGCACAGAGAGAGGTGGGCACAGTCTGCGACTGGAGCCTCCCCATTCCAAGAGTCAGAGCAGAGGGATCATAACAAGACTGGGGTTATGTGTCACGTTTCATCTTAAGCCCCTTCCTCTCCTTTCTTCCATTTCTTCTTCCTTTTCCTTGTCTCTGATTCTCTTTCCTTCTTCGTTTCTTTTTCCTTCTTTTCTCCATCCCTTCCTTCTTCTCTTCCTTCCCCTTCCTGCTATCATTTCCTGCTTCTCTTCTCTTGGACAGGTCTTTGGAGTCCTCACCATACTTTAATATGCCTTGTTCTGTCTTGTGGAGACAGTGAGGAAATTCACAAATTTATTCACAAATTTATAGAAGAATGAAATAAAGCTAAGCCTTTACCTTCACAAAACTTCCAGACTAAGGAGAACTCCTCATAGTGTGATCCTCATGGGTATTTGCCAGTAAAGGTATGGAGCGTGGCAACACAGCATGCCCAGCCTAAGTTCCACAGGGATTTCTTGAATGACATACAGGCCAGGGTCCTCCAGATCCTAGCATCACGGGCAGCATTT
This sequence comes from Capricornis sumatraensis, assembly GCF_032405125.1. NCBI lineage: Eukaryota > Metazoa > Chordata > Mammalia > Artiodactyla > Bovidae > Capricornis > Capricornis sumatraensis. Next base: position 28,410,678 of record NC_091084.1, on the reverse strand, counting down.
CTGGTTTTGAAAGGGCCCTGAAGATCACAGTTATATATGAGAAAGCTGAGACTCTCCTGCACTGGTTTTCATAGTTTTAATGAGATGTCTACTCAGCTTGTACAGAAATGGCTTTTGTTTTAAAGACAAGTGAAGAGGGGACCCAAGGAGGGTTGATGGATGAGGCTAAAGGAGGTGGCCTTCACTGCCAGGGACCTGACGACACGTTGTCAGTTGTTCTCCACGTTAACTACCTTGAAGCAAGTGTTCTGTGTTGGCCACCCCAAGCAGGAGCTTAAGAGAACAACGATTATTCCTCTTGTTCACAGGTCTGGGAGTTGCCTGGGCTCAGGGAAACAGTTCTTACTGCTGCTTGTCCTTTGTTGTTTTGTTCAGTCGCTCAGTCGTGTCTGACTCTTTGCGATCTCATGGACTGTAGCCCACTGTATCCCGTGCTTTGAGGCTTCCCTGTCCTTCACTGTATCCTGGAGTTGGCTGAAACTCATGTCCATTGAGTTGACATGAGCCGACTGCTGCTTGTTCTAATCTCCCCTTAATTCTCCTAATCACGCAGGGAGGTGGAGGTTACCTGAGACAGGGAACCTGAAGCTCAGAGAGGTTAGGAAATCTGCCCTGGGTCACAGAGCAAGAAAGTGGGAACCCCAGGATTTAAACCCAGGGCAGCCTAACTTCAAAGTTTATGTACCCCTAGTTCTTCCCGGGTCGGGGGAGCTCTCATCGTTATAATCAGGAGGTAGCTAGGACTGGGGGCGTCCTGCAGGCTCTTCATTCCATGTGTGTGGAGTCTGGGCTTGGAGAGACACACACTACTGGAGCTCTCAGGGATCTTGTCCCTCCTCTCTGGTCCTCCACACGCAGCTTCCAGGAGGCCAGGGTCTTATAGGGCTGCAGAAGACTCCCAGAGCGAGTATCTCAAGAGAGACCAGCAGAATCTGAAAGGCCTTCTGATACAGCCTTTCACATCACATAGTATCATTCTGGCTGCACCCTAACTCTCTAAGGCAGGTACAGAGTCCTCTCAGGACTTTCAAGGGGAGGAGACCTAGATTCTACGTTTTGATGGAAGAGTGTCAAGGAGTTTGTGGCCATGCTTTGAGACTGTCGGCTATTGTTAAACTGTTTCTTAGGTTCAGAGGGTTATCCAGCCCTGTCCAGAAGTATTGCAGTATTTCAATGCAGGTACTGGAACTGAACTGCCTGGGCTCAAGTCACATAAGCTTTGTGAATTAGCCATGTGATGTTGGGCAAGTTACTTAATATTCTGAGTCTCAGTTTCCTCATCTGTTAAATCAGGTTAAATAATTCTTCACTCACAAGATTGATGTAAGGATTAAATTACATATATTAAGAATTTAGGGTTTCCCAGGTGGCGCTAGTGGTAAACTCTCCTGCCAACGTGAGATGGAAGAGATGCAGTTTTGATCCCTGGGTCGAGACGATCCCCTGGAGGAGGACACAGCAACCCACTCGAGTATTCTTGCCTGGAGAATCCAATGGACAGAGGAGCCTGGTGGGCTACAGTCCACAGGGTCACAAAGAGTCAGACATTACTGAGCGACTTAGAACGTATGCAAGAACTTAAAACAGAACTTGTCATATTGTTGGCATTCTACAACTATTAGCAGCTATTGTTACTATTCCCATTTTATAGATGAGAAAATTGAGGTGCTGAGAGGGTAATGATCAGCCTCTGTCACGTAACTAGTATTTGAACACAATCCCAATAGATTCCAAAGCCAAAAAGTCTCCCTGAGTCCCTGATAGCAGCACCTTTTCCTTCTTCCACCTGAGAATCTTTCCCAACATTAAAATTCCTTTATGTACGGAGGCTTGGAATTTGGGCCCCCAGACCTTTGCAGAAGGTCCTACTCTGGACTTGCGACCCACCTTGACTCTGACCATATTAGTCAAGCTGCAAGGCCATGGATGGGGGATCCAGGCCCCCAATTTGGCCTGCCCTGCACACGTCTGACCCTTACAGGTTGAGAGGGTAGAGATATGAGGAAAGGGTCCACAAACAGCAGAAAGAGCACCTTGTGGTGTTCAAGGATTGGGGAAACAACACAGGATCTGACTACAAAAGACAGGCATTTCTGAGACTCTTGAGTCTTGGTTTCAGCTCTTTAAAGGCTACCGCTCTGTCCGCCATTTGTTTGTTGTGAGAACCTGAGGGTGATAAAGCTCCTGGTGAGCACCCAAGCCCTGGCCACGCATTGGTTATGAATTCAGCCCAGCAGAGGATGACATGTCTGCCTTGAACTACTGCCCTACTTCAGAGCCTGTATAAGCTGGGGAGTGCACAGGTCAGCCCTGACGTGGAGATGGAAGGCCACCACTTTGGATGATGTGCCCTGGGGAGGGCAGCTGGTGGGGGCTTCAACTTGCCTGTATGCCTTTTGGGCAGGTGAATACACTCACACACACTCAGACACACGCAGATATGAACGCACGCAGTCTGTGCACTGATAAGTGTGGCTCACGGACACACACACACGTACACACACATGCACGCAGTATGCTTCTCAGACACCTGCTCTGACAGAAGTGATTCAGAGAAACATCTGTTGCCACCAGGCCCAGACCTGCCCTCTGGAAGCGGAGGATTGCCTGGGGTCCCCGAGGGCCCTGCTGGAAGGACACCTTCCTTTGGCTTCTAGAATATGCAGCTTCTTTTCAGCATCCACTGCCAAGAAGCCTCCAGCCCCACGTGGGCGCTAGAGCCCAGCTCCTGTGTAAGTTGCCTCATGCTTAAATAGCCCCTCTTGATCTCTCGTCATCTCCGGGCTTTCATCTTCCCTTCTCTACTTCTTCAGCCCCTCTTTTTCATTCTGGAGTGGAAGTCTCCAGAAGGGCATGTGAGCCCTTTCCAAGGCCCTTGAGGCCCGTGCCCTGACTCTGTCCCCAAGGAAGGAAAGGAGGTGAGGTGGGTCTCTGGGCTCCAGCACATGAGCAAACCCTCAAGCTGAGGAAGCACAGTGCTTGCCATTCCCAAATCCTGAGAAGATAAACAGCAAACTCCATAAACCCAAAGCAGAGCTGTTTAAAGAACAGGCCCATGAGTGAGGTGGTGGGTCCCACTCCCCATCCATCTGAAGGGAGGAATGCAGGAGGGGCTGGGCCCCCGAGCATCCTGACGCTGGTTCTCCCCTGGGAGAGGATTCGTTTCTCCCTCAGTGAGAAACCACTTCCTTTAGGACCCACAGGCTGGGAGTGCAGGGCGCAGGGCTGAAGAGAGGAATTGAGGCTGGCCAGACCACAGAGGCACGTGAGTGTGCACGCGTGCTTAGTCACTCAGTCATGTCTGACTCTTTGCAACCCTAAGGACTGTAGCCTGCCAGGCTCCTCTGTCCATGGGGTTCTCCAGGCAAGAATACTGGAGTGGGTTGCCATGCTCTGCTCTAGGGGATCTTCCCGGCTCAGGGATCGAACTGACATCTCTTATGTCTCCTGTACTGGCAGGTGGGTTCTTCACTGCTAGTACCACCTGGGAAGCCCATGTGGTCAACAAGCATAATCTCACCTGAAACAGCCTCAAAGTGCATCTCCAGGTAGCATTTCAGGCTCTTCAAGTCAATTTGACCCTCTGAGGTCAATGGGGCATTACTGCCACCCCATTTCTCAATGAAGGAAATTGAGACGCTGTGGGGTTATGACTGGCGGTTCACTGTGAGTCCCACCAATGTGAGACGGGCAGAGAATGGCCGGTTACCGATCACCGAATACTCTGTATTAACTTCTCACAGCTGTCCCAGTCTCTTCTCCTGGTCCCTGAGGAGTCCACTGTTCAGGCCCATAGTTTGTAGGGGCCGGGCAGGATGTCCCACAGGGGTCTTCCTGAGCCCACTCCTCCAGGCTGGTCTCCAGGGCTCCTGATTATTGAAAGTAACCCTCCCCCAAGCAAGGCGTGTCTAGTCCACAAAGGCTTCACATCCCCCTTCAGCTGTCCCGCCACGTCTTTGCAGAACTGGTCCTATTGTGGATCGATTGTTATGGTTTATTTATAGCATTTGCCTAATACTATTGTTTTATACTGTCATTACTCCAGGCCTCAGGAAAAGCAGGGGCACTGAGTTGAAGGGGCCTGCTCAGACACCTAAGACTAGAGAGTTGGCTGAGCCGGGCATTGCCTGGGAAGGAACCTCAAAGTCAGGGATACCACCAATGTGCTCTGGTCACTCTTTGGCTCACAAGCCAGTGAACCTCTCTTTGGATTTTCAAAATTGTAGAAGCTGGATTTTGTCCAAAGTTGGGACAAGGCCAGCCGCCTTGAAGCCAGGTCTTTCAGAGCAAGGGGCTTGAAGGGCCAGGGGAGGCAGCCAAGAGCCATCCTTTCCCTCCAGCACATGCTTGTACATACAGACACACACACACACACCATGGTTAGGTGGGCAAACTCGTGATTCTCTTCTGTCTCTTTCTGTTCTTGGTGATTTGGGGCAATAAAATGTGTGTGTGGGAAAGACCAGAGAGGGGGGGATAAGAGTTCCAATCTCCAGGAAAAGGATAATCCATTCAGCCCGATCTCCTAGGAAGAGCAGGCATGGGCTTTGAGAGTGGATGTCAGTGGTGTATGGACTGGCTGCAAATCACTGTGGCCGTGGCAGGAGTCCTTCCAGGCATCCATGGGGCTCTGTGTCCCCTTGGCTCCCTTCCCATCTGCTTAAACCACAGCACCTCTTTCAGTCTCAGCACAGACCATGACAGACCCAGAAGGGACGCCTCTTACAAGGCCCCTGAGAAAGGTCGTCCAGCCCCTGTTTAAACTGCTCAGGAGTGGGGCTCTCTTTGCTTCAATTTTCTCTAACACCGCTGACCAATGGGTAGGCATGCGGGACAGATAACCGTCAGCTCGGCGTTCTGTGATACGAGGGGAGCCCAGAGTGCTTCCAGCCCCCAGGCGTCTCCCAGCCAGTTTGGTTCCTGGAAATCCCACAGGCCCAGCCCTCCCTTAGGGCATCTTAGTCATTGCCTCCTTTGGCCTCTTCAGGATGTGGGCAGAGGAACTGGGGGTGAAGAAAGAGGAGAGCGGAGAGGAGGTGGGGACGAAGGAGAGGAAAGAGTTCCTTTCTGCTCACTCTCTGTCTTTCAAAGCTGGAACCTGGGCGAGTGTGTTGCCCTGGAAGGAGAGGCTGCTTCTTCACATGGTAGGAAGCAAAGATGGGTTGTCTGAAAGCAGACACATCCTGCCCACCAAGTTCCTCTGGGAGGCGGTATAGGGTAGTGATGAGTGGGTTTGGGAGTCAGAGCACCCTGGCTTTGAATGCCAGACTTTCCTTTCACAAAGCTGTATAACCTGAGGCTAATTAAATTATCTGAGCCTCAGTTAAGTCCTCTGAAACCTGGAGATAACACCACCACCACCCCCAGCCTCATAAGGGTGTTCAGGATTAAATTAGAGGATGTAAAATATTTGGCACCTGCTTAGCACATAAAGGCTTCCCAGGTGGTACAGTGGTCAAGAATCTGCCTGCTAATGCAGCAGACACGAGAGATGCAAGTTCAGCCCCTGTGTTGGCAAGATCCCCCAGAGTAGGAAATGGCAACCCACTCCAGTATTCTTGCCTGGAAAATTCCACGGACAGAGGAGCCTGGCAGACTACAGTCTATGGGGTCACAACGTATCGGACACGACAGCGCGCACACAATCCCACAATTCTAACAGCACATAAAAGGTGCCTAATAAATAATCATTGTTATGAAGCCCAGAATACTGTCATTTGGGAGCAAGGGGATGAAAGTCTAAGAGTAAGGCTAAACAGTAACAATTGTGAAGGGCTTACAATGAGCAAGGCGTTCCTCTAAGGATTTTACATGTATTAACTAAATGAATTCTAACAACAGCCCTGTGAGGTTGCTGCTATTATTTGCTCCATTTCACAGATGGGCAAGCCGAGGTGAGAAGTTGAAAAACTCTGCCCAACTGCATACAGCGGAATATTATTCGGCCTGAAAAAGGAAAGAAATTTGGACACACGCTGTTACATAAATGACCCTTGAAAACACCATGCTACGTGAAATAAGCCAGACACAAAAAGACAAATACTGTGCAATGATGCTTGTAGGAGGTACCTAGAACAGGCAAATTCATAGAGACCAGTAGAATGAAGCTTATCAGGGCAGCTGGGAGAAGGGGAGATAGGGGTTGTTTATGGGTTCAGAGTTCATCATTTGAAAGATGAAATGTTCTGGGGGTCTGTATGCACAACAATGGGAATATGCTTGACGCTACTGAACTGTACACTTGAAACGGTCAAGGTGGTAAATTTTACAGTATGTGCATCTATCACAAATATTTAAAAGATATGTGTATCATCCTACTTTTAAAATGTGATTTAGATACACAGCTATGAGTGTCTCTACACACACACAACCATAGCTGAACATCTTCCCTCCAAAGTGGTAACAGTGCTGGTTTGTGTATATTAGAATATGAGTTTATAAGTTTTCCATGTTTTCTGTAGCAACAGATAAGTCTGCAATAAAATAAAACTTATAAAAAGGAGAGATTTTTTTAAAATAAACAATGTCAATATAGTATTTTTTTCAAAAAGAAAGACCTAGAGAAAAATACCAGCAGTTTCACAGGGTGATTGTCCCTAGTGGGTGTACATGAGTGCCCCAGACAGACCATTTCCGTGCTCTAGCTCTTCTTCCTCCACTTCTGGGAAACACTGCAAGCCGAGAGTCACTGGCCAGCATGGGCAGGGAAAGGGAGAAAAGAAATATACCTTCCTGGTCCTGAGCATAGCTATTGGCACATGTGAGTGGCTGAGTTAGGTCCTGCCATGCCTCCACCCCTACTGGAGAGAAAGGGAAGGCCTACAGGGATCAGAAGACGATGGAGGCAGGGGGATGGACCCAGTGACTTCACAAAACACATCGCCTCCCCTCTCCCTTGCTTGCCGCAACCCCACCACATAGGTAGGTCTCTTCCGCCACAGACTGGCTCTTTCAAGTTGGGTGCATCCCTCCATCCTCTTATTTGCTGGCGGTAGGGAATAAATCAAGGCAGGGCTCCTGCAACCCTCTCTTTGAAGTTTAAAACAGCCCAGTGCAGGCCCCTCTCCCCTGGCCAGAAACCAGGGTCATTGCCTCCCTGGGCCCCCTCCCACTCTGGCTGCTGCCTTCAGCGCGTATTAAAATTCCTCTCCAAGGGGTGCTTTAGAGGCAGGCATGGCAGGGGCAGCAATCTAGTACCAACCAGACAGCAGGACCCCTGGGCAGGCAGTTCTGATAGCCCCGTCCACTAAGAAAGGCTCATGGAGAGAGCCGGGAAGCAAATGCCTTTCCATCAGCCAGAGCCATGCTAATTGCCACCAGGGAGAAGTTCACCCAGGTAACAGGTGCGCCTTGTCTGAATGAAGACCAACTTGTTTGCCCAGAGCTGCCTGTAGAGGTGGGAGGAGGTGGAGGAGAAGGGAGGTTGGCCACTCAGGTCAGGACTGAATGCCCCCTAATTAGAGGAGCTTGCTTTGGCCCCTCCACGGCCCTCCCCAGGGCTGGACATGCTGCAAGAAGGGGAGGTAAATGCCTAAAAGAATGGTGGTGACTGTGGATTACTTACAGGGGGTGTATTCACTTTGTGGGGTATCACTGACCTTCTTACTGCCAAGAAAGGTTGAACTGGGGGGCCACAGGGACAGTGATGGGACAAGGGGGAGAAGTGAGGAGGACAGAGTAAGAGGAGAAGGAAGAATGCAAGTGTGCCGTGGGAAGGGAGATGGGGGTTGAGAGCTGGGGGTGTGCAGCTCTGAGTGCCATTCAGTCTCAAGTGTTTATTATTTGTGTGGCACTGGCCTGGGCAATGGGGACACAGGGAAAGAATAACTGTGGTCCCTGCTCTAAATCCAGCTGGGGAGGCCGCCGCGTAAATAGACAATTCCCGCACAATGCGAGGCTCTGCTGAGTGTTGTGGGAGCAGAGAAGAGGGAGAAGGCTGGAGAGGAATGAAGAGGGAGTCAGGGAGTTGAATTAGGCTGTCTTCCCAGTAGGGCCACAGATCAGTTGTGAAGAGTGGGCAGCAACGGTTGGGGCTTATAAGAGGCTGTTCACTTTTCAACAGACCTAAGCTCCTCCCTTCTGCTTTCTTTCTCAGCTGCACCTCCTGCTAAGCAGCAGCAACAGATGGATGCAAGAGAGCACAGAGATCTCAGGGACTGGCCCACGGTAGCTCAGTCTGGTTTCAGTCCAGCTTTCCTGTCCAACATCTCATCCATCTCTGCTCCATCCAGACTTGACTGATGAAAATTGCTCACCGTGGAACTGATCAACGTTGAAAGGATGGAGTCCTGGAATGACCAACCAACAACCAAAACTCTCCATGACCCAGACATTTTGCTTAAAGCTCATCACAACAGTGCAAACTGGCTATTGGTTTCCCCTGGGAAAACAAGCTCAGAGAGTTTAAGTAACCTGCCCATCATCACAGCTTTCTGCCGGCTGAGCCGGAATCTCAAGCCAGGTCTCAGTGACCCACCATCCCGTGTTCTGTGTGCCTTCACGACTCAGGATAGCGAGGCTTCTAGTAAGAGTTAAGGAGAAGACTAAGGACAAGAATGAGTGGAGACGGCATCTCAAAATTGATCCAGTGCCGAGAGCTGGAATCTTAATTCCATCCTATGATTTATTAGTTACAAACAAGGGGTTGGGGAGGACAACACAGTTGTGTTGGTTTTGTGTTGTGATTTTTTTTTTTAATCTCTGAGATGTCCCAAAATGTTTACCTTGTAAATTTGTTCAGTGGAGAGGTGGGTAAACACAAGCTTTCGGAATGTGATCCGCATGGCCAGCCAGAACGCCAGGCAGGCTTGCAGAGGCAGATGGAAGACACTGCATGCAGCATGTGGGGGCGGCGGGCCTCCCTGAGCAGGAAGCACGACCTCAGCATGTATGTCACAGGCCCCACCAAGGCCAGAGAGAGAACAGGCATGCACTGGGCTGCCTAGGTGGTCCCTCGGGGTCCACTCCACCCCCTAGGAGGGCAAGGCCAAACTGTACACAGCACACCCATTTCAAGCCTCGCTGCCCGCAGTGAAATGCTGTCTCCATGGGTCAGCCTTTCCCATCTCAACAGCCCACGTTCTAGCTTGACTACAGAGCTTTAATCAGGCCTGGCCCCAATCAGAGATGCAGTTCTAGCATTCAAAACGCATCCTGGGTAACCACAGGAGAAGGTCAAAGACCCTAGGAGGGAGATGTGGGCTCTGTCTGACAGCTCGATGGGAACCTTGTAGGTAGTGAGCACCCTGTCACTGACAGCATCCAAGAAGTCATCAGCTGGTCTTCTACAAAGGACACAGACTCTGGAGTGACACTGGTCTGAGTTGGAATTCCGGCTCCCCTGTTCATTGGCTTAACTTCCTCCAGCCTCTGTTTACCCATCAGAAATGGGGGTTAATAATGGTTTCAAGCATCTCCTGGGGTGGTTGTGAGCAGAAGGGGCATGAACAGGGCTAAGCACAGAGCCCAGCATTTTGTGAAGTGCTCAGTAACAACAGCGACGAGGTAAAAGCAGTAGAGACGCTCAGGTGAGGAGGAGGAGGAAGACAGAGCTCGCAGGGAGGCATTTAGTAAGGAGGGATCTCGGTGGGTCCAGCCAGAGCAAATACCACCTTACTAGCTAGCTGTGCTCCTCTCTGAGACTCTAAAGAGCAGCCCCTCTTAGATGGTGATCCTCTATCCCACAATAAAACCCACCCAATCCCCCTACCTCCCTTGTGAGTCAGACGCTCCCTAACCACACTGGGCTGGACAGTGGGATGCAATTCTGCCAGTCAGAGCACTGCTTGTCAGCATTTTGCAAACCACTGCCTTACTGGCTGTAAGGGCAATAATATCAAAAAGACCTCAGGGTGACTTCACAGTTGGGAAAGATACCTGCCCCTAAGTCATACCCTCTGCCCTGGGCTAAGGGTCAAACCCCTCCCTCCTCACACCCCCAGGAAATTCCTTCTTTCATTTGCTATAAAGTGATTTCTGCTGAAGTGTGTGTTTTTGAAGTGGAAAATTGAAAACGCACGATTCATTCCCAAAGAAAACGGTGAGTTCACAGATGAGAAATCACTTGAGCTCTTGGTCCAAAGGGTTATTTGGCAGGTGTGAGGGGGGCAACCGCACTTTCTCCCTCTCTCAATCCAGAGGCAAGGATAGACTAAGAGCCAGAGAAATGGGGATCCAAACCTCACATTTATTTCTGATCCTGTTAAATGAGATGGCACGGCTCAGGTCTGGCCAAGATGATTTGCCACCGCACCCCTGAACTGATCTGATCCCCTCAAACGTTAAGATTGCCTGGCTAGATCGGAGCCTGCCCCATGAATCTCACCTCAATGCTGACATCAGAGTCTGTGTCCTCTGTAGACAAACCTATCCCAAAAGGGAAGAGGAGAGGGAAGAGAGTAGGTCACGCATAAAGCTGCAAGTGACGAATCACTCTGCTGGGTGAGGAAGGGGACAGCAAGGGGCCGGGGGTGTCACTCCAGGGAGGTCCCTCCACGTGGAAACCAGAAAGTGAAGGGACAAGCACTGCCCAGACTTTTGTTTCCTAGACAATTAACCAATTGGGCTGAACATTTTTTAGGGGGTTGGGGGAGTCTCATAGGTATATCTGTTCATGCCCGAGGACAGCGTCCTTGCTACAAATGTACACAATATCCCGCGTTCCCACAACACAGCCAGACCAATGTCCCATCCAAGTAAAGCTGGTTAATGATGACCACGAGCAGGTGCTCAGTACTCCTGATTTTATAAACAATGATTTCCCATCAATCCTGTGCACGCATGCTCAGTCACGTCCAATTCTTTGTGACCCCATGGACTGTATCCAGTCAGGCTCCTCTGTCCGTGGAATTCTCTAGGCAAGAATACTGGAGTGGGTTGCCATGCCCTGCTCCAAGGGATCTTTCCAACCCAGGGATCAAACTTGCATCTCAGGTGGGTTTTTTACCACTGAGCCACTGGAGAAGCCCCCTTCAATCACATTCCTACCCAAATTTCCTGGTGAACCTGAGTACAGTAGGGCTTCATGGATATCCAAACATTCTTAATAAGGCTTTAAAGCATCTCAGTGCAGCACCAGTGGCTCAGGAAGCCCCAGCCCACAACCAGTGACTTGGAGAGGTCACTGTGGGCTGAACTTTTAAGCCTCTGGTCAACCATGTGTATGGTTGTGCTTGTCCAAGAGAGGGGATGTGCCAGTCACCTGAGTAGTTCTGCTCTGCTTTCATAAGGCTGCTTCTCCAGCATCAGGGCCCGCCCTCTCATGTGTCTTCCTGGTTCCATAGTAAGACAGGGATGGCTTTGCTCCCAGGAGGCCCCAAAATGGGTCAGAACACTACGTTAATCAAATCTCCTCCAAAGCTCTCCTGCACCCAAGGCTGAAAGTTCAGAACCTGTTCTCTTTCCAACCCAAATTTATGTCCAGTCGCACGGCCCAATATACTCATCAGAGGTTCTGTAATGAGATTTAATAGCAGCATGAAAATACTTCAATAATAAAATGCATAAAGAGCTAATAAAAAATGCATAAAGATTCTTCAATAATAAATGCCAAAATAAGATGCCCCAAATTTGGATGTAAACCCTTCCCATTATCAAATTCCTAGGGAACAATTTAGAGAGTAGAATCCCAAAGAGATTAAAGTCCAAAATCAAAGTATTTAGCCCCTGTGAATTAAAGTCCAAAGGGAACCCAAGCTGCCCAAGTTTAAATCAAGTTCAAGGCAATGGAGGCCCTTTCCATTTTCTCACTTAGCTCCATCTCAGACAAGAGCTCTTGGTGTCTGAGCAGAATGGGGATTCCTTAAGCGGCTAGATCCTGAGCTGTCTCCCCAGCTGCTCGGAGAAGTAGTTCAACCCCAAGTCTTTTATGCCCTCTATTTTTAAGAGCCCAAAGAACGAACAGCACATTAAAAACGATCAAACTCTAACCCCAGACCAATACCGTTTAGAAGGTAAGATGGTATCATGTCCTCAGTACAGTTGCCCAGTCCAGTTCCCAGCACCGGTGCTTAGTTTGCAAAAGCCCATAGCAGAGCATCATGGGGCTCATGAGAAGGCAGACAGCCAGAGAGGGTCCTGGTCCAGCCGCAGCAGGAGTCCCAACCGCGCATGCCTGCAGCCCAGAGTTCATGACCTCTGCCTCCACAGCACAGGGTTAATCCCTGTACTCTTCCCTCCAGCTGGGAGGCCACACATCCTCACTGGTTGAGTCTCTGAGTTTCCTCAGTCAGAATTAACCCTTCCCTGCTCTAACCCTCCAAGCCAGGACCAGAACCTGAGAGGGTAACAGTATTGTATGCTCACCTGAGCCAAGATGGGTCCAAGAGTGTGGACTTTCTGGTTCCACTCACCTCTCTTCCCTCCACTCCTACCCAATCCTAGTGGGTCACAAACAGAGGACTGGGGGAAGGAGAGAGGGAGAGAAACCCTCCACACTCCTCTGTTCCAGATGACAGAGGCAGGGAGGACACTGCAGCAGGTCTTACCCAGGGAAAGGGCGAGTAGACGCAACTCTAAGCGAAGCTGGATGCCTTGACCACTACATGGGATTGGGCAGTCTAAGCAAGAGTTGAGTCTAAATGTTATTTAAAGTGTCATCGAATTTTTAAAGCTGGAAAACGTTTATCAAAGTCATGGATCTCTCTAAGCATAGGTCAGGAGTAGCAGAACATCCCTCTTGAATAAATGTCAGTGGACAGTGGGAAACGATGGAAATCACAGTGCTTTGTGATTTCATATGACACGTGAAAGAAAGTGAAAGTTGACTTAACACTTCCACTCAGTCCTGTCCAACTCTTTGGGACCCCATGGACTGTCACCAGGGTCCTCTGCTCATGGGATTCTCTAGCAAGAATACTGGAGTGGGGAGCCATTCCCTCCTCTAGGGGATCTTCCCGACCCAGGGATCAAACCGAGTTTCCTACACTGCAGCAAATTCTTTGCCGTCTGAGCCACCAAGGAAGGCCATGAGAAGCTTGCTCAAAATCCAGGTGACAGCCCCCTAGCACTTGATCTGTACCTCCCTGTGGATGCTTCTCTGACTTGCAGTGGTTTATCTGTGGGCAAATCTGGTCAGTAGGCTGGAAGCCTCTTATAGGCAGGTGTCTTCTTTATCTGTCTCTTATAAGTCCTACCAGAGTGCTCAATAAATATCTGTGGATAAAATAAAGGAAAGGAGATAAAGACAGTAAAGCATCCATGAGATTCTCATGCAGCAAAGATCACTGGCCTTCAATGGAACCAGAGAAGCATGAAGCTATTATAAAACTGAAGGGCAGTTTCCTTACTTTTAGAATGCATCAGTGGTCTTTGAATCCTTTCCCAAGATGACCCTTTGGTGCAGGCTCACCTCTGGTCCCTAGTCATTGAGGTCAGATGAGCAGCAATACTATAGGGGCGGTGGAGAGATCTTGGAATGGGGTGTCTTGTGGTCCTGGTACTAGGCCCAGGGATGCACGCCTGGAACTTCTAAGAGGGGATGGTGTTGTCTGCTCTGGGCTGTTATGAAGAATCCGTGGAAAGGGCAGGTCTCCAGCGTGAATGCCAGGTGCTGGCACCTGCCCACACTTCAACTGCCCTCACAAGGCTGTCACAGGCCAGAGAAGTTAGTCTCTTTCTCTTGCTTCTGGAGACTTCCCTACCAGGTAGGGATCAGACGGCAGTGTAGATGGCCTAGGAGACCCTGCCCTCCCTTTCCTCACAGTCTACCCTCCTAAGGGGAGAAAGGTCAGTTAGCTGAAACAAAAAGGTGGGATTTCAGTGCTTCCCCCTTCACCTTCCTTTACCCTCTGCCTTCACACTCCTGTCAAATGGGCTCAGAGTGGGTACTGAGAGGCACACCATTTTCACGTTACTCTGGCCTGCGATTGTGATGAAGTGGCATCAAAGCCTCTCTTGGTGTTATTTCTCTAATCTGGTGTGTGTGTGAGAGAGAAAGAGAAGGATGGAAGTTGTGGGTGGGGGTGGAGAAAGAAGGAGATGGGGAGAGGAAGATGGGCAAGGGAGTTTTTCCATCTCTGTATATTTTTAATCACATAAATAACACACACTCATTGTAACAAGTCAAATAATAGAGATGTTTTTCAGTAAATCATCTCACTTTCCCTGAAACCCCAGCGTCCTTGACCCTCAGCCCTCACAATCCTCTGCTTCTACCTAACCCCGCAAGCCTACTATAGACTCCTGCACACATGCACACGCATGCACACGCATGCACACCACTTCCTCATCTCCCCTCTCTCTGCAGCCCCGCTCATCTCTCTCAGACACATTTGTTCCACACTCCTCTACAGGCAAAGCCGAGCCACATCCCAGTTGCTACTCTGGTCTGGAATCCACTGAACTGTTCAACATGTCCTTCACTTTGGAGAATCCTGAAATAGCCAGAGTCAAATTCACTTGGTGGTCAACTTTCTCTCATACGACTATAAAGAGGCCCCCCCACTGGCCCAAAGAGGGTAGGCACAATTGTGCCCCCTCCTGTAGGCACAATCAGGAAGCTTGTGGAGCTGACTGGGGGAAGGTAGGACTTCGAGACTAACAATGAAATGCACCTGAACACTTTCAGGGCTGCGCAAACCATTTGTCTTTATGATTTGTGTCCTGGTCCCAGAGGCATCCCCAGCTCTATTGAACACTGATGGAGTTATTTAGGATCATAAATAATATTATCAGAGAGGGTCCACTGGGTAAACAGAGTCAGTGTGTAATTGTCGGAGTGGGATATTGATTGTTCTTCACTGACTAATGAATTATTCTGTTTGAAAGCCCACAGAAATAGAGCACAGCATTTCAGGGTGATGGGGCCTTTGTAGGATTTTCCTGAAGAATGGCTACTGCCTAGTGATGCTGGCCGCTGTAGCCAGAGAAGAAGGCTTCTTCAGCCAGTCTCCAGTTTCAGATTTCATACCCCACCTCCACAAATCTCACACATTGCGGATCTATTAATATCACAGAAGATGCCCAAGATGTAGGTGCCTAAGTATGGGCTTCCTGGCGTACAATTTTGCATATTGTCTATAAGGTATTTGTTTCACGCTCCAGGCTTCCTCAATGACCTCCCAGTGGCAGACTAAAATCATGCTTTTAATACAAGGCTACGGGAGGGAATTTCAAAAGATAGAAGATGTTGTTAATTTCTGCACTATGTGCCCATCCTCAAAGTAGAATCTCTAGCTAAACATCTATTCCTTGACCCCTTTCCCAACCTGAAAAATTTCCACACAATTCTTGACCCTTGGTGATCCTTATTTTCTTGACTATGGAATGTCTTTTCACACATCACCCCACCCTCATTTAGCTGTTGGCTTGTTTGTCTTTTTCTTAATGGTTTTTCCAAATTCTTTGTATTTTGGATGCTAATCCTTTATTGAATCCATTTGTTGCAAATGTACCCTTTCCATCTGTGCTTTGCGTTTTCACTTTCTTTATGCCATTGTTTCGGTGAACACACATTCTTAATTTTAATGTAGTTAAATTTATCAGTCCTTTAATTCATTATTAATGCATTTTGTGTTTTGTTTAAGAAATCGTCCCTGCCTCAGCGTCGCAAAGATAGCCTCCTTTATTTACTTCTAAAAGCTTTAAAGGTTGGCCTTTCACATTTAAGTCTTTAGCGTATGAGGAAGTTATTTTTATGATTTATGTATCAGCATCCAATTTCACTTGTTTTTAGTAAATACAGGCAGCTATCCCAGCCCCAGTGTTAAGCTGTCTCTTCTCTCCCCTGAGAGCTGCAAGGTCATTTGTCACACATTAAGTTTACCTACAGGAGTGTGTCCATTGCCAGCTCTCTGATTCATTGGTCAATTCCTCTACTCTTGTATTGATAGCACAATATCTTAAAATCACATGAAAATCTCCTTCTGCTCATTCTGCCCCTCCCCAATGACACTTTTATCCAATCTAATCATCAAGACTCACCTGCTCCTTCACCTCTTCTCAGATTGCCTCAGTTCTTCCTGCCTCTTCCTCGCCTTCAGTCTCTCACCTCTACATTTGCTTGTGGTGGTGGCGGTTTAGTCGCCAAGTCATATCCGACTCTGCCACCCCATGGATGCTACATGCATGCTATGCTTCACTCTGTAACCTGCCAGGCTCCTCTGTCCATGGAACTTCCCATGCAAGAATACTGGAGTGGGTTGCCATTTCCTTCTCCAGGGGATCTTCCAGACCCAGAGATTGAACCCTCGGACCCATGTCTCCTGCATTGCAGGTGCATTCTTTAACCACTGAGTCACCAGGGAAGCGCCTACATTTGTTTACAATTTATTAAATAGCATCATGTGGTCCCTGCTCCACCCCACCCCCAACACCTCACTTGGTACCAGACCAGGTAGATGTCATGAATACCTGTTAAAAAGATTCAAAGAGCAGTCTCAGCTTAGATCTTCAAATTTCAATGGACTCGTCCATCCTGAAAAAAACAATCACTTGGGCCCTTCAAGATGAATTACATATCTTAACCACAAATTGTCTTTTTCTGACCTAAGTAAACAAAGTGGAGCTAGTGAGGTTGAAGAAACATTGCTTAGGAGCAGAAACCAGCTAATTATCTTCCCCAAAGAAATCAAAGACAGCCAGGAGCATGGGGGCACATGCTGCAAGAGCCAACATCTACAAGGTTGGAGGTGGTCCTGGTTCCATCCTGAATCCCCAGGTGCCAGATTGCCAGCCCAGGAGACTCAAGTCCTTTGCCAACCAACAGAGAATCCTTGGAAACTCTTGTACTTGCTGCCCCCACACCAGCTTACAAAACCACCTCAGTCTTCCTATTCAGACCTGCATCTTTAGCCCACAAAGAAGACTGCCAGAAAAAGGACTCCTAGCAACTAGGACTGATGCGACTTAGCAGCAGCAGCAGCAACTAGGAACACAGTTGAGTCTTGTAAAAGCCCTAAGGAGAAGGAATCTTCCTGCCACTGGCTACTGTGAATGGTTCTGCAGTACAGTTTCCAACCAGGTGGGGGAAGTAGAGATTCATACTGATGTAAATGTCCAGGGACAGGAAGTGGGAAGTAGCAATGGGATGTACTTGGTGGTTGAGAGACGACTTGCCATACCTCATCATTCACTCAACAAATATTTGTAAAGGACCTAACGTGTCCTGGGGCCTCTGCTATGTGTTGGAAACACAGGGATGAAGCAACGCTGCTCCTATGGGCTTTCCTGCACAGTGTCATGCCCAGGATGGCAGTGGGCACAGTGGCTGTGAAACAGACTCCTTAGCTACAACTCATATGCCTCTTTTTTTTCTTTTGAGTTCAATCTCCAAGTTAATTCAGAGCAAAAGACAGTTACTTAAATCCAGATATTTTATCTTAATGTGGGTAATTCCCATAATATCATACATTAAGATGTCTGATTTCAGCTGCCACCCAACAGGCGGCAGGAACGTCGCTTCAGATCTGTTTTATCACTGCATGTGCATATGTTTCTGTTTCGTTTATGGCACATGGGAGGCTGTCGCTAAATTGGTCTTGCATTCCAAGTGTGGGAATAAAAGCCTGCAGTGCGATCCTGACCTTACATAAGGTAGGAGCTCTGTGCCCTGAGATACAGTGTGTGCTCACCTGTGTCCTTGTGAGTGTTTGTGCCTGTGTGCGTGTGTTTAGGGCCTCAAAGGAGGTGGAGGCAGGGAAGAGGAGAAAATTTCTGACCCCACCAAGGACTCCTATAGTTCAGCTGTATCACCAGCAATTAGAAAAGTCCATCTTAAGGTAGCAAGGGCCCATTGCATCTCGGAAGTCCCCATGGAGGCTAACCCAGAGGCTTTCTACTGAGCCTCATCCATTGGCAGTAAGAAGGTAAATTGTAAGGAGGGCCCTTTTCGGCTCTCAGCCCTCCTCACCCCACCCAGTCATCTCAGCCAAATTAGCAACGCTTCACGGGATTGTTTGTTTGGGGCTGATGCTGCTGCTTCCGCTCTGTTGTTCGCTAAGATAGGCTGGGAAGCTGCCAAGCGGTTAAGGATCGTGGTTAGCCTGTTACTTGAACTGCTTTCTTCTGGAATATTAAAAGTTTTACAGCCTCAAGCAGTGCACTTTGGCTCCTAGTAATTAATACCAATTTTACCATAATATCTTATTTTTATGGACATTATCTTGTTTTTCATGAGCTGCAAAAATATCACTGCAGCTTATGAAATACATTATAACATCTCGCTTTGTGCAATCATATTTGTGTCATTATCTGGCCCCTGGAGCAACTAATTTAGCCCACATGATACAGAGCAATATTTATTCTGACTATGTCACACATATAAGCAGGTCTAGCCTTGGTCACAAATGTGTCCTTCCAAAAGGGCTACCTCCTTTGACCTTGCTTGACCTCTCCAGGCAAGCCTGGGTCCTCCATCCCCCTGACTTTATCTTCACATATTCTCATTATATCTTTTATCACATTGCATTGCATTTGTATATTTCTCTCCTCATGTATCATGAGCTTCTTGAGGACAGAAGCTACATCTTTTTACCTCTGTGGCTTTGTTCCTATTTTGGAGGCTGATAGGTTGTATTTAGTAAGTATTTATTGAATGACTGATTGACTGCAACCTTGTTTAACATATTAAATAAATTTATATAGACAAAGAACTTAGCAGAGGACTTTACAGAGAGTCAGCATCCAATATATATTGGTTGTTATGAATATTATTATAATAATTAATGGGAAGTCAAAATCGGTCTCCCTGTAATTTGTGCCTATTGGTCCTAGCCCTATCCCTTGGGTTATGAACCAGTGTTGAAAAGCCTAAAACTGCTTCTCTCAGCAGTAACCTAGCGGAGCACCTGTCCAATTTCTGCGCAGTGACTGTGGTGGGGACACCAGGTCCTGCGGGAAGTGGGAGGGTAAGTTGACAACTCAGGGTGCCCTTCTGCCTCAGGGAAAATAGTCGTGTTTGTACAGAATAAATGTTTACAAGGAGTTTTCAGAAATGCTGTTTTATTTTATCCTCTTTAAAAGCCAGGTATATCACTTTATCTGCAAATTTTGCAGAGACCTTCCGGTGTCCTGCCCAAGGCCACACACGATACAAAAGGCAGAAGTGGAATTTGAATCCAGGATTTCTGACTCCACTGTGTACCGCCCCCTCCCCACCACCCCGCAATGCCCTTTGAAGTCACCCTTCATAGTGGTGGCTTCAAAAGATAAATGGCACAGATAGACATAGGTACCCCAAAGAAGCTCATCCTGGCCTGATTCTGGGCAGAAATGCTGCCCTTGCCACCCCACTAGGTAACTGAGGAAGAGCACTTATCTTCCAACCCCATCTACCCCTTCAAATTTATGTCTTTGGTCTTGGCTGCGGCCCAAAGTCTCCCTGAGGCTGTCGTCTCTCGATACCTTAATCCATTCATGGGGTTGACAGGCATAAACGATGGCGCGTCTCTCCTCCAGCTGCCAGCTGACCGGGCCGCTGGGGTGTGTCCACGCCACACTGGCGGCCAGAGGAGATGTTGTCTAGCTCTGGCACCAAGGGTGGGACTTGTGACTGAATTATTTTACAGCCTCAGTTTTGGGGAGAGTAAACCTCACTCTGTGCAGAGAAAGGGCTCTACACCCTCCCACAGACTCAGAGTATCCGAGACAGTGGTCTTCACAGTGCGGAGGGAAAAGCAGACTGCAGTTTCACCGCTGATAAATCATGTTACCTGGAGCAAATGACATTCCCACTTAGAGACTCAGTGACCTCTTCCATCAAATGGGTGGAGAAAAAGAGAACTACTCTAAAAGAGCCATGTCAGTGAGGACGGGGGCAAAGGAACCCTTGCATACTGTTGGTGGGAAGGTAAATCGGTACAGCCACTATGTGAAACAGGAGGGAGGTTCCTCAATAAACTGAAAATAGAATTACTGTACGTAGTGGAATGCCACTCCTAGGTATTTATCCAAAGTGAGAGAAACACTACTTTGAAAGCATACATGCACCCCCATGTTTAGTGCAGCATTATTTACGATAACCGAGGAATGGAAACAGCCCAAGTGTCCATCAAGAGACGAATGGTTAAAAAATGTGAGATCGATATATATAATGTGTATATATACATGCATATATATATATGGGGGTGTGTATAATGAAATACTACTCAGCAATAAGAAAGAATGAAGAGAATGCAAGTTTGCCATTTGCAGCAACATGGATGGACTCAGAGGGTATTATGCTTAATGAAATAAATCAGAAAGAAAAAGACAAATACTATATATTATCGCATATAGGTGAAATCTAAAAATAAAACAAGCTAGTGATTATAACAAAAACTAAGCACGCTCACAGATATAGAGAACAACCCGGTGGTTACCTGTGAGGAGAGGGAAGTGGGGAGGGACAGGATAGGGCTCGGTGAATGAGAGGTGCAAACTTCTGTGTATGAAATAAGTAAGTTACAAGCATATTGTACCACACAGGGAATAGAGTGGATAATATATATTAAGCATAAATGAAGCATAACCTTTAAAAATTGTGAATCACCATGTTGTACACCTGAAACATATAATATTATAAATCGACTGTATCTGAATAAAGAAATAAAAATTTAAATTAAAAATTTTAGAAGACCAATGAGATGATGTATAAGAAAAGAGCTTTGGAAACTAAGGTCTGTAAAAACGGAAGTGATCATTCTGCTAAAGGTGACTTTTACAAGCTTTCCGGTTGTGTCTGTCCTTCTCCCCCAGCTTAGCCTGTCCATGACTTTTACACACCTCTTCCATGTTTTAACCACAGAACCATGATGACTCAACCCAGGTAAGGTACATCAGACGCTGACCTGCTCTACAAGATGACTACTTGCTGGGGCCAAGGCCATCCTGTACTGGGGCTGCTTTTTGGACTGTTACGTGTAGAAATAGTGTGAGTGTGAGTCAAAAGGATTTCTCAGTTTTTGATATTAGTCATAGAACTGATTAGTATCTCAGTAGTTTTTATGAAACATTTCTTGTTTCTAGTCTATCTTGGATAACTGTGATGTTGAATGGTTTGCCTTGGAGAGGAACAGAGATCATTCTGTCGTTTTTGAGATTGCATCCAAGTACTGCATTTCAGACTCTTGTTGACCATGATGGCTACTGCATTTCTTCTGAGGGATTCCTGCCTGCAGTAGTAGATATACTGGTCATCTGAGTTAAATTCACCCATTCCAGTCCATTTTAGTTTGCTGATTCCTAGAATGTCGACGTTCACCCTTGCCATCTCTTGTTTGACCACTTCCAATTTGCCTTGATTCATGGACCTGACATTCCAGGTTCCTATGCAATATTGCTCTTTACAGCATCGGATCTTGCTTCCATCACCAGTCACATCCACAACGGGGTATTGTTTCTTCTTTGGCTCCATCCCTTCATTCTTTCTGGAGTTATTTCTCCACTGATCTCCAGTAGCATATTGGGCACCTAATGACCTGGGGAGTTCCTCTTTCGGTATCCTACCATTTTGCCTTTTCATACTGTTCATGGGGTTCTCAACGCAAGAATACTGAAGTGGTTTGCCATTCCCTTCTCCAGTGGACCACATTCTCTCAGACCTCTCCACCATGCCTGCCCGTCTTGGGTGGCCCTGCAGGCATGGCTTGGTTTCATTGAGTTAGATGGGCTGTGGTCCTAGTGTGATTAGATTGACTAGTTTTCTGTGAGTATGGTTTCAGTGTGTCTGCCCTCTGATGCCCTCTTGCAACACCTACCATCTTACTTGGGTTTCTCTTACCTTGGGTGTGGGGTATCGCTTCACGGCTGCTCCAGCAAGGCGCAGCCACTGCTCCTTACCTTGGACCAGGGTATTTCCTTACCGCCGCCGTTCCTGACCTTCAACGTGGGATAGCTCCTCTAGGCCCTCCTGTGCCTGCACAGCCACCGCTCCTTGGGTTGCTCCTCCCGGCCGCCGGCCCTGGCCTGGGGCATGGGTGGCTCCTCCCAGCTTCCGCCCCTGGCCTCAGGCTTGGGGTGGCTCCTCAGGGTCACCGCCCCTAGCCTCTGGCTCAAGGTGGCTTCTCCCAGCTGCCACTGACCTCGGACGCAGGGTAGCTCCTCTCGGCTGCTTTCCCTGACCTCGGATGCGGGGTGTCTCCTCCCAGCTGCCACCCCTGGCCTCGGACGCGGGGTAGGTCCTCCCGGCTGCCGCTGACCTCGGACGCAGGGTAGCTCCTCTCGACCGTTCCTGAGCCGTTGCAGCCTGGCACTCTAGGCCGCTGCCCCGACCTCGGATGCAGGGTAGCTCCTCTCGGCCGCGCTTAAGTGCTCCAGCTCACAGGCGGCTGCCGGCTCGCAGCCACCTGTGCTTAAGTGCGCAGTAACGCTGAAGAAGCTGAAGTTGAACGGTTTTATGAACACCTACAAGACCTTTTAGAACTAACACCCAAAACAGATGTCCTTTTCATTATAGGGGACTGGAATGCAAAAGTAGGAAATCAGGAAACACCTGGAGTAACAGGCAAATTTGGCCTTGGAGTACAGAATGAAGCAGGGCAAAGGCTAACAGAGTTTTGCCAAGAAAATGCACTGGTCATAGCAAACACCCTCTTCCAACAACACAAGAGAAGACTCTACACATGGACATCACCAGATGGTCAACACCGAAATCAGATTGATTATATTCTTTGCAGCCAAAGATGGAGAAGCTCTATACAGTCAACAAAAACAAGACAGGGAGCTGACTGTGGCTCAGATCATGAACTCCTTATTG
Organism: Capricornis sumatraensis; assembly: GCF_032405125.1. Classification (NCBI taxonomy): domain Eukaryota; kingdom Metazoa; phylum Chordata; class Mammalia; order Artiodactyla; family Bovidae; genus Capricornis; species Capricornis sumatraensis. Next base: position 28,388,006 of record NC_091084.1, on the reverse strand, counting down.
CCAAATTCAGACTCAAATTGAAGAAAGTAGGGAAAACCGCTAGACCAAACAGGTATGACCTAAATCAAATCCCTTATGATTATACAGTGGAAGTGAGAAATAGATTTAAAGGCCTAGATCTGATAGATAGAGTGCCTGATGAACTATGGAATGAGGTTTGTGACATTGTACAGGAGACAGGGATCAAGACCATCCCCATGGAAAAGAAATGCAAAAAAGCAAAATGGCTGTCTGGGGAGGCCTTACAAATAGCTGTGAAAAGAAGAGAAGTGAAAAGCAAAGGAGAAAAGGAAAGATATAAGCATCTGAATGCAGAGTTCCAAAGAATAGCAAGAAGAGATAAGAAAGCCTTCTTCAGCAATCAATGCAAAGAAATAGAGGAAATGAACAGAATGGGAAAGAATAGAGATCTCTTCAAGAAAATTAGAGACACCAAGGGAACATTTCATGCAAAGATGAGCTCGATAAAGGGCAGAAATGGTATGGACCTAACAGAAGCAGAAGATATTAAGAAGAGGTGGCAAGAATACACAGAAGAACTGTACAAAACAGATCTTCATGACCTGGATAATCACGATGGTGTGATCACTAATCTAGAGCCAGACTTGGAAAGTGAAGTCAAGTGGGCCTTAGAAAGCATCACTACGAACAAAGCTAGTGGAGGTGATGGAATTCCAGTGGAACTATTTCAAATCCTGAAAGATGATGCTGTGAAAGTGCTGTACTCCATATGCCAGCAAATTTGTAAAACTCAGCAATGGCCACAGGACCGGAAAAGGTCAGTTTTCATTCCAATTCCAAAGAAAGGCAATGCAAAAGAATGGTCAAACTACCGCACAATTGCACTCATCTCACATGCTAGTAAAGTAATGCTCAAAATTCTCCAGGCCAGGCTTCAGCAATACGTGAACCGTGAACTCCCTGATGTTCACGCTGGTTTTAGAAAAGGCAGAGGAACCAGAGATCAAATTGCCAACATCTGCTCGATCATGGAAAAAGCAAGAGGAGTTCCAGAAAAACATCTAATTCTGCTTTATTGACTATGCCAAAGCCTTTGACTGTGTGGATCACAATAAACTGGAAAATTCTGAAAGAGATGGGAATACCAGACCACCTGACCTGCCTCTTGAGAAACCTGTATGAGCTCAGGAAGCAGCAGTTAGAACTGGACATGGAACAACAGACTGGTTCCAAATAGGAAAAGGAGTACGTCAAGGCTGTATATTGTCACCCTGCTTATTTAACTTATCTGCAGAGTACATCATGAGAAATGCTGGACTGGAAGAAACACAAGCTGGAGTCAAGATTGCCAGAAGAAATATCAATCACCTCAGATATGCAGATGATACCACCCTTATGGCAGAAAGTGAAGAGGAGCTAAAAAGCCTCTTGATGAAAGTGAAAGAGGAGAGTGAAAAAGTTGGCTTAAAGCTCAACATTCAGAAAACGAAGATCATGGCATCTGGTCCCATCACTTCATGGGAAATAGATGGGGAAACAGTGGAAACAGTGTCAGACTTTATTTTTGGGGCTCCAAAATCACTGCAGATGGTGACTGCAGCCATGAAATTAAAAGACGCTTACTCCTTGGAAGAAAAATTATGACCAACCTAGATAGTATATTCAAAAGCAGAGACATTACTTTGCCAACTAAGGTCCGTCTAGTCAAGGCTATGGTTTTTCCTGTGGTCATGTATGGATGTGAGAGTTGGACTGTGAAGAAGGCTGAGCACCGAAGAATTGATGCTTTTGAACTGTGGTGTTGGAGAAGACTCTTGAGAGTCCCTTGGACTACAAGGAGATCCAACCAGTCCATTCTGAAAGAGATCAGTCCTGGGATTTCTTTGGAAGGAAAGATGTTAAAGCTGAAGCTCCAGTACTTTGGCCACCTCATGGGAAGAGTTGACTCATTGTAAAAGACTCTGATGCTGGGAGGGATTGGGGGCAGGAGGAAAAGGGGACGACCAAGGATGAGATGGCTGGATGGCATCATGGTCTCGATGGACATGAGTCTGAGTGAACTCCAGGAGATGGTGATGGACAGGGAGGCCTGGCGTGCTATGATTCACGGGGTCGCAAAGAGTCGGACACGACTGAGAGACTGAACTGAATTGAACTGAGATTATCTTGAGAAATTCTATGGGGCGGGGGGGGGGGGAGGGGTGGTTTTGTGTGTGTGTCTTACAGTTCGACTTCATAGACTTTAAAAAGCAACAAATTTTAAAGATACCATACTTCTGCAACAAACATTTATTTGTCTTTCAGGGCCCCACAGACTGCATGGTTAAATCCATTAAGCAGTTTCCTTAAATATCACACTTTTTGGGTCTTTCAAGTTTAGTGACAAAGGGAAAGCACAATAAAATTTTCAAGTTTTTTTTTTTAATATTTATTTATTTAGCTGTGCTAGGTCTTGGTTGCAGCACGTAGAGTCTTTTTTTTTTTTTTTTTTTGCGTGAGGGATCTAGTTCCTGACCAGGGCTCAAACCCAGGCCCCCTGCATTGGGAGCACAGAGTCTTAGCCACTCGACCACCAGGAAAGTCTCCTTTTATTGTTTATATTTATTTGTTTGACTGTGTCTGTTCTTCATTGCACCGAGGCATATGGGATCTTAGTTCCCTGACCAGGTATTGAACCCACATCTCCTGCATTGGAAAGCAGATTCTTAACCACTGGACCACCAGGGAAGTCCCAAGAAAATTTTCAAATTTTTGTTTTGTAAACACTAATATACTGCATTTGATATATATTGAAAATGAAAAATGTGGAACACAGTTTTTATTTTGTAAATGCTAATGTTTTAAACCTCTTGTACATTGAAAAAAAAAACGCAGAAGGCAGCATCTGACCTCATGATCTGGAAGCCACTCAGAACCCAGAACAGCCCAACGGTCATCTAGCTTTGGATAGCAATTCGCTTAAAATGCAATTTTCCATAAAGTCCTTGCCATTAAAAGTGTTTCAATTTTAAATCTCAGTAGCTTCAGGTTTTATATGTCATAGAAACTATCTGAAATCAACACTGACCTCAAGGAATCATGAAATCTCAGAATAAGAAACCAGAGAGGTTATCTTTCTAATTCAACCCTTATACAATTACTCTATTTGGTAATGCCTCTCTTCATGACATAAACATAACTGTAACTTCTCTGAAGGTGGAAAATGCTTCTGGTCCATCTTTGTGTCTTCCATCACAGTAACTTGAACATAAGCAATGCTTAAAAAGTTTTTTGAGTGAGTGGATAAGTTAATAAATAGAGAATAAATGAATAAGGAAATGAACTTTCCTTGCATACTAATGTGCATTTCAGTTCGACTAGTACATGAGCTGCCTTACTGGTTGCCCATGACTTGATATCAGTTTACTCACTCAGTAAATGTTTATTCACTCAATCATTCACTGAATAAATATTTATTGAGTACCTACTATATGCCAAACACAGTTGTAGGCACTCAGAATACATCAGTGGATAAAACAGGAAAAAACCTACTCTCATGAAACAATTTTCTAATGAAAGGAAAACAAGTGGCTGATCCAACTGATTGACTTTTAACAGAGTAGGATAGACTGAATATTTCACTACTGATTTAGTTTTCACAACATTTGGGTACAATATTGTAAAATTAATTTGTTGATACCCACTGTTTATAGACACTCTTCCGGGCATTTTGGGGAAGGACAGATTGATAGCATACATAAAGAAATTAAAATTTATGCAATGTGAATAAATAATACAGGTACCACAAACTTCAGTTCATTTGTTCTAAAACACTACTTACAGATTCTTCCTACCATACCAATGATCTGGGCTATTAAATACTTATATTCCCCAAGGACTTTATGGAGTTCATACATCATAGTGTGTGCTATGCAGATTTGCATTTGTCTGTCATTTACTTTAGAGGATGGTAGAGCTGATGACAACTCTTACCTGTGTGTCTGGCCACAGCTGAAAAGATCTCCCTGGGACCAACTGTTCCTTCCACATTGTGCACACAGTAAGATTATTCTTTGGTTGGGAAAGAAAGCACTGTTTGCAAAGTCAGTGATTGTTTACTCCTCAGTTGGGACCCAGGTTGGAGGAGTCTTTGCTCCAGAACGGTGGTGCCTCCCACTACTTCCTCCCTTCCTTAGCATGGACCCTTCTATGGCCAAATGGTGGCTCATCTGATGTGACCCCTCCTCCATTGCCAGTGGTTTTGTTTCAGGATTGGAGTCAAAATTGAAGTTGGGTCTGTGGTATCAATTGAACTGTCCACTAGCCCTCTTATCTGTGAACTTGTCTGTGGGTCTCCTAACACCATCCTTTCCCCATAATAGACAACAAAGGTGCTTCTCTTTATTCCGCAAACAATAGCTTACTTTAATATTAAAAAAATCACATATCAAGTTGATTTGTGTTTTACAAGGTAAAGAGACACATTTTATGGTTTATTTGATGCTTTGAAATTATATAGGTATACATTTGCAGAATTAATGCAACTTGAATATAATGCATAACAATAATTGATTAACTTCTGTCATATATATTATATACATGTGTTTATCATAGAATATATATCTTCCTTTACATAAGGAAGCCTTTATTTCATCTGTTAGTTGTCTGCCAACCTTATCTCTCACTGAAGGGTAAGATCTCACAGCACATCCCATGGCTTAGATTCAGACTTTTATTCCTAATAGCACTATATTATGCACACAGTGGGTTCTCATTGCATATTTATTGAACAATGAATAAATTTTAAAACTATCAGTTCAGTTCAGTCACTCAGTTGTGTCCAACTCTTTGCGACCTCATGAACTGCAGCACACCAGGCTTCCCTGTCCATCACCAACTCCCGGAGCCCACCCAAACTCATGTCCATTGAGTCAATGATGCCATCCTACCGTCTCATCCTCTGTCGTCCCTGTCTCCTCCCACCTTCAATCTTTCCCAGCATCAGGGTCTTTTCAAATGAATCAGTTCTTCGCATCAGGTAGCCAAAGTACTGGAGTTTTACAACTATAAATTATTATAAATACTATAAAAAAAACTGAGGACCAGAGAGGTATATAAAAGTCTAATCTAAATCCTATTTATAAACAAAAATCATAACATGACACTAAAGGCCTTAATTTAATCCTTTAATATTTATGACAACTGCACCAATAAAGTAAGGGCTTACCTGGTGGCTCAGTCAGTAAAGAACCTGCCTGCAATTCAGGAGATGCAGGAGACCCCAGTCTGATTCCTGGGTCAGAAATGTCCCCTGGAGAAGGTAATGGCAACCCACTGCAGTATTCTTGCCTGGAAAATCCCATGGACAGAGGATCCTGGTGGGCTACACCCCATGGGGTTGCAAAGAGTTGGACACAACTTAGCAACTGGAATCATCCCTGATTATTGTCCTCGAGTTGGTCTACCCCTTTTCTGACATCCATACTGCTTAGGGTCTTACATGTTCGCTGCTGCTGCTACGTCACTTTAGTCTTGTCCGACTCTTTGCGACACTATGGACTGTAACCTGTCAGGTTCCTCTGTCTATGGGGATTTTCCAGGCAAGAATACTAGAGTGGGTTGCCATTCCCTTCTCCAGGGGATCTTCCCAACCTGGTGATCAAACCTGGGTCCCTTACATCTCCTGATTGGCAGGCAGATTCGCTACCACTGTTGCTAGCTGGGAAGCCCTCTTACATGTTTATTATGACACTAATAGAATAGTCAAGGCTAGTTTTTCTATCCTCTCATGACTGAGGCTAAAAGGATAAAGAAACTGAGATTACAAGGATAAACTCATTTATTCAAGGTCACACAGCCAGTAAGAAGCAGAGGAGACAGGACTGTAGCCCAGGGGGACGTCTACTTACCATGTCGTGTCTTCTGAAAAGAAGGCACTCACTAAAATACTTGCTGAATCAACAAAGTATTTATTGAGGATCTGTTTCATACTGAGCAACATACAGGGAGCTATGGAGCAGTAGAAATGTAAAACACAGTCACTGCTTTCATGGAGCTTAGCACCTAGCTGGAAAGTCTTGTTATCCATGAGCAAGTATTTAAATAATCATGAGAAGGGCCAAAATAAACAGCTAAGACCCTAAGCAGCACGGAGTTCAGAAAAGGCTCAATAATCAGGGATGATTCCAGTTGAGTTCTAGATGGAGTCAGGAGCACTAATTCTGACATTGGCAGCGGTTCTGCCTTCAGGACTGCTGACTTTAACAATGCCTGGAGAAAGACCGGGCTTCCCCAGAAGCTCAGCAGTAAAGAATCTGCCTGTAGTGTAGAAGCTGCAGGAGATGCCGGTTTGATCCCTGGTTGGGGAAGATCCCCTGGAGGAAGGCATGGCAACCCACTCCAGTATTCTTGCTTGGAGAATCCCATGGACAAAGGAGCCTGGAGGGCTACAGTCCATGGGGTCTCAGAGTCAGACATGACTGAAGCAACTGAACACGCATGCATGGAGAAGGACTATCTTTGGTGCTGAAGCTCTTCATTTCCCTTTCATCCCTGTTTGGCAAAGACAAGCAGAGCAGCCCCCCAAGGAGCAGGGGGAAAGCCATGCTCTCCTGAGCGACCGCATTTTAGGCACAAAAGCCTTCTTCCTGGGGCAGCAGTGGGGGACTGCCTCTATTAACTGAGGCCCCAGGCCTTCAGGGCACCACTGCCGGGAGGAGCCCAGGGAGAAAGGTCTAAGGAGCAGACTCCCTTATCCCCAGAAAGTTGCCCGGACGATTTAATTAGTGTCCCCAGCTTATTACATCTGCCACTGTTTCTCCCCAAGGGACGAAGCCGGGCCTCCCTAGCGCTGACTGTTATCTTTCAAGAGCTCAGAGTGGAGTGCTTTTTCAGTAACCTCATCAAAGGATAAGCTAGGATTCAGATAAGCTTTTCAGGGAGGAAGTCAGGGTTATAATTTTCAGAGACTTCTGAATGTCACCTCCAATTTTCGACTCTTCAGTTCAAATGCCAGTTTGGGGGAGCCGGGCAGCCTCAGATATTGAAATGGCAACCTCTGACCTCAGCCCTTCTACATTCCTGGTCATCTTAGAGCCCGGCAGATCCAAGAGTTGAAAGTGCTAGAGATGTCTGACTTTATAATAATTCTGCTTCTCAGAAGTGCAAATTACACAGGAATTGGTGCTAAACTCTCCATTAACTACAGAGTCCAAGGAACCTTTAGTTTCCCAAATTACCTGTCAGTTTCTCTGCGATGCCATATAATTCTGTCGTTTAAGGGGGAAAAAATGGTTGTAATTTGAAATTTCAGTGAAATTTCTAATTGAATCTACATTTAACTTTGAAGACTTGATGTTCCTCCATTTCAGCAATGGGTTGAGTCACTTTGGAAATTTCAGTTTCACCTTCCCCTGAATTCCGCAGCTCCTTTTTTCCTCTCTCAATTGGGAGCGCTCATTATGGTAGCACCAGCTGCTCATACAATCTTCATCCTGAAACAAGACCTTCGGAGATTCAATCCACTCGCTGCTGCCTCAGTAATGGGGGAAAGGGGGGAGTAAGAAGGGAGAACTAAGCTTAGATTATGTTTAAAAAATAATTAATTCCCCTTAAAAAATTTTTAATGATAATACATCATAATTATTCTTGGTAATAAATTCAAGTGACTGAGAGTCTTTATAGTGATAGAGTTATAGGATGTTTTGGTTTTGTGGTTTTTCAAGATTTCTCCCTGAGGAAACTCTGGAGTGTACGCAGAGATGGAGCAGGGAAAGGGGAGTGTCTTATTTTCTACCCTCGTTTGAACCAGAAGAATTCAATTTTTTATTGAGGTATAGTTGATGTAAAATATTATATTATTTTCAGATGTACAGCATAGTGATTCAGTATTTTGTCAGACTGTACTCCATTAAAAGTTATTACAAGATAGTGACTATGATTCCTTGTGCTATATAGGATATCTTTGTTGCTTATCTATTTTATACTTTTGGTTTATATCTGTTAATCTCCCACTTCTGGTCTGTCACTCTCCCCTTCCCTCTTCCCTTTGATAACCACAATTTTGCTTCCTATATCTCTCTACTTCTGTTCTGCATATACTTTCATTTGCATTATTTTTCAGATGCCACATATAAGTGATATCATACAGTATTTGTCTTTCTCTTTCTGGTTTATTTCACCCTGTGTAATATTCTTCAGGTTCATTCATATTGCGGCAAATAGCATTCTTTTATACGGCTAAGTAATATTCCATTATATATACCATATCTTCATCTAATCTAATCACATGTAATCACATCTTATCTATCTAATTACATCTATTGATGAGCACTTGGTTTGCTTGGCTACTATAAACAGTGCTGGTACAAACATTGGGGTGCATGTATCTTTTGGAATTAGTGTTTTTATTTTTTCCAGATATATATTCATGAGTAGAAATACTGGGTCACATGGAACTCAGTACACTTCATTAAAAGTGAAGTTTTTCTGGTTGAAATTGTCTGTTTGATTTTTGCTCAAGGGTTCACCTAAAGCAAGAATTCCCTAGCTTGGAAAAGCAGACAAAGTTTGAAGTCTATTGAACATACATTATATTATAACTTGGGAAACTGAGGCCAGAGAGAGAACTTTAAGTCCCTGCCGATGCTATCTGCTCATTTATCTCACAAATATTTGGGGGGAGCCACTTGTGCTAGGCATGTTCTAAGTACTGGAATACAGCAGTGAACTAAACCATCTTTATCCTCAGAGAGTTTCTATTTTAACGGGAGGTGACAGACAATGAACCAGATATCAATATACACACTGTTGTGTTTGTCTGTGCTCGGATGCTAAGTTGTGTCCAATTCTTTGTGACCCCATGGACTATAGCCCACAAGGCTCCTCTGTCCCTGGGACTCTCCAGGCAAGAATACTGGAGTGGGTTGCCATGTCCTCCTCCAGGGAATCTTCCCCACCTAGGGATCAAAACTGCATCTCCTCTGTCTCCTGCATTAGCAGGCAGATTCTTTACCACTGAGCCACCTGGGAAGCCCAAATATACGCTGTGTCAGGTGCTGAAAGTTATAAAAAATTAAAACATAATAAGAGGAAAAATATGTAGGGGCAAGAAATAAAAAGTAAAAGTAAATAATATGTGCTTCAGATGGGCTGTGCTATTTTATATGGGATGATCAGAGAAGACCTTTGTGTAAGGTAGCATAAGAAGACCTGAAGGAAGTGAGGAAGCGGGTGATGCCGATAACCAGAAAAGGAGCATTCCAGCGGGGAGACACTGGCACAAAAGGCTCCTGCCTGGAATATTCGAGGAACAACCAGAGCTGTGGCTGAAGAGTAGTGGGCAAAGGGGAGGCCTTGGAAAGGGCTCTCAGACATCAGAGGGGCCTGATCATTTGGGATGCTGTAGACCATTGCTGGGAAAGATTGAAGACAAAAGGAGAAGATGGCAGCGGAGGACGAGATGGTTAAATAGCATCTCTGACTCAATGGACATGAACTTGAGCCAACTCTGGGAGATAGTGGAGGATAGGGAAGCCTGGTGTGCTGCCGTCTATGGAGTGGCAAAGAGTCAGACATGACTGAACAGCAACCAATAGACCATAGCAAGCCACTTGGACTTCATTCTGAGTGAGCCGGGAGCCTTTGGAGGGTTTTAAGCAAAGAAGTGACATGATCTGACTCAGTTTTTTTGAAGGATCACTTTGGCTGCTAATTGAAGAACTAACTACACTTGGGCAGGGATGGAAATAGGGTCAAAGTGAAGAGGCTTTTGTAGTAACCCAGGCAAAAATCCAGAGAAGGCAATGGCACCCCACTCTAGTACTCGTGCCTGGAAAATCCCATGGATGGAGGAGCCTGGTGGGCTGCACTCCGTGGGTCGCTGAGGGTCGGACATGGCTGAGTGACTTCACTTTCACTTTTCACTTTCATGCATTGGAGAAGGAAATGGCAACCCACTCCAGTGTTCTTGCCTGGAGAATCCCAGGGACGGGGGAGCCTGGTGGGCTGCCGTCTATGGGGTCGCACAGAGTTGGACACAACTGAAGCAACTTAGCAGCAGGTGAAAGACCGCAGCAGCTTGGACAGGATAGTAGCAGTTAAGTCATTAGCCCCTGGATATATTCTAAAGGTTGCTGTTGACTTGAATTTGGGGTGGGAAAGCAAAAGAAGAGTCAGAGATTATGCCAAAATTTTATGGCCTGGGCAACTGGAAGGCTGGAAGCATCATTTTCTGAACTAAGGAAGACTAAGGGAGGAACTGACTTAAGTAGCCAACTCAGGGTTTTGCTTTGGATGTGCTGTGCTAAGTCGCTTCAGTCATGTCCAACTCTTTGCAACCCTAGGGACTGTAGCCCACCAGGCTTCTCTGTCCACGGAATTCTCCAGGCAAGAATATTGGAGTGGGTTACCATGCCCTCCTCCAGGGGATCTTCCCAACCCAGGGATCAATCCTGTGACTCTTACATCACCCGCATTGGCAGGCAGTTTCTTTACCACTAGAACTACCTGGGAAGCCCTTGCTTTGGATAGTCAAAAGTTAATATGCCATGAGAGAGCTACCAGCCTTCAAATAAGAACAAAAAAATTTAACGAGCACCAAAAAGTTATATATATATATGTATATACACACACACATTCCCTTCCCCCTTTCAGGAGAAACACAAAAAGTAAAATAGAGTCAATTTGCAGATAACTTGTCTGCAAGTAGTAGCTCATCCACAAGCTGATTTGAATTCGGCATACTAATTTTCCTTTTATTGAGTAACATATGCAGAGAAAAGCAAGCTCATTTTAGCAACATTCTATGAAGAAAAGAGGTCTGCTGAAACTTGACCATCACAAAGTCTGTCTAAAGCATACAGGAAACTTGCTTATCAAAGTTGTACATAGCTCTCAGCTGGGAGAGATAGCTAATAACTCTGATGACAAAATCTAGATTCAGAAGGCAGGCTAACAGGGTAGGATAGAATACACAAGATGAAATTTATCAGAACGACACTTAAGATCCCACCCTAAGAACCAAAACTATCTGTACAATAGGAGAAGCCTTAGTCAGTCAGTTCAGTCACTCAGTCATGTCCAACTCTTTGCGACCCCATGAACCGCAGCACACCAGGCCTCCCTGTCCATCACCAACTTCCTGATTTTACACAAACTCATCTCCATCGAGTTGGTGATGCCATCCAATCATCTCATCTTCTGTTGTCCCCTTCTCCTCCTGCCTTCAATCTTTCCCAGCATCAGGGTCTTTTCAAATGAGTCAGCTCTTCGCATCAGCTGGCCAAAATATTGGAGTTTCAGCTTCAACATAAGTCCTTGCAGTGGACACCCAGGACTGGTCTTTAAGATGGACTGGTTGGATCTCCTTGCAGTCCAAGGGACTCTCAAGAGTCTTCTCCAACACCACAGCTCAAAAGCATCAATTCTTTGGCGCTCCAAGCCTGGCTTGGAGAATTTTGAGCATTACTTTACTACCGTGTGAGATGAGTAAAATTGTGCAGTAGTTTGAGCATTCTCTGGCATTGGCTTTCTTTGGGATTGGAACGAAAACTGACCTTTTCCAGTCCTTTGGCCACTGCCGAGTTTTCCAAATTTGTTGACATATTGAGTGCAGCACTTTCTAGGTTTGTTCGTAGTGATGCCTTCTAAGGCCCACTTGACTTCACATTCCAGGATGTCTGGCTCTAGGTGAGTGATCACACCATCATGATTATCCAGGTCGTGAAGATCTGTTTTGTACAGTTCTTCTGTGTATTCTTGCCACCTCTTCTTAATATCTTCTGCTTCTATTAGGTCCATACCATTTCTGTCCTTAATCGAGCCCATCCTTGCATGAAATGTTTCCTTGATATCTCTAATTTTCTTGAAGAGATCTCTAGTCTTTCCCATTCTATTGTTTTTCTCTATTTCTTTGCATTGATCACTGAGGAAGGCTTTCTTATCTCTCCTTACTATTCTCTGGAACTTTGCATTCAAATGGTTATATATTTCCTTTTCTCCTTTGTTTTTTACTTCTCTTCTTTTCACAGCTATTTGTAAGGCCTCCTCAGACAGCCATTTTGCTTTTTTGCATTTCTTTTTCTTGGGGACGGTCTTGATCCCTGTCTCCTGTACAATGTCATGAACTTCCAACCATAGTTCATCAGGCACTCTGTTTATCAGATCTAGTCCCTTAAACCTATTTCTCACTTCCACTGTATAATCATAAGGGATTTGATTTAGGTCATATCTGAATGGTCTAGTGGTTTCCCACTTTCTTCAGTTTAAGTCTGAATTTGGCAATAAGGAGTTCATGACCTGAGCCACGGTCAGCTCCCGGTCTTGTTTTTGCTGACTGTATAGAGCTTCTCCATCTTTGGCTGCAAAGAATATAATCAATCTGATTTTGGTGTTGGCCATCTGGTGATGTCCATGTGTAGAGTCTTCTCTTGTGTTGTTGGAAGAGGGTGTTTGCTATGACCAGTGCGCTTTCTTGGCAAAACTCTATTAGCCTTTGCCCTGCTTCATTCTGTACTTCAAGGCCAATTTGCCTGTTACTCCAGGTGCTTCTTGACTTCCTACTTTTGCATTCCAGTCTCCTATAATGAGAAGCCTTAGTTTTCCAGAAATTCATGTAAAACAAAATCATGGGGGATTAGTTGATGGTAAGCTCATTATGTAATAGTATGGTACATGACTTTCAACAAAACCAGTGTAACATTAATAGAAATGTAGTATCCTGAGTAATGGAGTTGATAATCTCAGCCTACTGTGCACTGAACTGTCCACACACATAAGGCTAACTGTGCTCTGTTCCAATGCCATGGGCTTCCCTGGAGGCTCAGATGGTAAAGAATCTGCCTCCAATGTAGGAAGCCTGGGTTTGACCCCTGAGTAAGAAAGATGCCATGGAGAAGGGAATGACTACCCACTCCAGTATTCTTGCCCGGAGAATCCCATGGACAGAGGAGACCACTACAGTCCATGTGGTCGCAAAAGAGTTGGACACGACTGAGCAACTAAACACACACATCCAATGGCTTCATTGAAATAATAGCAAGCAGCAACAGAATCATGGTCAGCATATGATGGGCTGGAAACTCTCATGGCTTGCAGAACCTCTCTACAGTGATTGCTCTGGGGACATAAGCACTGAGAGAACTGAGTTTATAGCTCTCAAGTTAATGGCCTGCTCTTAGTTATTCTTCACTTTTGATTACTGCAAGCCGAGGGTGTGGGCTGATGCTTGTCCTCAGACTGAAGAGGAGGTCTACCTTTTACCCATTCTGAATACCACAAAGCCTACTTGTCTTAATCAAAATACGTTGGATCCCATGGACATTTAAACAGTTCTTTTTTAAAAGGTTTAAGTGATCATCCCCAAAGAAGAAAGGGAAAAAGTAAAGAGGAAAGGAGAAATAGAGCATGGTTTAAGCTTACTTGTCTCTAATACCACATAAAGGGATGGGGACCCAGGCCTTCAGAAGGCATCCCACTTAAGTGCTCTAACTTTCCTACATTTACATCTCTGCTCGTCTTCTTTCTCATAATCCTTGCCCTCTAATTCCTCCCTGAACTGGTATTTCTGTCCCATGTGCCTATTCTGGAGACTAGATTGAAAAAGGGTCAGTCTCCAGTTCATTGACTTTTACGTTCTGCAGCCTTAGACATTGTCCTCTGCTCAGGTTCTTACTGGCTCCACAATGGGGGAGAAAGATAAACCCTATGCTGCAAATATGGTGGAAGAAGGCTTGGAGAAGATCCTCAAATTCAGTTTGTCACAAGGACAGTTCCCTTCCAAAGACCACCCATCAACCTTCAAAAGCATATAGCTCTTATTGACATAAATTTGACCTTATTTGTTGCAGAGATAGCTGGCTTCTGTCCTGGAGATTTGATCCTGGCAAACAGTTTTGCCAATTAGGAATTATAGTTTCTTAGCCTCACTTGAAACTAGGAAGGACCATATGACAAAAATCCTTACCACTGGAATGCAAACAGAAGTGATAGCCACACCTTTAAGTCTTGGAGCTTAAGAAGCGAATGTACATCTTCCAATCTCTTTTTTCTAATCCACCAGCCAAATACAGAGGGTTTCAAAGTCCCTAGGCATGAACAGAAACATACTAAAGGACTTTGAACTCTAAATACCATCAGCAATGGCTTCCAGAATTAAGTTGTTAAGTGAATAAGAAAACAAATTTCTATTGTGCTAGGCCAGATTTGGGGTACTTATTTGTTACAGCAGCAAGAGTTACCCTAACTAATAAATTATTTCCTTGGAAAAATAACTCTGGAACCAAATGCCAATTTCTTATCACTCTAATCTCTGGTGGTGGAAGACAGAGGGGGAGGGTGCTCATCCTAACTCATAAGTCATGAGGAACAGTTGAAGAAAGCTGAAACTCAGAAGCCTTGTGTGTGTGTGTGTTTGGGGAGATGGTGATGATTATTAATTGATAGGGAAGGATTAATCAGTTGTTGGAAGTTACAGGAAACCCAATCAACTTCAATGAATGGAATATCTTCCCCAAATGGCACCATATGCATGTTCCATGAAAACAGGCACCATATGTACCTGGTTCACTGCTTTGCTCTCAGAGAAATCATAATAGCTGGCCCCCAAAATAATAATGCTCAAAATTCTCCAAGCCAGGCTTCAGCAATACGTGAACCATGAACTTCCAGATGTTCAAGCTGGTTTTAGAAAAGGCAGAGGAACCACAGATCAAATTGCCAACATCTGCTGGATCATCGAAAAAGCAAGAGGAGTTCCAGAAACACATCTATTTCTGCTTTATTGACTATGCCAAAGCCTTTGTGTGGATCACAATAAACTGTGGAAAATTCTGAAAGAGATAGGAATACCAGACCACCTGACCTGCCTCTTGAGAAACCTAAATGCAGGTCAGGAAGCAACAGTTAGAACTGGACATGGAACAACAGACTGGTTCCAAATAGGAAAAAGAGTACATCAAGGCTGTATATTGTCACCCTGCTTATTTAACTTATCTGCAGAGTACATCATGAGAAACGCTGGACTGGAAGAAACACAAGCTGGAATCAAGATTGCCGGGAGAAATATCAATAACCTCAGATATGCAGATGACGCCACCCTTATGGCAGAAATTGAAGAGGAATTAATGAGCCTCTTGATGAAAGTGAAAGAGGAGAGTGAAAAAGTTGGCTGAAAGCTCAACATTCAGAAAACGACGATCATGGCCTCTGGTCCCATCACTTCATGGGAAATAGATGGGGAAACAGTGGAAACAGTGGCAGACTTTATTTTGGGGGGGCTCCAAAATCACTGCAGATGGTGATTGTAACCATGAAATTAAGACACTTACTCCTTGGAAGGAAAGTTATGACCAACCTAGATAGCATATTCAAAAGCAGAGACATTACTTTGTCGGCTAAGGTCCACCTAGTCAAGGCTATGGTTTTTCCAGTAGTCATGTATGGATGTGAGAGTTGGACTGTGAAGAAAGCTGAGCACCGAAGAACTGATGCATTTGAACTGTGGTGTTAGAGAAGACTCTTGAGAGTCCCTTGGACTGCAAGGAGATCCAACCAGTCCATTCTGAAGATCAGTCCTGTGTGTTCTTTGGAAGGACTGATGCTAAAGCTGAAACTCCAATACTTTGGCCACCTCATGCGAAGAGTTGACTCATTGGAAAAGACCCTGATGCTAGGAGGGATTGGGGGCAGGAGGAGTAGGCAACAACAGAGGATGAGATGGCTGGATGGCATCACTGTCTCAATGGACATGAGTTTGAGTGAACTCTGGGAGTTGGTGATGGACAGGGAGGCCTGGTGTGCTGTGATTCATGGGGTTGCAAAGAGTTGGACACGACTGAGCGACTGAACCAAACTGAACTGACTAGATGAACCTTTGTTGGCAAAGTAATGTCTCTGCTTCTTAATATGCTGTCTAGGTTGGTCATAACTTTCCTTCCAAGGAGTAAGCATCTTTTAATTTCATGGCTGCAGTCACCATCTACAGCAATTTTGGAGCCCCCCAAAATAAAGTCTTTCACTGTTTCCACTGTTTCCCCATCTGTTTGCCATGAAGTGATGGGACCAGATGCCATGATCTTAGTTTTCTGAATGTTGAGCTTTCAGCCAACTTTTTCACTCTCCTCTAGACCCTTAAGGTGGCAGAAATAGACTAGCTATGTAGACAGAAGGACTTTGAGAAGTTTCCAGTTACAGCTTGCACTACCTGCTCCTCATGGCCATGCCACCATTGTGTCTAACCCCCAGTGCTCTTTCTCCTGTATAACTGTTACTTTCACTGCAGCCCTGTCCACTTTTTCCCCAAGCAAATATTGAATCTCGCATAGATCCTTCCATGGAAACTTCAAACTTGGACATTTATCAAAAAAGGAAAACAATTACATTGCACAGAGAGGACCCAAGTTCAATGGCAACCCCTACCCCTGCCCTCTGACTGCCTAGACCAGCCTGCCACTGCGGTAACTTATTTCCCTCTTGGTCAGATTCAGGACTCTCCTCCCAAACACTGCGTCCCATCCATTTTGGTTAAGCGACACTAACTATATTGTAAGTAATAGCCCGCCTGCAGCAAAGTCGCTAACAGGTCTGTCTGTGCCTGGTTATGAATGGGCCCGTCCTCAGCAGCAATCACACTGCTCTGGGCTGGGAGCTCAGCCCATCGTGCAAGGTCAGACCTCATTGGTTTTTGGATGGTGAGGAAATCTCCTAGGAAAACCTAGGATGCAACTGAATAGACTATCCCATAGATGACTATCTCTCCTGGAAAGAGGTACCTTTTTCTTCTCTGAGTCCAGGGTCACCAGTGCCTTCAGAAACCAAGTTTTTAAATACTTGGATGCAAGACTCAGGATAAACCCCAATGGCTACCTCCCGGCCTCACATAGTATATACAAGAGAAATATATACAGGATGTCTTTACCCACCAACTCCTCTGACTACAGCTTTCTTCTTCATGTGCCTCCAGCGTAGCAAAGCATCAGACACAGAGTCAACAGTCAGAGAGCATTTGTTAAATATAGTTTTATTCACTGAGTACAAGGGCTATGCTAAGTGCCTTACAGATTTTTTCTGCCTAAGGTTCCTAGTAAACCTGTGCAGGAGATGATGTGATTCGACTGTTAAGACTTGCAGAAGCTAAGGGTCCAGCAGTTTCCCATCTTAAAGTACTTCAGTTGCTGAGAGGTGGAGCCGGCACTAGGTACTGACTCCAAAACTCAGTTCTCTTGAGCACTTCATCATGCTCCTTCTGTAAAGGGAAAACAATTGCTCTGACTGTCAGATGCATTTTCAAACCAGATCTTTTGTTGTTGTTGTTGAATACATTTCTTCTTTTTTAATTTATTTATTTTAGTTGGAGGCTAATTACTTTATAATATTGTAGTGGGTTTTGCCATACATTGATATGAATCAGCCATGGGTTTACATATGTTCCCCATCCTGAACCCCCCTCCCACCTCCCTCCCCATCCCATCCCTCTGGATCATCCCAGTGCACCAGCTCTGAGCACCCTTTCTCATGCATTGAACCTGAACTGGCGATCTGTTTCATATATGATAATATACATGTTTCCATGCTATTCTCTCAGATCTTCCCACCCTCATCTTCTCCCACAGAGTTCAGAAGACTGTTCTATATATCTGTGTTTCTTTTGCTGTCTCGCATATAGGGTTATCGTTACCATCTTTCTACATTCCATATATATGCGTTAGTATATTGTACTGGTGTTTTTCTTTCTGGCTTACTTCACTCTGTATAATAGGCTCCAGTTTCATCCACCTCAATATAACTGATTCACATGTATTCTTTTTAATGGCTGAGTAATATTCCATCCTGTATATGTACCACAGGTTTCTTATCCATTCGTCTGCTGATGGACATCTAAGTTGCTTCCATGTCCTGGCTGTTATAAACAGTGCTGCGATGAACACTGGGGTACACGTGTCTCTTTCAATTCTGGTTTCCTTGGACACATCTGATCTTAAAAGTCTGATCCAAGGAATCCATACATAAGTGTGTGTGTGCAAATATACACATCTAAATTTGTACTAGAGAAAAGGGAAATGATTCTGAAATCGTGGTTTGGGGGATGAAGTACCCATTGCCCTCCCCAGCTTTCCGCTAACCCTCCTGCCCTCTGTCCCTGTAGCAAAAGGTCCATATGACTTATGGATCCCTCAGTCCCTGAGGCTGTCTCTCACTTTTTCCCACTCTTACCCTTGCTTTTGTCCCCTCCTTCATTCTAAGCTATTCATTTTAGGACACTTTGCTGCTGCTAAGTCGCTTCAGTCATGTCCGACTCTGCGTGACCCCATGGACAGCAGTCCACCAGGCTCCCCCGTCCCTGGGATTCTCCAGGCAAGAACACTGGAGTGGGTTGCCATTTCCTTCTCCAATGCATGAAAGTAAAAAGTGAAACTGAAGTCGCTCAGTCGTGTCTGACTCTTCGCGACCCCATGGACTGCAGCCCACTAGGCTCCTCCATCCATGGGATTAGGACACGTTAGCTTGGCTTATTTCAATCTCAACGTTTTCCTAATAGATCTGAACAGCTTTTTCCTAACAGCTGAACTGCACTTCCCAAGTTTCTGACCCTTGGCAGTCTTCAAGGATCCCCCCATCAAGTGTTTCCCCTCCGACAGGCTCAGACACACTCCTTGGCTGAGCTTTAAACTGGTTCATACAATCCCTTGTCTTCTTTCATTCAAGCATTATTCATGCAACAAATATTGCTTGAGGGCCTCCTCTGATCTGAGCTTGGCTCTAAGAACTCATTGGCGAACACGACCATCTGAACCAACCCCTAGTGGCTCACTGTTCACTGCAGAGACCGGTAAGTAGTCAGGCAAAGATTATAGGTAGCAGAGAAAACAACAACTTTTCTGTTAAAGCTTGAGTCAGAATTCATGAAAAGTAAAGAGCTCTCTTCTGTTTAGCAATACACCTTGATGGATCATCATATGTGGAAAAAAGTCAGGTCCAGATCCTGACCTGCCAGGAGGAGTGAATCCAACAGTTGCTAGTGGGTTCTTAGTGGGTTCTTAGTTCCCTCCAGGATCAAGCCTGTGTTTGCTGCATTGTAAGGTGAATTCTTAACCCCTGGACCACCAGGGAAGTCCCCCTGCTCTGCATTTTAAAGAGGAGTTTTAATCCATTTCGGTAGCCCAAGCAGGAAGAGTAAAGATGCTAGAAGGAATATAAATTGGGAAAGCCAAACACATTTGTGAAAAGAACCCAACAACAAGAAGAGGCAAAAGTCAGAGAAGGTGATGGTGGTGGAAAAATCCCAGGGACTTTTCAAGCCAAGCTAGAATTTGTTCTAAGTTCTTCACTGTGTGTGCTACCCCTCTACCTTGCCTTTTATCCCTTCAGTAAAATATGTGATACCAAGACAGCCTCTGTTTGTGGTTTTGTGTAAATTATTGGACAGGACAACAAAGAGAAACCTCATCTTCCTCACATCACTTCTCTGTTGAGACCAGGATGACAGCAGAGCATGGCACTGAGAAAGTAAAGAACCCTGAAATTCCAGACCATGGTTGGTCACAGATGAAAGTCCAAGCAGAACCGAAGAGAAATGGAGGAGTAGCGGCAGATTTGGATGACAGGGACCACCCCCTCCACACACACCTTTTTACAAATAGACTAGACCTACAGTAGTTCTCAGCCTTGACTGCATATCAGAATCACCTGGTGCTTTCAAATATGTGAATGCTCAACCACATGATTTAACTTTTCAGAGTTATGACCCTAGCTTCAGTACTTTCTGAATCAGAGAACAATGGTCCTTGAAGGAAAGAGAGGTCTTCAGACCTCAATATAATGTGGTAAGTGTTAAAAGAGACAACATTAAAGAGAACTAAGGAACAGAGACAAGGTGATAATATATGGAAGAGACAGCTACGCTGAAGCCTGCGGACGGAGCAGGACTCAGACAGGCAAAGGAAAGAAGGTGAGACATGGGACAATGTACCAGGAAGGGGAAAGAGTAGAACGGAAATCAGAGCTCAAACTGTTACAAGGAGCCCCGGAAGGCTGAAGCTTGGTGTGTGTATGAGGGAGGGAGGAGCTAGGCAAATAAGGTGGGAACTAGCAAGAAGTAAAGTCAAAGATGCAAGGAGTCTACATCACAGAGATTCCCGTGTGCAGTTAAGAACTAGATTTGTTCTAATTCCTTTAAGATCTATTATAGAAGACAACACCTCTTTCCCCTTCACCCTCTCAAACCCTACATCAGTTCGCTCTTGCTACATAGCAAACGGACCCAAACTCAGTGAGTTGAAGCAACAAACCTTTATTATTCCTCACAAAACCATAAGTCCACTGGGTAGTTCTGATTTGGGCCAGGCTTGGCTGATCTTGGCTGGGTTCACTCATGAGATTGTGTTCAGCTGGTGGGTAGGCTGGAAGACAGCTTGTCCAGGATGCCTCATTTGTGTCTGGTGGTTGGCTATTGGCTGTAGTATTGGAGTGACAGGGCCACATACCTATCATCATTCAGCAAGCTAGCTCAGGCTTTATACACGGCAATGCCGTCTTCACAGGAGAGCAGAAGCACACAAAAGCTCTTGGGTTCTAGACTTAGAACTGGTACCCTGTCACTTTAGCTGCATTTTATTGACAAATGAGTTTCTTTAAAATTCAGTCCAGATTTAAGGGATACAAAAACTGATAGAATTGCAAAGTCACATTGCAAAAGGCATGAATACAAAAAATGTAGCCATTTTTGCAATCGACCTACCACACACCTGTAAGAGCCCTAACTGCCTCCATAGTTTCCTCCTGGTTTGAAATGGGAGTGGGTTCAGAAACACACTGCTTTTCAGGAGCCATGCTAAGTTGCTAAGTCACTTCAGTCGTGTCCGACTCTGTGCGACCCCATAGACGGCAGCCCACCAGACTCCCCGGTCCCTGGGATTCTCCAGGCAACAACACTGGAGTGGGTTGCCATTTCCTTCTCCAATGCGTGAAAGTGAAAAGTGAAAGTGAAGTTGCTCAGTCCTTTCCAACTCTTCACGACCCCATGGACTGCAGCCCACCAGGCTCCTCCATCCATGGGATTTTCCAGGCAAGAGTACTGGAGTGGGGTGCCATTGCCTTCTAACATAAATCCAGCCACAACTCACAGCAACCAACCAGCCACAGGCAAGAGCCAGGCTCCCAGTCCTAATTGCTCAACTTAGTCTTCACAAGCCATCGATTTTCTTTTTTCCCATCTGCATCTCCGGTGCTGTTTTCGTAACATCGCAAACTGTCTGTTGCTTCCTGTGTCCCTCAGGCTTCTGTGGGCATTTTCTCTTACATCAACATGCAAAGAAGAAGCATGACTTCCCCAGGCAGCCAAGGTGAGTGTCAGGGCAAGACCAGCAACCACAGACTCTACTGGCGGCAGGAGGTGGGGATTTCCCAAGGAAAGCGGGGTGCATGCATGCCAGTCCTTCTGAGAGGCCGAGTGCTGTGGCTTGGATCTCCCCAGGCCTTTTCCTTCCTCCTTCCTCCACAAGACTGTGTGACAGAGCTCGTCAGCACCTGGCCCGTTGGCCCCCTGGGCTCACAGCGGCCACGTCCCCTGGCCAGTCTTCCTTTAGACACCATGTCCAGCCTGGACTCCTCGTTTAAAGAGTGCAGAGGAAAACAAGGGACAACGTGGAAAAGGAATGGCACCTTGGAAGACAGACCAAAGGAAAGACACTCATGAAGAAGATAGAGTGAAAGGATTGGAAGGGTTTTAGTCATTGACTTGATGTTTTAGAAAGACTAGCATCAGTGGGATGATGACTTCCTGGCTATCTTTTCTGAGGAAAAAGTAGGAAATGCAAGACTGAATTCAGCAGGAAGGAATTAGGTTAGACAGAGTGGAGAATTTTCTTCTGCAAGAGCTGCAGTAAACAGGACACAAGACAGAATTTAGGCAAGTCCCTTCACCTGAGAAGTTTCCAGTGTAGCTAGAGATTCCACAGTGATGTTCATACACTAGTGAAAAGGACTGGCCAGTGTAACTTTACTGTACAAATACGAGTGGTTTGGCAAGGAGTCTAATTGCAATGACATTTTAAAGAAGAAAAAGGAGCTACATAAATCTCTGTAGAGGTGGCAGGACTTGAGCTAAGAAGGATGTGTATAAATAAAAGCAAGAAAACAGCTCCTCCTATAAATAGAAGGAGCTGTTTTAACAAAGGAAGTAGGTGCCACTCTCATTTGATGGGAAATCTCAGTCCTGGGCAAACTGACACCTTTGGTCACCCCAAAGCAAGGGAAACTTGAATTCACGCCATCCATGGGAACATTAAAGAGGCCGTTTTGATGAGATGGTAGGATTTAGGTCAAAAGCTACCCTGAAGGCTGAGGTAGGAACAAGATGGTCTTTGCAGGCTCCTTCCAACTTGTTAGTTCTACCACCTCCATCTTCAGGAGACGTTTAAATTTCCTCAGCTTTGGTCATAAATGTCTCACTGGGCACATATCCGTCAGAAAACTCCATATTTTGGTTCTGTTAAGTGACTTAGAACATAGTGCCTTCCCCCAGGGTGCTCATAGGAAGACACTCTTAACAAAGCAGTATTACTTGTGAAGAATTATGTTTCAATATCTTGTATTTGGTAGGGCTTCAATAGGTGCTTCTGGGATAAATAAATGGATGGGTAGCTGGATGGATGGACAGACAGATGGAAGGAAGGGAGGGGGGAGGGAAGGAAGGAAGGACCGGAGGGAGGGAGGGAGAAAAGAGGTGAAATTGAATGGCAGCTTTGTGAATGGAATGATGGATAAGTGAATGGATAAATAGAAGAATTATAGTGGCTAAAATAAAAGAGCTATAAGAAGAGAAGTTATATAATACGGCTAGAAAAAAAAAGTACAAAAAAAAGCTGCATTTTAAAGTTTTTGAGACTGACATGCCAGCAGTGTCTTTTTACAGACACCTTATATAACACAACAGCATCCAGCCACACACACACACACACACACACACACACACACACATACACACACACACATCACAGCTAACAATACCTCCATATTCCCCTTCCAGCTCCTCTCTACTCTCTTTCCTCTCCCATCACCAGCAACATGTTTTAGATGAAACTAAATTAGTTATATTACTCCCACTGACACGACGGGTCCTTGGACTCATCACCTCAGCTTGCTAGTCTCAATAATTCCATCTGCGTCAATGAAAGAGTTGAATCAGATGGTGCCCACAGTCCCTTTTAGTGCTAGGATCATAAACCATTGTCTTTGTTAATTTTAATCAAGTGAAAGAGAGGACATTTAGATAGCACAGGAGCAGTATTTTGGGTCACGTCTATAAATCCCGGGTTGGGAACCACTGAAATAATATGATATTTTCTACACATATGAGATAGGAAGTCAGAAAGAAGTGAAAGGGGTGGCTCCCCTTTCGGTGGTGACCATAGGACCTCTGCCCCTTCCCCTCCCCGAGAGAGAGAAATTGAGTCTGGAAAAAAAGGATGTGTTTCTGTTGTCGCCTTCAGACTGGCTCCATGTGGCTGGTGTGAAGTTGTACATTTTGCAGCTGAAGGCAGTGGGCTCCCCAGGATAATAGCAGCTGTTCAAGTGCATATTAGCACTCGAGATGCTTGATAAGAGGAATTAGAGTACCGCCCGGTTTCTTTATTTTTTATTTTTTGCCTGGCTGAATCAATAATTAAGTGTATTCTAATAGTGCAGTTTTGCTCGAGATTCTCATTTGGCTCAGGCATTAGGTCTAAATGAAATATTTAGTTGACAGGATACAGTTATGGAGCAAAACCACATTTCTGTCTGTATACTTTAATTTTTCTAATGATGAGAAACCACAGTCTGTCTTCCAGCCCTGGCTGCTGTGGCTTTCCTGTCATTTCCTCTTCCAGAGAGAAGATGAAAATCCCTCTTCCTCCTGCAGGAAAAATGCGAATGTCACATCCTAGCATCCACTGTCCTATGAGGCCTGGAGCCATGAGAAAATGCTACTTCCACCCATTTTTGCTCTAATGCAAACAGACTCATCAGAAAGGCATGCTGGAACCTTTGCCTTAGGCAGTGGAAAAAGAGAAGAAGCTGGGACCATGAAAGACCAAGATTGGGGCAGAGAGAGCTTATTTGGAAGAGACTAGCATCTCAATTGGAGAAGGCAATGGCGCCCCACTCCAGTACTCTTGCCTGGAAAATCCCATGGATGGAGGAGCCTGGTGGGCTGCAGTCCATGGGGTCACTAGGAGTCAGACACGACTGAGCTACTTCACTTTCACTTTTCACTTTCATGCATTGGAGAAGGAAATGGCAACCCACTCCAGTGTTCTTGCCTGGAGAATCCCAGGGATGGGGAAGCCTGGTGGCTGCCATCTATGGGGTCACACAGAGTTGGACACGACAGGAGCAACTTAGTAGCAGCAGTAGCAGCATCTCAATACATGAGGACATGTAACACACAGTTTGTTGTTGCGCTTGGGTGATGCATAGGGATGCTCTTACTTAGAGCATTTCTTTGCAGTCAAGGGATGCTCCAAGTTAGAGAACGGTAGCTCCTGACCCAGGGGACCAGTCTTTTCAGGGCAGAACCAGCTTATGCTGGGAGCTCAGAGATGACTGAGCCCAGAAGGGGAAGGCACAAGCAGTTAGGGCTCAGCTGGGCAGGCTATGGCTCAGAGCAAGCCTGCAATCCTAGCCGCATCACTTCCTTGCTGTGTGACACCAAAAAACTCCCTTTATATTTCTGAGCCCTTTTCCCTCAACTGTTGATAAAGTACCACGACCATAAGGTACCATCCAGTGATGGCTTCTCACGATCTGGTTTCAGCAGACAGGGACATCTAAAGGTCACAGTGGATGTATTCCTGCCCCAAGACAATCCTGTCTTCATTTATTTGTAGGCACCATCTCTCACCCATGACCTTTCTCCTCCCCTTCTCTCGCTGGACCTCAGGAAGTCACTCTACAGCCTTCCTTCACATTTCACTTTATTTCAGAGTCAAGCAGTATCCACTGGACATTGTCTCACATTCAACCTAAATCCACTAAGCTCTTTCTTAGAGCACATCTCTGCTCTGTGCTCTTCTGAGTCCCACAGCTCCTTACCCAACCCCATCCTCCCCACCTGTGCCTGGAGGAGTCAAAGGGCTCCAAAGAGCATCATCTTGGATCCAGGGCAGTGCTATGAGCCTTCCCCAGGTATTTCTGCATTGCAAGTCTAGGTTGGAGCCCAGACAGGTACCAGCCCACAGAGGAATAGAGACTGGGGTCTCAGATCATCGACTCTGCACAGTTTGCTTTTCTAAGTGCCTCTATTCTAGATAAATATTTTGTATACATTTGCTTTGGAAATTAGAAAAGGAGGGAGAGGTGGGAAGGAAAGAAAGACAAGTGATATTGATCTTGAAGCCAGGCAGGCTGGGTTTGCTCTGAGAGTGTTTGAGAAGTCAAGCCATTCATCTCCAGCAAAGTGGGCCATGCAGAAAAGGAACATTTGTCTAATATTTGCTCAGCCTATTGTGTCTTGCTGTGTATTCCCAGGTGAATTGGCGTTTGGAGAAAGTTAATCTCTCTGTCTTAAGACCTCCCTCTCTGTGCCATTTCTGAGCAAGAGGTACAGAACATGGGGTTTTTCTGTTTGTTTATTTGCTGTTGTGTGTTTTTCTTATCTCTCTTTTTCTTTCTTTCCTTTTGGTTGTAGCGGGGCAGGTTGCTCCCTGCTACCAAAGCACAGGTATTTAGAGCGGGGGCAGGATGGAGAACAGAGGATGTCTATTGCATGGCCATGGATGAGAGGATGCCTATTTCGTGGCCACGGACGGCAATGGAGGGTGTTCTCCTGAGAGTCTCTGTGGACCAGACAGGAAGCACATACGCAGAAGTATCCGTGAACAGAGCCGTGGAGGAGAGGTCTGGAGCCATACCGGATACCGCTGGGACAATCCTCAGCATTATTAAATGTTTGTGATGCTTTTTCACAGCGATGTTGCATTTTGATCCCCACAGCAACCCTGGAAGGTGAATGAGGCAGCCAGAGCTATGCCCAACTTCCAGACAGACCAGATGGAACCCAAGATGATAGAATAAGTGGCCGGGAATCGTATAGTGATATCTACAAGATTCCCAGCTACTAGTAGAAAGAAGTAGAAATTAATCATTTCAGAGTTGCCAAGCATTTATCAAAACATACCCCAGGAAGGGAGCAAAAAGAAAACGAAAACCCCAGTGCTCTTACCCATCCCTCTGCTAAAGCCCTGTCTCCCAGGTACTTCAAAATGTTCCACCCGACCCCATGAAATACCTTTTATGCCAGTGTTTACTTGTAACCTAAAGGGACCGTAGTCCCCACTTCTGAGGCTCCCTTCTGTGGGGAGGAGCGCTGATTAGCATAGCACGCCTCCTCCTTTCCTTACCCACTCTTCCCTAGACAGGAGGGGTGGATATATCTGCCTCAGGAACTGACTGACTGATGCATCCGCCAGCCAACCCTTCTGAGACCCATCTCGCCTCTCTCTTCTAGGTCAGTGTCTGGAAGCCCATTGTTGTCACGTATTTAAGTCATGTCCTCAAACTAATCTGTTTTGATAATCAAGGTGATTGTGTTGAGCTCTGTCTTCTGCCTCCTTTAAGGAAAGAGGGAAGGAGGGAGGAAAAAAGGAAAGAAGAAAGGAAAACACAAAGGAAGGAAGGAGGGAGGAAGGGAGGGAGGGAATAAAAGAAGGGAGACAGAGGAAAGGAAGGCAAAAGAGCGGAAGCTTCTATGGGCTGAAGAACCTCACACCGTCTATCTTATTAGGCCTCGTTTGATCCATAAGAAGCCTGAGCTTTCTCTTCCATTCTCTTTTCTCCCAGGAAATGAGAGGCAGTTCTGCTGAGGATCTTTTCTCCTTCCGCTGTCCATGATCAGCAGCTGAACTGGGGCCCATAAATCAGAAGACATGCCGGTCCCAGTTGTCATTGATTATGCTTCCTCTGACACTACATTTTCCCCTGACTTGAAATACACGTCAAGGCATGAATACATGCCTAATCCACCTGGATGAAAGGTCTGATATAGAACCATCTTCTAGATCCCACTGTCACTTTATGAAAATGCCCCACTAAGTCTGATCAAAGGACAACTGTATGTTTTGAATGCTTATAACTTTATCAGATAAAATCCCAGGGCAAAGAGTTACTGGGATTCTAGCTCAGCTGCAGATAAGAAAAGAGAAGAACCATATTATGAGGCCCTGTACATTATGTGTGATATCTCTGTTAAATAATCACAAAAAGCTTTGGAAAAGAATGGGTCTTAGAGTTACCACGGAGGAGAAAGGTGCAAATATTATGACTTTTACTAAAACTGCTGTCTCAGTTCCCAACCCACCTTCCAGGTCTCTGCTGAGTCTGCTTTTCTGCTGCTGCTGCTGCTGCTGCTAAGTCGCTTCAGTCGTGTCCAACTCTGTGCAACCCCATAGACGGCGGCCCACCAGGTTCCCCCATCCCTGGGATTCTCCAGGCAAGAGTACTGGAGTGGGTTGCCATTGCCTTCTCCACTGCTTTTCTGAGGGGACAGCTGAGCAGACACACGTGGCTTTGGAGTCCTAAGACTTGGGTCACGTTCCAGCTCTGCCATTTCACTATGTGTGATTTTGGGAAGATTACTAAAGCTTCCTGAAGCCTCAGTTTCTCTTCGACAAAATAGAAGAAATGATACCTAACCTACATAGCTATTCTAATGGTTCAATAAAATACAGTCACTTACTTCAAATATGTTTGTCTTTTCCCTTCCATTTCACTTTCTTCTGCTTTCACACTTTCTAGGAAATACATTCATTTTTTATTTCACAAATCTTCAATTGATCCTTTTAAAATTTTGGTCACAATAACTTTATCTTTCAAGAGTTCTTTCCTGTTATGATATTGTTCCATAGGGGAAAAAAAAATAGGATCCTGTTCTTGTTTCTGGAATATAAGAAATGAAAAGTATTCTCTTTCCACAGATTTGACAGAGATTCTTTTTCCTCATATTTTTCTTCTGCCGCCTGTGTTGCTTTCCTTTCCTCTGAATTTCTTTCCCTGATAGCTGGGGCACTGCTTTTAAGTTTTCCCCAAATGTGTGGTGATCCTCGGTGGTCCTTTAGGATGAGGCAGTAAAATCTGACTGGAAATTCCTTGTATGTGGGGTTGTCAGCGTCTCGGGTCCACTAGTCTGTACGGCAGTACCCACATCTTTGAGACTGTCAAACGTCAGTGTCCACAGGGCTTTTCCCTGGGGATAGTCTTTCGCAGAGCACAGGCCTCCCAGCTCCTGACAGAGTTGAGGGAATAGAGAAGAGGAGTAGCCACTGGAAGAATTCTGAGTGTACTTTATCAGAATATCTTTTTCCCACAATGCATCTCTTTACCTTCACCCTCACCTGTTGCCCCTAACATAGAACTTCCCTCACTTAATTTCTCCAGAAGACAAAGCTTTTTGCCAGGTTGGAGAGGTATAGTCATTTGGCTGCACGGAATAAAGAAGATCTGGGAGTCCAAATGCTCCTTAACTCATCTCCCTGTGTGCACCTCACTCCTGACCCATGCCCTCAGGATTCTGGTACCCCTGATCACCTAAGGCTTCCAGGGACTGCCTCTCACTTCCCGTTGGCAAGCCCCTCCGCAGGCTCTCAGACATCAGCTCTTCAGTCAGCTGCATTTTTAACACTCCAGCCTGCTATCCACTGTCAAAAAGTTGTTGACATCTTTCATTCTTTGCTCCACCACCCTACTTTTCTGATGCCTTTGTCACCATGGATTTCTTCTTTTTCTGTTCCTTGATGGTCACTGGAGCATGGCAGAGAAGCGGCTGGAAAACAGCAGGTAGAAAAATACCTGTTTAACCTAAAGGGGAATAGCTTCCTCAAAGGGCTATCATCACATCTGGCCTATGATAGAGGCTGAATAAATGTTAGTTTCTTTAGAACTCCCTGCTTCAGGCTCAGTGTCTTTAGCTTTTTGGTTAAGATGACAATGGAAGGCTTATTATCTCCTTGGATGATACTATTTATTAGAGTATTTGTTTATTTTCTGATGTCCTGCACTAGAGTTAAAAAGCCACTGAGGCAAATACTCATCTGTCTTGTTGTCTGCTCAGGCTGCAGCATCTGAAACACTGTCTGATATTGAGTAGGTGTTTATTGTCTGAGTGACAGACTGAGAATAATTAGAAGATAGTATTGGAAAGGGGCTTCCCTGGTGGCTCAGCCAGTAAAGAATCTGCCTGCAATGGAGGAAACCTCAATTTGACCCCTGGGTTGGGAAGATCCCCTGGAGAAGGGAATGGCAACCCACTTCAGTGTTCTTGCCTGGAGAATCCCATAGACAGAGCAGCCTGGCGGGCTACACTGTCCACAGGGTTACAAAGAGTCAGACACAACCGAGCAATTAACACACATACAGTACTGGAAAGACAAGTTGTACCCATACTGAGTAGACTTTGGTGCCAAAATGAGGACTCTAGGCTGTATTTGATGAGCAATTAGAACCCATCAAAGACTTTGCAGGTGAGAAGTTGAAGTCACCAAAGCCGTCCTCAAGGTTGAATAGTCTGATAAGCCTGTGAACTTGAAGCAGATTTGGAAAATGGAGTGGAAACCAATTAAGTCCAGTAACACCCAGGTGAAAGAGACTGAGGGTCAAAACTCAGGGAATAGCTGTGGGAACGAACAGCATTGAGAGATGGGCAGAAAAAGTGGCTTTCACTGTCACAGTGTCAGGGTAAGCCAACTGCCCCTGGAAATGCCCAGCCCTGCCCTCCTTTCCCTTTGTGATACCTTGGGCACGTCTGCAGTCTCTACCAACCAGATCTGGAGCCACGGCTGGCAGCTTTGGTTCGTGCTTTCCTTTCTGGCCGCCTCCTTTGCTTGATATCTGCTCAAGGAGTAGCCCACAGCTCTCACTTCAGTGGCTTCTTCTTTCTTCCCTGGTTAATTTTAAACTTGGGGTTTGCAAGCACTGGCCACAACCCTTATTTTCAGTTCCCCAAGGCAGATTTAGATCTGATCACTGAGTCAAGGCGGACAGAGGGGAGCTGCTGTGCAGGTTCTGCCTTCATTAATAAGTTTCCCTGACAGCAGAAGGAAGTCTTTCTAGTCAGTTCTTTGTAGTCAATTCCTGATCGTCATCCTCCTGTTGTTAATATTGTTGTTAAACTCCCGAAGTCACACTGAGTGAAAGCTAATTATAATAATTAACAGAGAACTCCTGAACTTGTCAAACTGGTAATTATAAACCACAGGGACTTTTATCATTAATAGATGCCGAGGAAAGTGAAGGCACAGGGGTGCTGGCAGGGAGAGGCGCGCTTGA
Organism: Capricornis sumatraensis; assembly: GCF_032405125.1. Taxonomy (NCBI): domain Eukaryota; kingdom Metazoa; phylum Chordata; class Mammalia; order Artiodactyla; family Bovidae; genus Capricornis; species Capricornis sumatraensis. Next base: position 28,357,772 of record NC_091084.1, on the reverse strand, counting down.
GATGTTCCGGTCTGGAGCCAAATCTGAGTGCCACCAGGATGCGCGGACACAGCTTCCCTTGGCTCTGTGCCTGACACTGAGGCTGCCTCTGGTTCCCCGCAAACCAGCGCCAGTGATTCCACACACACACCTTCTGTTACCATGTCTGAGAGGGCCCAACGTTCCCCACCCACAAGGCACTCTCCTAGACATTCACATATAGCTTCTCTACCGGGGCCTTTATATTCATTAGTCATTCATGCACCAAAATCTTTTTTTTTTAATTGAAATATAGTCGAGTTACAATGTTGTGTTAATTTTATGCGTCAAAATCTTATTGAGCATTTACTAAGTACCTGAACTTACTTTAGGCATCAAAGATACAATTGTGAATAAAATACAATACCTGGAGACTTTCCTGGCAGTCCACTGGTCAAGACTTCACCTTCCAAAGCAGGGGGTGTGGGTTCGGTTCCTGGGGAGCTAAAACTGCACATGCCTTGAAGCCAAAAAATCAAAACAGAAGACAGGAACAGTACTGTAACAAATTCACTAAAGACTTTTTTAAAAAAGATGAAATTCCTAACTTCAAAAATTTGTAGTCCAATGAATAAAAGGTGAGGATTCAAAAAGAGCCCTTTAAAATACAATAAACATTTATAAGTGTTCCAATGAAGGCACGTGCAAAGTGCAGCGTACGTGAGAACGGAAATAAGGTTTGTAAACCTGTCATAAGAGGGACTGACCCTGGTATCAAACCAATATCGACCCTGAAATCCTGTTTCTCAAGCAGTGGCTCTGATCATTTATTATTCCTAAATGCCTTTAAGAACAGGTTGGAAGTCATGGTCTTTCACTCCAGAAATGAGTTCAGGCATTTTTGCTTAAATGCAAGATTGTTCCTGGAATTTCAACTCTTTATGGAGACCCTGAAGTCCATTCTAGCTCTGCTGGGGGAGTCTATCGCTCACTGTGCTAAAATCTCCTGCTTTTGTAAGCACTGAACACTGCCCAGTACGTAGTAGGTACTCAACAAGAGACAGCTTTGATCATATTCTTACTACCTCATGTTCTTAATGGAAGAACTTTATAAGATAAAGTGTGAGGAAGCACTTCACTAGCTCCAAAGAATAAGGTGCAAGCTGGTTACTGTTCTTGACAAATACTGGTGGATTCAGTCTGGTCACTGTCCTGTGTGTCCAGAGGCAGCACCCATCATGGCTTCTCCTCCACATTCCCAGGGCAGAGAAGGAGCCTCAGCATTTCCTTGAGGAACTGATTCTTTTTCCCTTCTTTCTCGCTACCTGTGATGGCCTAAGGCATCACAGGTGCCTGAGCGCTTCGCCACAAAAGCCTTAGGAAGAGCCTGGCTTCCCCCTACCAATTCATTCATTGGTAGAATGAATTCTGCTCTGCTCCTGAGTGTGGTTTCCCCTCCCTGCCACTGATGTGGTCATTAATAGATACAGCTGCGGAGGGGTGGCTTGGAAACCTCTGCTGGCCTTCGTCCCCCACCAGTCTCCCCAGTTAGACCATCAGTCTAAATATAAAACCACTCCCTTGTGAGGCAAACATCATCTCAAGACAAGGTCCACAGGATGCTCTTCTAAACAGATTACTTCTTCCAAGTCCTATCTGAATCCAAATGTGGAAAGTATCATTAAAAACAACTCTGCAGAGTCAGCTCAAAGGCCACCCCAGGGCCAGGTCTCAGGGTACAAAGGGGAACTTAGGCCATCCGAGGGACCCTGGTGACCCAGGAGGAGGTGGGGAGATGCTGGTTGGCAGCCTGTTCCGTGTCCCAGCTGGACTCCCTTTGAAATTTGGGGGCTTCTGCTGGCCGGCTGAAAAGGGCCAAACGGGTTCAAGTCAGGCCAAGGTTGGGCTGGCTTCGAAGTCCCAGGCCAGGGTGTATTTTTAGCCCAAGCTCAAAAAATTGTCAGAAAAACTTGCAAGGGCTCCAGGGCCAACAGCAGCATTTGGTTTTGGCTGAAACGAGAGGGACAGAAACCACATGCCTCAGAGGGACGCAGAAAGGGGTCTGGGGGCGGGTGGCCAGGATGTCCTGGGGCCTTGCTGTGAAGAGTGGAGGCCTCTGCGGAGGACCCAGGAAGCTGGAAGAGCAGATAGAAGTCAGGACGCTCCGCCAAAGTGTCCCCACTTCCTGACAAGTTCTGTGTCTCCTCTGCTGGAAGGGAGAGGGTCAGGCCAGGTTAGCTTTATCTGGGTCGCTTCTTGCCAGAGCCACAAAAGACCAGTTTCCTCCGCGAGAGCTTTTGTTTTCTGAAGGGGCTGCGGCTCATCCTGGGAGGAGCCATTGTTTCTGCAGAGGATTTTTAGATCAGCCGCTGGCTTTTGGCGCCCTGCTCCTCCGAGTTCTCCCCCATTCTTTTTGTGCGGGGCCCGCTTTCCTGGACATAAACAACAAATGGTCCTATTCACCCTGGAGATAAGACTGTGCTTCTCCCAAAGTCACCGCTGTCCGCTCACTGCCTCTGGGACTGTTTGAATAATGAGGCTCCTGGAGAATTCATGTTGTTTTATCCTTTTCTTCCCCGAGATTGGAGATTCCCTAGGCAGGCCTGGTGGGCAGTGCCTACAGGGGGTTACCTGGGGGTGGTTCACACAGGGCAGCAGCCCAAGAGAGCTTTTCTTCTTGCTGTAGTGGTCCGGGCTCCATGCAGCTTTTTAGAATGTTTATATATACTGGCTTCTCTTCTCTTCATTAAAAAAAATTTTTTTTTCTTGCCAAGTCAAACAATGGCTCTCATGCAAAGAATTCCCAATCCTTATGAAATGGTGGACCGCTTCAGCCTGAGATTTTTTTTTCCAACTTCTAGAAGCTGCCATGGCTCCAGCAGACTTGCAAAGGGAAACGGACAGGATATGTGCCAGAGTAAGCAGCCAGCTTATTATTTCAAAGCGTTCCTTCCTTTGAGATTCTGTCCTCCTCACCGGCCCCCACTGGACTTAGAGCTGGAAGACCTGGATTTGAGATCCAGCCACACTGCTTGCTAAGACTGTGTGACCTTAGGTGAGACAATTGATTTATCTTTTTTTAACTTGCTATCTTATATTGGAGTATAGTTAATTAACAAGATTGGGTATCGGGTGTACAACAAAGTGATTCAGTTACACATTTACATGTATGATTCAGTTTTACATTTACATGTATCTATCTATCCTTTTCTCAAAAATTTTTTGCCATTAGGTTGCTGCAGAATACTGAGCAGAGTTCTTTGTGCTATGCAGTAGGGTACATGCACCCCAACGTCCATTGCCGCGTTGTTTACACTAGCCAAGTCATGGAAGCAACGTAAATGTCCATCGACAGAAGGATGGGCAAAGAATATGTGGTATAGATACACAATGGAATATTACTTAGCCATTAAAAAGAGTGAACTAATGCCATTTGCAGTGACACAGAAGGACCGAGAGATTATCACACTAGGTGAAGTAAGTCAGATGAGGCACTTTAAACCCTCATACTTACTGTCTTTATCAGAGGAGGAGGCTAATTCTGCTGACTTCATCTGTTTGTGATGGGACTCAATAACAATGATGGATGGGAAAGTGATCTATGGACTAACCACTGAGAAATGCTTGTAAAGTGCTCTGACCATTTCTTAGTACCATCATTAAAATAATCATGATTATAATAACCTGTTTAAGGGGAAACAACCAGCTTTGTTTTCAGACTTAGATTTAAATCTTGGCTCTGCTATATATTAGCTGTGTAACTTTGAGCAAAAGATTATTAAATTTATCTATGCCTTAATCTCCTCATTCATAAAAATGGACATAAGACCATCTAATTAATAAGACTGTTGGGGAAGTTTAAGAGAGAACATAGAAAAAGTGTCTGCTATGCAGCAAGTTTCTAACAAATGTTTCTTTTTCTTTTTACCTTTGATTAATTCCTTTGGGTATTCTTTCAATGTTTATTGAACATCTATTATAAGCTGGATCTTGTGCCAAGCACTTGAAAGTCAAGAGATAAAGATTTGAGAAATGCAGTGTGTGGCAAGGATGGGAAAGATACTATAGCAATTCAACGGGCTGAGTGGTTTATACAACCAACTGAGAGGGACAGATGAATCCTGTCTAGGAGCTCAGATGACACTTGACCCTGGCTTTGAAAATCTGCACAGGACATCTCCAAGACAGAGACACCAGGAGAAGGCATTTTAAGCAGGGAGACTTGGAACAAAGGCTCTGATGCCTAGAAGTGCACGATCTGTCAGTGGCAGGAGATGAGGCTAAAGAAAGCAAGAACCAGATTAGAAGCATGCAAGCAATCGATGCAAAGACGTTGGACCTTATCAGAGGGCATTGGGAAGCCTCTTAGAGGATATAAGCACGGAAGTGACATGATCAGATTTGCATTTTAGAAAAGCTGCCTAGCATCTGAAGAATGGCCTGGAGTAGAAAGGGAGGCAAGCAGTAGAGTAAGAATAGAGGCAAGAACAAGAACAAGAAGCAAGTGGGATGGAAGTAATTCAGGGGACAGATAAGGCTCAAATTAGGGAGCTAGCAGCGGGAAAGAAGAGGTTTTGAACTAAGTGAAAATTTAGCTTAGCGAAATAAAGGAATAAGAGTTGACTTGGGTGTCTGACTCAGGAAAGAGGGAGGGTGGTGACGCCATGAACTCAGAGAGGAAACAAACTTGACATAAATGATCCCCAAATGTGCCTTCTTCAGATTCCAGAGATGCTGGGAATAGGAGTGACCTTGTGATGAGCTAATGATGTTCCTCTGATTAGGGACGAGATTAAGGGGTTAATATCCTCAAGCCTTTTAAGGCTGAGAGAAAAGGAGTACCTCCTTTCATGTCTCATTTGTGTACTTTGGAGGAGGAGTCAATGTGATTGTTTCAAAGAGTATGAACATTACTATATTATTTTACAACTGCTTTACAACCATAACTACTATATTATATGATATAATGTGGTAAAATTATAATATTGAGTTATTTAAATATTATTGGAATCATAGGTTTCTTTTTTATGTTGCTTTGATACTCTTCTGTGTTTTCTGAATTTTCTATCATGAACATAAATGTTACAAAATATCATTATTTTATAATTATAAAACAAATATCAACCCAATAGAAATATGAGCAAAATACTTGAATAAACACAAGTAGCCAATAGACATACAAAAACATGCTTGACCTAATTAGAAATCAAGAGAACACCTTTTAAAACTCACAGTGCAATTCCACTAGATAGGCAGCCAAATGGTAAAATGAAGAAGATGGAAAATATCAAGAGTTGTCATGAATGAAGAACAAATGTAACTCTTGTCCATTGATAGTAAGGAGTAAATTCATAGAATCACTTTTTTAAACTTTTTGGCAGTTATGATATTTACACTATTGTGGAACATACGCAAACCATGATTTAGTAATTCCACTCCTAAGTAGAAAACCAAGAAAAATGTATACATATATTCAGCAAAAAATACATACAAGAGCTTTTATCGTAGAACTATGATACCAATCTGGATAGTATACCAATATCCATCAATAGCACAAAAGATAAATAAATTATGGTATGTTAAGACAATGCAATACTATACAATAAAGAGAATAAAATCTTCTACTATTGTATGTATGTAACAATAGGAATAATTTTCAATATTATGAGAATTCAAAATTCTCATAATTTTGAATAAAAGACAACAGATATTTATATGAAAGCAAAACCAGTTCATGATGTTTGAAGTCTGGATTGTAGGAAGTATAATTTGAAGGAAGCATGGGAAGGATTTATGGATGCTAGTAATGTTTTAATTTTTAATATATGTGCTGATTATATAGATGAATAATTACTTATACAGATGGGTTTCTCAGAATTCATTGAGTTGGGTGATATATACACTTTTGTGTATATATATTATGCTTTCATAAATTTTCATCTAAAAATACTAGAATTGAAGGGATCATTGATGATGGCCTGTAGCATCAATACTAAGGAAAATTCCGTCTACCTTTTTCAGCCTGGAGTTGGTATCTGAAGATGATGTTAGGAGGTCAGAACTGGGTGCTGGGAATAGTAACACAAAGTCAACATTTATTCATTTATTAAGGCCTAGGATCTGAAAAAATCCTCTCCTTCTGATAAAAGAACAGTATCTGAAAAAGTGGTATTATTACAGATTCTACAGGACTAAAAACATGAAGCGAATATAAAAACTTTATACCAATACATTTGAAACTATAGAGGTAATGAATATATTCCTTAAAAACATAGCTTATTAAAACTAACACAAAAAGAAAGAGAATATGATAATTCCACATCTAATCAGAAGTCAAATCTATAGTTAAAAACATTGACACACACACACACTTCAGACCTAGGTCGCTTCTGTATTGAAACCTTCAAATTTAAAGCAACAATTTTACAAAGCTTTTTCAGAAATTTTAAAAAGAGGATGTGTGTGTGTGTGCTTAGTCGAGTTTAATTCTTTGCGACCCCAAGGAGTGTAGCCCACCAGGCTCCTCTGTCCATGGGATTCTCCAGGCAAGAATACTAGAGTGGGTAGCCATTCACTTCTCCAGGGGATCTTCCTGACCCAAAGATGGAACCCAGGTCTCCTATATCGCAGGCAGATTCTTTACCACCTGGCTACCAGGGAAGTCCCTAAATAGAGGGAATACTTCCTAACTCATTTAAGAGGTTAGCAAACCTTGATACTAAAAACTGAAAGGATATTACAAAAGAGGAAGTCTAAATTAATCTGACTCACAAACACAGATACAAAAATCCTGAGTAGCATCATCAAACAGAATTCAGGAATATATGAAAAGGAGACTATTAAGACCAAGGAATATTTACTGCAAAAGTGAAAAGTTGATTTAATATTTGAAAACAATTCTAGTTTACAATAATAACAGAAAAAAGAAATTTTATACTGTCTTCTCAATAGAAGCAAGAATGATTATTAATAAAATCTAAAACATATTGATGATAAAAGCTGTAAGCAAAACAGAAATAGAATAAAATTATCTTATGAGAAAAAATAACTATAAAACTAGCAATCACCATCCTTTTTTAAATAAATTTTTATTGGAGTATAATTGCTTTAAACCGTCGTGTTCATTTCTGCTGCAGTTTCTGCTGTACAAAAAGTGAATCAGCCATACATATACATGCATTCTCTCTCTTTTTGGATTTCCTTCTCATTTAGGTCACCACAGAGCACCAAGTAGAGTTCCCTGTGCTACACAGCAGGTTCTCATTAGTTATCTATTTTATACATAATGGTGTATATATGTTAATCCTGATCTCCCGATTCATCCCACCCTTTCTCCTCCCACCTTGGTATCCACACATCCATTTTATATATCTGTATCTCATTAAAAAGAACAAAATTGTGCCATTTGCAGAGATGTGGATAGACCTAGAGACTGTCATATAGGGTGAGGTAAATCAGAAAAAGAAAAGAGTATCATAAAATATTGCTTATATGTGAAATCTAGAAAAATGATACAGATTAACTTATTTGCAAGGCAGAAATAGCAAGCACCATTCTAAATAGAAAATACAAAGGGTCAGATATCGCTTTGACCCTTTGAAAAGGGAAATAAAGCAATGGTTTACGTCCATTCAAAATTGTAATAGTTTGAATCAGTTCTAATAAAGTGGGTGAAACTGAAGCCTATTATACAGAGTGAAGTAAGCCAGAAAGACAAACACCAATACAGTATACTAATGCATATATAAGGAATTTAGAAAGATGGTAACGATAACCCTGTCGATAACCCTGTCTCTTTTGCTACAAGACAGCAAAAGAGACACAGATGTATAGAACAGTCTTTTGGACTCTGTGGGAGAGGGCGAGGGTCGGATGATATAGGAAAATGGCATTGAAACATGTAAATTATCATATGTGAAACAAATCGCCAGTCCAGGTTCAATGCATGATACAGGGTGCTCGGGGCTGCTGCACTATGACCTAGAGGGATGGGATGGGGAGGGAGGTGGGAGGGGGGTTCAGGATGGGGAACACATGTACACCCATGGTGGATTCATGTCAATGTATGGCAAAACCAATACAATGTTGTAAAGTAAAACAAAATAATAATAATTAAAAAAAATTGTAATAGAATTGTCTAGCCAATGTGATAAGAAAAAAAGATCACAATTATAAAGTGATAACTAAACCTATAAAGAGATAATATTTGCATATAATACTGTTTTTTACATAGGTAATCTGAAAGAGAATACAGATAAGCAATCAGAATTCTAAAATTATTTAGCAAGTGACTGGATATAAGGACAATATACAAAAATCAATTATATACTTGTATAATGTAAACAAAGAGTTAGAGTATGAATTGTTTTTCAGATAATTATAAGGCATTCATAACAGCATCAGCAAACAAAATACCTACGATTAAATCTAATGAAAGATATGGAAGACTTCTATGTATACATGTATCACCACTACCATCAACAACAAAACAACAAGCAAAAATCATACCAGAAGAAATCCCTATTAAAATATTATTGGAAAAATGGGCCTAGATCCAACGCATGCTCAGTCATTCAGTCATGTCTGACTCTTTGAGACCCCCTGGACTGTAGCCCACCAGTCTCCTCTGTCCATGGAATTTCCCACGCAAGAATACTGAGGTGGATTGCCATTTTCAACTCCAGGGCATCTTCCTGACCCAGGGACTGAACCTACATCTCCCAGTCTCCAGGATTGCAAGTGGATTCTTTAGTACTGAGCCACCAGAGAAGCTCCCCTAAATTCAATGAGATACAAAAACTTTTCAAGGATTAACAACTAAATTGTGCAATGATATCATCTCCAAGTTTAGCTATATATTCAATTTAATCCTAATCAAAATGCCAGTGAATTCTCCCTTCTTTCCTGTTTTCTTTTTGAAATGGAAAATATTATTCTAAAATCCATATGGAAGTGAAAAAGGTCAAGAAGCTAAGACATTCTTGACAAAGAACAAAAAAGTAGAACATATCATTAAGTGACAATAATTAAGACAGCATAGTATTAGCACAAAGATAGACAAATAAGCCAATGGAACAGAAGAGAGCCCAGAAACTACTATGCATATATGACCACTGGGTCTGACACTGCAGAATAGTAGAGATAGTGCAATGTTTTCTTTAATGGTGTTAGGCCCTTGGATATCCATATAGAACAAAATAAAACTTGATTTTTATAATATAACATATATAGAAATCAATTTCAGATGGCTTATTTATCTAAAAGTAAAAGGCAACACCATAAACTTTCTACATGACAACCTAAGGTATTATCTCTGTGAAAATGTTAGTCACTCAGTCATGTCTGACTCTTTGCCATACTATGGGATTTTCCAGGCAAGGATACAGGAGTGGGCTGTCATTTCCTTCTCTGGGGGATCTTCCTGAACCAGGAGCAAGGGAAAAAATAAAAGGATTATTTGAAAGGACACAAACGTGTTAAACAGAAAGGAAAAGATGGATAAATTAGACTGCATAAATTGTACATTCTATTCATCAAAAGATACTATTAAGAGAGAAAAAACAGGTACAGAGTCAGAAACATTATTTGCAAGCCATGTAACTGACAAAGGACTCAATCAAAAATATATTAAAAACGTATAAATCAATAAGGAAAGTACAAGTATTAAAAAAAAAGATGAGAAAGATACTTAATAAATAAGAATATTTTAATGACCAGTTAACAAATGAAAATGATCAAGCTTATTAGTAATTGAGGAAATAAAGACTAAAACCACAGTGAAATACCATTACATACCCACCAGAACAGCTAAAATTACACCGATTGGTAATAAATAAAGTGTTGGCAAGGGTGTGGAGCAACTGGAATGCTCATACTTTGTTGATGGGACTGCACTTTGGTAGAATTATTTGGAAAACAGCTTTCTACTAAACTTCAACTTATGCATACTTTATGACCCAGCAGTTTCGATCCCAGGTATGTATCCAGTATAATAATGCATTATGCATAAAAATACATGCACGAGAATATTCATAGTAACATTGCTCATAATAGCACATACTGAAGCAATTCAAATTCCACCAGGAGTAGAATAGGTAAATGTTGTATATTTGTACAATGGTATACTACCCAGCAATGAAAACAAACTACAACTGTGCTCAGTAATGAGGATGAATCTCCCATGTACGTGCATGCGCTAAGTCGCTTCAGTTGTGTTCAGCTCTTTGCAGCCCTATAGACTGCAACCTGACAGGCTCCTCTGTTCATGGGACTTTCCAGGGAAGAATACTGGAGTGGGTTGCCATACCCTTCTCCAAGAGATCTTCCCAACCCAGGAATCAAACCCGTGTCTCTTACCTCTTCTGCATTGGCAGGTGGGTTCTTTACCACTAGTGCCGGAAGCCCCTCACATGTATGATATGGATCAAAATAAGTCAAATACATCTGATATACTCCATATGATTCCATTTAAAGTCCCCAAAACAAGCAATACCAGCCTGTGATCTCAGAAGTGAGGATAAGAGTAACCTTTAGGGAGAAGAGAGACTAGTGATGAGGAGGGATTAAGAAGAAGGTTTCTGGGGTCCTACAGGTGTTTTATTTTCCTATCTGGGTAATAGCTTCACTGAGATTTGTTTTATGATAATTTATAGAGCTATAGTTTCCTGTTGTGTACATATTTCTGTCTGAGTATTATACTTCACATGCTTATTTTTAAAAAATTAAGAAAAATAAGCATGAATATCCATACTAAACTAGAAATAGTTTAAACTCTGGACTACCTCCATGGATGGGAAAGAAAAGGTCAATGGAGTTTTGTGAGGAGAGGATAAATTCACGAAAATGTGGGTGTACTTCAAATAGTAAATTCCCAGAAAATGAAGCTCCTTTTTAACAAAGTCAACACACAACCTCTTTCTCTTTTTTTTAAAGTCTTCATAAATCATGCAAAGCAGGCTACTTGCCTTGGCAGCTCCATCCTAAAATTACTCCACACAGAGAGTCATGTGTCCTCCCCCATTTGAAAGTCAACAAATCTCAGCCAAAATTGTGAAAGTTGGTAGGATATTTCTTCTGTTGTCAGTTTCATTCTGCAGCTTTGATACATTTTGAAGATCACTGGGCTTGCAATCAGAACCTTAGGTTCAAATATAAGATAAAGATCTCTAGTTTGGCAACCTTTGGTCCTGGCAATGGTTTCTGGACAGCTCTGAGCCTCAGTTTCCTCTTATGCTTGATGAAAAGGGCACACAGGCCTGCCTTCCAGAGCTGTGACCAGTAGTGATTCAAAACACACACACACGTACTCTTCAAATCTTAAGGTGTTGTGTACCTAGAAGGGATTGCCCCTCCTCCTCAGCTCCCATCTCCTTGGCAACCTCCATTACAGGTGTCACTATCATCCTGGTCTTTAACCCTCCTCCCTCTGTCATACCAGGAAAGAATCTGATATTAGTAATTTATATTCCAAGGACTGATTGATTATTCTCCAACTGGAGCTCAGCCAGGCGTTTGCATTTTATGTCTTTTATCCCTAATTGTGGCATGAAAGACTTTTTCTCTTGTTAAAAAGAATTTGAGACTTCAGCAAGAAGGTGGTGAGCTCTGGGGGAAGGGAGGGGGAGCTTGAAATCACATTAGCCAGATTCTGCTAGTTCTGAAGGTGAATTTGATTTAGCCCTTTTCAAGTGCTTTTTGTTTTGCTGGAAATGGCATGGCGCAGTAGCCAGAGGGACTGCCCTACTAAACGGCCCCTGCCCTCCTAGATACGGTTGGGGAGTAGGCAAACAGGACTCTGGGGCTGTCGGTGTCCCAACCCTTGCAGAGGGTAAAATAGATCCAATCCCTCAGTTACCATCTTTGACCCAAAGCCTGCCTGACTCCTGGAGAGGTAGGCTGCAGCCCTGCCTCCTGCCTCCTGCGTCTCCCCTCCACTTCCTGGTTTGAGATCAGCTGTGTCTCTCCTTCTGCACCTCTAATCTTAGCCTAATCCCTGACATCCCTTCCCTTTGTCCCAAGACACCATGCTGACTTTCAGCTTGATTTTATTACGCTTTTAAAGACTGTTCATACCTTAATCCCCTTTATCTGGCATCCTGGCATTTATTCTTAGAGCTTATTTACTATTTCTGCATCTGGCTATCACATTTCAAAGCCAGAAATATGTTCTCCTATAATGTTTCTTCTTGGTAAATAAAGATGTTGCTGTCTCAAAGATGTTAAAAGGAAAGGTACAAGAAACCAAAGAGGAATCGGCTGAATGAATTGATGCAAATCAGACACCCAAAGATAGCAGAAGGGAAAAGCAGAAAGGAGCTTATTTGTCTATGAAAAAACCTAACTAGGGTGGAGAGAGGGGAAATCCCAAGATCTTGTCTAGACCAACAGAAAGTATCTGAAGACATCACTTTGGTGTATTGGTTTTGGGCAGAAATTAAGAAAAGAATCTCAAAGATGATATTCTGAAGGTTGCGAAGGGAGTTCTTTGACTCAGCACTTAGAAGCAGAATTTGGGCAGCCAGTAAGAAATGCAAACTTGTTGAGAACTGAGCTTCAGAAATGAGACAGTGGACCAGTAACTGAGATACCATGAGCAGCTCACACCGCAGTGAAATTCTTTTGCAGGGAAGTAGCAGGCAAGGGCTTCCCACGTGGCATTAGTGGTAAGGAACCTGCCTGTCAATGCAGGAGACATAAGAGAGTTCTATCCTGGGTCAGGAAGATCCCCTGGAGGAGGGCATGGCAATCCACTCCAGTATTCTTGTCTGGAGAAGCCCATGGACAGAGGAGCCTGGCCGGCTACAGTCCATAGGGTTACAAAGAGTCAGACATGACTGAAGAGATTGAGCACACATGCATGCATCCGGGAAGGAAGAGACTGAGGAAGTAGGAGCCGGCTTCAAGGATGGGGCTACAGAGAGGAAAAGTCTGATTCTCTGGGAGGTGGAAGAGAATTGTGAACTGAAATACATAAGGGCTTTCTTCTTCACTGCAAGAGGAGATGGTTGTTTTTTGCTTTAAAGGGAAGTGTTCCAAATCTATTCAACCCAGGAAGTACTGTGGAAATTCACATTTCCTCTACTCTCCTCCCATCCTACTGTCTCTCCTTTCTCCCCTTTTCATCTGGATATGGACGTGAATCCCCAGGCTCCACCTTCTGATCCAGATCGCCTCATCCCTCTCCCCTTCAGGATCTATGAATTTGAGGCTCCTTTCCCAAATCATTTGGTTGGAAAGAAATGGCTTCTTGCAGCATTCACATTAAAATTTGAAGATGAGGAAGAAAAAGAGAGGGAAAAAAAGTAGCTAAATTAGCAATGTTCACTCAGCGTGATTTTGCTTTAATCCAGGCTTGTGAGCTTGACAGGGCTCAGAATAAACGAAAGCAGATGTGTCCATCACACCAGCAGATATATTACTACTAATCCCAGACAAGACGGCAGAAACACATCACGCCTGGCCCCCACCCTGTCTCCCTCTTAATCCGCTTCTAATTGCACTGGGCATGCTGCCTGCACACCTCTGTCCCCCCAGGCAGTGCCAGTGCGCCTCTGGTTTCCACTCTCTCCCCGGGAGAGGCCAGTGTCGTGTCAAAGTGGCTCTTTTTGCAGAGTTAGAGCAGCCACAGAAATCTGGGGTTTGCCTGTGGTTGAAGAAGATGTAATAATCAGCTGAGGGCCTGGAAGTGGAATCCTGGTGTCAGTTCTCACGATCAGCTGTTAGAGAGGGTTAGAGGAGACAGTTTATGTGCAAGTTATTTATCTAATTCCTGACACATAGTAAGCTGGGTAAAAGTTACCCTCTTTAAATAGTAGCTATCATTTATTGACTGCCTACCCTGTGTGATACAGGCTTCCCCGGTGGCTCAGTGGTAAAGAATCCACCTGGCAATGCAGGAGACGAGGATTCAATCCTTGGGACCAAAAGATCCCCCAGAGAAGAAAATGTCAACCCACTCCAGTATTCTTGCCTAGGAAATCCCGTGGACAGAGGAGCCTGGCTGGCAAAAAAGTCAGACGCAACTTAGCAACTAAACCAACACCACCACTCTATGTCATGCACACACTAATCAAAAAAAAAGTACATCTAAATAATGCTTGTGAGTAAGTGAAAGTCACTCAGTCGTGTCTGACTCTTTGTGACCCTGTGGACTATACAGTCCATGGAATTCTCCAGGCCAGAATAGTGGAGTGGATACCCTTTCCCTTCTCCAGGGGATCTTCCTAAGCCAGGGATCAAACCCAGGTCTCCCACATTGCATGTGGATTCTTTATAAGCTGAGCCACAGGTAGCTATTAAAAAAGAAAATATCTGACAGTACAGAAATTCATTATTAAAAAGTAAAGATATCCTGTCTTGGCATACCTCCCCTCAAATACCTCTCCTCAGGAATCAACACGGTTCAAAGCTTGTGTATGTGTGTGTGCATATAAAGACATGAATACAGCCTCTGGTCTGTGGCCAGCCGTGGCGCTACCCTCTGAAGTGTACTTATTTACCCGCTAGGTTGTTGATTATAATCTCTCCGACTGACAGCTGGTTGTATGTTCATCTACCTCTTCCTAGTTCTGTCAACTTTGGCTTTATTTACTGAGTTTACCAAAAAGTTTATCCTGGCGATGGTGGGAGGGAAGTTTACGAGAGAGGGGATATATGTATACCTACGGGTGATTCATATTGATGATGGCAGAAACCAACACAATATTGGAAAGCAATTATCCTTCAATTAAAAATAAATAACTTTTAAAAATTAATTTATTTAATTGGAGGCTAATCACTTTAAAATATTGTGGCTTTTGCCACACATTGACCTGAATTAGCCATGGGTACACATGTGTCCCCCATCCTGAACCCCCCTCCTACCTCCCTCCCCATCTCATTCTTCTGGGTTCCCAGTGCACCAGCTTTGAGTGCCCTGTTTCATGCCTTTAACTTGGACTGGTGATCTGTTTCACATATGGTAATATACATATTCCAATGCTGTTCTCTCAAATCATCCCACCTCACCTTCTCCTGCAGAGTCCAGAAGTCTGTTCTTTACATCTGTGTCTCCTTTGCTTGTCTCACATATAGGGTCATCCTTACCATCCTTCTAAATTCTATATATATGCATTAATATACTTTATTGGTGTTTTTCTTTCTGACTTACTTCACTCTGTATAATAGGCTCCAGTTTCATCCACCTCATTAGAACTGAGTCAAATGCATTCTTTTCAACAGCTGAGTAATATTCCATTGTGTGTATGTACCACAGCTTCCTTATCCATTTGTCTGCTGATGGACATCTAGGTTGCTTCCATGTCCTGGCTATTATAAACAGTTCTGCGATGAACATTGGGGTACACGTGTCTCTTTCAATTCTGATTTCTTCAGTGCATATGCCCAGCAGTGGGATTGCTGGGTCATATGTTCTATTCCAGTTCTATTTCCAGTTTTTAAAGGAATTTCCACACAGTTCTCCATAGTGGTTGCACTAGGTTGCATTCCCACCAACAGTGTAAGAGGGTTCCCTTTTCTCCACACCCTCTCCAGCACTTATTGCTTGTAGACTTTTTGATAGCAGTTGTTCTGACCAGCGTGAGATGGTACCTCATTGTGGTTTTGATTTGCATTTCTCTGATAGTGAGTGATGTTGAGCATTTTTTCATGTGTTTGTTAGCCATCTGTAGGTCTTCTTTGGAGAAATGTCTGTTTAGTTCCTTGGCCCACTTTTTGATTGTATCGTTTATTTTTCTGGTATTGAGCTGGATGAGCTGTTTGTATATTTTTGAGATGAATTCTTGGTCAATCGCTTCATTTGCTATTATTTTCTCCCACTCTGAAGGCTGTCTTTTCACCTTGCTTATAGTTTCCTTCGTTGTGCAAAAGCTTTTAAGTTAGGTCCCATTTGTTTATTTTTGTTTTTATTTCCATTACTCTGGGAGGTGGGTCATAGAGGATCTTGCTGTGGTTTATATCAGAGAGTGTTTTGCCTATGTTTTCCTCTAGGAATTTTATAGTTTCGGGTCTTACATTTAGATCCAGTAACATTTTTTTAAAAATTTGGGTGTTGTGGAAGAACTCAAATAAAGTGTTTGGCCAACCCAATATTTTGAAACTGTTATTCAGTTCAGTTCAGTTCAGTTCAGTTCAGTCGCTTAGTCGTGTCTGACTCTTTTTGCGACCCCATGAATCGCAGCATGCCAGGCCTCCCTGTCCATCACCAACTCCCAGAGTTCACTCAGATTCACGTCCATCGAGTCAGTGATGCCATCCAGCCATCTCATCCTCTGTTGTCGCCTTCTCCTCCTGCCCCCAATCTCTCCCAGCATCAGAGTCTTTTCCAATGAGTCAACTCTTTGCTTGAGGTGGCCAGAGTACTGGAGTTTCAGCTTTAGCATCATTCCTTCCAAAGAAATCCCAGGGCTGATCTCCTTCAGAATGGACTGGTTGGATCTCCTTGCAGTCCAAGGGACTCTCAAGAGTCTTCTCCAACACCACAGCTCAAAAGCATCAATTCTTCGGTGCTCAGCCTTCTTCACAGTCCAACTCTCACATCCATACATGACCACTGGAAAAACCACAGCCTTGACTAGATGGACCTTAGTCAGCAAAGTAACGTCTCTGCTTTTGAATATGCTATCTAGGTTAGTCATAACTTTTCTTCCAAGGGATAAACGTCTTTTAATTTCATGGCTGCAATCACCATCTACAGTGATTTTGGAGCCCAAAAATATAAAGTCTGACACTGTTTCCATTGTTTCCCCATCTATTTCCCATGAAATAAATGGGACCAAATGCCATGATCTTAGTTTTCTGAATGTTGAGCTTTAAGCCAACTTTTTCACTCTCCTCTTTCACTTTCATCAAGAGGCTTTTTAGTTCCTCTTCACTTTCTGCCATAAGTGTGGTGTCATCTGCATATCTGAGGTTATTGATATTTCTCCTGGAAATCTTGATTCCAGCTTGTGCTTCTTCCAGCCCAGAGTTTCTCATGATATACTCTGCATAGAAGTTAAATAAGCAGGGTGACAATATACAGCCTTGACGTACTCCTTTTCCTGTTTGGAACCAGTCTGTTGTTCTATGTCCAATTCTACCTGTTGCTTCCTGACCTGCATATAGGTTTCTCAAGAGGCAGGTCAGGTGGTCTGGTATTCCCATCTCTTTCAGAATTTTCCACAGTTTATTGTGATCCACACAGTCAAAGGCTTTGGCATAGTCAATAAAGCAGAAATAGATGTTTTTCGGGAATTCTCTTGCTTTTTTGATGATCCAGTGGATGTTGACAATTTTATCTCTGGTTCCTCTGCCTTTTCTAAAACTAGCTTGAACATCTGGAAGTTCCTGGTTCACATACTGCTGAAGCCTGGGTTGGAGAATTTTGAGCATTACTTTACTCAAATGAGATGAATGCAATTGTGTGAGATGAATGCAATTGTGCGGTAGTTTGAGCATTCTTTGGCATTACCTTTCTTTAGGATTGGAATGAAAACTGATCTTTTCCAGTCGACATTCACTCTTGCCATCTCCTGTTTGACCACTTCCAATTTGCCTTGATTCGTGGACCTAACATTCCAGGTTCCTATGCAATATTGCACTTTACAGCATTGGACCTTGCTTCTATCACTAGTCACAGCCACAGCTGGGTATTGTTTTTGCTTTGGCTCCATCCCTTCATTCTTTCTGGAGTTATTTCTCCACTGATCTCCAGTAGGATATTGGGCATCTACTAACCTGGAGAGTTCCTTTTTCAGTATCCTATCATTTTGCCTTTTCATACTGTTCATGGGGTTCTCAAGGCAAGAATACTGAAGTTAACAGTTTTCTGAATGCTGAAGTTATTCTTCAGCATTCAGAAAACTGTTATTGATTGCAATTATGCAATATTTTACCATCTTTTTTTGATGTGGACTTTTTACTATTACAAAATGAAATGACATTAATTATATATACTACATACTCCAGCATTCTTGCCTGGAAAATCCCATGGACAGAGGAGCCTGATGAGCTAGAGTCCATGGGGTCACAAGAGTCAGAGATGACTTCGCAACTAAACCACCACCGCTACATATTATATTACATATTTTATAATGTAATATCTTGCCTTAAAGTCTACTTTACTTGATATTTGTATAGTTAACTATACCAGCTTTCTTTGAGTTAGTGATTACTTAGAATATCCCTTTCTATATTTTTATTTTTAATTTTCAGTGGCTTTTAATGAAGAATACCATTTATAAATAGCATGTAGCTGAAGTTTATTTGTTTATCCATGCTTACAAGCTCAGTTTTAATTATACTACTTAATGATTTCATTTATAAAGTAACTCTTTAAATTATTTATCCCTAGTATTTCTTTGGAGGGAATGATGCTGAAGCTGAAACTCCAGTACTTTGGCCACCTCATGCGAAGAGTTGACTCTTTGGAAAAGACTCTGATGCTGGGAAGGATTGGGGGAAGGAGGAGAAGGGACAACAGAGAATGAGATGGCTGGATGGCATCACTGACTCGATGGATATGAGTGAACTCCAGGAGTTGGTGATGGACAGGGAGGCCTGGCGTGCTGCGATTCATGGGGTCACAAAGAGTCGGACGTGACTGAGTAACTGAACTGAACTGAACTGAATATAGCTTACCAGCCTAGTCAGCACTGTCTTTCATTTTGTTTTTTGTGTTCTGTTTCATGTTTTTATTTGTTTTTTATTCTTAATTTCTTGGTCCCTTCTAAATCAGTCAAGTTTATTCATATTTCAATTTTTCTCCCTTTTTGTTCTTTTATTTGTATATTCTTTATTGTTCTTTTATATGGAGATTAGAAATGATTTTATATTCTTTTAAATACTGAATAATTCAGTATTCATCCTTAATTTATTACAGTGTATTTAAATTAATGCTTATGTTAATTTTTTATCAATGCAGTACCCTGACAACAGTTTAATTCAATGAGTTCCCCTTCATTCTCTTTGTGCTACTGTTGTCCAATAGTTTAGTTCTATATGTTTTAAATCTGACATGTGTTTTAAATTTGCCTTTCAATGCAGAGGGTGTGGGTACAATCCCTGGCTTGGGAGCCAAGATCCCACATGTCTTGCAGCCAAAAAACTGAAACACAAAATAGAACCAGTATTGTAACAAATTCAATAAAGGCTTTAAAAATGGTCCTCATAAAAAAAATTCTTTAAAAAAAATAATATGACTATCTTTAACTACCTTCCTGCAAAATTCAGACTTAAATTGAAGAAAGTAGTAGACCATTCAGGTATGACTTAAATCAAATCCCTTATGATTATACAGTGGAAGTGACAAACAGATTCAAGGGATTAGATCTGATAGATAGAATGCCTGACAAACTATGGATGAAGGTTCATAACATTGCACAGGAGGTAGTGATCAAAACCATCCCCAAGATGAAGAAATGCAAAAAGGTTGTCTGAGGAGGCCTAACAAATAACTGAGAAAAGAAGAGAAGCAAAAGGCAAAGGAGAAAAGGAAAGATAGTGAAGTCACTCAGTTGCGTCTGACTCTTTGCGACACCAAAGATTGTAGCCTACCAGGCTCCTCCATCCATGGGATTTTCCAGGCAAGAGTACTGGAGTGGGTTGCCATTTCCTTCTCCAGAGCATCTTCCCGACCCAGGGATCGAACCAGGGTCTCCCGCATTGTAGGCAGATGCTTTACAGTCTGAGCCATAGGAAAGCCAAAAGGCAAGATATATCCATCCAAATGCAGAGTTCCAAAGAATAGCAAGTAGAGATAAGAAACACTTCCTCAGTGATCAATGCAAAGAAATAGAAGAAATCAATAGAAGGAGAAAGACTAGCGATCTCTTCAAGAAAATCAGAGATACCAAGGGAACATTTCAGACAGATGGGCACAATAAAGGACAGAAACAGTATGGATCTAACAGAAGCAGAAGATATTAAAAAGAGGTGGCAAGAATACATGGACCTATATCAAAAAAGATCTTCATGACCCAGATAACCACGATGGTGTGATCACTCACCTAGAGCCAGACATCCTGGACTGCAAAGTCAAGTGGGCCTTAGGAGACATCACTACAAACAAAGCTATTGGACATGATGGAATTCCAACTGAGCTGTTTCAAATCCTAAAAGGTGATGCTGTTAAAGTGCTGCACTCAATATGCCAGCAAATTTGGAAAATTCAGCAGGGGCCACTGGAAAAGCAAGGACTGGAAAAGGTCAGTTTTCATTCCAATACCAAAGAAAGGCAATGCCAAAGAATGTTCAAACTACTGCACAAATGCACTCATCTCACATGCTAGCAAAATAATGCTCAAAATTCTCCAAGCTAGGCTTCAGCAGTACATGAACCATGAACTTCCAGATGTTCAAGCTGGATTTAGAAAAGGCAGAGAAACCAGAGTTCAAACTGTCAACATCCTTCGGATCATAGAAAAAGCAAAAGAATTCCAGGAAAACATCTAATTCTGCTTCGCTGACTACACTAAAGCCTTTGACTGTGTGAGTGAAAGTTTCTCAGTCATGTGTGACTCTTCACAACTCCATGGACTATACAGTCTATGAGATTCTCCAGGCCAGAATACTGGAGTGAATAGCCATTCCCTTTTCCAGGGAATCTTCCCAACCCAGGGTTCGAACCCAGGTTTCCCACATTGCCGGCGAATTCTTTACCTACCACCAGGGAAGCCCTTTGATTGTGTGGATGACAACAAAATGTGGAAAATTCTTCTAGACATGAGAATACCAGACCACCTTATCTGCCTCCTGAGAAATCTGTATGCAGGTCAAGAAGCAACAGTTAGAACCAGACATGGAACCAGAACATGGTTCCTAATTGGGAAAGGAGCATGTTAAGGCTGTATATTGTCACCCTGCTTATTTAAATTGTATGCAGAGTACATCATGCAAAATGCCAGGTGGGATGAAGCACAAGCTGGAATCAAGAGAGCCGGGAGAAATATCAATAATGTCAGATATGCAGATGACCCCATCCTTATGGCAGAAAGCAAAGAGGAGCTAAAGAGCTTCTCAATGAAAATGAAAGAGGAGACTGAAAAAGCTGACTTAAAACTCAACTTTCAAAAATGAAAGTCATGGCATCCAGTCCCATTGCTTCATGGCAGACAGATAAGGAAACGATGGAAACAGTGAACGATTTTATTTTCTTGGGCTCCAAAATCTCTGCAGATGGTGACTGCAGCCATGAAATTAAAAGACACTTGTCCCTGGAAGAAAAGCTATGACCAATCTAGACAACATATTAAAAGGCAGAGACATTACTTTATCAACAAAGGTCCATATAGTCAAAGCTATAGTTTTTCCAGTAGTCATGTATGGATGTGAGAGTTGGACCATAAAGAATGCTGAGTGCCAAAGAACTGATGCTTTTGAACTGTGGTGTTGGAGAAAACTCTTGAGAGTCTCTTGAACAGCAAGGAGATCCAACCAGTCCATCCTAAAGGAAATCAGTCCTGAATATTCATTGGAAGGACTCATGCTAAAACTGAAACTCCAAAACTTTGGCCACTTTATATGAAGAACTGACTCCATGGAAAAGACCCTGATGCTGGGAAAGATTGAAGGAGGGAGGAGAAGGGGATGACTGAAGATGAGATGGTTGGATGGTATCACTGACTCGATAGGCATGAGTTCGAGCAAGCTCTGGGAGTTGGTAATGGACAGGGAAGCCTGGCATGCTCCAGTCCATGCGGTTGCAAAGGGTCAGACACGACTGAGCGACTGAACTGAACTGAGCTACTTATTTAGTCTTTTAATATTCTTTATTCCTTCTTTATGTTTTGGACTTTCATCTCTATCATTTTCCTGTAGGTTTTATAGTATGAATGTGCTAAAAATTAATATTTTGGTATCTTATTTTATATTAAAGCATCTTTATTTTGTCCATATTTTTAAAGGATGTTTTTCATGGAGTATATGATTCTAAGTTGGCAGTTCTATTTATTTATTTCAGCACTTTAAATATGTCACTCTAGTGCCTTCTGGCTTTTATAGTATATGTTGAAAAATTATCAGTTTATTGTTGTTTTTGCTTGTTTTTTTTTCTCTGAATATTTTAAGATATTCTCCTCATTTTTGGTTTTCAGCATTTTAACTAGTACATGCTTAGATGAAGCCTTTTTAAAATTATATTCTGAGTTTTTTTGAATCTATAGGTTGATGACTTTCATCAGATTTGGAAATTTCTCAGTGCTATTTCTTCAAATATTGCCTCATTTCATTATATATCCTCACTTCTGATGAATTGAGTACATACATGACTTTAGACACCTTCATGTCTCTTAAGCTCTATTCACTCTAGCCTTCTTCCAGGAAGAGACTTCTAGACTTTTTCAAAGGAAAAGAACCTCAAGCAGACGAAAGGGGTTTTGCTGACTTGGGAAGATATCAGCAGGATTTGTCCGAGAATAATGTGACTGGCATTTGCTGGGCATAGTAGTGTAGAGGAGAGAACTATGCAGATGGAGAGCTTCAGAAATCTGCCTAGGAGTATTCTTGATTTCTTAGCTGAGTATTTATTACATATCATCAAGTGAAATTCCTTGATGCTGCAAAAATTACAATCTTTAGTTTGCTACAAGTTAAAAAAAAAAAACTTTAGAATTCACATAAAAGTGGGAGACATCTATATTCTAGCCAATCACAGTAGAGAGAATTTATTGAATACCCAGGATATTAAATAGAGATCCCAATAGAATCATTAGTTAGGTAAATTAATGGCGTGTACATGCAAAAGTCTTTGAAACATCTCAAAAGGATCAAGCTGAACAACAAATAATTTAGCTACTTCCACCCTCCCCCACCCCAAATAAATGCTCTTTAAGGATATTAACAAAATCCAGTCATTCAACAGTGTAGCATTCACAATGTCTAGTTTACAATCATAATTTAGTAGACATATCAAGAAGCAGGAGAATACAACTCATAATCAGGAGAAAATCAGTTAACAAAGCATAGTCAGGGATAAGAAAAATGATATAACTAGCAAACAATTTAAAACACTTTTTTATTTAAAAAGCTCAAGAATTTATAGAAACTGTAACCATAATAATTATATTAATTGAAATTCTAAAATATAAACTAATGGAACATCAAAAGTTCACTGGGAAAAAATGTACATATTCAATTGATTTTCAACAAGGTAATTCAATGAAGAAATGGTGTTGAAACAACTGGGTATCTGTTTGGATAAAAAGGAACTTCATTTCTTAAGTCACAACATGAACAAGTATTTATTCAAAATGGATCACGAATCTCTGTCAGTTCAGCTCAGTTCAGTTCAATTCAGTTGCTCAGTCGTATACGACTCTTTGCGACTCTCATCCTCTGTCGTCCCCTTCTTCTCCTGCCTTCAATCTTTCCCAGCATCAGGGTCTTTTCCAGTGAGTCAACTCTTAACATCAGGTGGCTAAAGAATTCAAGTTTCAGCTTCAGCATCAGTTCTTCCAATGAAGACCCAGGACTGATCTCCTTTAGGATGGACAGGTGGGATCTCCTTGCAGTCCAAGGGACTCTCAAGAGTCTTCTCCAACACCACAGTTCAAAACCATCAATTCTTCAGTGCTCAGCTTTCTTTATAGTCCAACTCTCACATCCATACATGAACCTCTGTAAAAGATACAATTATAGACCTCTGAAACAAAAGAGGAGAAAATGTTTGTGAACTGAGTATAGGCAAAAGTTTCTTAGATAGATAGAACACAAACAAATGAGAAAATAAAAAATTATAAATATAACTTCATCAAAATTTTAAACTTCTACTTTTCAAAAGATTCCAGTAAGAAAGTTAAAAGACAAGCTATACACTCAGAGAAGATATTTTATGTATATATATATACACATATATATATCTACATATATATAGGCAATGCAGGAGACCCTGGTTCAATTCCTGAGGCAGGAAGATCCCCTGGGGAAGGGATAGACTATCCACTCCAGTATTCTTAGGCTTCCCTGGTGGCTCAGATGGTAAAGAATCTGCCTGCAATGTGGGAGACCTGGGTTCAATTCTGGGTTGGGAAGATCCCCTGGAGGAGGGCATGGCAACTCACTCCAGTATTCTCATCTGGAGAATCCCTATGGACAGAGGAGCCTGGAGGTCACAAAGAGTCAGACACGACTGAGCGACTAAACACACAACACACACACACACACACACTATATATATATATATATATATATATATATATATATATATATATATATATATATATATATCTGATAAAGAACTTGCATCAAAGACATATAAAGAAGCATTATAGCTCAATAATAAAAGCACAAATAGCTACATTTTAAAACATGGGCAAAATATTTGAACAGAGCTTCACAAAGGAAGATATGCAGTAACCAATACTATCTGAAACATACTTAATATTATTAGTCACCAGGGAAATGCAAATTAAAAAGCAAATAGAAAAGCATTACATACCCATTCAGTTCAGCTCAGTTCAGTCACTCAGTTGTGTCCCACTCTTTGAGACCTCATGGACTGCAGCATGACAGGCCTCCCTCCATCACCGACTCCTGGAGCTTACTCGAACTCATGTCCATCAAGTCGGTGATGCCATCCAACCATCTCATCCTCTGTCATCCCCTTCTCCTCCCTCCTTCAATCCTTCCCAGCATCAGGGTCTTTTCCAATGAGTCAGTTCTTCGCATCAGGTGGCCAAAGTTTTGGAGTTTCAGCTTCAGCATCAGTTCTTCCAATGAATATTTAGGACTGATTTCCTTTAGGATGGACTGGTTGGATCTCCTTGCTGTCCAAGGGATTCTCAAGAGTCTTCTCCAACACCACAGTTCAAAAGCATCAATTCTTGGTGCTCAGCATTCTTTATAGACTACTGGAAAAACCATAGCTTTGACTAGACGGACCTTTGTTGGCAAAGTAATGTCTCTGCTTCTTAATAAGCTGTGTAGGTTGGTCATAGCTTTTCTTCCAAGGAGCAAGTGTCTTTTAATTTCATGGCTATTAGAGTGGCTAAAATTTAAAACTCTGACCATGCTAAGAGTTGACAAGGATGTAAAACAACTGGAATTCTAACATTCCAAATGGGAGTGTAAAATGAAACCATTTTGATAAACATTCACCATTTTCTTGTTTAGTTAAATCTGCACCTACCGTATAACTAAGGAACTGTTCTACTAAATATATAAAAGAAATGAAAAGATGTGCTCACAAGAAAGTTCAGTTCAGTTCAGTTCAGTTCATTTGCTCAGTCTTATCCAACTGTTTGTGACCCCATGGACTGCAGCATGCCAGGTTTCCCTGTCCATCACCAACTCCTGGAGCTAGCCCAAACTAATGTCCATTGAGTTGGTGATGCCACCCAACCATCTCATCCTCTGTCATCCCCTTCTCCTCCTGCCCTCAATCTTTCCCAGCATCAGGGTCTTTTCAAATGAGTCACTTCTTCGCATCAGGTGGCCAAAGTATTGGAGTTTCAGCTTCAGCATCAGTCCTTCCAAAGAATATTCAGGACTGATTTCCTTTAGAATTGACTGGTTGGATCTCCTTTCAGCCCAAGGGACTCAAGAGTCTTCTCTGACACCACAGTTCAAAAGCATCAGTTCTTTGGCACTCAGCTTTCTCTATAGTCCACCTCTCACATCCATACATGACTACTGGAAAAACCATAGCTTTGACTAATATGAAAGGCTCATAAGAAAAGTTTATACATAAATGTTAATAGCTGCTTTATTTACTATAGCAAAAAAATGAAAATAACCTAAATGCCTACCAATAAGTAAATTTTTGTAATATATTATACAAAATATATATATATATATATATTTATATATATTTTGTAGTATATTATACACTATTCAGAAAGAAAAAGGACCAAACTTCTAATACACACAACAATATGTATGATTTCAAAACATTATGCTGAGTCAAATAAACCAGACACAAAAGGATGTTCTTTTTTAAAAGGGAAACTTTATCTACTAATAAAAAAAAAAATATTAGTAGTTTTCTAGAGGAATCTAGAGGAAATAGAGGGGTCATTGTCTGCAAAAAGTCACAAAGAAAATTTAGGGTGATACAAATGTCATTATTTCATTCTTTTTGATGCCATCTACAGCAAGATGGACGGACCTAGAGATTATCATTAAGTCAGAAAGAGAAAGACAAATGCATATGGTATCATTTATATGTGGAATCTAAAATACAATACAAACCACCGAAGCAATATCTATGAAACCAAAACAGACTCACGGATATAGAGAACAGATTTGTGGTTGCCAAGGGGAAGCAGTGGTAGGAGAGGGAAGCATTAGAAGTTTTGGATTAGCAGAAGCAAACTATTATATATAGGATGAATAAACAATGAGTTCCTATTGTATAATGCAGGGAATTATATTCACTATCCCATGATGAACCATAATGGAAAGGAATATGAGCAGGAATATATATATATTAAATATATATGTATAACCAAAAGACTGCTAAACAGAAGAAATTAACACAACATTGTAAATCAACTATATATCAATAAAATTTTTTTAAAAAAAGAAAACTGAGGTGATAGAAAACATCTATATCTTTTTTGGAGTAGTGATTATATGGATGTAAGCATTTGTCATGAATCTTTACAATTCAAACCAGTTGCTAAAATGCGTTATTGTATGTAAATTAGTCAGTAAAATTATTTTAAACATAAAAGAGAAAAATTTACTGGAAGATCACTTTTATCCTGTAGAGGCCTTTTAGGATTTGTTAAGTAGGTTTACTTCAGTTTTGTACTACTCTGAAGATATAGCTAGGACTCCTAACATTTGCCGCTTACTAGGATATGACCTTTCTTAGCTCTTGACTGAAAGTCTATAGGGTTCACCAAGATATTTCCATTCTATTTACGTCAAAATTGTAATCTTTACCTCCCAAATTGTGGCTCTTTTTCCAGAGGTTCTCCTTATGCACAAATAATTTAGAAATTATTCAAAGAACTAGGAAAATATAGATTTGGGGGACTCAACTGCAGGTCTCTCCTTTACTGTTATAATCTTTCAGTTAAAGTTCTCTTGGCAGATCTAAACAATGAATGTCTCTTCTGCTTGAATAAACCACCACTCTCTGTGTGGGTTCTCTGCACCTGTTTAGAAAATGCCTTTGGGGACAAAGTGAGTATAAATGAAGTGTTCACCTCCTATATTATACTTCTGGTATAATTGTTCTCTAATGCCTAGAAGCAAAAGCTTTTATATTTTTTGTTTAGCTTTTAAAGTTGTTTATGGAATGTACTGCAACCTGATTGGAACCAGAGGTTCAGGTGTAGTCTTTTAAAATCAATTTTTCTCACACTTACAAAGTAAACAGAACAAACCACAGAAGAAACATAATTAAAGGGACAGAAAATAAGAATGAGATACATTCACAATAAGAAAAAAAGAAAACACAGAAAAATCAAAATTATTGCTAGTGTATGTCTTTGTTTGGCTCTGGAAACTATTTTTCTGTTTATCTTTGACATTTTCTCCACTCTTTTTTTTCCCCAGAAATTCTTCTGTTCAGAATACAATTCTATTCACCAAGTCTCAACTTTCCTGTAATATAATATAATCCATTTATTATATTATCATTGGCTTTCTCAATTTTTATCTATAAGTACCCAACTTACTTTGTCCATTTTACTATTTACTGGTTCCTTGATTTCCCCTTCATAGCTAACACTAATAACAGATTTGCTAACTCTTTTTTGCTTTTTGATTGCATCCTTTTATGGCTGCAATGACCTCTCAAGTATATATCAAGTTCTCTTCTGCTTCATTATCATCTCTCTCTCATCTATGGTCAGCTCTGCTTGTTCACCTTGCACATTTATTTCCTGTCATAGGTTTTAGTCATATATCTAGTGGTTGTTTATTAATATTTATGAATGAAGAACCCCATCCATTTGTTTAGTAAGCTGATGTAGCTTTCATGAGTCTAATCCTTATGTTTGCAACTGCACATGGGGAAGATCTACTACAAATGATAGGCAGTTATCTGCAGGCTTTCTGGGTAAAGAGTAGGCAAGCAGGCAGGCTGCTGCTGCTGCTGCTAAGTCACTTCAGTCATGTCCGAATCTGTGCGACCCCATAGACGGCAGTCCGCCAGGCTCCCCTGTCCCTGGGATTCTCCAGGCAAGCGCACTGGAGTGGGTTGTCATTTCCTTCTCCAATGCATGAAAGTGAAAAATGAAAGTGAAGTCGCTCAGTCGTGTCCAACCCTTAGCAACCCCATGGACTGCAGCCCACCAGGCTCCTCTGTCCATGAGATTTTCCAGGCAAGAGTACTGGAGTGGGTTGCCATTGCCTTCTCTGAAGCAGGCAGGCTAGGAATAATGAAATTTTCCAAAATAACAGGGCAGCACTCTGGAGATGGAGTAACTTGGGAAGCACTTTTCTTTTGAATGGAGCTACATTCTTTCTTGTCACTCACTCCTCATTTTCTTTTTATGTCTATCTACAGCTTCACCTATCAAGTTTATGTCTTCTTGTTTCCTTTTACAGTATTTCCTGGGAAATTGGGGTTGAGCAAAGAAAGTGTAAGGGACCTACCTATTTTGATAAATTGGACTGCTTAGGGCTGTTTCTACCATACCAAATTTTATCTGGAAGTCTGATGGGCTCAGTTCAGTGGTTTGGGGCTTGGTCTGGGACTACTGAGATTGTGGGTAACCAGTTCTACAAAGGAATGTGAGAAACAGCCTCAAGCTCAGAATAGACTAGGGTGTGTCTTGGGTTTGCAAATTTTGGGGGAAAAAAATAGCCTCCTACTAAATGGTCTGAGCGTAGAATTTGAATCTAGCTTGCTGTGTTTCAGAGATGGGGTAAGGGAGAGCTGGTTTACTTCTTTTCAGTGAAGTCTATGCAGTGGAGCTAGGAGAGATTTGGAGAGTGGGAAGGCTGAGCAACATCTGTTCCTTGGTTTCTTGGTTTTCAGACACAAATGAGATTGTAGGGTACCGATCCTTTTAGATCTTTACAAATCTCAGTGATCAGTTAGTATTTTGATGTCGGTTAAGCAACCCCTTTATGATTTGTAAGATTTCCTCATTGTATTTAGTCTCATTGTGAAGCTGGGCTTCATCTCTTTCCCACTAAGGAAGCCAAAAACTTTCAGTCCTCCTTCTCTTCATTCTTTGGCAGCCACAATACAGGCAGGTGAATAAGCTCAGCACATCAGAGGCTTCTGCCCTGAAGTTTGGCACTCGAGTGAGTGGCAATACGATGATGGAGTGATTAGAACTCTGTCATGAAGTTAGCAGTGATGGCAGATGTAGTGAAAAGAGCGGTGTCCTGGCCAGACTGTTTTCTCAGCAGAATAGTTACTGCCTTCCTTTTCTTTGGCCCACTATGGAGACCTCAGCTCCATCTTGTTTATTACCTAAGGCTGCTCTTGTAGTCTTTTCTGTCAATTCTGACGACATTCCAATAAAACATCATTTTGTTAAGATAGCAAAAATTAGTTTCTATTTCTCACAAGATGACAGCAAACTAACTGATAAGGATGCACTTTCAAATTGAGAAGCAGCAAAGCACCTGGAGGAGCCAGACTGCCTGCATTTAAGTCTTCAGCTTTGCCGCTTACAAGCTCTGTGAACTAGCCTGTAGATGTATCAGTGTCTCATTTTTAAGTGTGGATAATAACAGTGCCAATCTCACTGGCTTATTTTAATGCTTAAAGAGTTAATATGTGAGAACGACTCGGAACAGCGCCTGGCACAAAGTAAGCACATTGTAATTAACACGTCTCCAATAAAGTACAGAAAAGCTGAGATTGGGTATCTAGCCTAGATACAGCAGAAAGCAATGAACATCCTATTACAATTCAAGGATGGAATTCTAGTTTATGGCACACAGCAGCAAAATAGTTAAAGATTACCCAGAGTTATCGGAATAAAGTATTCATGGAGGGCAAAGCTTGGGCGATTGTTGTTGCTAAAGCAAAGACTACAGGGTAAAGGAATTATCTTGGCATTTGATGATTTTTTTAAAAAGAAAATGAAGCATTTAAATTTCTAAATTCTCAGGCTTTCTACAAACACTGTGAAAGAATAAATTTTTAGTTGCGTCTTTAGGACTGAGATAAGTGAATACCAAATTTATCAGAGATTATTTTTTTCCCCTGTGGACTGCCAAGTTGTGACATCTGTTGAATTAACCAGCTTGTAATGTCTCTTCAGTAGGGCCATGTATCAGGAAAAAAGAGAATACCAAGACACTGGATTAGATGTATGTCGCAGGATTAGGAGATGTCTTGGTATATAGGATCCTTACCCATCACGGAACTTTCCATGCTCTTGGAGATAATCTTCCTGTGCCCATGAATGAGAGAGTTACCCTACAACAACAAACCATTTTATCTTTCAATCTACCCTCTTTAACACCTCACACACCCTTCTTTTCTCCAATTAAATTAGACCACGGCATACCCTAAGGAGAAAATGATAAATAAAACCAAAGAGAGGAATCTATTCCAAAGAATTGCAGGGTTTTCATTTTATTTGCAAAGGTCTTTGGAATGTGTGTGGGAATGAATTTAGAGGATTCTCACCAAACTGGAAGGAGGCTTCCCAGATGGTGCAGTGGTTAAGAATCTGTCTGCCAGTGTAGGCAAAGCAAAAGATGCAGGTTCTATCCCAGAGTTGGGAAGATCCCCTGCAGTAGGAAATGGCAATCCCCTCCAGTATTCTTGCCTGGAAAGTTCCATGGACAGAGGAGTCTGGCTGGCTACAGTTCAGGGAGTTGCAAAGAGTCGACCATGACTGAGCAACTGAACACACACACACCAAATTGGAAGAAACATAGCTTTAGATTGGACTCAAGTTATCAATATGAATTGACTTACTAGACAGACTAGTTTTTGTGTTCTTGCTGGTATGTATTGTAATAATTTGTATATCTGGTTAATGAACATTTGCATCCATGTTCTTATCTGACTCTCACTAAATAAAATTCAAATACCAAAAATATTTTGATCTAATGTATATAAAGGAACTTTAATTTGGAGGGATATAGGAAGTCTGAAATTAATCACAATGCAACCACACACTTCCTAAGTCCCTAGGGAGGGCCCAGAAAAAAAAAAAAAATCTCTCCTCAATGAAACCTTGTGATCAATATTGGTAAAAAGTATGAGCACCTTTGAGAAACACGCTGATGGCTGATCTGTGTAGTCCAAAGATGGTGAGGAAGATGCTACAGTTAAAATAGGCCCCCTGGTTTCAGTGTGATGCAAGAATTTCAGAATGAAAAAAAAAAAAAAAAAGTAGAGACACTTAACTGGCAGAGGCAGAATGAGCTTGATTATCATAACAGAAGGAAGTATAAAATGGTCTAAACCACAAGATCATTGATGATGGTTGATCGCTCAAGGGATCCTTTGACTGTAAGGACTGGTTCCCCAATGAATGAGGAAATGCTATGCTAATAAAAATGGCCCACAGGTGTCAGTGGTTTAGCAGTTAAAAGTTTATTTCTCTTGCACATTAGTCTGCTATAGGTCTGAGTGACTCCTTTGGGCTTTTGATCATACAGTGACTAGAGGCCAAGCTTGTTCCATGTTGTAATCTGATCTCTTAGCTTCCATGGTAGAGGAAGAGACTGCACCAGGAGCTTATGCCTGCTTTTCTGGGCTTCAACCAGAAGTTTCACATGTCACTTCCACTCACAGCCCATTGAGCAAAGCTAATCACATGGCAGCATTTAACTGCAAGGGGACGGGGAAATGGATAGACCATATAGAACACTTGTGAGCATTACTTTTTCTGCCATGCTTACTGAAGTCCTACATTATGGATATTACTGAATAATTGGAGGCCTGACTTCAACTGTCACCTGACGTCACCTGATCATGACAATCCTGAGCCTTCATGCAATTCCTAGACTCAAGTTCAAAGAAACAGAAACTTGCGAATGAAGACTGGGTACACTTGAGGGGATATCCTGCAAAAATATCCCAGTGTTCACTTAGAATCTTCCCTTTATTCTTCTCCAAAGGTAGATATGGATATTTGTCCTCAGAAAAAGATAGGTATCTAAACTTTTTATTTACATTACCCATCAGGTCTAAACTGACACTACTGCTTATGTTCTCAGAAAACCACAGTGATCTAATACCCAGAATGGAAGCTTACATAAGACAGGTGATAAGTGGAGTTTTGAACTAAATCATGGTAGTGGGCCAATGGCAATCAAAACATATGTCAGTAAATGAAATAAATATGCACAGCAAGGATCCTCTATCAGTACCCTTTACCAGTGGAGGGAGAGAGATCATGACAGAAAGAGACAAGAAGAAGCCTCTACACTTTGTGCTTCCTACCAAAACAATAAGCCAAAACATAAACCACATCCTTAGGAGAATCATGGAAATCAGTGTCACCATAAAATACTTGAAAAGCACTCCAATTCACAGGCCCATTTGGTTCTTTGGTTTATCCTGCCAAGGGTAGATGAACCTTGGAGAATGGCAGTGGATTATTGTCAGTTTAATAATGTATGACTCTAACTGCAGGTACTTTTCCTTTCATGGGCTCCTTATTAGAACAAATCAGTACAGCCCTTGATATTGAGTATGAAGTTATTAATCTGACAAATGCTTTTTTTCTCCTCAATTTCCAACAAATGGAGGACACTAGAAGCAATTTTCTTTCACTTGATGGGACAAATGTACACCTTTATGACTTTCTCAGAGATGTCTCAACTCTCCTTGACTAGGACATCTCTTTTTCCACTTTGCCTGGAAAGAGCGATAAACTGAGTTAAGGAACTAGGAGTTTGCTAATGGTGTAGCCAAATTATTTATAAGTTAGAAGGATCAACATTTGGGGATTGAAAGGATGATATTATGTCTCTTGTGAATAATCATCGAAGTTTCCTACTGCAGAGAGTCAGATGATGTTAGCTTTCTTCTACAATGCTGGCTTGTGGTAGACAAAATAATAGCTCTTCAGAGATGGTCATACCCTGCTCCTTGGACCCTATTATGTTTTGCTACTTAGCAAAAGGAATTTTTCAGATACGGTTAAGGCCTTGGATCTTGAGCCTGGAAGATTATCCTGTAGTACCCTGGTGGACCCAATCAAATAATTTAAGTTCTTAAGAGTGGAGAACATTTCCTGAAAGAAGAGTATGAGGGATGTAACAAAAGAGACAAGAGAGATTCAAAGTGTGAAAGGAATTCAATTCACAATTACTAGATCTGAAGATGGATAGAGGAGGAAATACAGGGGCCTCTAAATGCTGAGAACAGTCTTCAACTGACAACCAGCAAGGAAGTAGGGGCCTCAGTCTTACAACCTCAAGGAACTGAATTCTATTGACTCCTTGAATGAGCATTAAGACAGATTTTTCTTAGAGCCTCTAGAAAGAAATACAGACATGCTGACACTTTGATTTTAGACACCTGAGACCCATGTCAGAGTTCTGACCTACAGAACTGTGAGATTAAAAATTTGTGTTGTTTCAAGCCATTAAATTTGTGGTAATTTTTATGACAGCATTAGAAAATTCAACATTGCGTATTATTTTTATGAACAAAGCAAAGTTGTTATTGGGATTCTACAGAGTACATTCTGATCATCTGAATAAGTGGACAATATAGAGTGCTGTTTCACACATGGAACACCAGATCCACACAAGCATGGGACCAAGAGCTGACAGGAACACAGACTAAGAATAAGGATGTATCCTCTACAGTTTGCAGAGCAGCAATCAACATCTCTATCCCTTAATACGGTATATCAAAGGGACCAGCTAGCTTCCTGTTGGCAGGCTGATTACAGTGAACACTTATGTTGTGAAGGTGGCCATGATTTACCCCTTTGGAAGAGAAAGTTATTCTGGATTACGATTTTCTTTGTCATCTATGATCTTATTGTTGCCTTATACATCATAATGACAGTCACACATTACTATTTCTTATCAAATAATTCAAATATTAGTATTAATAATTGATATTTGTACAGAAAAGAATTGACACTGGGTTGATACCCGTGGGATTCATTGATCACGACATATGCGTATCACCCAGAAATAGGTGACCTTATGGAACAAGAATATGAATCTTTATAAAAATCAGTGCCAGTTGTGGGGGAATCTTGGGAAATTAGAGCACATGGTATAGGGTAAATTGGGTGCTTTGAGTAGGCAACAGATGTATGGTGCTATTTCTACTATTAATGAAGAAATGAAGATGCGAAAATGTATGTATATAGAGTAGTGAGGGGCTGTTCAAGGCTCACAGTTAGACCCATAATCTTGATTTTGTTTGTTTCCCTTCCTTGTAACTGTACTCTGTGTGTTTAGCACCTCGGTGGTAACAGTTTGTATTTTAACAGTGCCCATGTGATGGGCACTGTTCTATGTGACTTACATGGAACATCTCATTTAGTCATCATAACGACTCCATTGAAGTACTATATTGTCCACATTTTGCACATTAGGAAATTGAATGCCGTGAAGTGGTAAATGGTGGAGCTGGAATTTGAGTGCTCAGGCCCTTAACCACTATGCTACCATACCTCTCAATGGAGGAACGTTTCCATGAAGAAATACAACAATTATTTAACCAAGTTGGAAGTTGTAATTGTCTCCTGGATGTTTTGGGTTTCTCATGTTCCTGAGACAACATGCAAACAATAATAATTTTGTAGTGTTAGATAGGATGGTTAATTCTCAGTATTAAGATGAAATAAATAAGGTTTCTGCTATAAGAGGGCTAGAGAAGGGAATGGCAACCCACTCCAGTATTCTTGCCTGGAGAGTTCCATGGACAGAGGAACCTGGAAGGCTACAGTCCATGGGATGACAAAGAGTTGGCCATGACTGAGTGACTTATAGAAGGGGAGGAAGAAAGAGAAAGGAGTAAATTCAGAGGCTCTTCCAGTACTCCTCCCAGTAGCATTGTTTGCAAGGGTGAAAGTTCATAGAAGGCTCTACGCACAGGATTATCAAGAGCTCATGCCCTCCGAAATGAATGTCATATGCACCACCTCACTCAGGAAGGAATTCCAACTAGTTAAGCTGCTAATTAAAGTCCATGGAAACAAGAATTGGGAACAGAGAAAGGAAGTCATAAAAATTAAGTATAGTGTCATAATCAGCTTTGGAAAAAACAGACATAGCCTTTATCTTTATTTCTGTATTTGTGGTAAAATATATTTCACTTTCTTCTTCTTTTCTTTTTTTTCATGATTTGGTATAGTGTGCATTGGTGGTGGTGAACTTCACAACCTGGTGAGCCAACACTAAGACAGCATCACCAAAATCCTGTACCCCAAACTGGAGCAAGAACTGCAAGATCATAGTCTGTCTATCTTTGCTCAAAGGTAGACATTTCATTTGTATAAAAGATAGGTGTGTTTTATTGCTTGTCTTTCTTCTTTTCCTCCCTTGTTTATTTTTATTGTTCCTGACAAAATTTTAAGATTTAAGGAACAGTAAATGTATTTTCACCAACCAAAAGGATGGACTGCAATAGAGATTTAGCTTTTCCTGCTGCTTTCCAACATCAAACTCCTTTCTCATTGTAAAGGAATCACCTATTATGCAGTCTTAACCTCTTATGCTACTGACACCAAAATATCATCAGTTTCATCCTCTATTCCCTAGCAAGGAAATCACAGGAACAAGCCTAGACTTTGCCAGTAAGGTGCACCTAAACTCCCCACCCGATTTTAACTCTTGAGTAAGTGACAAGAAAATGAAAGATAGAATTCATCTACACCACCAATGACAAAGCCCAGCTTCTGTTCTTAGTAATGCCACAGGAAGCACCTACAATTTTTTCAAGAGCATCAGAAGTGGCATCTGTTTCCACAGGAAAAGAGCAATGAGTAGAAAGAAGCTGTGTTGGGCCCAACTAAGGAAACTTTGGGTGGACCCAAGCCAAAACTGTCAGCTTAGTGAGGGTGCTGGCTTATTGCTGAAGAGATCCTTGCAAATTCATCATTCTTCATGACATCAAGACTTTACTAAGACCCTTTTTTTTCTAACAAAACTAAGGGTGAATTCAGAGTCATCAGTGATTTTTATTTATTCATTTAATATTTTCAAAAGAAGATGCTGACAAAATTGGAATGATATTCATTTTTTCCATTAATTTTCCCATTAAAAAAAATGACATAGCAACTGGGATTTCAAAATCAAAGAATCATGGAAAACATCTACAAAAAAGGAGAAATCATGAAATCCTGATATATACCCAGTAAGTAGGAACAAACCATCAAAGAATAGTCTAATATCAACAGAACAAGTGATATTAGCATCTGTGCTAAAGGAAAAAAGGAAAGCCAGTTGAGCTCTCATGGCCCCAAGAATAGGAGAACTTTAAGATGCCAAAAGTATTCGCTGGAATTCTGGAGGCCCAGTCTGAGCACGGAGGCCAAAAATGGGGAGGAATTCTACAGGAGCCAATTTGCGGGTGAGTGCAAAGAGACAATGCAATATTGGCTGTGCAACGTGGGTGAGTACAGTCATGACAGATGGTGCTGAACCAGTCTGGACCCTAAAACCTGGAGCTAACCAACTAAATCTTGCTTCTGAGGCAAAGCATTACACCAAGAAGAAACTTCTGGGAGTAAAAATCCAAACTGTGCAAGAAAAGAACTATAGGGGCATAAGAAGAGGAAGCTTCAGATAAAAGTAAGGGTGGACTTGGGAGGGGAGAAGAGAAGAAGGCAGGATGGATTGGGAGACTGGAATTGACTCCCAGTCAATTACTTCCAGACTGGGTAACAGATACATTACTAAGTATAAAATAGATAGCTAGGGGGAAGCTGCTGTAGAGCACAGGGGTTTCAGCTTGGTGCCCTGTGATAACCTAAATAGGGGGCAGCAGTATAGGCAATGTTGGAGAGAGGCTCAAGAGGGAGGGGATGTATATATATGCATATATACATGTATAGCTGATTCATTTTGTTATACAGCAGAAACTGACACAACACTGTAAAGCAAATATATCCCCAATTTTTTTAAAGAAAAGCAAGGGAGGGGTTGAAACAGTCATATTTTGAAACGTATAAAATCAAAACAAAAATCGTGTTTTTTATGACTTTGCAAAAGAGCAGAGGAGAGAATACTAGTGCCCAGAAGCTGGAAAAGCTATCCAAGCCACCTTCCCCTAATAAACTCTATTTTACATTTGTACTCCCCTAGCCTCCTGGGCACAGAAGAAAGCCTATGGCCATGCTAAGGAGTACAGCTTCAGGCTATTAAGAGGCAACGAGTGGTTTTAAAGAGGGAAATAGCAGGACAGGATTTGCAATGTTTAAAGATAGCAATTTGTTAATGATCATTCTGACCAGTGTGAGATGATACCTCATTGCAGTTTTGATTAGCATTTCTCTAATAACGAGCAACATTGGGCATCTTTTCATGTGTCTATTTGTCATCTGTGTGTCTTCTTTGGAGAAATGTCTCTTTAGATCTTCTGCTCACTTTTGATTGTGTTGTTTGTTTTTCTCCTATTGAGCTGCTTGTATATTTTGGAAATTAATCCTTTGTCAGTTCTTTTGTATGCTATTATTTTCTCCCATTCTGAGGACTGTCTTTTCACCTTGTTTATAGTTTCCTTCACTGTGCAAAATCTTTCAAGTTTACATTTTTAAAAAATCTATAAATAATAAATGCTGGAGAGGATGCAGAGAGAGGGAATCCTCTTGCATTGTTGGTGGGAATGTAAATTGATACAGCCAGTATGGAGAACAGTATGGAGATTTCTTTAAAAAAAAAAAAAACTAGTGATAAAACCACCGTATGACCCAACGATTCCACTACTGGGCATATACCCTGAGGAAACCATAATTAAAAAGATACACATGCCCCAATATTCATCATAGCACTATTTACAATAGCTAGGACATGGAAGCAACCTAGATGCCCTTTGACAGTTGAATAGATAAAGAAGTTGTGGTACACATATACAATGGAATATTACTTAGCCATAAAAAGGAGCACATTTAACTTAGTTCTAATAAGGTGGATGAACCTAGAGCCTATTATAGAGTGAAATAAGTCAGAAAAAGAAAAACAAATATCATATATTAATGGATATATATGGACTCCAGAGGGAGAAGGCAATGGCACCCCACTCCAGTACTCTTGCCTGGAAAATCCCATGGGAGGAGGAGCCTGGTGGGCTGCAGTCCATGAGGTCGCTAAGAGGGGACACGACTGAGCGACTTCACTTTCACTTTTCACTTTCATGCATTGGAGAAGGAAATGGCAACCCAGTCCAGTGTTCTTGCCTGGAGGATCCCAGGGATGGGGGAGCCTGGTGGGCTGCCGTCTATGGGGTCACACAGAGTTGGACACGACTGAAGCGACTTAGCAGCAGCAGCAGCAGCAGCAGCATGGACTCTAGAAAGATGGTACTGATGAATCTATTTGCAGGGCAGCAATAGGAGATGCAGACATAGATAACAAACTTACAGACACAGCGGGAGAAGAAGAGGGTAGGATGACTTGAGAGAGAAGATTGGAAACATATATACTACCATATGTAAAATTAGACACCCAGTGAAAATTTACTGTATAATGCAGGGAGCTCAGATCTGGGGTTCTGTGATAACCTAGAGGGGTGAGATGTGATGGGAGGAGGGAGAGAGGTTCAAGAAGGAGGGGTCATACATGTATGTATGACTGATTCATGTTGATACATGGCAGAAACCAACTTAACATTGTAAAGCAACTATCCTCCAATTTAAAATTAATTTTTTTAAAAAAAAGAGAGAGCAATTTGTGATGCCTATGGCAAACATGGCAGACTGTCCATACCCATTCTGACGTAGGCTAGACATTTACAGCTGGCCTCCTGTTTGCATTTCATGGGGCTTGAAGAAGTGGGCTTCAGGCTGGATACTTATAACCGTTAGCACTTCCTGAGACAAAAGATAGATGGGCTCCTGTTAAGACATTTACAATCAGCCTCCTGTTTGCCCTCCAAAATGGAAGTAACAACAGAAACAGGGTAAATAGCCAGTGTTTGTCTCTAAGGTAATAGTCATGGCAAGGACATAGAGGGGCAAAACCCTGTTTGAGTAACGGATTAAGGAATCTTTGCTCTCCTCTCTTTTGGGGACAAGGGAGACACTACACACGCACAGATCCTTGTGGGTCAGAAGCAAGGGGATAATTCCAGGCTGTAATGAGCCTTGTTCCTCCCAGAAGCCTTCACTTCAAGATTTATATCAGCTGAGGGGTATGTGTACACCCAGGGGAGGTCCCAGGGGAGGTCAGGTGTAGAAAAAGAAACCAGATATTATGCCTGAAGGAAGACAAAGACCCAGAAGAACTGCCTTATATACATGACTTAACAGCCTCTTGACTGCCCTCCTCCTCACTAGGGGGGACGCCCACACCATTTCTCTCCACATACGCAGCTCTGTCTTGTTTCTATCTCATCTAAACAAACTGTTTCTCTATGCGCTCTCCCACTTGTTGTTGTGCTTTGTCTCTAATAATAAACTTTGTACCTGCATTTACAGTTTCTGCTTCCATGATAAATACATTTTTTTTTACTGGGGGCAAAGATCCAGGAAAAAATAGCTTCTAGCCAGTAGCCTTGATGGTCTGGTGGCTAGGATTCCTGGTTCTCATCCAGGCTACCCAGGTTCAATTCCTGGGCAGGGAATTAAGATCTTGCTTCACACCACCATTCCCTGCTGCCTCACCAAGATCAATCCCACTCTCTTTCTAGTGTACCTTTCTGTATTGTAGATGGTAGAATGCCAGGAACTGCATTCCCTAGGCTTTTTCAGCTGGATTTCAAGATTCAGCTTGAGGCAATCACATCTACTCAGGCAAGATCTAGAAGGTAGAGGTGGGCATCCTCTCAGGCATCCGCTGTCTTCTGCTGGCAAGCATGACCATGAAGTAGGGCATTTGTGCACCGTGTTCCATCATCCAGTCATTCGATGCTCAGATGCCAAAATGTTGGGCATAAGGCATCCTTTTTCCTGGTGTACTCTGGCAGGACTGATGTGGCTCTTAACAGTTACAATACTGGCAATGTTCTGATTCCTGGACTTTACCTAAAATGGTATGTCCCTAAAACCAAGTGTTCTAGGGTTTTTATTCCAAATCCCTAACCTTTCCTCTTGGATCTAGGAAGCAGCTTCCCAAGTGGATGAATTCTTGATATTCTTTGCTGCTACTGCTAAGTCACGTCAGTCGTGTCCGACTCTGTGTGACCCCATAGATGGTAGCCCACCAGGCTCCCGTCCC
Source organism: Capricornis sumatraensis (assembly GCF_032405125.1). Classification (NCBI taxonomy): domain Eukaryota; kingdom Metazoa; phylum Chordata; class Mammalia; order Artiodactyla; family Bovidae; genus Capricornis; species Capricornis sumatraensis. Next base: position 28,317,617 of record NC_091084.1, on the reverse strand, counting down.
TGGGATTCTCCAGGCAAGAACACTGGAGTGGGTTGCCATTTCCTTCTCCAATGCATGAAAGTGAAAAGTGAAAGTGAAGTCGCTCAGTCGTGTCCAATTCTTCGCGACCCCTTGGACTGCGGCCTACCAGGCTCCTCTGTCCATGGGATTTCCCGGGCAAGAGTACTGATATTCTTTAAGTCTTTCTAAAAGCACAGCCTAGAGCATGCTCCTTCAAACTTTCCAATGCTACCCAATTCTCTGTAATTCATTGTTGGTTTTTTTGTTTTGTTTTGTTTTTTCGCTTTAAGGAAGATATCATGGTTTCTGCAGCACACCCCAGGTTTCTATTGGATCAAGAACTGCAGTTGTCAGGGGAGAGGGGTCAGGGCAATGAGGGAAGACTCCACAGTCTACAAAGGACTTATAACACATCTTGAAAGACAGAAGTTAAATAGGAGAGTGGACATTTCAGACTTAAATGGAAGGTTTAAGCAAATGCTCAGAGACAAAATCATCAATATTTTTCCACTTGTGACAATAAGGAAGCCAGGCTAACCAGAAAGAAGGGTATGCATAAAGGACCTTAGGAGGATGATAGCCATAGAATGGGTGGAAGGAGATCATAAGAACCCTTAAAGCCAGAGAATTTCATGCTAGATAAAACAGCAGCTGGATGAGCAGTGGGCTCTTGAGAAAAATGCAAAGATGAGAAAGATAAGCACATTCAAAGTGGAGAGTTGAAGAGTGGGGAGTTCCCATACAGGCTGGGAAATGTTGAATTTATCCAAATAAAGCTGACAGTTTTTGCTTCTGTGGAAGAGTCAGGCAATATGAGGCTCTAAAGCCACCCCCACCCCTGTGCCCACGACCCACTCCAACAGCAGAAAATTTATATCGAACATGACCCTCTTTCTTGAGGTAACCAGACTCAGCCTCAGAACACTTCACACAGAGCTCCAAGCAGTCATTAGTAATCAATAGGACCAAGTATGAGAAACAAAATCTACTAGTTGTACCCAATATATTAAATACTGTTCTAGCAAATCCTAAGTTACAATAAAATAGTAACAGACTCTGTTTATTTATTCACATCTTTCATTGTAAACACAATTAACAATCTCATTCTTCTTAGACACGAGAATAATTTTAGCCATTGAACTCTTAAAAGAGTTACATAAAGTTGTCCGTGACTAAATATAGGTTTCAGAAAGCAGAAGCAGATTGTGTCAACAGTCTGTCCCCGTGACAGACTCTGAAGTACCTCTAATTCCTGTTAACATTTCCATGCACCGTATTAAGTTTGGAATCAGCGACATGTGTTTAGCATTACATGTAGTCCAAATTCTAAGATTAATTTTTAAAAGATCAAATAAATGAACACTCAGAGATGCATGCAATTCTTACAAACATTCATTGCATTCTTATCATCTGTCACTGTCAACATTTAGAACTGAACCAACTAGAGGCTTACAGATTCCTTGGCTGTAGTGATCCCACAAGAACTAACCCAACATTTGGGAACATAAACCCCAACCCTTGCAAAATGACAAAATTGTCATCCTAGACTGGACATCAGTTCTTGGGAATATTCGGTGACAGAATGGACTTCCCCAGTGGCTCAGTGGCAAAGAATCCGCCTGCAGTGCAGGAGACACGGGAGATGAGGGTTGATTCTCTGGGTGGGGACGATCCCCTGGAGAAGGAAATGGCAACCCACTCAAATATTCTTGCCTGGAAAAATCCCATGCCTAGAGGAGCCCTGGCGGGCTACAGTCCACAGGTTCACAGTGAGTCAGACATGACTGAGTGAGCACATGCACACGAGCATGGATGTCAAATATTTTTAATGGGTTTTGGAGATAGAGTAATCTAATTCATAGGTGTGACAGGACCTCAGTCCTATGGGAGTTAATAAAGCCCAGAAATGAATTTATTTTTAATTCTTTGGGAATTTATCAGTGTAAACACATGTAATACAGATACCAAAATATGAAGAATAGTTACACTGAGTGTAGGCTTGGTGATATTTCCTTTAAAATATCCTAAAATGAATTAAATATAGGGGATAGAGAGCTCTGCAAGGTGCCCAGGAATACACAGATCTGAGCATCTTCTTATGCAAATTACACGTGAAACCTTGTAACCAAACTCAAAAGAAAATAACTCAAGGAAAACGATCCTTGAGGTATCAGTGATGATAACCCCCTCTCCATCTTCACCACTATGACTTTAGAACAAGCCACTATCAACTCTCCCATAGAGCTTTGCAGTAGTCTCCTTGCTGGCCTCTTTATGTTCACTCCTGTGAAATATTTTCAATATAGAAGCCAGAAGGTAAATCAGACCACCCCAGTCTTCTGCTCAAGGCTCTCGGATGGTTTCCATATGATTTAGAGCGTTGTTTCTCAAACTCTAGTGTGCATCAGAATCACCCTCTAATAATTAGTGATGTTGAGAATCTTTTCAAGTGCCTTTTAAACATCCATATATCTTCTTTGGTGAAATCTCTATTTAGATCTCATGCCCATTTTTTGATTGGTTTATTGTTGTTGTTGTTGTTGTTTATACTGAGCTGCATGAATGAAAACTACAATGAGGTATCACCTCACACTGGTCAGAATGGCCATCATTAAAGACTTTACAAACAATAAATGCTGGAGAGGGTGCAGAGAAAAGGGAACCCTCCTACAGTGTTGTTGGGAATGTAAATTGTACAGTTACCATGGAGAACAATATCAGTCAGTCATTTCAGTTGCTCAGTTGTGTCTGATTCTTTGCAACCCCATGGACTTCAGCACACCAGGCGTTCCTGCCCATCACCAGCTCTCAGAGCTTACTCAAACTCATGTCCATTGAGTTGGTAATGCCATCCAACTATCTCAGCCTCTGTTGTCCCCTTCTCCTCCTGACTTCAGTCTTTCCTAGCATCAGGAACTTTTCCAATGAGTCATCAGGTAGCCAAAGTATTAGAGTTTCAGCTTCAGCATCAGTCCTTCCAATGAATACTCAGGATTGATTTCCTTTAGGATGGAGTGGTTGGATCTCCTTGCAGTCCAAAGGACTCTCAAGAGTCTTCTCCAACACCACAGTTCAAAAGCATCAGTTCTTCAGTTCAGCTTTCTTTATAGTCCAACTCTCACATCCATACATGACTACTGGAAAAACCATAGCTTTGACTCATTGTTGGCAAAGTAATGTCTCTGATTTTTAATATGCCATCTAGGTTGGAGAACAGTATGCTGCTGCTGCTGCTGCTGCTAAGTCGCTTCAGTCGTGTCTGACTCTGTGCGACCCCATAGACAGCAGTCCACCAGGCTCCTCTGTCCATGGGATTTTCCAGGCAAGAATACTGGAGTGGGGTGCCATTGCCTTCTCCGGAGAACAGTATGGAGGTTCCTTAAAACACTAAAAGTAGAGCTACCATATGATCCAGCAATCCCACTCCAAGGCATATACCAAAGAAAACCATAATTTGAAAAGATATATGCACCCCACTGTTCCCAGAAGAACACAATAGCAAAGACATGGAAGCAACCTAAATGTCCATCAGTGGATGAATGAATAAATAAAATGTGATACATGTATACAACAGTGCATTGCTGGTAAGTCACTTCAGTCGTGTCCGACTCTGTGCAACCCCATAGATGGCAGCCCACCAGGCTCCCCTGTCCCTGGGATTCTCCAGGCAAGAATACTGGAGTGGGTTGCCATTTCCTTCTCCAGTGCATGAAAGTGAAAAGTGAAAGTGAAGTTGCTCAGTCGTGTGCGACTCTTAGCAACTCCATGGACTGCAGCCTACCAGGCTCCTCCATCCATGGGATTTTCCAGGCAAGAGTACTGGAGTGGGGTGCCATTGCCTTCTCCCCAATGGTGCATTACTCAACCATAAAAAAAAAGAATGAAATAATGTCATTTCCAGTGACATGGTTGGACCTAGAGATTGTCATACTGAATGAAGTCAGACAGAGAAAGACAAATATCATATGACATTCTTATATGTGGAATCTAAAAAAAAAAGGTATAAATGAACTTATCTACAACACAGAAATAGAATCACAAATGTAGAAAACAAATTTAGGGTTACCAAGGAGGAAGGGGGAAAAGATAAATCTGGAGATTAGAATTGACATATACCATAAAAAATGTATAATAAGAAGCTATTTATAGCATAGAGAACTCTACTCCATGCTCTGTAGTGACCTATATGGGAAAAGAATCTAAAAAGGGTGGATATAGATATAGATATATAGGTATATATGTATATGTGTAGCTGACTTTTTATAAATATATATTTATACATATAACTGATTCACTTTGCTGTACAGCAGAAACTAACACTGTCAGCCAAGTATACTTCAATCAAAATTAATTTTAAAAAATCAGTTTAAAGAAAATCACCATGGGGGCTCAGAAAAAAGAAATCACCCAACAGGCTGTTACAACACAGATTGCTGGCCCCATTTCTAGAGTTTCTAATTTATCAGATAGTGGGAAAAGTCCAGGAATATGTGTTTTTCTTTTTAATTGAAATATATTGATTTATAATGTGTTAGTTTTAAGTGTACAGCAAAGAGATTCAATTATTTATATATTATTTAATATATTCTATATATATATTATTATATTATGTGTATGTGTGTGCTCAGTCATGTCCCACTCTTTGTGACCACATGGACTATACCCCATCAGACTCCTCTGTCCATGGAATTTTCCAGGCAAGAATACTAGAGTGAGTTCCCATTTCCTTCTCCATATTATATAATATATATATATATATATATATATATATATATATATATATATATATATATATGCTTTTCGAGGTTATTTTCCTTTATAGGTTATTACAAAATATTAAGTATAGTTCTCAGTGCTATATAGTGGGTTCTTGTTATTTGTTATATATACTGGTATATATGTATTAATCTCAAACTCACATTTATCCTTCACCCCCTTTCTCATTTGGTAATGGAAACTTTGTTTTCTATACCCACATATCCATTTCTGTTTTTTGTTTATAAGTTCATCTGGTCTGTGTCACTTTTTTTTTTAATAAAAAAAATTTCTGACCACGCTGTGTCAACTGCAAGGCGGTGGTCTCCTGCCCCGGGTGCCCCGGCGGTCTCCCCGGGGAGACCAAATTCCAATACTTTGGCCACCTGATTCGAAGAACTGACTCACTGGAAAAGACCCTGATGCTGGGAAAGATTGAAGGCAGCAGGAGAAGGGAACGGCAGAGGATGAGATGGTTGGATGGCATCACCGACTCGATGGACATGAGTTTGAGTGAGCTTCGGGAGTTGGTGATGGACAGGGAAGCCTGGCGCGCTGCAGTTCATGGGGTTGCAAAGAGTCAGACACGACTGAGCGACTGAACTGAACTGAACTGGGGCGTCAGTGAGGCTGCTGGTATGCCCACGGACCCTCCCCAGGCCAGACTGGCGGAGGGAGGCCCGGCAGGCCCCAGGGCCCAGGAAGCCACCAACGGGCCAAGCACGGGAGGGCGTCGCCTGGATCAGAGCGAGAGGAAAGTGAACGGCCAGCGTGGGGACGCCTCATCGCGGCCTCTGGGAAGCTGGGCGAGCGTCCTCACACACCCCTGCCCGCTCGCGCCCCCCTGGAGGCCCTGAGCGCCCACCCCCTCCGGGCGACTCACCGGCTGGCAGGAATGTAGGCGGCTGTGGCCTGAGCTCCAGGGAGGAGCCCCAGCTCCCTCCCCAGGGATGCCTGGCTATGGCAACCTCCACCCAGCTGTGTCATTGTTTTAGACTCTTCATCTTAATGATACCATATTTGGCTTTGTCTGCCTTACTTAACTTATTCTGATCATTTCTAGACCCATCTGTGTTGTTGCAAATGGCCTTATTTCATTCTTTTCATGAATACTATTCGATTGTGTCCATGTATCACATCTTTATCACTCCTCTGTCGATGGATATTTAGGTTGTATCCACACTTTGGCTATTGTAAACATTTCTGCAATGATCCTTGGGTTGCACATACGTCTTCAAAATTTTCTCCAGATAGAAGCCCAGGAGTAGGCTTGCTCCTTCATATGGTAGCTCTATTTTTAGTGTTTTAAGGAACCTCCATAGCTTCCTCCATAGCGGCTGCACCAATTTACATTCCTACCTACAGTGTAGGAGGGTTCCTTTTTCTCCACAGTCTCTGTAGCATTCATCATTTGTAGACTTTTTTGATGATAGCCGTTCTGGCTGGTGTGAGGTGATATCTCATTGTAGCACTGATTTGCATTTCTCTGATAACCAGCGATGTTGAGCATTTCTAACACCATCTTAGGAGATGCTGATGCTGCTGGGTGAGGCCCGTGTTTCAAGACCACTGATGCAGAGGGAAAGTAAAGGCTTTACACCGGGATCTGGCCGTTGGGATCTGGTGTCATTACCACCCTGACCTCAGCTCCTGTTACTTTTTTCTTTAGTCTGTTCTGGATTCCGTGGCCCCCTTACCCATCCTTGAGCCGAGCATACACCTTCCTGCTCAAACCTCTTTTCTGAACACTTGCCCCCAGGTAGTTTCACAGCACATTCTTCACCTCCTTTAATTCCCTGCTCAGAAGACACCTCCGTGAGGAACTCCCTAATCATCCTATTTAAAACTGTACACTTTATCTCTCCCTAACATCTCTATTCCCTTTTCATGATTTATCATTTTTCTGTAACAGTTATCACCAACTGACATACTACTATATTTTACTTATTTATTTATACTTTTTTTTTTTGTCTTCTCAACCACCAGCTAGCACTAAACTGTAAGCCCCATCAGGATAGGAAGCTTATCTATTTGAAAAACCTCTTTTGTTCACTATTATAGCCTGCTTCCCAGGTGGTGCAGTGGTAAAGAATTCTTTTGTCAATGCAAGAGATTCGGGTTCAATCCCTGGGTCAGGAAGATCCCCTGAAAGAGGAAATGGCAACCTGCTCCAGAATTCTTGCATGGAAAATTCCACGGACAAAGGATCCTGGCGGGCTACTGTCCATGGGGTGGCAAAGAGTTGGACATGACTGAATGAACATAAAACAATTCTTGGCCCATGATAGGTACTCAATAGTCATTAACAAAGTGAATACATTCTGAGAAGTAAAAGGAAAATTTAGATAAGTTTAAGATCCACAGAAGCCAAGCTAGAAAATAATCAAAGCTAGATTTCAAAGTAAATAATATTGAATAATATAAAGTGCTTCAAGAAGTTTGAGTAAGATTGAAAACTGAGGAAATGTCTTTCGTATGTAGTACATTTTGTATTTTGTTTAAGATAGTCTTCCCTACCTTGAGGTGATGAGGTTATTCCCTTTTGTCATCTAAAAACAAAATAATTTTTTAAATTTTTATTTTTTATTTTGGAATAATTGTAGAGTCACAAGAGGCGCTAAAAAAATGTATGTGGACACAGAGGGGGAAGAAGAAGAAGGATGAATTGAGAGAGTGGCATCGAAACAAATGCACTACAATGTGTAAAATAGAGCAGCTTTCCACTCTAAGCCAATGGGAGGATGCTGACTGACACAGGCAGCTCAGCGCCGCCGTGCTCTGTGCTAACCTAGAGGGGTGGGATGGGGCGGGAGTTGGGGAGGAAGGCTCCGGAGGGAGGGGACATAGGTATACTCGTGGCTGATTCACACTGTTGGGTGGCAGAGGCCAGTGCACCATTGTAACGCACTGATGCTCCAATTAAAAGTAAATTTTAAAAAACAGCAGGAGCTTAGAAATTACAGGGCATAAAGGGTATTTCTTCCTCTGCCACCAGTTCAAACTTTCAGGAGGAACCTCCCCACCAACCACCTCTGTAAGCAAAAGAGGATCAGAAAGAACATTTTCCCCTTCTACCCCAGAGTCGTGGCCATCAGGTAGATGTTTTTGCCTCTTAAACATGAAAAAGGGTAACGATAAAAACCATTATATTAATAACAATGTAATACTCCTTAGCAACTGAAAAACAACCACAAAGCTAGTGTTTTTTAAAATATATATATATATGGGGAATCTCCATGCATGCATCCTTCACCCAGTGTCTCCCAATGTTAACACGTTGTAGAGCTGGGGTGAAATACCAGGACCAGGAAACTGACATCACTGCAATCTGCAGAGCATATTCAGACTTCACTGCACTCGTATATACGCACCTATACATACATGAATGTGTATTTGTATCACTAGAAGGTGATGGCACCCCACTCCAGTACTCTTGCCTGGAAAATCCCATGGACAGAGGAGCCTGGTAGGCTGCAGTCCATGGGGTTGCTAAGAGTCGGACACGACTGAGCGACTTCCCTTTCACTTTTCACTTTCATGCATTGGAGAAGGAAATGGCAACCCACTCCAGTATTCTTGCCTGGAGAATCCCAGGGACGGGGGAGCCTGGTGGGCTGCCGTCTATGGGGTCGCACAGAGTCGGACACACTGAAGCGACTTAGCAGCAGCAAGCAGTTTTATTACAAGTGTAGCTTCAGGGAATCACTGCCACAATCCCTATACGTAAGTGTAGAGTTATCACAAGACTCCCTTCATGCTACACCCCAATAGCTACCTCCTCTTCTCTCTATCCCTGTCTCTGGGAAAGCATTAATCTGTTCTCCATCTCTGTAATTATGCTATTTCATGAATGCCGTATAAGTGGAATCATGTAGCATATACACTTTCAGCCATAACTTTTTAAACTCAGCGTAATTTCCTCGAGGTTCATCCAAGTTGTTGCAGTTATCAAGTTTATTCCTTTTTACTGCTGAGTAGTAATCCCGAGTATAAATGCACCATAGCCTATTTAATCTTTCAGCTAATTAAGGACACTGGATAGTTTCTGTTTTGGAGTAATTACAAATAAAGCTGTTATAAATATTTTTATACAAGATTCTGTGTGAAAATAAGTTTTCAGTTCTTTGGAATAAATGCCTAATTGTGTGATTGTTGTGTGAATTTTTAATTGTAAAGGAAATATCAAATTATCTTCTGAAGTGGTGGTACCATTTTACATTGCCACTAGAAATATGTAGGTGAGTCAGTTTCTCCACATCCTTGCTAGTATTTGGTGTGATTTTTTACATCAACTATTCTGATAGATATGTAGTACTGTCTCACTGTGGTTTTAATTTGCATTTCTCTAATGGCTAACGATGTTGGACATCATGTGCTTATTTGTCATCTGCATATGCTCTTTGATAAAAGGTCTGTGCGTGTCTTTTGCCCACTATCTAATTGGATTTTTTGGTTTTTTATGTTGAATTCTGATAGTTCTCTATGTAGTCTAGATACAAATTCTCCACAACATTGCAAGCACTTTCTTTCAGCATGATTTGTCTTTTTGTCCACGTAAGAGGATCTTTTGAGAGAAAAGCTTTTTAATTTTGATGAGTTCTAATTTTTCCTTTATGGATTGTGTTTTTGATGTCAGGTCTAAGAATTTTCTGCCTAATCTTGGAACCCAAAGGTTTTCTCTTATGCTTTTTTCCCTAAGATTTGGCCAATGATTCATTTTTATTTATTTGCACATAAAATGCATGGTTTAGAATCAAAGTCCATTTTATGCTTATGGATAGCTCCAGTACCACTTAGTAAAAAAGTGTCTCTTCTCCTTTACTTAGTTTAGTTCTTTTATCAAAAATGTGTTGGGTATTTTTGTGTGGATCTATTTCTGAGTTCTCTGTTCTGTGGCACTGATCTATATGTCTATTCCCCTATTAGTATTACATTTAATTGAATACACTGTGTGTATGTTCAGTCACTTCAGTCGGATCTGACTCTTTGTGACCCTATGGACTGTAGCCCGCCAGGCTCCTCTGTCCATGGGATTCTCCAGGAAAGAATATTGGAGTGGTTGCCATCCCCTCCTCCAAGGAATCTTCCCAACCTAAGGATCAAACCTGCCTTTCTTATGTCTCCTGCATTGGTAGGCGAGATGTTTACCACTCATACCACCTAGGAAGCCCATTGAACACCCTAGCCATATAGTAAGACTTAACATTGGGAAAAGTTATTTCTAGCACTTAATTCTTCTTTTTCAAAATTGTTTTGGCCATTCTAGAGCTTTTCTCTTTTCATAAATTTAAAAATAAGCTGATTTACAGAACAGAAATAGAGTCACAGGTGTAGAAAACAGACCTATGGTTACCAAGGGGAAAAGGGGGGATAAATTGGGAGATTGGGATTAACAAGGCCACCTGATGCGAAGAACTGACTCCTTAGAAAAGAGGAGTTGGGAAAGATTGAAGGCAGGAGGAGAAGGGGACAACAGAAGATGAGATGATCGGATGGCATCACTGACTCAATGGACATGAGTTTAAGCAAGCTCCGGGAGTTGGTGATGGATAGGGAAACCTGGCGTGCTGCAGTCCAGGGGTCACAAAGAATCGGACAGGACTGAGTGACAACTTACTAACTGACTACTATTATAAAACAGGTAACTAATACGAACTCATTATATAGCACAGGGCACTCTACTCAATACTCTGTAATGACTTACATGGAAGAAGAATATAAAAAGAGTGTATGTATGTGTGTATATATATATATCTGATTTACTTTGCTGTACAGTAGAAAGTAGCACACATTGTATATTAACTATATGCCAATGAAAATGAATTTTAAAAGATAAAACAAACAAAAAAAATAAAGTAAACTTGTTTGTGTCTACAAGCAAAAGAAAACAAAACCAAAAAGCCCTGCTCTCTGTTTCAGCTGATTCAAGGTTGCCATTTCTTTAAGAACTGAAAAATGTTATGCCATTTCTGTCTGCTTCATGGGTTCAGATAAGACATCCTCTGTCATCCAAATTGGTGGTTTTTAATAATGTGTCATTTATCTCTGGCTGTTTTTAAGATTTTTTTCCCTTCACCGTTAGTCTTCAGAAGTTTGTGATGTTTCTCAGTATATATTTATTTGGTTTATCCTATCTGGGATTCACTCAGCTTCTTGGGTCCGTAGGTTTTTGCTTTTCACCAGTTTGGAAAGTTTTCAGCTATTATTTCTTCTGGGACTCCATTGATATACATGTTAGATATTTGTTGTATAAATCCCTGATACTTTTATTTTTTCTTTAGTCTATTTTCTCTTTATTGTTCAGATTGAATAAATTCTATTGATTTGACTTCAAGTTCATGGATCTAGTGCTCTGTCATATCCACTCTGCTATTGATTCCATTCAGCAAGCTTTTCATTTAAGTTATTGTATTTTTTAGTTTATTTCTCTTTGGTTCTTTTTTATGACTTCTATTTTTTTGCTGAGATTTTCTATATGTTTCATTGTTTCGATAGAAGTTGTAATTGATTATGGGGCATTTTGTCTGAGTTGCTTTAAAAGTCTTGCCAAATAATTCAGCATCTCAGGATTAGTGTCTGTTGATTGCCTTTTCTTTTTCAAGTTGTGGTTCTTCTGTTCTTATGAAGGATGATTTTTTTTATTGCATCGTGGATATTTTGGTTATTAAATTAAGAAATTTTGATCTCATCTAAATCTACTTTTGCAGAAAGTTACGCTTTTTAAGTTTAACATATAGGTTCTTCCCTACTTTTGTTGTTTTATTTCTAATAAAAGTTCAGTTTTCTGGGTCCTTGCAATGTTGTTTTCACTTGCTTTGTTCTTCTAGTGCAGTTGAAATACTTGCTCAAGGCCTGCTAGCACTGTCTGCAATGGCAGAAGGTATTCCCTTAGGCCACCTGTTACTGAGAAACCTTTGACGGAGAAGAAACTCCCTGGGCCTGGGTCTCCGTATACCTCTAGGCGGAAAGCAGGGAGACACAGATCTTCATGGTTGTTGCCACTGTTGACAGATGGGATAAGCCACCAGTGTTCCAGTTGTTCAGTGGTGGCTTAGACAGCTCAGGGCTTCCCTATTTCCTATGGATCAGGTCACCCACTGGGCCTGGCTTATGGAGCAAGGGCTGGGTGGCCAGGGGACTTTCTGCTGCTGCTGTAAGTAGAGTAGACCACCCACCAGCATCCTGGTTGTGGAGCAGGATTGAGGGGGCTGAGTCTACTGCTGCCACTGCCGGTTTCCTAGTGATGGAGCAGGGGTTGAGATTCCTCACTTGATCTCCTATTGAGCTTGCCTCTTTTTGGTCCTTTGGCAATAGAGAGGTCTTTTTTCTTTCTCTCTGTTTATGCCTGTCAGTGGTTCTGGGTTGTAGGCTTTTCCAGTGCCCAGTATAAGGATACATGAGAGACATAAAACAAAACAAACTGAAACAAAAACAAACCAACCCAGCCCCCCCCACCGCCACCCCCACCCCCATCAAGGGAACTCATCACATTGTTACTCCTCAAGTCCTGAGGCCTCTAGCCAGTCTGACCTTTTCTTTCCCGCTTTCAGAGTCCTTTTATCATTGTCGGTTTAAAAATTCCTGGGTATTTAGCTATATTTAGAGAGAGAAGGAGCAAGAAAATGTCAGTCTATAGTATCTTGTTCTGGAACTGAAATTCCAGAAAGCAATATAATTTTGACTTCATAATCAGGTCTTTAATCCATCTGAAATTGATTTTAGTGTATGATGTGAGACAGATATCTAATTTCTTTTTCTCCCATATGGATATCCAATTTTCTTGGCACCATTTTCGAAAAGTCTGTCTTTTATCTAATTCTCTGCAGGATCACCTCTGCACTGTATCAAGAGTCTATTGCTTGGCTTGCTGCTCCATGGCATTGCTGCATTTTGCTATCACTGCATCAGAGCAACACCAACCTAATTAACATATTATTTATAGTAGGGTTTGATATATGGTGGTGTAAATATTCTAACAAATGTTGTTTTTATATTTATTTTGTACCCAACAAACTTGTTAGAATTTTCTTCTTACATTTAAAAATTTATGGAAATTTTTTCAATTTTCTACATGCACAGTTATGTTTAACTGATGACTTTTTTTTTTCCTTTTCAATCATTTTCTGGAGGTAGTGAAGGAAGGTGTTTTGTGTGTTGGCCAAAACCTCTAGTACAATATTGAATTGATAGATGTGGGGTTGATAGAATTCCTTGTCTTGTTCTTGCTTTCAAGAGGAAAGCATAGGGAGCTTTCCCATGAAGTATGGTACTTGCTATGTTTGCTAAGTATGATGTAGATATGTTTTATCAAGACAAAGAAGTTTCCCTTCCAATTCTACTTTGCTAAATGTTTTCTTTATCATGAATGGATAGCAAATTTTATTTTAAAAAATAAGGTAATCAAAAGGAAAAATATTAACACTAGTTAAAAGAAGCCTGGAGTGTTTATATTATAATTAGACAATTAGAACCATAGCAAAGAATACTATAAGAGATAAAGAACTTTAAGTCATAATGATTAATGGGATTGATCTGAGTTGATCTACCATTGTGCGTGTGTGCATGTCCAACTCTTTGTGACCCCATGGACTGTAGCCTGCCAGGCTCCTCTGTCCATGGAATTCTCCAGGCAAGAACACTAAAGTGGATAGCCATTCCTTTCTCTGGGGGATCTTCCTGACCCAGGGATCGAGCCCAGGTTTCCTGCATTGCAGGCAGATTCTTTACCATCTGAGCTACTAGGGACGCCCTAATCTATCCACAGTATAACAATTCTAAACATTTATGTTTAGAATATAATAATAGAGTTTCGAAATACATGAAACAAAGAAAAATAAACCTAAGAAGAGAAATAGACAAATCCACAGGTATAGCCGGGGATTACTCTTGGAAATTTTTTTTCTTTAAATACTTGAAAAAACAATACGAAACTGACAATGATATAAAAGACTTAAACACACTATCAAACAACTTGACCTAACTGATATCCATAAGATATTCCATCCAACAAGAATAAATTACAGATTGCTTCTAAATGTAAAAGGAACAATTGTCAAAGTAGACCAAATTCAAGCCAAAAGCCAAAAAAGTAAATCTAGATAAATTTAAAGGGATTCAAGCCATATAAAGTATATTCTTGGACCAAAATGGAAGTAAGTGTGAAGGTGTTAGTCATTCAGTCATATCTAACTTTTTGCGACTCCTTGGACTGTAGCCCTCCAGGCTCCTCTGTTCATGGAATTCTCCAGGCAAGAATACTGGAGTGGGTTGCCATTCCCTTCTTCAGGGGATTTTCCCAAACCAGAGATCGAACTTGAGTCTCCTACATTGAGCACATCTGAGCCACCAGGGAAGTCCAATGGAAGTAAATAGAAATCAAAAACAGAAAAATAAAAGGAAAATTCTAAAAATTAGGAAACCAAATAACACATTTCTGAATAACCTATGAATCAAGGAAGAAACCAAAAGACAAAATCAAAAACATTTTGAACTGAATGAAAACACAATGATTCAGAATTTGTGGGATTATTAAAGCAGTACTTAGAAACAAATTTCTATCACTAAATATCTATTTTAGTAAAAAAAAGAAAAGATCTCAAACACATAACCTCAGCTTTCACCTTCACAAACTGGAAAAAAAAAAACCTAAAGAAATAGAAGAAAAGAAATAATACAGATCAGAGGATCACAGTAAAAAAAAAAAGATTTAGCAGCTTTCAAAATAAATATATGTATAATGTAGTAATAAACAATAAATATTGTTTAATAATGACAAAACTGATAAACCTCTAACCACACTAATCAAGGGGGAAAAAGAGAGGACACAAGAGACTAATATCAGATATGAAAAGGGATGTCACTACAGATTCTACAGATACTAAAAGGGTCAGAGGGAATTATTATGAACAATTTCATGCCAATAAATTTATTAACTTAAATGAAATGTAAAATTCCTTGAAAAATCACAAACTATCAAAGTTCTTTCAAGAAGAAATAGCATGAATAGTCTTACATCTATTACAGATATTGAATTTGTAAATAAAAACCTTCCAACAAAGAAAACTCCAGACTCAAGTGACTTCATCTGTGAATTCTGCCAAACACTGAATGAAAACATTAAAATTATTCTACTCAAACTCTTTCAAAAATCTGAAAAAGAGGAATATGCACCAAGTCATCTGAAAGTTAGTATAGCTGATACAACGATAACAATGAAAAGACATTACAAAGAAAGGAAAACTACAAAACAATATTTCCCATAAACATAGATACCATAATTATAGACAATATTTTAGAAAACCAAATCAATAATAACATGTCTTGACCAAATAGGATTTATCACATGAATTATTCCATGAATCACTGTTAAAGTTGTTTTAACTTTTTAAAAGAATTAATATAGTCACCGTATTACCAAACTGAAAGAGAATAATCACATAATTCATCTCAATAGATGAAGGAAAAGCATTTGAGAAAATCCAACTTCCATTTTTTCATTAAAAACAGAAAACTCTTAGAAAACGTGTTTTTCCCCCTCAGATCAAGAGCAAGATAAGGATATCCAGTCTCACTATTTTTATTCATTATGTTGGAATTTCTAACCAGTGCAATAAGGCGAGAAAAAGAAATAAAGGCATCTAGACTGAAAAGGAAGAAGTAAAAATATTTTCCCATACATACACAAATGATTCACATACAGTAAGATTGTACATCTAGAAAATGGGATGCAATCTAAAGAAAAGTTACTGAGACTAATGTGTGAGTTTAGCAGAACTTCAGGTTGCAAGACCAATATACAAAATTCAACTGTATTTCTAAATATTAACAATGAAATTGAAATATTTTTAAGAGATAATATCACCAAAATATGAAGTGACTAGGTATAAAACTGGCAGAATATATGCAAAATCTGTCACTGAAAACTACAAAAAAAATAATGCCAAAAGAAATGGAAGACCTGGATAAATGGAGAGAAATACCTTGTTCACAGGTTCAAAGGTTCAGTATTGTTAAAACGTCAGTTGTCCTCAAATAGATTCAAAAGAATCTCTATTGAAAATGCCTTGAGGTTTGTTTTTTCTTTTTATAGATTTAGACAAGTTGACTCTAAAAGTTATATTGAATTGTAAAGGTAGAATAGCCAAGATAAACTTTAGAAGGAAGTGCAAAATAGAGAACTAATTCTACCTGTTTTTAGAATTAATGTAAAGGTACAGCAATTAAGGTAGTGTGATGTTGACATCAGATAGACTGACCTAGCAATGGAACAGAATGGAGAATCTAAAAGTTACACACACACACACATACACACACACTGATTTTTGACAAAAGGGCAAGGGGGGCTTCCCAAGTGGCGCTAGCAGTAAAGAACCTGCCTGCCAATGCAGGACACGTGCGTTCAATCCTTGGGTCAGGAAAATCTCCTGGAGAAGAAAATGACAACCTACTTCAGTATTCTTGTCTGGAAAAATCCTATGGACAGAGGAACTTGGAGGGCTACAGTCCCTGGGGCCTCTAAGAGTTGAACACAACTGAGCAACTGAGCACACACACACATGCCAAAGGCAATTCAGTGGGGAAGCATAGTCTTTTGACATATGGTACTGGAACAATTGGACATCCACAACGGAAAAAAAAAAAAGATGAATTCCAATCAATATGTAAAAAATAGCTTAAAATAGATAACATATACCTAAATACAGCATACAACATATACTTAAATGTAAAAGTAAAAACTATGACGATTCTAGCATAAAACAGTGGCAAATCTACTTCTTTGGATATTATACACTCTTTTTATGCTTTTGGTGCTGAATAATGTTTAGTGGTAATCTTTCATTTCTATCTTCTTCTGTGCCTGTCTCTAGATCTCAGGGACTGGAAACCTATAACCTACATTTCTCAAATGCTTTAACACTGGATTTTGAAATGCAATTTATGTTCTGCCAATAAATATATATAATCTGGAGAGCAAGACTGAGGAAAAGACCTTTCTTTCTTTGACAGTGGTGATGGCTGATGTACAGGTTGTAAAAACCTTGAAGTTTGCAGCAGCCAGATATTTTTTCACTGCCATTCTAACTCTTGTTCTCAATCATTCCAATGATTTAATAAACTCCTAATTCCTTGTATTTATATTTTTCCTTATTGAAATATTTTGTTTCTGTTTTTCTGTGCTGAATCATGAACAATATACTCTAAAATGTATAAGATATATGTTTAAGTTATCAAAATCAAATGTGAATAACCTAATCTTCATATCACATTACCCAAAGATCTTACAACACTAACTCCATTAATTTCTTATTTCTAAAATTAAGTTGCAAGATTTTTATGCTTATTCTTCTGTATATTCACTGTTCATGTGGATTATCCACTTATTTACAATTTTCTTTTCCTTGATTCCTTTCTGCATTTCATATCTTCCATCTGGAATAATTTTCTTTTTGTCTGAAAGACATCATTTAGAATTTATTTTACTGAGGGCTTGTTGATAACAGCTCTGTTTAGTTTACCTAAAATGTCTTTATTTTGTCCTCATAATTTTTTTAGTTTATTTTTTTATTGAAGGATAATTGCTTTACAGAATTTTATTGTTTTCTGTCAAACCTCAGCATGAATCAGCCATAGGTATACATATATCCCCTCCCTTTTGAAACTTCCTCCCATTTCCCTGCCCATCCCACTCCTCTAGGTTGATACAGAGCCCCTGTTTGAGTTTCCTGAGCCACACAACAAATTCCCGTTGGCTATCTATTTTACCAATATGGTAATGTAAGTTTCCATGTTACTCTTTCCATACATCTCACTCTCTCCTCCCCTCTCCCCATGTCCATAAGTCTATTTTCTATGTCTGTTTCTCCATTGCTGCCCTGTAATTAAGTTCTTCAGTACCATTTTTCTAGATTTCATATATATGTGTTAGAATACGATATTTATCTTTCTCTTTCTGACTCACTTCACTCTGTATAATAGGTTCTATTTTCATCCACCTCATCAGAAATGACTCAGATGTGTTCCTTCTTATGGCTGAGTAATATTCCATTGTGTATATGTACCACAACCTCTTTATCCATTCATCTGTTGACGAACATCTAGATTGCTTCCATGTTTTAGCTATTGTAAACAGTGCTGCAATGAACAATGGGATACATGTGTCTTTTTCACTTTTGGTTTTCTCAGGGTATATGCCTAGGAGTGGGATTGCTGGGTCATGAGGTGGTTTTATTCCTAGTTTTTTAAGGACTCTTAATATCATCTTCCATAGTGGCTGTATCAATTTACATCCCCACCAACCATGCAAGAGAGTTCCGTTTACTCAGCACCCTCTCCAGAATTTATTGCCTGTAGACTTTTTGATGATGGCCATTCTGATGGAGAAGGCAATGGCAACCCACTCCAGTACTTTTGCCCGGGAAATCCCATGGACAGAGGAGCCTGATGGGCTGCCATCTATGGGGTCGCACAGAGTCAGACACGACTGAAGTGACTTAGCAGCAGCAGCAGCAGAGTATTTTTAATTTCAGTAATTGTGTTGTTTGTCTCTGTATGTTTATTCCTTAATTCTTCTAGGTCTTTGTTAATTGATTCTTGCATTTTCTCCATTTTGTTTTCAAGGTTTTTGATCATCTTTACTATCATTATTCTGAATTCTTTTTCAGATAGTTTGCCTATTTCCTCTTCATTTATTTGGACTTCTGTGTTTCTCATTTGTTCCTTCATTTTTGTAGCATTTCTCTACTTTTTCATTATTTTTTTTTAACTTATTGTGTTTGAGGTCTCCTTTTCCCAGGTTTCAAGGTTGAATTCTTTCTTCCTTTTGGTTTCTGCTCTCCTAAAGTTGGTCCAGTGGTTTGTATAAGATTTGCATAGGGTGATATTTGTGCTGAGTTTTTTTGTGCTGTTTGTTTGCCTCTGATGGGCAAGGCTGAGTGAGGTGGTAATCCTGTCTGCTGATGATTGGGTTTGTACTTTTGTGTTGTTTGTTGTTTAGATGAGGCGTCCAGCACAGGGTGCTACTGGTGGTTGGATGATGCCGGGTCTTGTATCCAAGTGGCTTCCTTTCTGTGAGTTATCACTATTTGACACTCCCTAGGGTTAGTTCTCTGGTAGTCTAGGGTCTTGGAGTCAGTGCTCCCACTCCAAAGGCTCAGGACTTGATCTGCAATAGTCTGGGTAAAAGGTATCCAAGAGATGGTCGGGCAACTTCTTGGGTCTGGAACAAGGGCACCTTCCTCAGCTGGTCACTCAGCCATCCTGAAAGGTTTGCTTCATCTCAGGGGTCTCAGAGGACTCAGCTTTACATTTGGGGTCTTTCTAAGACAGGAATGGGAGTCTGCCAAGAAGAGAGATCACCACGAGTGCCTTGGGCTTGGGGGGCAGGGGTGTCCCTTTGCCAAAGAAGTCACATGATTTTAAAGTGTCTCAGACATTTTGAACATGGAGCATGCGTGGGCCTGTGCAGGAGGCACTGTGGCCATGCCTGGATCCCATCATGATTCTCAAGGAGGTGCTGTCCTCATTATTAAAAGATATTTTACTAAGTGTAGAATTGTTCATAGCTATTAATTTTGTCAACATATTTAAGGTGTTATTTCTGTGCTATCTAGTTTTCTTTATTATTGTTGAGAAGTCAGTACTTAATCTAACTCTGATTCATTTGAAAATAATCTGTATTTCTTTAAATCTTCTATTAAGATTTTCTCTTTGTCTGTGTTACTCTACATTGTGTTTAAGTGTTTTGTGGATTTATAAGACTCCATGATTTATGAATGTCATACACAATCAGGTCCTGAAAATCCTCAGCCACTATCTCTTCAAACATGGCTTCTGTCCTATTTTCTCTCTTCTCTCCTGGGATTCTGATTAAATGCATGTGAGCCTCACTTTATCTTGTGTATCATCTGACTACTTTATTTTCTACCTTTCTGTCTCTTCATGTCAAACATAGGCTACTTTCTTCTGACATATCTTCCAGTTTACTAATTTTTTCTTCAGTTGTGTTTAATCTGTAATTAAGCCCATTTTTTTCATTGTAATGGTTAGATTTTACAGTTTTAGAAATTCTATTTTAAAAAAACCTACTCTGTTAATCTTTATAGCTTCCTTCTCATACAAATACATTCACAATTCTTTTTATTTCCTTAAACAGAGCATTATGGATGTTATGCTACACTTCCCTCTCGGGAATAAGAGATTTCTTACCCAGTTGATGAGAATGTTGTT
The DNA here is from genome assembly GCF_032405125.1 of Capricornis sumatraensis. NCBI lineage: Eukaryota > Metazoa > Chordata > Mammalia > Artiodactyla > Bovidae > Capricornis > Capricornis sumatraensis. The sequence continues at coordinate 28,297,637 of NC_091084.1, read as the reverse complement.
GTCTGACAACCTCATTGGAACTTGCCTTGGTTGAAAAGAGATTCCTTACCTCAGTTAAAAAGAGGTACTTCCTACAGGTGAGCCATATCCAAGGATTGGTTGTAATGGAATTAATAACCTAAACTCCTCCCTCCAATTCAGGGTATCTCTGAAGAGCCATCCTACCTTCAGAGTTTCTCCTGGTGTTTGCTGAGGTCTAATGAGACTGAATTTCAGTCTAGCTTCTTCCTCTTCTCAATCCTACTTTCTTTTCTTCCCTTACAGACGTTGATCCCTAATAAGCTTTCTAACTTTCATATCCGTCTCAGAGTCTACATCCCTGAGAATCCAGGCTGCAATTCAGATTAAATATAGTTGTTTTATAACTTCTGTCTGGTCAAGATAATGAATTCTTTGTTGAAATGATTCTATTATTTTGTTTGTTTTCTGCTTTTCTACACTTATTTTATTCTTTGCAATTTGATGATCTTTGACTTTATGATACCCATTACACTTGAAATAATTACTTGTAATATTTGAGGACAAAAGGAAGTAGTTGCTTTCTTTTGGAGCCAATTTGCATTGCTTCTTTCAAATGCCATGGATATATGCCATCCTATGCTGAATCTATGCCCAAAGGCTCCTTGGACCATCTAGGAGATTTGAAACAAGATTGCAGAACTGTAGGTGGGCTGGATTCCTTTTGGTTCACATTTATACCAGCTTGTTGAGGAACATATCACCTATTAAACTTCAAATCTTGTTCAGATATTGGATTTTCTCTTCTTTCCCCTTCTTTTCATAACGAATTCAAAAGAAAAGTTCAGAATTCACCAGGCTGGCCAATGCTCTTAAGGCAAAAAATGTCTTCTGTGTTGGCTTTACCTCTCACATTTTCCTTTAATTAATTTTCTCAGTAGTTCCATACTAACTTCTTACCTACTTGATACGTTTAAGAGGACTTGTAGTTTTCTCTCAACAGGTAATTAGAACCAAATAACCTAGCCCATTTATAGAGAGTTAAGAGTACAGTTCCATCCATTTCATGCAGATATTTTGACATGTGATATATTCATGAGTGTCAGCAAAAGAATTGAGAAAGCCAGAATCCAGCAGCGGATACTAGTTTGCTTTGCTTGAAAAGACTTCAAGCTTCATTCTGAGCTCAGAAGAAGAGAGCCAGTATGGATGACTGATGTCTACCATGGTCACAGGAGGTGGTTAGCCACAGGAAGAGAAATCCTTGAGCCAGATAATTCTGCAAACCTCTTCCAATTCTATGGCCCTCTGGATTTATTTATATAAAAGCCCATTTTCCCCTAAACTTCAGCTAATCCTCTCATTTTATACACTGCTCAGCCTGATTTTAAGACTCTCTCCCTGGTCTTGTCCCAACCCATACTGCCAGACTCTCCTGCTGCTACACCATATGCACCACAAGTCTTAGTCAATCAGACTCTTTGTCCTCCCCTAAACATCTTTTAAGCCTTCCATCTCCAGCAACTTGATCCAGAGTTTCACTGGTTGGAACACTTGCTCCCAATTATACACATAGACATTCTAGACACTTTTCAAACTTAGCTCAAATCTCACCTCCTCTGTTAAGTTCTTCTTGGTCTTCCTACTGGATTGCTCCTTCTTTTGATTTCTCAGAGCTTCAGAAACCTTTCCAGCTAACTTTGCCTTTCTCTTTTTCCCATATTATTTGGCTCTTTCTTTAATCTCTTGTTCTATATTGTGAGGTGCAAGAGATTTAAGCTGGGACTGCCTTATCTTTGGACCTAACATTGCTTGATACCCCAAATATCTCCTTCCAGAAGAGAAATTTCTGAAGAAGAAAAGTCTTATTCTTCAATATTACAGACTTGGGCAATAGAGGCTACTCATATTCTGAAGGGTAACTCTAGATCCCCTGAGTTGTGCTCACTTCTCCCCAGAGTCCTGGGACAGCTGTTTGCAGGGCCCATACTGAAGCATAGATGGTGGGGCAAGGGGCCACATACTTGCATTGGTGCCAGAATCTGAAGCCAGGAGCCGGGCACGCCTGGGTTGCTATCACCCACCGGCAACAGAACTGGCCAGACCAAGCATAGTTGAGCATTTAAAATACATTAAAGGCCTGCTGCCTTTGAAGTTGGAAACTATCTCTATTTAATCAGAGAGAAACAACTTTTCAAAAGATTTTTTCCCCTCTTTTTTACCTTCAGCTTGCTGGCTTCTCCTGTGGTTAGTAGCATGAATAAAACATGCATATCCCAATTAAATCTTGATTTAATTTCACTTCTTTGCAAAGCTGATGAACTCCAGTGCTTTCATAAAGACACTGAGCATTAGCATTCTTTTGTTATGCACAATCCATTCTGAGGAACAAGGGGCTAAAAATAATCAGCCGCCTCTCTCCTGGCCTTGCCAAGCTCTCAGTGAGTTAGGGAGAAAGGAAAACACACACACGCCCGCACATGGACATCTCCAGCCAGGCTAATCCTCCCTGCGGAGACCCCCTGGTAACTGTGGAGAATGAGAGCACATTTGACCACAAGGAATATCCTAGGGTTGGAAGGCAAACACTTGGGTTTGGCTTGGTGCACTATCTGCACCAAAAAACACACCTTCCTATAGACTCTTGGGCACTTTACCTGGAATAGCCAGTAGCCCTCAGTGATGAGAGAGTCCCTCCTACCCCTTACCTTGCTTCCAAGGAGGAACCAACAACAGAAAGTTCTGGACTGAACTGCACCATCCCAGAAGGCTGACTGAGCTTCTTGGTTACCACTAGCTTTTGAGTTTGAAAAATACAAAATTCTCCCACAAGTTTGTCCTCATCATTTCAAAAAATAAATGCATATTGAGGACTGGGAGGAAATGCATGAACATGTTTGTCAGTAGTTATTTCTGGATGTTGGGATGATGGATCATTTTTATATTATTCTGCATGCTTTGCAGTTTCTAGACTCTTTTTAATAAGCAGAAATATATTTTATCATCCAAAAAAGTTAAAAAGATGTGTATATTGAGCCCTTTACTATATTCTAGAAGAACAGTTATCTCAGAAAGTGTCCTTAACTTCAAGGAATTTTTGTTCTACCTAGGGTAGACAAGGTAACTAAAATCAGGACTAAAGATTGAGTTCTTGGTTCCAAGTGGTCCAGAGAAAGAAATATCTCTGAAGGCAGCAATGGATAAAGATCTTCCAGAAGAAGTGACGCTAGAAAACTTTGTATCTCAGGGTCCAAGGGACCTTGGAAGTCATTGAACTATAGTCATTGAAATATAAGGCCTTGTAAACTGACCCTGTATTTCATCTTCATCAGCCACAAGAAATGATCCCCTGGTGAACACAGTCAGTATCATGAAACCAGAGACTTGATACTGCCCAAGTCAGTCCAATCCATGTTTGGATTTCTGATACTGCCTGCAGGTTCTCTCCCATACTGAGCTGAAGTGAACCTCTGGTGGCTCTGACTTGCCTTCTGAGGTCAAATATACTAGGTCCTCTACCTCTTCTAAGATCTTCCCTGGTGGCTCAGATGGTAAAGCATATCTGCCTACAGTGCGGGAGACCTGGGTTCCATCCCTGGGATGGGAAGATCCCCTGGAGAAGGAAATGGCAAACCACTCCAGAACTCTTGCCTGGAAAACTCCATGGACAGAGGAGCCTGGTAGGCTACAGTCCATGAGGTCACAAATAGTCGGACACGACTGAGCAACTTCACTTTCACTACCTCTTCTACCAGACAATATCCTTCCCATATTTTGCATCATTTTCCACACATTTCTCCTGAATTGTCCTTCTTTTCTTGCCAAAACAACTATAGATTCTTCAGTTGACCTAAAATGGAATGACTTACAACTGCCAAGGGCTTCAAAAATGGGCAAAGCTCACACAAAATGAGAGACAGGAAAATGGACATGCTCAGCAAGGAAAATGGTACAAGCAAGACATAGATTTTAAGAGACCAAGTATGTAGACTGGTCTATGAAGAAATCCACCTATCTAGGGCTGAGTTTAACTGGGGAGTTGGCAGGAGGTGCAGGAGGAGTGGTAGGAGGCAGGCCCAGAGCCTGAATTGTAGACTCCACATGCCTGACACTGAACAATCTCAGTCAATCCAAGAGCAGCCTGCTCTGGGATTCAGGGAGTCTTTTTGTAATCAGGTCCTATTGCTTTGTGAGAGCCCAGGCCATTGTGGACCCAGTAGGGGGAAGACCACAGAGAAGACAGCCATGAGAAGATGCAGGGTATCTAGTTACTGCAGATGGCTTTGCCTCCAGCTTCCAACTTTCTCTGTGATCTGACCAGCAAATCATAGGCAACATGTAGCTGGCCTGGGGAGGAAGACCCCCTGAGGTCTCCATGTTCTTGGGGATACGTCTATCAGTTTAGCCAAACTGGACCTGATTAGTAGGGGCAAGTTTCAAAGATCTTATCTCTGAGACACAGGCCAATTTCATGGCTTCTGCGAGGAGGAGCGCCGAAGGGTTAGGGTTAGGGTTAGGGTAATTGATGCTTTTGAACTGTGGTGTTGGAGAAGACTCTTGAGAGTCCCTTGGACTGCAAGGAGATCCAACCAGTCCATTCTGAAGGAGATCAGCCCTGGGATTTCTTTGGAAGGAATGATGCTAAAGCTGAAACTCCAGTACTTTGGCCACCTCATACGAAGAGTTGAGTCATTGGAAAAGACTCTGATGCTGGGAGGGATTGGGGGCAGGAGGAGAAGGGGACAACCGAGGATGAGATGGCTGGATGGCATCACTGACTCGATGGACATGAGTCTGAGTGAACTCTGGGAGATGGTGATGAACAGGGAGGCCTGGCATGCTGCGATTCATGGGGTCGCAAAGAGTCGGACACGACTGAGTGACTGAACTGAACTGCGAGGAGGATGCTAGAAAGGAGGAGGGACCACAAAGAACATGACAGGCCTGAGCAGGCACTGGAGAGAGATCAGAGGGGGTTGGAGGACAAGTCTGGGGGTAGAACTCTCCCTTATCCTCATATTCTTCCAGTCTCACTGAGTTGGAGTGAATATCAAACAGTGGATGGATGCAATGGAAATGGTCCAGAGGTTCCACACACTCAGGGTGTCATGATGATGAAAATGCAAGCCTGGCATCTATGGCCCCTGCAGCAAGAGTCCTAAGGAAGGAGCCTTACTGAGTTGCCCATCTATCTCCTCTTTCAACACTTGGTTCACCCTACAAGTCAAGGCTGTATATGGCCAGCCTGCTTATTTAAGTTACATGCAGAGTGCATCATGTGAAATGCTGGGCTGGATAAAGTACAAGCTAGAATCAAGATTGCCAGGAGAAATATCAATAACCTCAGATATGCAGATGACACCACCCTTATGGCAGAAAGTGAAGAAGAACTCAAGAGCCTCTTGATGAAAGTGAAAGAGGAGAGTGAAAAAGTTGGCTTAAAACTCAACATTCAGAAAACAAAGATCATGGCATCTGGTCACATCACTTCATGGAAAATAGATGGGGAAACAGTGACAGACTTTATTTTTTTGGGCACCAAAATCACTGTAGATGGTGACTGCAGCCATGAAATTAAAAGATGCTTGCTTCTTGCAAGAAAAGTTATGACCAATCTAGACAACTTACTAAAAAGCAGAGATATTACTTTCCAACAAAGGTCTGTCTAGTCAAGGCTATGGTTTTTCCAGTAGTCATGTATGGATGTGAGAGTTGAACTATACAGAGAGCTGAGTGCCGAAGAATTGATGCTTTTGAGCTGTGGTGTTGGAGAAGACTCTTCAAAGTCCCTTGGACAGCAAGGAGATCCAACCAGTCCATCCTAAAGAAAATCAGTCCTGAATGTTCATTGGAGGGACTGATGCTGAAGCTGAAACTCCAATACTGTGGCCACCTGATGCGAAGAACTGACTCATTGGAAAAGACCCTGATGCTGGGAAAGATTGATGGAGGGAAGAGAAGGGGACAACAGAGGATGAGATTGTTGGATGGCATCACTGACTCAATGGACATGAGTTTGAGTAAACTCTGGGAGTTGGTGATGGACAGGGAGGCCTGGCGTGCTGCAGTCCATGGGTTCGCAAAGAGTCAAACGCGACTAAGTGAGTGAACTGAACTGATAGGACAAGAGGCCCTCATGGAAGTATGTGACTATCCCAGACCACATATCTAAATTCCAGTTCTTGCCTTAAGGATCTGGAACTTGGTCTTGAAGAAGGGGTGTCAGATCCAGGAATGTGTCATGTCCTGTAGTAAAAGCCAGTGCTGGGCCCTCTGAGCATGAAGCCCAGAGCCCTGGTGGCATGGGACAAATGACAGTACCAATGAAGTTCTGATGACCCTAAAACACAAAAATAGAAGCCAACCACATAGTCCTAATCTCAAATCCTAGCTTTAACACTTGCTTTCTTAGTCATTTAACCCTTATGGTCATAGATTCCTCCTGGACAAATCTGAGACCACACACCTGCCTTACAGAGTGTTTAATAAGACACTGTTACATTTCTGCCAAATAACAATGGTTATTGCTACCTTTAACATAAAATCACTCAGCAAGGGACAGGAAGCTTAGAACAGTGAGAAGACAGAGCCAAATCCTTGGGGGAAGGAATGAAGGAGGAAAGTGGGGAGAGGCAGGTGAAGTCTCCCCTTGGGGGTGAAGACCCTCTCAGATGGCTTTGGGAGATCCAATCTGTCCAACCCTGAACCTGCGACCACAGCTCACAGGCCTTTGAATTTGTTTTGTGTTATTTCATCTGAGCAGGCTCCTGCCTTGCGTTCAAGGAAAAAAAAAAAAAGTCTGCTGCTTTTTAAAATCTCCAGACCATCTCCCCCTCTCCACTTTGCACAAGTCCAAATCACAATGAAGATTTCTCCTACATAGGCTGTACACCCGAGCCTCCAAACAGCTCACACCAATAAACAGACCCCCAAGACTCAGGAGGCGTACACTGTGAGAAATTTACACGCTCATAAACAGACAGGCCTGTTAATATGTTCACGGGTCGGGGGTCTTTCTCCCAAATGCAGACAAGATATTGCTGCAGTAAAAAGGGAAATTGTTCAGTCCTATCTTCCAAGCACGGAGCAGGGAGGAATCCCTAAGACCGAGTTGACACAGCTCATAAATCTCCCACATTGCTGTTTGTCCCAACTTCCATCATTTCAAGCAACATGTGGGATTGTCACATTTTAAGAAAATAAATAAAATGAAATTATAGATTTGCCTTTGTGATCCTGATGTGCAGATTACATGTTATTACGTTATGGATCTCACACCCTTCAGTGCAATTGCACTAGGGTACGATTATTGGATTTTGATGTATTGCCAACCTCAAACCCAGATAAATATTTTTCTCTACTAAGTGATGCTGGGAGGGAAGGCAGTTCTTAAACGTAGAGCCTATTCAGGTGTTTTAGTAAGAAATGAAAGGAAACCAAAATGAAGAAGAATAGACAGGCTGGCTCTAGTCTTCCACGGCAAGTTTTGTACATCTAGTTTCCTAAACACCAGGGGGAAAAGAAAAAAAAAAACACCAGAAAAGAGACCTGGAGTCTGCTCTAATTCTCAGAAGAATTCGTGCACTTGATCAACAGACTACTATGTGCTATATGTCAGGCATGGTACTATGTGCTATATGTCAGGCATGGTTCTGGGCATCGAGGGTAGGACAGAGAAGAAAACAGACAAAAATTCCTGCCCTCTGAAAGCCTGCATTCTAGTCACAAGAAGACAAAATCAACAAGTGAAATATATAGCACATTAATGGATAAGCGCTTCAGAGAAAAATAAATTTAGTCAGCAGGGGATAGAACGTGGTACTGATTTTTTTAATGATTTTTTTGTGTGTGGTGAAAATCACATAATATAAAACATACTATTTTAACCATGTTTAACTCTACAGCTCAGTAACACTAAGTACGTTATCGTGCAACTCTTAACATCATCCATTTCCCAAGTTTTTCACCTTCCTTCACTGAAAATCTGTCCCAGTAAAATACTAACTCCCAATCTCCCCTCCCCAATACTCCATCCCCTACTTGGCCTCTGGCATCTACCAGGGTACTTTCTGACTCTATGAATTTGACTATTCTAGGTACCTTGTATAAATGGAATCAAAGTGTTTGTACCTACTGTATATTGGAGTGCATTAAGATTAACTTAATAATGAAGATCATGGCATCTGGTCCCATCACTTCATGGGAAATAGATGAGGAAACAGTGGAAACAGTGTCAGACTTTACTTTGGGGGGCTCCAAAATCACTGCAGATGGTGACTGCAGCCATGAAATTAAAAGACGCTTACTCCTTGGGAGAAAAGTTACGACCAACCTAGACAACTTACTAAAAAGCAGAGACATTACTTTGCCAACAAAGGTCTGTCTAGTCAAGGCTATGGTTTTTCCAGTGGTCATGTATGGATGTGAGAGTTGGACTGTGAAGAAAGCTGAGCATCAAAGAATTGATGTTTTTGAACTGTGGTGTTGGAGAAGACTCTTGAGAATCCCTTGGACTGCAAGGAGATCCAACCAGTCCATTCTTAAGGAGATCAGCCCTGGGTGTTCTTTGGAAGAAATGATGCTAAAGCTGAAACTCCAGTACTCTGGCCACCTTATGCGAAGAGTTGACTCATTGGAAAAAACTCTGATGCTCGGAGGGATAGGGGGCAGGAGGAAAAGGGAACGACAGAGGATGAGATGGCTGGATGGCATCACCGACTCAATGGACATGAGTTTGAGTGAACTCCAGGAGTTGGTGATGGACAGGGAGGCCTGGCGTGCTGCAATTCATGGGATCGCAAAGAGTGGGACACGACTGAGCAACTGAGCTGAACTGAATATACCTCCTACAAAGAGACTGTACCTTTTCTTTTTAATGGGTAGTCAGATATGGCCTCCTAGAAAGAGTGACATTTGATAAAAGCCCAGTAAACAGTGAGACAGCCAACTCTGGAGATACTTGTGGGAGGGAAGTGCATGGAAGCAGATGGAACAACAAGTACAGAGACTCTGAGGCAGCAGTGGATCCAAACGTTCAGAAAACAGTTGAAACTTGTAGCAGAATGAGGATGAGCAAGGGACAATGACACAGGGGCAAGATCAGAGAGGTGATGGGGGAAGGGATAGCCAAATTGGTAAGGTCTTGTAGGCCACTGTGATGACTTAGGACTATCTTAGGTCTGTTGGACAGTGACAGATGAAACAAACACTGTTCCAGCTTTTTCAGAGACTATCGGTGATTGTGAAGCTGTAAGCAGCCAACAAACTATGTGCAGTGCGAGAAATGTCATAAGTGAGGGAGGGGTACTTACAGGAGTGATGGGTGAAAATGTCATAAGTGAGGGAGGGGTACTTACAGGAGTGATGGCTGAGTCAGCAAGAGACTTCTTCCAGCCCTCCATCTTGGACATCTCTCTCCTGAGAGTCTGGTTATTTGCAGGCATCACTCAGAAAAGTGTCCGACCTCCCCTCTTTTCTGCCCTTGCGCATGCAAGGTAACCCTCTTCAGTTGTGCCTGCTTTTTTGCCTCTGTATGGACCATAGCTTACAGGCTCCTTTGTCCACGGGATTCTCCCAAGAATACTGGGGTAGGTTGCCAAGCCCTGCCCTAGGGGATCTTCCTGACCTACGGATTGAGCCCACATCTTTTATGTCCCCTGCATGAGGAGGATATGTCAGTCAAGTTCTTTACCACTAGCGCCATCTGGGAAGCCCCTTTTTGTATTTAATGTAGCTTAAACCACTGACAAACTTGAGAAACAAGAAATATAAAAATGGACATAGAATTTAACATGGTACAATTTCACCTCTCATATTGGTCTAAAGAAATGTAACTTTATGTTGTTAAAAAATATATGATCCTCTGATTCCCTTGATTGCTTTTCTGCTTTTACAATATGTAATCATGAAGATGGTCAAAAGGTACAAATTCCAGTCATAAGATAAGTAAATACTAGAGGTAAGATGTACAACATGATTAATAAAATTAACACTGCTATATGTTACATATGAAAATTGTTGAGAGAGAAAATTCTGAGTTCTCATCACTAGAAAAATCTTTTTCTTAATTTTTGCATCTGTATGAGAAGATGGGTGTTTACTAAACTTATTGTAATAATCATTTTGTGATGCACTTAAGTTAAATCATTATGCTGTATACCTTAAACTTATGCAGCGCTGTATGTCAATTAGGAAAAAGTGGAAAAGAAGAAATTATTCATATTAAATCTTTTTTAATTAAAAAATAAAATATGTAATCAGATGATTTTATTTGTTTTGGGGAGAATATCAGTTTCTTTTAGTTGTTTCCAGTTTTCTCTGCCATTTGTGCTTCTCTTTTAAGTTCAGTGTTTCAAATACCATTTGTTTTTAAAGATTTTAAAATACCAAAACTGTAACTGAGTACGGTGGAATTTGTTTCTGATATGATGTTAATATTATAGAAGGAAATGTTTACAGCATTGTTAATTGGATTACTGACACATACAATAGGTTTACAAATAAACTATGGTGTTGATCCAAAAAGGCAGGGGGTGGTGGTGGTGGTCTGGAGGAGACCTCTTAGGAGGCAAATGGTGTTTCCAAAGATGGACAAGGCCAACGAAAGAAGGAGACAGAGAGGTCTGTCTGACTCTGAAGACTTTTACAGTGAAGAACCTCCTGATTGCATCTCCCCACATCCTTACCCCCAGTCTCTATTGGAAATGCCAACTGGAAAGGCTAAAAAATGAAATGGGATTTGAGGTCAAGGTGGGAGAAGGTAAACATAATACCATATCATAGAGGTGAAGGATCAACTTTTTTGGGAAAAACTTACAAGTCAAAACCAGTAAAAGAAGGCATGCGGTTCCCACAGGTCAAGGCACCATGGATCAGACTATGGAGTCATGCTCTAAGGAAAAGATGCTGCTTCCAGTACAAGCAGAGCAACACGGCAACAGGATAAACAGGCCGACCCAGGTGCCAGGCAGACTGCATGTAAATGCCAGCTGTGTAGGCAGTTATCTAAGAGTGCCAGCTGTTAGCACCTGGAAACTTTGTGAAAAGGTAGATTTGGGCTGCTGGGAGAACAGGGACTCCAGTCCCATAGAAAGTTGAGTTAAAACCCAGTCCCTTCTGTTAGAAGAAGGGAGCTCTTGCTGTCATCGGTCCATTCCCTGGCGATCTGAGCTTCAGGAAACATCCCTGGACAATCTACTTGTCTCTCCTGTTGGAGTAAAGACAGACCCTGAGCAAAAAATATGTCTTTTCATACTGTTCTGTTCGTGGGGTGCTCAAGGCAAAGCTATGTATTTTCCAGTAGTCATGTATGGATGTGAAAGTTGGACCATCAAGAAAGCTGAGCATCAAAGAGTTGCTGCTTTTGAACGGTGGTGTTGGACAAGACTCTTAAGAGTCCCTTGGAATGCAAGGAAATAAAACAAGTCAATCCTAAAGGAAATCAGTCCTGAATATTCATTGGAAGGACTGATGCTGAAGCTGAAGCTCCAGCTGCCACCTGATGGGAAGAACTGACTCATTGGAAAAGACCCTGATGCTGGGAAAGATTGAAGGCAGGAGGAAAAGGGGACAACAGAGGATGAGATGGTTGAATGGTATCACCAACTCAATGGACATGAATTTGAGCAAGCTCCGGGAGTTGGTGATTGACAGGGAAGCCAGGCATGCTGCAGTCCATGGGGTAACAAAGAATCAGACACAACTGAGCAACTGAACTGAATTGAGCAAAAATTACTGAACCATAGCAGCAAGAAGACTGATGCTCCCGTAGCATCTTAGAAAGGTATAGACAACCTTGTGATGGAAGACACTTTAGGAAGCTCTGTGTAGTAAAGGGGGCTTCCCAAGTGGCCCTAGTGTAAAGAACCCACCTCCCAATGCAAGAGATGAAGGAGACGTGGGTTCACTCCCTGGGTGGGGAAGATCCTCTGGGGGAGGGCATGGTAACCCACTCCAGTATTCTTTCCTTGAGAATCCCGCGGACAGAGGAGCCTGGTGGGCTACAGTCCATAGGGGTTGCAAAGAGTCCGACATGACTGAAGCGACTCAACGCGCAGGCGCATGTAGTAGAGAACTATGCAGGGGCCAGAGTACCACTGGCTTTCATGCCAGAACTGGTTCTTAGACTTGGAGAACATCATTTCACTGTCTGGCCAGCCAACTCTTTGCCTTTCAAATAAGGCTTTTCAGGCTCTGGGTTTAGAAATCCAGGGGCTCCATTAGAAGTGTTCCCTGCGGTATAAGAGGAGGCCTCAAGGGAGCCCCCTGCAAGCATTTGGAAACAGCGCTGTCTTCCGTCCAGAGAAGTACTACTTTGCATTTTCTTTTTCTGTGGAAGTTTCCACCTGAAGAGATGGTTATGATGGATTTTTAAAAATAGCTTGAAAACTCCTGAACTATGTATTCATGTTCCACCCTTTCCCCACCCAACCACTCCTGCCACATCAAAGCAGTGCCATGCTTAACCTACTCATCCCTTTGGCTGAGAGTCCTAAAGAGAGAAATGTCTTAACTTCCCTATGCCATTAATTCCATCGTTTTTCTGCCTGGTTGAAAGTTTAGCCTAAGTCTTTCCTGCTACAGGAACACTAAAATTTGCTGGAAAATTGCCACTGCTTTTGTCTGAAACACCTTCCTGCTGATCCCTCCCTCCCATCTTCACTGGTTAACTTACAGCCACTCTCCAGCTCAGTATAACTGCCACTCCCTACAGGATGGCCTTCTGGGTGGTCCCTGGGCTCCTTCCCCCATACATTGCACTCAAATCACCTTTATCTTTAGTTCTCCCATACTAGACTGTGATTGTTTTGAGAGCAAAAAATAAATGTGTCTTAATTATCATTGCCTACCTAGCCCAGTGATTGCCATGTGCACGCGCGCTCAGTCACTTCAGTCATGTCTGACTCTTTGCAACCCTATGGACCAAAGCTGGCCAGACTCCTCTATCCACGGTTATATTCAATAATAGTATTTCTGCAATAATACCTATTTATCTGTTAAATTTAGACCATATTCCAGGAAATGTAGCAGGCAAGTAACACTCACTGTTTTACCTACTTATCACACCAACCCTTGAGGGTAGGTATTATTTTATAGATGAACAGACTGGTTTCAGGAAGCTTGAATGGACCTATCCAAGGTCACCAATGAATAAACAATATCATCATCTACATCTTGGCTTTTGAAAGGTCTTAAAGAGCAGGATCTAATTATTTCCACACTCTTCTATTCTCCAAAGTGGGAAATCAGGCCAAGGTGATCCATGTTTAGGCGAGCGTCTAGGGTAAAGGCTAGTGGTAAAGATCCCGCCTGCCAGTGCAGGAGACATAAGAGATGCAGGTTTGATCCCTGGGTTGGGAAAAATCCCCTGGATGAGAGCATGGCAACCCACTCCAGTATTCCTGCCTGGAGAATTCCATGGGCAGAGGAGCCTGGTGGCCTACAGCCCACGGGGCCGCAAAAGGCTGGGCACAGCTGAAATGACTTAGCATGCCCACATGCACTAGGGTAAAGGTTGACCCCCTTACTCGAATGTAAGAATGCGGGTGGAATTTTAGTCTGTCACTCACTGTTCTCTGGAGAATAAAGAAGTGGAACAGAGAAATCCTTGAGGAGTTCATAATGAACATGTGGAACATACCTAGCAGTCTTGAGAAGATTTCCAGAACAATATACCAACAATCATTCTTTAGCTCACAATAGAATGCATGAACACCTGATATATATACACCCCAGTTCAGTCAAGTCAACCAAATATTTAAAAATCACTTTTAACAAATGAGTCACTGAGGACTTATTCAATTAAATAAACATTTCCTGCAGCCGCAATAAAGGCAGGGCACTTTGCTCTGTATTACAAGATACAAAGGGGCTTCCCTGGTGGCTCAGCGGTAAAGAATCTGCCTGCAAGGCAGGAGCAGTAGGAGACACAGGTTTGATCCCTGGGTCAGGAAGATCCCCTGGAGGAGGGCTTGGCAACCCAGTCCAGTATTCTTGCCTGGGGAATCCCATGATCAGAGGAGCTTGCTTGGTACAGTCCAGGGGATTGCAAAGAGTGGGGCACGGTTGAAGTGACTTAGCACCACACACAGGATGCAAAGGAGACCGAGCCACAATAACCTCCCTTCCTGTGCTTCCTGCAGCTCCACGTGAAGACCTCTGGCTCTACTCCAACATGCTGGATTGTAACTGGGCCTTTTTGGCTTCTCTTCCTCCTTCAGAGCCAAGTCACGATGTTACACACCTCAGTATCCCAGGACCTATCGTGCGTGCTGCACAAAGCATCGGTTGAATTGGATAAGGCAGATCTCAGCCCCCAGGGGGCTAACAAGAGAGACAAAACATGGATCAAGTTTATATTCAGGGCAGAAAGTGATGGTCTTCCAGAGAGCTAGAGCATTCCCTGGAAGTCCAGGGACAATGCTAACAATGGGAGACAGGGAGAGCCATGGTTGCCGCTACTTAAGCAAAAAGAATGGTGGAAGCAGGGTGTGGAGATTGTATGCAGGGTGAGGACTGCATGGGCGAGGCAGCGGTGGACATGGAGGACTGACTGGAAGACCCTGCAGGCCAGAGCAAGAAGGCAGGCTTTACTTGAGGCAGGGGATCCTGCTTGGTTTTGAAGAGGGAACACGGCACGGGAGTCTTGATGGCTTAGGAGGGTCACTCTGCAAACAGTGGGCAGGGTGGGCACAGCACAAGGAGTCTGGGTAGGGTTGCTGGTTGGTAAGCTACTGCAAAAGAAAACAAGAGCGGTCCTTGCAGGGAGGAGAGGAGGGACAAAGGAACGTGGAAGTGATAAGAGGGGAACTGTGGTCACGTCAGCAGACTTGACAACTGGCTGAGTGGGCAGGGCAGGAGAGGAGGCGAGAAGAAACATTCTGCTCTAAGGTTTAGCCCTGCCCACAAATGGGAGAACTGTGCTGGACAAACGGGTAAGAAAAAGGCAGGCTTACACAGACTAAGGTGGGACTAGGACGCATCTGATTTTATGCGCCTTGACTTGGAGCTGTCAAACGTCATCTTAATTCACCACTTGTGACCCGTATGAATTTCTCTTTGTCTTAGTCTCTTTACCTGTTGCTGTTGCTTATATGCCAAGTTGCATCTGATTTTTTGTGACCCCATGGACTGCAGCTTTCCAGGCTCCTCTGTCCATGGGTTTATCCAGGCAAGAATACTGGAATGGGTTGCCGTTTCCTTTTCAGGGGGTCTTCCGGACCCAGGGGGCAAACCCATGTCTCCTGCATTGGTAGGGAGATTCTTTACCACTGACCACCAGAAAAGCCCCCTTTATCTGTTAAATGAGGATAATATAGGATTTATACACACGCTTGTGGTGGGAAAATTACACACAGGCACACCCACCCATGCATGTGCCTGGCACACAACAAACAGCCAATCTGCTAGTATTGTTAGTATTGCTGTTAAGCAGGGGGACATGTCCAGCAGAAAGACAGAACTGCAAATCTGCTGCTCAGAACTAGAACAACTCTTCGTGAAAGGATTTATCATAAGATTGCTTTAAGTAGAACATCTCTAGGCTTTTAAAAGGATTTTTTTTTTCATTTTACTTATATTTCAGAAATCTATTCAGTGCGTTAAGTGAGGCACCCCCCTAGTTAAAATGACACCACTTCAATTCCTCAATGAAGACATTCTTTGAAACACATCCCCTCTTGAAAAAGTCAGCCAGAACAGTGAGGAAGGTGAGAACTCCTCAGGGCTGGTGGCTTAGAGAGAGGTGGATGGCGCAGGGGCGGGTGGGGCAGGAGTAGCTAAAAGCCCTTTTGAACAATGAGGACCTTGGAGGGTCTGGTGCCTGAGAGAGAAGGAAGAACCCAGGGGAAACCCAGGGGAGCCCACCCCAGGAGAAACATCAGTGTTCCGGGTCCCTCCTCATCCACAAAGACCCGATCTGTCTACATATGAGCAGGAAGTGACTCCTAAGAACACAAGTCACTCCTTTATGTATTTATCCTCTGATAAAGTACCTGCTTTGTTGTTCGCTGTTGCCGTTTGCTAATATTGCTTGGCCCAAAAGTTCATTTGGGTTCCCAGAGGCTGTTACAGAAAAACCTGAACGCACATTTTCGCCGACCTAATATAAATTCTTATATGTGATGTTAGTTAGAGAGGACTTCTTGGAGGAGGTGGCTTCCTAAAGGAATAGAGACAGGAAGGGAAGGGACTGGTGGTGACGCTGCAGCAATCGGGAAGTCCGCGGACACCTCCGGTGTGGGAAAGAGGAGCCGGTGGAGACTACAGCAGGGACCTGGGGGTGCTGGAGGCTCCTGTGCCCTGTGAGGTCGGCTGGCAGCACCCAAGGGTTAATGTGGGATGAGAACTGGGCAGGGTGTGGAAGTCTGCGTGTTCCCCGCCCTGGGAGCTCTACAGGAAACTGCCTAATAAACCAGCCCAGAATCCATCTCCTGTTGCCTATTTTCTTGACTTGAAAAAATTTTTTTCATCACTGGACTCCCACAGCCGGATAGAATATAAAATAAATAAATAAAAAGACTCCAAGGCAAACCAAGGAACAAATCAGCCCTGTGACTCCAGCCCCTCTACGCCACCCCTCCTGGCCTCCCAGTCACAGTATCCCTTCTTTATTTCCAGCTCTCCCTCCCTAGACGTGTGAGGTCTGATTGATCAGGAAGGATTGTAAGTGTGAGATTTATAGGAAGAGGGAGACAATTTATACCAGAAAAGTTTCTATCTGAGATGGAAGTGATTTATAAGTTTATTTTTTAAAAAACAAACATGAAGACCCTTGTAAATAACAGCTTTATATATTAACTTTCTGATGCAGCCTCCTACCTATGAATGAGTGAACAGCATTAAGTTCCCATTTAGGAAACAAGAGCCTAAACCCGCTGGATTGAGGGACATGATTTATCAAACGCAGCCTGCTCCATTCATCAGAGCCCAGCTCCAGGATTCAGTGGCAGTAAGACTCTGCAAGCTGCTCCAGGGTTTCCTCTTTGGGTGGTATCTCTTGCCTTCATCTTTATTTATTTCCAAAAGAAAAAAATGTTGCAACTGATTGAACTGACTGATTGATATGTCAGTGCTGAGATTTATGAGGCTGGGCCCAGCTTCCAGGGCTGTCTCCTTATCCCGAGTCTTCTCTGATATAAGCTTGGCCCCTCACCAAAGATTTGCATGTGCCATGCTCCATCTTGTTCACCGTCTAAATCGGTGTATTTCTGGTCAAATCTTCCCCTCCTCTGAATCTCTTCCCAGAGGAGAGTTCCAGATTGGCCCTCCAAAGTTTTTTACCACCAAAATATCCTATCAGTGATGGCTATGGGAGGCTAAGAGCCCCAGAAAATCAGAACTGTAAAAGGCCAGCAGGAACTCCTCTTTTCACCAGTGGGGACCACAGCTCAGAGAGGTGGAGAGGCTGCTCAGGGTCACACAGCAGTCAGGGGCCAAAGTGGGAACAGAAAAAGGTGGGATGTGCATTTGTTGATACCATGTCCAGCCTTCTTCCCACCACACTGAGCTTCACCAGAGAGCACTTACTTCAGGGTCTATGAAGGAAACTTCCCTTATAGCTCAGTTGGTAAAGAATCTGCCTGCAATGCAGGAGATCCCAGTTCAATTCCTGGGAGAAAGGATCTGCTGGAGAAGGTATAGGCTACCCACTCTGGTATTCTTGAGCTTCCCTGTGACTCAGCTGGTAAAGAATCTGCCTGCAGTGTGGGAGACCTGGGTTCAATCCCTGGGTTGGGAAGATCCCCTGGAGAAGGGAAAGACTACTGATTCTAGTATTCTAGCCTAGAGAGAATTCTGTGGACTGTGTAGTCCATGGAGTTGCAAAGAGTTGGACACGACTAAGCAACTTTCACTTTCATGAAGGAAGCTGAGCTCTCTGGAAGTTTCCCCAGATGAGTGCCAGAGTAGGGGGCAGGAGCCTGAGCTTTGGGGAACTGTCATTATTCACAGTGATGTCCTCCTCTGCCTGCACCCTGACCCCTGGTGACCAAGGCTGGGGATCCCAACCATCACTGCAGAAAGTCTCCCCCATTTGTCCATGCTGATCTCACAGGGACTCCCTCCCCTCCACAACTGATCTACGCATGGTTCTCAGACTTGCTCTTGTCCCAGGGCCTGAGATAGTATTACCCCCTCAACAAGCGTTGTTTTGCCCTTTCGTCCTTTCTTATCTGCCCTCCTCTAATCTCTGACAACACTTGTCTCTACCCCTCAGTAGACACTTGATCACTATCACACATAGTATCCGCCCTGCAATTAAATGCTTCACCAGGTTCCCCCTATGTGTTGGCTTTTGTCTTATGGGTATGCCAGGCACTGTGCTCACCAACTGACCCTTGCCAGCCAACGATCCTCGCCACTCTTGAGCGGGGCCATGTAACCGGCTCTCACCAATGGACTGGCCAGGGCAGTAGGAGCTGGCACACCTCTTCCAGCTCTACCTGCCTCCCTGTGATAGCCTTGGACACCATGAGCAACAGAAGACACAGCCCCAGAATGCAGCAGAGTCCCCTGGTCCCCTTCTGACCTTGCATAAACAATCAACAACATTTCTTATGCCAAGCCATTGAGATCTGGGGGTTTGTCACTGAAGGATATACCTTCCTCTACTAATTAAATCAGTTATTGCTGCTAACCCCAGTTCCGCCACTAGTGAACAGTCATTTTTCCACTTCTGGGCCTCAGTTTATTCACTTTTTTTAAAAGAGGCCATTAAAATGTCAGCTGCTGTATATTTTACACGTGCTATATCCCAGGCCATGTACTATGTACTTTATAAGCATTAAAGCACTGACTGATAATGACTGTGTGAGCTAGATTTCATTGTACTCTTGGAATGAGGAATTTGAGTTAGGGTGGCGCCGGGTGCAGGATGGCAGGCACCTCTTCCAGGGTTGCACAGCTACTAAGTGGTGATCTGAAGTCAGAACACAGGCAATCTGACCCCAGTGCCCCATATTCTTACCACCATGCTTTATGACCACTCAAAATCCCTCAAGCACAAGTCTTCCAGAATATTAATACTGAGCCCTCACTCTCTGTTGGTATGCATAACTTACAAATCAAATTGTTATTTATTTGAGAATAGAAGTGATGGGCTGTAGCCCTCCTCCTGAGCCTAGAACCCGGTGAACGTGGAGAAGGTGTCTCTCAAATCCTGCTTGAATTGAATTGCACAACTCTGAAGTCAACTGAGATAAACATATCTCCTGCTTGGCAAATCTGACTCCAACCGTGGGATCGCATTAGGACTAAGACGATGAAAACTAGAGTCATTCAGCCTGATGATTTGATATGTGTCCCTCATTCCTCTGGCATACAGCAGACGTGCAGCTGCTGTAGAAAAAGTCCTGGGCAGGCTGTGAATGCAAGTCACAGCCTCTGCTCGCTGCGAAATTACAGTCCTGCCAGACAGTGAGCTCCACCTGAGAGCACCAAGGTGACGTGTACACAGAAGCATTGACCCCCAGGTTCCAGAGACTACTGCTCTCCACGACCAGCAATGTTAAACCCCTGTTTGTTTCTGGGAGGAAAGAAAGCCCTAATCTGCGGCGTTAGCCCATTTCCACGGTGTAAATACTCTTACCATGACTGATTGTTGTTTAGTCACCAAACCACGTCTGACTTTTTTGTGACCCCATGGACTGTCATCTGCCAGGCTCCTCTGTCTATGAGATTTCCCAGGCAAGAATATTGGAATGGGTTGCCATTTCCTTCTCCAGGAGATCGTCCCAACCCAGGGATCAAACCAGTATATCCTGCATCTTCTGCTTTGGCAGGCGGAGTCTTTCCCACTGAGTCATCTGAGAAGTCCACCATGGCTGATTTCGAGCTACCAAAGGGATGTCATTGAACGCAGAGTTAGACGAAGCACAGTGAACTCTGGAGATGTCTTCATGAGCAAGATCCAATGCCTACTGCATACAACATGCAAAGGGTTCTTCCTTCCATCTCTATTGAGATATAAATCAAAGAGAGAATCATTTGAGAGCAAGTGGAATACAGATGAGCGCTCAGAAACAACTGTCTCAGGGTTGAGGAATATTAGATACTAAGGCTATACATGAAATGTCCTTCTGTGTGTGAAGGTTTTTGAAGGCAGGGAGAGAGAACAGATTCTCATCTGCCTCAGCTGGTTTATGTCCAGGTATGCCTGCAGGCAAATGGCTGGACCAGGTGACCTCTAAATGTCACACTCAGCCTAAGGATTCTGTGATGCTGGCAGAATTTGCTCCTAGCCTTCTTCTGCCACTAGAGACATGCCAGGCTTTCTGGGGACCAGAGTCAGTAGTACCAGTATACCCAGTAGAATGCCATCAGCAAACATTCCCTGCAAAGTTGCTGATCTAGTCTTGAGCAGGTTAATTGTGGCCAGTGGGGTGCTCAGCTGCCAGGGGAATTTCTAAGACTCTGGAGTCCACACTGCTGGAGAATGCAGACATACCAATGACAGCTCCTCACTCCTAAGGATGGCTAACGGGTCTCTCTGTGCTGGGCTTCTCTCCCAGGAAGCTCAGACCCTGGGAAAAATCCCCCAGGCCAGGCCCTGGCTAACTGCACCCTGCAAGGCTGGTCCAGCCCAGCCCATCGTCCTAGCTCAGCAGCCCCCGTGTCTGGCACAAGAGCCCTCCCCGCATATTTATCAATCTCAGGGCTCACAACTGTGGTCCGGAGTCTCTCCTGGGAGAGAGCAGATAATGTCACAGGCTCCTGGGACCTCACAATGACAGGAGACAGCAGTCTGCCAAGGAGGAGGGCGGATGTGGATGGGAGCTGTTCACTTCCCATACCCAGGAAGCTTCTAAAAGAGGCCGACTAAGCCTCTCTGCAATGAGCTCCCATGCAGAGGCACCACTTCCCCAGCTGGGAGAGGCTGGTGCCAAGGAAGGGCTCTGGTGAAACCTGTCCTACAGACTGCACACATTTCCAGAAGCAATCTAGAAGGGCCCAGGGTCTACTCCTGCTTCTAAGGGGTATGGCTCCTACATTAATGGCTTGTCATTCTGAAGTAACTGAGAAATAAAAAGATGGGTTAATTTTCCTCAGGTCAAGTCTCAGGACGCAGAGTCAAAAACAGAACCCAGCAAAATGGCCTGGCAAGCACCATTAACGCTTGGAACAGAGGCAGAATTAGATGCTCAAGTTCACAGCAAGCTGCTTATGAAGGCAGATTTAGGAATCAGGCCTTTGATCCGTGGTTCACCACTTACATGGGCCCTGGTAAATAATATTCAATACGAATGATGACCCACTGGAAGCATAGTTTTTCTTGGAAGAGTCTATGGATTAATTCAGTGGCAGAAGGAAAGCTGGGCTCAGCGGTTGTCTGGCTTTTCCTCTGGTTCTCTCCCCTACCTGATCAAAGATGAGCTTTTGTAAATGCCACACAAATTTTCCCCTGAGCCTGTCTCTCTCCTGCAATCTCGATTTCTCCCAGATACCTTAGTTCTACCATCTATCCATCCACCTATCACTTGTCCACTCATCCCTTCATTTGCCCATCACTCATCCATAAACTCACTCATCCATTTAATTTCAATTTATTGAAATTCTACCATCAGAAATTCTGCTGGAAACTTGGGATGCTTTAGATTCTGTAGTGTTTAAAACCAGCAACCCTGGAGCCAGATTAACTGAGGTTACAATACAGACCCTGTCGGCTTTCTAGCTGTGTGGTCTTTAACCCTTTACTTGACCACCCAAAACCTTGGTTTCCCTATCTGTAAAATGGGAATAATACTACTCTCTATTTAAGGTTATGCTGAATAGTAAAGAAAATACAGGGCTTCCCAGGTGTCACAGTGATAGAGTCTGCCCATCAATACAAGAGATGGAAGAGATGTGGGTTCAGTCCCTGGGTCAGGAAGATCTCCTGGAATAGGAAATGGCAATCCACTCCATTATTCTTGCCTGGAAAGTTCCATGGACGTAGGAACCTGGAAGGCTACAAGCCACAGGGCTGCAAAGAGATGGACACAACTGAGCGCAAAGAGAATATATATGCGTATAAAATAGTACAGTTCCTGGAGACTAACAGTACTCAAGAGCCTGTCCTTACATGCTGCGGGAGAGAACAAGGGAGATGGGATGTAAACCTTGCCTTAGGGAGCTTTGAGTCAGACTCCAGATCCACACTGGCGAGTTGGATCCTGACGACTGAAGGAGCCAGAACACTAGCTCCTCGTCTCTCAGGCTGCTCCCCTTTCCCCCTTGGCCATGGCGTCTCTGCACGTGTCAGATCAGCTAGACCAAATGAGCCTCATTCCCCAGAACTCCTCTCTGTGTGTTTCTGGTTAGACAAGCCACGAGATGCATTTTCCTTAAAGCGTTGGTGGGCAGACACAGAGCCACAGCCACGGTGGTTTTGACACTCAGAAGCTGGGACAGGAGATCTTTGGGTTCACTCACTTATCTGCTCTCACCTCTCTTTGATGCTGGGCACCTTCCTCTGGGCCCTCCCTTAGCTCCTCCAGCGACTGGATCCGGTAATTTTTTACCCCATCGTGAGAGCAGCCACCTTCGCTGTGGGTTACCTATTTCTTCATGACTGGAGGCGGCGAGAATGGGCACAGATTCCAGCGGGTCCATCCTTGCAGATTACAGCTTTTCTTGGAAGTTTGATTTGTCCTTCTTTCCCACGTTATGTTTTTCTTCCCTTCATGGCTTCCCTGGTGCCTCCGACGGTAAAGAGTCCACCTGCAATGCAGGAGACACAGGCTTGATCAATGGGTCAGGAAGAGCCCCTGGAGAAAGAAATGACAACCCACTCCAGTATTCTTGCCCGGAGAATTCCACGGAACGAGGAGCCCGGCAGGTTACTTGGGACTGCAAAAATTCGGACACCACCGAGCTACTTTCACTTCCTTTCCCTTCATGACTGCCTTCCTGTGGACATGAGGCTCCAGCATCAGATGAAATTTAGCAGCCTTACAGTGACTAAGCAGTTCCCACAATTGTGTAAGGTCCTACTCTTGTAACAAATCACTTAGACTTGTAGGTTGATAGGTACATAAATAGATGGGAAGATAGAGATGTGTAGATATAAATGCATATATATGTATATATGTGCATATATGTCTATAGGCATGTACATAAGTACATACATAAATGCATGTATGCACACACACACACGCACCCCTCTTAATGGTCTACTTCTCTGGCTAACAACCATCATCTTCAAGAATCTTCTTTCACATAGCAGCCATGTCTACTAATATACCTCTCTCCTCCCCTGGGGGTGGGGAATATCTTCAGACTGATTCCTAGGGCCCTGCAGAAGGAATTCTCAAGAGAAATATTGCTTCATGCCTTCCCTCTTCCATTGCTTGCCCACTCACCGCCTCCTGGACAACCGGCGGCTTCCATTCTGGAGTCTGTCTTGACCTCTCTGTGGACTCTGGCTCCCTTATTTCCTGTCTTCTCTTGTCCTGCAGAGGAATAGCAATGGCAAAATTAGATCTTGAAAATGACTAGATAGCCCCAGTGCTGGTCAAGAGCTCCCCATTTATAGGAGCTACGGTGAGGCAAAAAGGCAGAGTGCCTCCTGAATAATGGCATCTCCGTCTTAGCCTTCTCATTTTGCTTTACCCTCTGCCCTTACTGGTCTCATCTGCTCTCCTATCTCACAAGGAACTATCTGGAGACTCAGGCCCTTGCAGGAGTTGTAGGTCTTTCGAGACTGGAACATTTCATTCATCCTCCACACCCATGGCCCACTCTCAGTCAGTCTATCTTTGTGGCAGTGTTACTTCTGGTCTGTTCAAGGCTCAGCTCATGGTACCAGTTACCAGGGCTAACAATATGGGTGCCATCTTTGACTCTCTGCCTGAGTTAGTGGCCCTCAGTATTCATGCATCATATCCAGTCAGAAGCCCACAGTCCTGCATGTTAATCTTCCCTCTTAATATCTCTAAGAGGCACTTATTTCTCTGCAGTCCCACTGCTAGACTAATTCAGGTCCCTAATTCAGACCTTCCTTCTCTCTCTTGTGTTTTATTTCAAAAGCTCCCCAACTGGTCTTCTCAATTCCTGCATGTCTCCAATTTTGTCCTTTGTAAATTCTGCTGCCGACTTAGTTCCCCTGAAATGTAACTGGTACCTTACTCTTCCTCTGATTAAAAGCTTTGAATTATCTCTCCATTTCCTAGTGAATTCATCCACAACTTCTTTCAAGAAGTTCAAGACCTCATGCAATTTGACCCCAACCCACCCTTTCAGACTTCTTTCCCACTACTCCACTGCGTGTGCCTGATACTTCCTCCCACCCAACTGAACTGTCCACCCTACACTGAAACTTCCTCTGTTTCCCTATCTCCCACCACTGTGTTTCCAATCTCTGCCTATGAAATCCGACCCATTTTTCAAAGCCCACCTCAACTGCCCCCTCTTCAGAGAGTCATCTGAATCCTCCCAATTTGTCCCCCATAGCACTGTGCCCTCCTGCAGGACTGTTCACCTCAACCCTTCTGTCATGTTTATAAACCAGTCAGAACCGTGGTTCTCTTCATTTTTAGTCCCACAGTGCATAAACGCTTGTTAGTTCAACCAAGCTGCTGCCCCCACCAAGCCTATACCCACTCAATCTCACTTCATATGTCAAGGTTGTCAATTTTATTACCAGGAAATCATCTGCATATTCCTGCCTGCTTTGCTCACCATGCTTTATACCTCAGATTAGAGGTAAGTTAGACTTCGGACTGGCTTTTAAATATCCCCAGCTGATTCTACTACTGCAGCCGATGCCTGTAACATTTATTTATAACTTTACAAAATTGGTCGTGGTTAAGATATATAAACCCGAAGGGGACTCGTGCATTTCCAATACATTAAGGTATATTTAAAACATGCTGTGTCTTATCAGAGGCTTTAAAATACACATTACTGCAGGAGCTGGAAAGACAGGAGCAGGGTAATTGGCTAATGAGAATTCTGAACAGTGACTGGAAATATGGCAGAACTGCCCTTTGAGAACTGTGCTCGCACCTATTAATGAACTTTATCCAAGGCTCTAAAACACAGCCCTGTGTTTCAAACACAAGCCCAGGAGGCTGTGCAGCATGAATGCTGTTGCGTTAATTCACACCTAGTTACGGTGACTGGCACCAGCCATCAACACTGGTCAGAAGAAAGCTGCTGAGAAACCCTTGAATAATTACTAAGGCTGGGTTTATATTATACCAGGTGCCAGGTGTTAATAAGGAAGAACGTGTTTTTCTAACTCAAAGCTTGTACGTATGTTAGCAGGGATGTGGGGATGTATGTGTTTACATGATCACAATCATGCTTGAGCATGTGACTGTGGACACCACATTCTGCCATTTAGGAAGGACCAGGATGTAGTAGAAAGAAGGATGATGTGGAAAATCCAACAACTTTCCATCCTGGGACAGAACTATAGATGCCAGATAGAGCTTCCCATGGCTCACAGTCCTGCAGTGAATATTCCGATTAAGAGTAGTTCAAGTCTAAGCCATGAGACTGTAAAGGTGGCAAACAGTTGACCTTGTATTGCAATGAACAGCCATTCCCTTCACATTAGGAGGGCAAATGGCAGCTTCCCACTGAGCCTCTGCAGTGATCATCCAGAGCACATTGCCGTGTGCACTTGCCTTATTGGGGTGCTGTTTGTTCAGCTTGCCAGCTTGCAATGAGTTCTCTGAATGCCCTCCTGTCATCTCTATGGGTGGCCTCCCCACTGCCTTGTTTGTACATCAGCCCAGTGCTTTGGTCACAGACCATTGGACTGAAGAGGACACTGGGCCAATTCACTCAACTGTGCCCCATTGTTGCAAATCCCACTTCTCTACTGCTGGTTACAAAACCTGTATCTCCATCCCATCTCTCTCCCTACAAGTTCATTTTTGTCCATGGTCCGTTGGACAGAGAGATCTACCTGATGTGCCTCAGGTAATAACTCATGCAACCAGTCCCAACATAACATATCCTTTTCCTTTAGTCTTAGATCTAAATACCTACGTCTGTTTAGCCATTTAGGCTCTTGACATGGATTCCTGCAACAGCATCCTGGCCCAGCTCCCTGGCTCCAGCCTCGTGTCCCTCGAGTCTGTCTTCCATGAGGGTTTAAGCACAGCTTTCCCTAAGGGTTATAACCTGAACATTAAAACCCATTCCCTTTATCAGTGTCTCCCTAGCATTTATAAGCTCCCCTTTCAGGCTTCAGCCTACTCCTCTACGTTCTTACCCCCACTGTGTGCTTTGCCTTTTGATAACACAGGACTACTTCACTTTTTCCAGGTGCTCTTTCACCATGAAGCCCTAGGCCTCTGAGACTGAATTTTCACGTGATCCCTTCTTTATCTCTCCATTTGACTAATTCCATCTCAGCCTTTCAGACTCCGCACAGTTACCATCTCCTGGGAGACTTGCATGACTCCCAGGCCCCTAGAAGCTGACTAGGGGCCCTTTTTCTGTAGCCTGGTTACATCTCCATCATTGAACTAAGCACATTGTAATAGAATGATTTTTTTGTGTGGCTTTTCTGACCCAATAGACTGTTAGTAACTTGGGAATAGAGACTATATATACAGTTCTTTTCCCTTTGTATCTTCAACCCTTGACAAATATTTTTGAGTAAGTGTATGAATAAATGAATGGTGTGTGTGCATGTCAGAGATTGCTCCATAGCTATACGAGGGGAGAAACAGCATATGTCAATGAATATTTTTGAAGCCATTGGACTCCTTGAATCTTGATTTTAACCCTGGAGAGAACAAGAAGGAAGCAAGGTTATTTTTTTCAGTTTTATTGAAGACATAGTTGATGTATCACATTGTTTTATCCTAAGCTGTACAACATAATGATTTGCTGTACGTATATTTGCAAAATGATCACCATAGCAAGTTCAGTTAAGATGCATCACCCCATATGGTTACAATTTTTTTCCTTATGGTGAGACCTCTTAAGATCTATTCTCTTAGCCACTTTCCAATATACAATAGAGATTATTAACTATAATAATCATGCTGTACATTACATCTCTAGGATATTTTTTATTTTATAACTAGAAATCTGTGCGATCTGCTTCCCAGATGGCGCTACCAGTAAAGAATCTCCTGCCAATTCAGGAGAACCAGGACACACAGATTCGATCCCTGGGTCGGGAAGATCCCCTGGAGGAAGGCATGGCAACCCACTCCAGTATTCTTACCTGAAGCACTGCATGAACCAAGCAGCCTGGCAAATTACAGTCCATAGGGTCGCAAAGAGTTGGACATGACTGAAGCTACTCTACACAAACACACACATACCTTTTGATAACTTCCACCCATTCCCCCCACCTTCTACCCCTGCCCCTGACAACTACCATTCCCTTCTCTGTCTCTACAAGTTTGGTTTCTTAGATTCCACATATAAGTGAGATCATACAATATTTGTCTTTCTCTGACTTATTTCACTTTACATAATGCCCTCAAGATTCATTCCTGTTGTCACAAATGGCAGGATTTTGGAAATTACTTTTCCTTGGCAATTCTGGAAACGGAGGCTTCTGACCATCTAAAAAGTAACCAGTTCCTTGTTCTGTGCTTGGTGCTACCCAGGCAAGACAGAGTTTCCTGTCTAGCGGGGCTGCAGGGAGCCGTGCTGAGAGTGGGATGCGGGAGAAGCCCAGGGCTGAGCTGACACAGGTCCCATCACTCACTCTGCCAGGGTGAAAGTGAAAGTCACTTAACTGTGTCTGACTCTTTGCGACACCATTGACTATATAGTCCATGGAATTTTCCAGGCCAGAATACTGGAGTGGGTAGCCTTTGCTTTCTCCAGGGGATCTTCCTAATGCAGGGACTGAACCCAGGTCTCCCACATTGCAGGCGGATTCTTTACCAGCTGAGCCACAATGGAAGCCCAGGGTGGTGGTGGTTTAATTGCTAAGCCGTCCAACTCTTGCAACCTCATAGACCGTAGCCCACCAGGCTCCTCTGTCCATGGGAGTTTCCAGGCAAGAATACTGGAGTGCATTGCCATTTGCTTCTCCAGGGGATCTTCCCGACCCAGACCTCCTACATTGCAGGCAGATTCTTTACCTATTGAGGAGCCACCAGGAATGTCCTCTGCCAGGAGCACTTTGGCAAATTTCAGTACCTCCTTAGTTTCAGTTTCCTCATTTTGAGTTAGAGTAATAATTCTTGCCACTCAGGGTTGTTTTGAGAACTGAGTCAATGAGTGTGATGACTTAGCACTGTACTCAGTAAATATTCAACAAGTAGCAGATGTTATCATGAATTGTGACATCAATTTTAAAAATCACCAGCTCCTCCTCTAAGAACAATATCCTTGCATCAGAGTTTTCTCAACCTCCACACTTTAACACTTCAGATAATTCTGTGTCTTGGGAGACTTTCTCTTGTGCTATAGGAAGTTTGGTGACATCTCTAGCCTCTACCCACCAGATGCTGGTAGCACTGTGTTCCCCCGGTAACCCAGTTATAATGACAAAAATATTTCCAGGCGTTATCAATATCCCTTGAAAGCACAACGACCTCTAGGTGAGAAACACTGCTTTAAAGAGGGAGGTAACGTCTGTTGCTTTGATTTCGGGCCTCAGTTTCCCTATCTGTAAAGTAAGGAGAGCAATGTCAAGTCTTCTGTTACCATGGGAAGCAGAAGGAAGATGGCCCCATTATAGAACCAGGAAAATGTCTACCATAAAGCTAAGCCAACTGAGCTATCAAAGTATTTGGTGGAAGCGGAGTGATCCCTGGGCATAGATGGAAAGGCAGAAGACAGCAAGACAAGCAACTGGTAACAACAACAGAGGTCCGTATAGGCCGGATAGTCAAAGCTGTAGTTTTTCCAGGAGTCAAATGAGAGTTGGACTATAAAGAAGGGCTGAGTGCCAGAAAATTGATGCTTTTGAACTGTGGTGCTGGAGAAGACTCTTGAGAAATCAAACCAGTCAATCCTAAAGGAAATTAACCCTGAATAGTCATTGAAAGGAGTGATGCTGAAGCTGAAGCTCCAATACTTTGGCCTCCTGATGCAAAGAGCCAACTCATTGGAAAAGACCCTGATGCTGAGAAAAATTGAAGGCAGGAGAGGAAGGGGATGAGAGGATGAGATGGTTGGATGGCATCACCCACTCAATGGACGTGAGTTTGAGCAAGCTCCAGGAGATGGTGAAAAGGATAAGGGAGCCTGGCATGATGCAGTCCATGGGGTCAAAAAGAGTCAGACACAGCTGAGGGACTGAACAATGACAACAACTCTAGTTAACTTGATTTTTTAGATTAGGTAGACTTTCAGCCAGAAGCACTTACATGCCACAAGCCAGAGGCCTGATATACAGCCACACCTCCCACAACATTCCCAGCTGGTAGGCACAAGGGTACAGGAGGGTCTCCCTGTTCCAGGCAGCATCATCCACTAGAAAACAAAAAAGGTACAGTAAGTGCCACTGAGCTCCTCCATTAATTGCTAAGTAAGGGCGGGGGGGGGGGGGGCGGAAAGAGAAGAATAAAGTGCTTTTACCTGCTCAGTTGGATAATTAAAAGCTGCCTGAAGCACTGCTAACCTTTTTCATTATGGCAGTGTTCATTATAGAGCCAGAAAGAATTAACTACACTGCATTATCAGATATCGAAAAATATTAATAGCAAAAGTGAGAAAGGGAAAGGAGGAATTTGGGGCGAGTTAATTAAACCACACGTCCTCAATGACTTATTAAGTGACTGGTCGAGCTTCCTGGAGCTCGGTGAGTCCCAGAGAGCTTGCAATGTGCCCCTGGCTCCTCAGGAAATGAGTTTTCAGCCCGTGAAGCTGTATTTTTTTTTTTTTTATCCTCTATTGCAAATTTTTCTTTCTTTCTTTCCAAATCTCACCAAGTGTGTCAAGTCTTGGATGGGGACCGTCTTGGAGCCAATAGCAACGGGAGCTCATTGAGAGCTCATAAAGGTCACTACTTCGGAACTGCTTCGCAAGCCAGTTCACTGCATTGTTCGGCAAAACGCTTTCAGCTCTTCTGTAACTGAACAGGTGAGAACAGCTTATAATGAGGTCCCTTTGCTGCTTCTGTAACCAAAGCCCATGAATGAGTTCAAGACAGGCCCGCCTCACCTATCGGATTCCCTTCTACAAGACACAGTGCTACAGCCTGGCACAGTGCATGGGGTTGGGATGGGACCCTGGGGCCTTGAGAGCTGCTTAGAGTAAGTGTGCCACTATTGACTCCAGAAAAATTGGAGCAGCCAATAGTTTCATGGAGCAGTACATGTTAGGGCCCTGCGCAGTGGCAGAAAGTCCTGCCGAGCAAGGTCCATTGTACTAGGAAATCTTTGGGGCATTGAGATGGCATCCTCTGCAGTTTAAATGCTTATTACAGAAAGGCATACCTATGACACCGTTCTCCATGGAGCTCTTTGAATGAGCACAACTGACATGACAGTACGGGGTAAAGATAGTACATGTGCAGAGAAAACATCTTTGATGGCACAGGGAACAAGAAAGGGAATAAAAGCATTTTCATTTAGCAAAAAGCAAAAATTGATGAGGAAGAAAATGTAGTATTGATTTCTTTTTTCTTCCTGCTGGCACTGGGGCTTTCAATGAAGTCATAGAACAACTGGGACTCCAACTTTAGTCCTGCTTCAGCCTAATCTTGTTTTAAGAGTTTAGTTTGCATGATTACTGGAGACAGGAAGAAGGTTCTCTTTTAGCAGAGTGAGGGTATCTTTACTCCAACATGCCATCGTGACAATCAGACATTGTTTGGTTGACTCCCATCCTGCCCTTGACTCTGGGCCATACCTTGGCCTCAGTATGCGCTGCTCAGAAACTCAGCAAACAGTGCCACTTGCCCACGGAAGAGCTTTCTAGGAAGTGGGTGTGAGCGATGGTTTATCAAGCTGCAGCCTAAATGGTTCACAGGGACAGGAAAGCTTCAGCTTATACATGAAAGAAAACGAAAATGGCTACAGGGGCAGGAACAAAATGTTGGGTGCAATTAATAAAGTCTTTGACATGGGCCCAATGCTCATGTCTCTTCCTGACCATTATTAAGAGCTATGTTTGCACAGATAGCTTCTTGCATTTTGCCAGCCCAATGTTTGTTTGTTTTCATTTCTTTTACTGAAGTGTAGTTGATTTACAATGTTATGTTGATTTCTGCTATACAACCAAGTGATTTAGTTATACGTCTACATACATTGTTTTTCATATCCTTTTCCATGATGGTTTATCACAGGATACTGACTGCAGTTTCCTGCAGTATATAGTAGGACCTTGCTGTTTATCCATTCTATATATAATAGCTTGCATATGCTAACCTGAAACGCCCCTTCCATCCCTGCACTACCCCACCGCCCCTTTGGCAACCATCAACCTGTTCTCTATGTCTGTGAATCTGTTTCTGTTTCATGGATAGCTTCATTCATGCCATATTTTATACTCCACGTATAAGTAATATCATAGGGGGTCTGTCTTTCTCTGTTTGACTTACTTCACTTAGTACGAGTGTCTCTAGGCCCATCCATGTTGCTGCCAATGGCGTGATTTCCTTCTTTTTTATCAGCCCACTATTTCTAAGCTACAGGCAATGAAGGCTCAAGATGTTCATCAACAGTGTCTTCTCCCTGTTAAATGAGTTGTGGATGGAAAGTATTGAGAACAGTGCCTGGCACTTAGTAAGCACTCAATAAACATTATTGATTCTTCAACATCCTGTATCTTTATCTGGAACTTTTCATGAACTTTCAATATCTTGAGATACTCTGAAAGAAGAAATCCTAAGATTACACAGAGTAGGATATGAACACTGAATTCTGACAAATTCTTTGGAGGCAGATTTCTGTATGGAATGACACAGGCATATTCCCCATATTGGCAAGAGTCTTAATTTTCTGGTTTCTAATCTATCCTTCGGGGGGTGTGCGGAGTGAAGAAGCTAAGAATCGCTTGTAAGTGATTTCCAGATTTGAGATCAGGGTTAAAGTGAGTCACCTCCGTGGATGTGAGCCATTCCACAGGGTCTCTTGATCACCCTACCTTTTTCTAAGGAATGAACATAAAGATGGACTCCTTTACTCAAAGGTCAAGTGAAATCATTTGGCTTAGGGCTGTGTGAGAAAACTTTAGAATTCAGTGACTTAGAGCTTGAAAGTGAAAGTGAAAGTTTCCCCTTTCCAGTTGTGTCCAGCTCTTTGCGACTCCATGGACTATAGAGTCCATGGAATTCTCCTTGCCAGAACACTGGAGTGGGTAGCCATTCCCTTCTCCAGAGGATCTTCCCAACCCAGGGATGGAACCCAGGGATCTTGAAGGAAGTAGAAAAGAGGCTGCCCAGGGCTCTTCATGACCAGGCAAGGCTTCCAAACACATCATGCTTATTCCCACCTCCTTAACTCAGCTCACTTCCCACAGATCCCTTATCCTTCCTTATATCTTTCAAGTACCATCTTCCAAGTTCAGCACAAGGTCTACAATCCCAGAAAGTCTTCTCTGAGTGAACCGAGTCTTGGTTGACATTTTTCCCTCTTAACTTCCATAGGATTCTCTGAAATGTCCATACCCAACTACTCCAGATTGGTCAGTCTGTAAGTTTAGTCATTCTGGAGAATTTGACAGCTATGATATAAATCTCTTTTCCATCCTGTTGGACTCTGGAATGACCATTATAAGTGCCTCTCTGGTTGGGTCCACTGAAGTCTCACTATCTTTCATTCATGCCATATTTCAGCAAGTATTTTACAGTGTTTTAGTGAGTTATTCAGCTGTTGTCCATTCTATTCATGAGCACTTGGAGGGAAAGCATCATTTATTTATCGTTATATATTTATCATGCCTGGAACAAGCACATTCAATACGTGTTTGTTGGGTCATGGTGAACTGAATTGAATTGAACTGCACTTGTTTTTTTCCATCATAGGACCAAATTCAATACTGGGCAAAGTGTGGGCACATACCAATTATTTGCTGCTGGGCCTAAATTAAACCTCTCAATCCCCCGCTCAGCCCCTTGATACTGTGACTTCATGAGTTTATAATGAAGAAGCACACGGTTTTCCAGGCTTCAGTAAGCTTACTTGGACTTCCCCGGTGGCTCAGTGGTAAAGAATCTACCTGCAATGCAGGAGATACAAGAGACGCAAGTTTGATCCCTGGATCAGGAAGATCCCCTGAAGGAAGGCATGGCAACCCAATCTGGTATTCTTACCTGGAGAATCCCATGGGCAGAGGAGCCTGGCAGGCTATGGTCCACAGGGTTGCAAAGAGTTGGACATAACTGAAGTGCCTGAGCATGCACGCACAAGCTTACTTACCCTAAACCTTTCTGGCCACCCGCCAAGGAGACAACCCTAAATAGTCAATAGCTTCTATTTCCCCTCTCATCTCTATAACTTAATTTACTTCTGTATTCTTGAAACCACATCAGTTCAGTTCAGTTCAGTCGCTCAGTCACGTCCAACTCTTTGCTACCCCGTGAATCGCAGCACGCCAGGCCTCCCTGTTCATCACCAACTCCTGGAGATCACTCAGACTCACGTCCATTGAGTCAGTGACGCCATCCAGCCATCTCATTTTATTTCTCCGCTGACATATTGGGCACCTACTGACCTGGGGAGTTCCTCTTTCAGTATCCTATCATTTTGCCTTTTCATACTGTTCATGGGGTTCTCAAGGCAAGAATACTGAAGTGGTTTGCCATTCCCTTTTACTATCTAAAAAGAAAATACAGATGTGCTTTGCAACTCGAGGTTTCCAGGCATTCTGTACAAGGGAGCTTTCCTCAATTGCCTCATCACCCATGTGAAACATGGAGACAGTCCACTGATACCTACTTCAAGCATGGAAGGTATCGCTCACTTCATTTGTGACTTTGGACAAGCAATAGCCTCTCTGGGCCTCCTGTCTCTTTCTACGAGGTTAAACCAGATCCTCTCCAAGATCATCACCTTCCTGTTCTAATACCAGTTGCCTCTGACACCCTGTGGAAAACCTGGTTGGTTTGCTCACACAGACATTTCTAACTCCTTTCCCTCTTGTCCTCTAACCGCTATTAATGTTGAAAAAAGACAAAAAAAAAACAGACCTATACTTATTCTCTCGGGTGCTCACACAATATGAGCAGACATGTGACGAATTCTCAACAGGGGCTTCCGGGAATTTTCTTTTTTTTTTTCCAAGGTAAAATGGACAGATGTGATGTCCTTTCTTTCTTCTTCCTGTCATGAGTGAGGAGTTGTTAGCTGTGTAATGATAATGAAGTGGCAAGAATGAGGATGAAACATCAACATACCAAGGACAGCAGCATGCCTAATTCCTTGTTAACACATAGACACAGAAATAGTTAATGAAATGATAATACCAAATTAAAAGTGGAACTGCCTTAATTCTTTACATTATTTTGAATGTACAGCTATGGTCCAGATCTGCATGTGACTAGTATGTTTACACTGTGACACACTTCTAGCTAGTTTTTTTTTTTAATTGAAAAGTAACACTTGCACATGCTTAGGAACAATATTTCAGAACTATATGAAGTTGTGGGATCATCTCAGTGAAGGACTCTCTTGTGCCTTCAAGAATTTAAATTCCTATTTAGGCAGGAATTTTGCTGAAAGTTTTGCTGAAAGCCTCTCTGACACATACCAATCTAATTTCTAGTCAAGTGGGTTCATGAGATTAATCACTTGATTCCTTTGGGTCCTCTCCATGAGTATAACTCCAACTTGACCAAGTTCACAGGAACACACACACACACACACAATTTGCAGAGTGCTTTATATCACACAAATTTCCACGTACATTATCACATTTGATTCCTCTATTAGTCCTGTGAGATTTGTGGTTCTATAATTCCCCGTTTTGTACATGAGGAAACTTAAAGAGAGTTCCATGATCTCACTCAAATGCAATGAGCTTCCCAGGTAGCACTAGTGGTAAAGAATCCGCCTGCTAATGCAGGAGACTCAAGAGACACAAGTTCTATCCCTGGGGAGGGAAGATTCCCCTGAAGAAGGATATAGCAATCCACTCCAGAATTCTTGCATGGACAGAGGAGCCTGGTGGGCTATAGTCCATGGGGTCACAAAGAAACAGACATGACTGAGCATGCACGCACTCACCCAAATACAATACTTTTACATAAGTCAATGGCAACTCAGGTTAAAATTGTGCACCCCGTATCATCAACAATGGAAGCTGCCAGCTTTACCCTTTCCCTGTGCTGGGGCTAAGGCTCAGAGTTTTTAGAACCTTAGAGGAAGCTCCAAGGACCATAAAACCCCATGGGAGGCATCATGTCAGAGAGGGTGATTCCCCTGCCCCATGGAGCTCAGCAACCCTCGGTGGGAAGGAAGCAAAGCCTGTCCCCACTCCAGGGCCTGGAGCACAGGTTAACTGCGGAGCTGGACAAATGCAGACTGACGGCGGGCTTACCTTCCCTCTAACCTACGCCTCGGCTAACATGAGTTGTACAGCCAAACCCGGCCTCCTTGGCATGTTGTTCCTTCTCATCAATAAATAACTGCCCGAAACAATTACACTTCAGGAAACTAATCTTATTTTTCTCTTTCCCCCTGAAAGCTACCAAAAATTAAAAGCAAAAATGCTTAAATCAACTGGAGGACTTCTGGGCAGACGTTCCTAAGTGCAATCTGTCTAATGGGAAAGAGCTTTGTGGGGAAGGGCTGTCACTCTGCAGCAACCCTGGGCAGGCCCACCAATAGGTAAAGACAATACACGTTTCCTTCATGAGAGCCTGGCCTTCTGCATATCTCAGGATCCACCTGCCTAACAGATGCAATTTACCTCCTTATTCTAGCTCCTTCTGGAGCTGCAGGCATATGTCATTCTTTTTTTTTTTTTAAGCCAAAATAGTATCATGAAAAGATTGCAACACTTCAAAATCAAGCAGTTCCAAGTTTGAGTCAGAATTGTACCATTTATCAACTTTCATTTAACCATTTTGTATTATTTATCTATTGTCGCATAACAAAATACTCCAAAACTTAAGTGGATTCAGACAACATGCTTTTATTATATTTCCATTTCTGTGGGTCAAGAATCTAGACACAGCTTAGCTAGGCCTCTGCTCAGGGTTCCCCAGGCTGCAATCAGCGTGTCATCTCTCGCATCTCCACCAAAGAGGACGTGCATCAAAGCTCCCTCACGTGATTACTGTCAGGATGCAGTTCCTTCCAAGCTATTGCCTGGAGGCCTCCCTCCGTCCCTTGCCATGTGGACTTTCCCATAAAGCAGCTCACAACAAGGCGGCAGGCTTCCATCAGAATGGACCAGCAGAAGACAAGACGGAAGTGACAGTCTTTTCACGACAATCTCAGAAGTGACACCCCATCACTTCTGCTGTATTCTGTTTGTTAGAAGCAAGTTTCAAGGTACAGTCCACACTCCAGGGACACGTGTTATACAAGGACATGAGTGCCAGGGAGCAGGGATCCTGGAGAGCCACTATGGTAGCTAGCCACAGCATCTCCTGAACCACGGTTTCTTCATCTGTAAGGGAGCATTGTAATAGCTCCCTCAAGGTGGGGAGAAAGAATCAGATGACACAGTGTTGAGAGCAGTGCTTAGAAGAAGGCACGGCACACTGTCAGTGACTTCCAGAAGTTAATTGCCTCACCTCTCCTCAGCCTGTCATGTCTCAGTAATACCTTTAGAGATTTATGTGCAAAGAAGGCTACAAAGTCTCCACTTCCAAGGATGAAGCAAAGGGATGCAGCGAGCAAGTCAGAGGGTCCCAGAAACAAAACTGAAGGCAAGAGGAGCATTTGAGTTCTCTGGATGTGTCAGAGGCAGGTCTTCTCCAAGGAAGATGTTCAGAGGGAGTCTGGCTAAGGGGGCTGAGACCTCAAAGCCTGGATGATGGTGAGGGTTTATAAACAAGGACCAGACTAAGAGCAAACAGCCTCATGACAAGGACCCCTGACTCCCTATCACTAGCCTAGCCCACCGCCCTCCCTAGTGGTATCAGATAACTCTATGAACATTCTAAATTGGAGGTAGGGCCGGGAAGGGGGGTCCAGACATTCCGAGGTCTCCCTTCCCCCAAGGTCAGTGGACTGTGGAGCTGGCTCCGAGCATTGATCACTTACAATTTCCTCCTCTAATTCTCATCAGCTCATTAAAGCTTGACCTTCTGGGCTTCTCTGGCTACTCTGGATGTCCAGCCTGAGAGACCATTATATTTTAAAGGCTGTTAAACTGTCCAATGATATTTTAGCTTCTTTTTTTTTTTTTAACTTGATAGCGAATCATCCATCACCTGTGTAAACTTCTAAGTAAAAACTCGGAAGAAAAAGATGGAGAGTTATATAAAATTATTGTGGGATGAAGCAGTTAAATTTCTCTCTATCAGCTGAGGCGAGGCAAGGCGAGGTGAGATGATGGTCAATTATCTTTTTCCACTCACTGATAAATCGCCCGCACCATTGAGACTGTCAGGGCCTGACTCATGACAAGTAGAGGAGGGTGTCAACGTGACCAGAGGCCCGGGAACATGGAACGGTCTTGCAGATGGCTTTTCAGCTTCTTCCAATCCAAACCTTGACTTCCTGGCCAGGAGTACTAGTCCGGGGCCTGACCA
This sequence comes from Capricornis sumatraensis, assembly GCF_032405125.1. NCBI lineage: Eukaryota > Metazoa > Chordata > Mammalia > Artiodactyla > Bovidae > Capricornis > Capricornis sumatraensis. The sequence goes on along the minus strand of NC_091084.1, from coordinate 28,260,124 downwards.
TGTCCTGGGAGCCCCCCACCCACTTCTGACCACTGCCCCAACTCTATCCTTCCACCCTCTCATTATGCTCAGAAAGCAGCGGCACCCACATGAAACTCTTCACCAAAATCTCTCAAATTGACCTCATTATTTTTCTCTGCCTTTCCTTATCTGACTTAATGGTACCATCACTCACCCAAGTTATTAACTAGAAACTTCATCATAATCCCAAACACCTCCCTTTTCCTCACGTCCCACCCCCCTTGCATCCATCTCTGAGTCTGTTCTGTTGTCTAACACAATGATTTGTCAACTCCGGCCCCTCCTCGCCATCCCTGCTACTGCTGCCTGGTCCAGACCCTCTCATCTCTTCTGTAACCTGTGGGAAAAACCTCTTAAGTCTTTAGTGTTTCCTCACAAACACACGAATACTTGGGGCTGCCCAGGTGGTGCAGCAATGAATCCGCCTGCCAATGCAGGAGACACAGGACAGGCAAGTGAGATCCCTGGGTCGTGAAGATCCCTTGGAGGAGGGCATGGCAACCCACTCCAGTATTCTTGCCTGGGGAATCTCACGGACAGAGGAGCCTGGCAGGCCACAGCCCACAGGGTCACAAAGAGTTGGACACAACTGAGCACAGGACACGACACAAATACCCATGCATACACGCCGCACGCCTTTCAGTGAGCTTTTAAGGCACCTTATGATTGCATCTCCTTTCCACAGACTTCAGGAAAAGGCCGAGACTCCTCACCCAGCATGTGATCTCCTGACACCCTCGTGCCATCACCAGATGGCGGAGTCTGTGGTTTCCCTCACATGCTCTGTCTTATGTCCACGGCTTTGTCAGTGTTTGTTCCCCAAACCGAGTTCTCTCTCCTTCCTTTGTAGTCTAACTGCTCAACTTCTCCCAGTCTTTGAGATTCGGCTGCAAAGCCACCCCCTCCACCAAGTTTCCCTAACTTTCCTCTAGCAGTTAGCCAAGCTCCTCTTTGTGTTCTCACAGAACCATGCAACTCTCCCACTGATTTATGGCTTTGAGGGATATATATCTCCCCGCTCCTGGACTACAGGGTCTCTGAATAAAGATCATGGCTTGTCTTCCAGCACCTAGCACCATTGTTGTCTCAGGGGCCGGTGAGTGTCTGAAAGTGAAAGTCACTCAGTCATGTCTGACTCTTTGTGACCCCATAGACTCTACAGTCCATGGAATTCTCCAGGCAAGAATACGGGAGTGGGTAGCATTTCCCTTCTCCAGAGGATCTTCCCAACCCAGGGATTGAACCCAGGTCTCCCACACTGCGGGCAGATTTTTTTTACCACCTGAGCCACAAGGGAAGCCCAAGAATACTGGAGTGGGTAGCCTATCCCTTCTCCAAGGGATCTTCCCAACTCAGGAATTGAACCAGGGTATCCTGCATTGCACTGATCAGTAAATTGCCAAGGACAGTGGAAGAAGAGAAACCAGATTAAAACATTGCTCTACAATCTATCTGTGGCCTCAGGAAGATTTCTGTGTCTCTGAGCTTCATTCCTTATCCATAAGTGTAATTGATATCTACAACTTATGAGCATGGTAGAAAGAAAATAAATATGCCTTAGGAAATAAATGACTATTAGGAGAATGAGAAAACAGGAGGTGTTTGAGATGAAGCTGAAATTTCTATAATGACTTGGGTGAATGAAAGTACGATAGAGGAGAGAAGAAATGTTAGACCGGAAATAGTGTAGTAAAGAACTCAACACATAGTAGGCATTCAAGTCTCCCTTCCTTTTGGGAGTCTATCAACTGGAGAATAGGAAGAAATAGTGTGTCCCTTACATGTCCACCATCTCATTTCTTTCCATCACTACCAGTCAGTGAGTCAGTTCAGTCACTCAGTCATGTCCGACTCTTTGCAGCCCCATGGACTGCAGCACGCCAGTCCTCCCTGTCCATCACTAGCTCCCGGAGTTTACTCAGATTCATGTCCATTGAGTCAGTGATGCCATCCAACCATCTCATACTCTGTCGTCCCCTTCTCCTCCTGCCTTCAGTCTTTCCCAGCATCAGAGTCTTTTCCAATGACTCAGTTTGTTTCCTTTTAATGACCTGGATGGATGCCAAGGCCTGTGGCTGGGGCAAAAACCCCTCTGTTTGATATTGCCATCCCTGATAGACTCAAACAAACTCATTGAGACATCTGATCATCTCCCAAAGTGACTCTGAACTTGTCTGGCACTGTATCATGTGTACACGCAAACACAGCTGTGCAGGCAGGTAGGGAGGACACGCCATAAGCCAGCCCCTGCCAACATGACGCCGGGGGACCCCTCCTGTGACAGAAGGACGGTGCAGCAGACACACGAGTGACAGTAGCTGATCTTGGACCCCCAGTTTCTGGCCCTGACACAGCTGGACCTGCCCCCAGTTAGGAGTTGCTGCCTGGGGAACAATGTGGGGCAACGTAAGAAGTGCCAGCTGAGAAAGCAGGGCATGGAGGTAGAAGGGTTGGATCAGGCTGGAATGGCCCCATGAGCAGGCAGCAGTGTTCAGAGAGTTCCAACAGTGGAGAAAGAAACTAGGAGGACACAGCCCAGGGCCCAAAGACAGAGAAAAAGCAGGAAGACCAGATAACCCTAAGAGCAGAGAGAACCCATGTGTAACATGGAGTGTCTGGCAAAGAAACAATCCAAATGCAGAATTTGGTGGGCTGAATGGGGCAGAGGATACTTACCTACAGTTGATGCTGAGTCTTTCAGCCTTTTTTTGCAAAACAGACAAGCCCTGCCTGGATTGATGATTTAAAGGCACTGGACTGAACAAGAGAAATGGCAGTACCTTCACCCATGAGGGTAGGTCCCACCACATATAAGCATCCCAATGAGTGTGCGTGTCAGTCTCCACTCAGATCCACAGGCATCAGCAGAGAAACTGGCATAAGAGGATTTTGATTCCTATTGCATTACAGCTTGAGAAAGCAGCTGGGTTTTCTTTTTAAATTTTTTTTTGTATTTATTATTTTATTGATGCATAGTTAATTAACAATATTGTCTTAGCTTCAAGTATACAGTAAAGTGATTCAGTTATATATAATCTCTTTCAGATTATTTTCCATTATCTGGTTACCACAAGACATTGAATATAGGTCCCTGTGCTTTACAATCAGCCCTTATTGTTTATATAGGTTACATACAGTAATTTTATCTGTTAAAACTCAGCAGTGGCCATAGGACTGGAAAAGGTCAGTTTTCATTCCAATCCCAAAGAAAGCCAATGCCAAAGAATGCTCAAACTACCACACAATTGCACTCATCTCACACGCTAGTAAAGTAATGCTCAAAATTCTCTAAGCCAGTCTTCAGCAATACGTGAACTGTGAACTTCCAGATGTTCAAGCTGGTTTTAGAAAAGGCAGAGGAACCAGAGATCAAATTGCCAACATCACTGGATCATGGAAAAAGCAAGAGAGTTCCAGAAAAACTTCTATTTCTGCTTTATTGACTATGCCAAAGCCTTTGACTATGTGGATCACAATAAACTGTGGAAAATTCTGAAAGAGACAGGAATACCAGACCACCTGACCTGCCTCTTGAGAAACCTATATGCAGGTCAGGAAGCAACAGTTAGAACTGGACATGGAACAACAGACTGGTTCCAAATAGGAAAAGGAGTACATGAAGGCTATGTATTGTCACCCTGCTTATTTAATTTATATGCAGAATACATCATGAGAAACCCTGGGCTGGAAGAAGCACAAGCTGGAATCAAGATTGCCGGGAGAAATATCAACAACCTCAGATATGCAGATGACATCACCCTTACGGCAGAAAATTAAGAAGAACTAAAGAGCCTCTTGATGAAAGTGAAAGAAGAGAGTGGAAAAGTTGGCTTAAAGCTCAACATTCAGAAAATTAAGATCATGGCATCCAGTCCCATCACTTCATGGGAAATAGATGGGGAAACAATGGAAACAATGGCTGACTTTATTTTTCTGGGCTCCAAAATTACTGCAGATGGTGACTGCAGCCATGAAATTAAAAGATGCTTACTCCTTGGAAGGAAAGTTATGACTAACCTAGACAGCATATTAAAAAGCAGAGACATTACTTTGCCAACAAAGGTCCGTCTGGTCAAGGCTATAGTTTTTCCAGTGGTCATGAATTGATGTGAGAGTTGGACTACAAAGAAAGCTGAGTGCCAAAGAATTGATGCTTTTGAACTGTGGTGTTGGAGAAGACTCTTGAGAGTCCCTTGGACTGCAAGGAGATCCAACCAGTCCATCCTCAAGGAGATTAGTCCTGGGTGCTCATTGGAGGGACTGATGTTGAAGCTGAAACTCCAATAGTTTAGCCACCTCATGCAGAGAGCTGACTCATCAGAAAAGACTCTGATGCTGGGAAAGATTGAGGGCAGGAGAAGGGGACGACAGAGGAAGAGATGGTTGGATGGCATCACCGATGCAATGGACATGGGTTTGGGTGGACTCCAAGAGTTGGTGATGGACAGGGAGGCCTGGCATGCTGCGGTTCATGGGGTCGCAAAGAGTCAGACTTGACTGAGCAACTGAACTGAACTGAACCCCATACTGTTAATTTATCCCTCCCCCTCCTTTTCCTTATGATAACCATAAGCTTGCTTCCTATGTTTGTAAGTATATTGGTGCTTTGTAACCAAATACATTTGTAATTTTTTAGATTCCATATATAAGTGACATCATATGCTATTTGTCTTTTTCTGTCTGACTTCACTTGGTATGATAATCTCTGAGTTCATCCATGTTGCTACAAATGACAACATTTCATTCTTTTTTATGGCTGAGTAGTATTCCATTGTATGTATATGTGTGCGTATATTATATATATAGAAGGCAATGGCACCCCACCCCAGTACTCTTGCCTGGAGAATCCCATGGATGGAGGAGCCTGGTAGGCTGCAGTCCATGGTGTCGTGAAGAGTCGGACACGACTGAGCGACTTCACTTTCACTTTTCACTCTCATGCACTGGAGAAGGAAATGGCAACCCACTCTATCTTATATCTTCATCCTTCCATCTGTTGATGGACACTTAGATTATTTCCATGTCTTGCCTATTGAAAATAGTGCAGCTAGATTTTCTTATACCTCGTGTCACTGCCCCATCACATCTTGTCTACTAACTCTTAGGTAAGCAGAGGGCTAGAAAATAACATATAATTCATCTCATTTTACAGATAAAACAAAGTTTCTAGAAAGATTAAATGACTGCTCAAGCTATTATGACTAGTTTTTGATAGAGAAAGAACTGGAATTCATTCTTCTAATATTCAGTAGAAATTTCTCCCCACCCTACCAATCAGTCAACCATATGTCAATGGGAATCCACTGGAGACTGGAACTTAACTTTGGGGGGGAAATATACCTTTGTTTGGAAAAAAGTCATCAAAAGAAACATTTTACCAATGCAAATTTAATACAAGGACACATTAAGATTCTTGAAGAAGAACTGGGACCTATAAGGTAACCCAAAATGTTGATGCTTCCAATTGAGCCTTCAAGTTTATTTACATACATTTATAGTAATTATACATTTATAGTAATTGATTACATTTATAGTAATTGATTACGTTTATGGTAATTTAATTTACCCTAACCATTTCCCTACATATTTTGCTAGAAAATTTTTCTTTGTCTAAATCTAAATTTCAAAAGAGAAATGCCTGAAAATTCCTGTTTGTGTCCTTATGGAATGATTTGCTCCTCAAGGATTAAGTATGGAGACTGAAAGTAGGAAAGCATAGACTTCCAATTTGAAGTGAAGGATAGAACTGGACTAAATCTAATACAACACAACTTAGACTAAACTGGTTGTGTCAACATATGGCATTATATAATACTGAACAAAATGGACTTTGGTTATTGCCTTGTGGAACCACTGTATTGGTGCTTGGGATTATGTAGACAGAGGCAACCTTGTGGATTTCTTCTGAAAGTCAATCTTGGGATAAGAAAAAAAAAAAAAGACTCAAGTGGAAGAGAAAATTCGTCCTTTACCATTTGAAAAATCAGAGTCAGTTGGTCTGGAATCAGGAAAGATGGGAAAGACATGCACCTTCCAGGGAAACAGAACAGCAGCTTGTCAGGAGTCTAGCCGAGAACAGTGCTATGAAGTTTGGTTCATGCTCATGGATTCTGAGGACAACCAATGCTAGAAGCAATGAACTGCTATTATTCAGGGGACCCTGAATTTTTGCTTTCGTCAGTTGCCCACATATCGTAAAGGCCATCCCACTACCTTGCCCTGTGAGTTTCCTTCAGTGTGGTGGCTTACTCCATCAAGCCAGCAAGGGAAATCTCTCTCCCAGGGGACACCTTATTGTTGTTGTTCAGTTGCTCAGTCATGTCTAACTCTTTGTGACCCCATGGACTACAGCATTGCCAGGCTTCCCTATCCTTTACTATCTCCCAGAGTTTGCTCAAATTCATGTCCATTGAGTTGGTGATGCCACCCAACCATCTCATCCTCTGTCACTCTCTTTTCCTCCTGCCCTCAATCTTTGCCAGCATCAAGGTCTTTCCCAATGAGTCAGCTCTTTGCATCCGGTGGCCAAAGTATTGGAGTTTAGATTCAGCATCAGTCCTTCCAATGAATACTCAGGGTTGATTTCCTTTAGGATTGACTTGTTTGATCTCCTTGCCATCCAAGGGACTCTCAAGAGTCTTCTCCAACACCACAGTTCAAAAGCATCAATTTTTTGGCACTCAGCCTTCTTTATGGTCCAGCTATCACATCCATACATGATTACTGGAAAAACCATATCTTCGACTATACAGACCTGTGTCAGCAAAGTGGTGTCTCTGCTTTCTAATACACTGTCTAGGTTTACCATAGCTTTTCTTCCATGGGGACAGCTTAGCTTCTCTTTTAAGAGCTTTTACCTATTGAATTTAGAACCACTCCCTTCTGATTAACTCCCAATCCACTGATTTGTAACCTTAATTACTTCTGCAAAATCCCTTCACCTTTATCGTGTTCCACTGACCAGAAGCAAGTCACAGGTCCTGCTCATGTTTAAGGGAAAAGGATCATACAGAGCATAAGCCTGAAGGGGTGGGTATCATGGGGCCACCCTAGGGTATATCTGCACAGGGACTTGGAACCAATGAGATGGGTAGGGAGTAAGGCTTTGATCTCCTTCTTAACATGCATATTCTCCCACATCTCACCTTTTCTCATCTTCCTACACACAGGTCACAAGATTTCTTGTCTCCTCCATGTAGTAAGCTCACCAGGGCAGGCCAGCAGTCTCTCCATTTTCTACCTACGACTAGGAAATTTCAATCCAGGAGGGAAGGAAAGAAAACTCATGTTCCAAACTTCATTAAGCCTCAGATCCAAACTTTATTTTCCTATTCAACTTTACCACCCACAAAACCGATATATTGATCCCTGATTCCTTTCCACTGGTTTCAGAACTCAGAGAGGAAAGTTCTGATTTATTAGAGTCTGGAACACCACTTGTTATTCTGAGGTCTGGCACCAAAGTCGTGAAAACCATTCTCAGTTAGACAGCCACCCTAAGATGCACCTCCCCTACGCCCTGACAATTTGGATGTAGAGGAAACAGATAAAGGTTTTGCTAGTTGCAGGCACCTGACACTTAGGACACTTTAATATAAGGGAGGAAAAGCACAAAGCGTGTCACTTGTCTTGGAGATTTAAAGGCTCCTTTACACCTCATTTTCACCCTGATTTTGGAAAGGGTATAGCTGCTACAGCAAACAGCTAAGGTATTTATTAATGTAAGAAGGCCTTTTCCTCCATATCCCATCCAACCATAAATTCCCTCCATCTCTGTTTGTTTGTGTGTTTTTTTGATCCCTCCACCTCTTCTTACAATAGGGAGGACTAGGCGGTGTGTGGTGGCCACAAGCACTCCTGCGTCTGTCACAACTCCAATACCCTCTAACGTTTCCTGGGGCCACAATCTCAACCCATCACCCCGTCCCACAAGTCAGGAACAGGTTAACTGAGAATGAGGCAGTTCAGACTCTAAACCTGCATCACTATTCCCCAACCAGGAAGAAGCAAATTCACAAGAGCCACCACATACAAGCATTCTGAAGAGAAACTGAAGCACAAAGAAGCTGAGTAACTGTCTCAGAACACACAGGAGTCGGCACCCAAGTGGAGAGTTGGATTTGTTTGTTTGTAGCTCCTGACACCACGTAGCTCCCTTAATACAGAGCTGAGGTGTTCAACCCCCCACATGCTTAACATCTCCTGAGAGACGGGCTGCTGATGTAAATAAACCAGGAACCCAGGGGCTCTTGGGGGGTCAGCTCCTGGGACACTTTAGTTAAGGCGGTTAATAACCACAGCAACATGATTTATTACTTAGCACTCGAAGGGAACCGGCTGTCACTGCAGTACCTCCTGCCCCAGTCCAGCTCCTTCATTTGCGTAGGTAATGGTCATGTTATTAACAGCTCATTAGTGTCAGGCCCAGGTGACCAGAAAGACAGACTCAGTGGACCAGAGGGAAAGAGCCTCTTGCATTTCAAAGGAAACCCTATCAAGAGTCGTATTCCAGGCCCAAGAAGGGGCTGGTATGACCCAGACATGGCTGGGGAGGGTTCTAAATGAGGAGGACGCTTTCTCAGTGACAAGGTATAACTCCAAATAGCATTGCGTGCATGCACGCTCTGTCACTCAGTCGTGTCTGACTCTCTGTAACACCATAGACTGTAGCCCGCCAGGCTCCTCTGTCCATGGGATTCTCCAGGCAAGAATACTGGAGTAGGTTGCCATTTCCTTCTCCAGGGGCTCTTTCCAACCCAGGAATCGAACCTGCATGTCCTGCACTTACTGCATCTGCAGGCAGATTCTTTTCTACTGAGCCACCTGGGAAACCCTCCTGCTGCTGCAGCTGCTAAGTTCAGTCGTGTCCGACTCTGTGCGACCCCAAAGACGGCAGCCCACCAGGCTCCCCCGTCCCTGGGATTCTCCAGGCAAGAACACTGGAGTGGGTTGCCATCTCCTTCTCCAGATAAAACCTAGGGAAATTCAAATAAACTGTGAACTTCATAATAAAAATTTGTTAATATTGGGCCATTAATTGTAACAAATGCACCGTACTAATAGAAGATGTTAATAATAGAAGTAACCAGGTGTGGGTTATGTGAGATCTCCCTGAACCATCTTTTGTGTAAATCTAAAACTGCTCTAAAATAAACAGCTTGGTTTTATAACTCTCTTACTATATGTGATACAGTCCAGCCCAAGCCTTGTTATTGTTCAATCAGTGTTGGTCCTCGATGCCTTAGTAAGGTAGGGAGAATAGATATCTTTACCTTTTCTTTACAAATGAAATAACTGAGATCTAGAGAAATTAAGTGACTTGCCCATGATCACATAGCTATTAAGTGTAAGAGATTAGTTTCATTCTCAGGCCTTTCAACTTAAAATGAATGTTATCATCTCAGAGAGAACAAGGATAAAGGAAAAAGACAGTGCAGGTTTCTCTCTAACAGCCAGAGCAGTTGGCAGTAGGGGCTGTTGATAGGGACAGATGAAAGGTCAAGGTCAGCCAGCAGTTGATGGTCATTCTTACAGGTCTCATATTATGAAGCATTAGAGTGAGAAAAAAAATTCTATGTATCCCTCTTTCTTTCTCATCCTTTCCCAAACCTCCCCCACATCCTACATGTGGAAACACAATCCAGAATACTTGTGGAAGTATTTTTGTTGACCCAGAAAAGAAACTGACATGATGACCTTTCATCCTCTTTCTCTTTACTTGACTGCAAAACCTCATCCCGCAGAATGTCAGTAACAGAAAAGAAGTGGTCCAGGTTTGCACAAAATGAGTCAATGGGCAATGAGGACCCTAAATCTAGCTCCATGTCAGCCTCTCATACTTTCCTCCAGCCCCTGCTGTTTTCTAATCCATCTAGAAGCAAACAGGAGAGACTCGGCTGTGAGCAAGTTTGGAGACGTGGAGAGAGACATTGGTGACTAGGCCCTGCTGTTGCCCAAAGAAGAAAATGATGTAAGAGGAAGAAAAGAGACTGACTGTACGTGAGGCAAATACACTGCAATGCTCCTGATTTTGACCCAAATCCAAACCAGTTGTTGGCTTTGGGACAGGTCATTTTCATCTCTCTGTGACCCAATTTCCTCTTCTGGACAATGACAGATGTGGAGGAGCCAGTCTCTAAGCTGCCTCTGAACTTGGGCCTTCTGAGGCCTAGCTCACGATCACAGATCTCATTCTGCTGATTAGGCTGGGCTCTCCTGGACTGGAAGAGAAGCCGATGAAAATGCAATCAGAGGGTGATAGACACACTGAATCAAAGTCATAATGTGCTTATTTTGATGAGGGGGAAAGTCCCTGGTCCCTTCTCTACAAGAAGAAAATGTTCAAGTAACCATGAAACTCACCACAGATTATTCAACAAATGCCCACTGCCTTTATTATGCTATACTGCACAGAGGATTGGAGACGAAAGGGGTATTGGGGACGTCAAAGAGGCATAATCAATTTTTTAAGAGCTTACAAGCTCCCCCCATACAACCCAACCCAAGAATTACAAATATCAAACTGTCTGCTGTGTCCTATACGTAAATATTTTGTAATGAAGATGTACGTGAAGGTGGGGGAGGGGAGGATTGGGAATCTGGGATTGGAGAAGTAAACTGCTATATATGGAACGGGTAAACAGCAAGGCCCTTCTGTATGGCACAGGGCTTCCCCTGGTGGCTTAGAAGGCAAATAATCCACCCGCAACGTAGGAGACCCAGGTTCGATCCCTGGGTTGGGAAGATCCCCTGGAGAAAAGAACGGCATCCCACTCTAGTATTCTTGCCCGGAGAACTCCATGGACAGAAGATCCTGCTGGGCTACAGTTCTTGGAGTTTGAAAGAGTCGAACATGACTAAACAACTAACACTTTCACATGCTAGGGAATATCAATATAAATACATACTCAATATCCTGTGATAAACCATAATGGGAAAGACTATGAAAAAAGATATACATACATATATGTATAAGATATTTTGTGTCTATACAGTACATATACACAACTAAGTCACTTTGGTGGATAGCAGAAATTAACACAACATTGTAAATCAACTACATCTCAATAAAATCTTAAAAAGATGGACATGAGAGTACACATGTGAGCGTATGTGCTTGGATGGTTGTGTGCACAGTCCTCCTGCCCTGACTCACGCAGTATCTCCACTTGCCTTATCATGAATAATCTCCTGGAGGAAGTAAGCCCTGCGAGATGAGCATTTATCCTCTGGGATGCACTCAAGCCGAGTGAGGCCTGAAGCTGCAGGAGATCTGAATATCTGATGACGTCTTCATCAGATCTTGGCCTGGGGAGCTCGGGGTCAACTGATAGTGGTGGGGGCCTGGGGGGGGGGGTCCCCTGCTCTGCTCTGTGTCCCTCCCTGAACATGCTTTCCTCCTTACTTTCTATTCCTCCCCCAACCCTGCTGCCTGCATGCATTTCCCTCCTCTTCTGGCTACATACTGCCATGTCCCAGACTCTCCTAAGGGCAACAAATGACTCCTATCATTTTTAAAATGTAATCAACTGCATTTGATCCAGCAGGTGCTTTTGTGAGTATGAGTTTAAAAAAAAAAAAAGCAGATTGAAAAAAGTGGATAAAATATAAATTAAAAAAGAAGAATGGGTCTGGTTACAATCAATAACCCCAGAATTATTGACTCCTCTTCCCATTACACTGTGATGCCTCTGTAATCTTGCTGGCAGATTCTATAAAGGACGCATCTGTGCAAGATGAGATGTCCATTGTCAAAAGTTATAATTCTCTCCAACACAACTCCCATAACAGCAGTCGGGCAGTTTCTGCAGAGCGATCTGGTGTCTGGGAACCACATGACATCACTCTCTAAAACCCATTTTGTGTCTCTGCCCTGGGCCCTCTCTGTCCTCAGCAAGTTGGCAAGAGGAAAGGAAGCAGAACCAGAAGCTGCACCTTGGCCCAGTCTGGTGTCCTGAGTTCATGCATTTCAGGCTCTCCTTGGCCCTTCCAAAGCCCATTTTGGAGAGGCATATGCCTCTACCCTTAGTAGGATGAAGTCCTACTGGAAACGACTGGATTATGCACTGAGAAAAAGCTGAAGCTAATCTCTATTTCCCTGTACAAATTCTGCACATGAGACTGTGGCTCAAAAGAACAATTTGGCTGAGGGGCAGAGTTTGGAGTTGGTTACCATAGGTTGCTCCAGGGCAGGTGAGAGCAGGTCATAGTCATATATCAACTAGGAGAAGTAATTCGCCAGTACAAGGACCCAGGAAGCCAGACCCCTTGACAGGAGGGCCCCAGACCCACCAGGAGTCAAAGAGAATCTCCAACTGGGAGCCACAGACCCCGGCAGGCAGCCGCTGGCCCAAGGGGTCCTTTGGCACTCCATGTTGACTCCCCAGGAGACGGTGTGGCCGAATGTGAAGGGTACTGGTCTGGGAGCTGTGTGACCTTGACAAAAACCACCTCTCTGAGCCTCAGCATCCTCACTGCAGAGGAGAGTGTTGATGGGACAACCTCACAGGCCCTTCCAACTATGTGATGAGTGACTGTCTCTCCTTCGATGCTGGGTGGCCGTAGGAGCTGGAACTTCCATCACCTCTCAGCCTTCCCAGCCTGCTGGCTGATGCCCTCGTTCTGACTCCAGGAAGAGCCCCCTTCTTCTCCCCAGAGGGGTTGGGGAGTCCCCCTGCTGAAGCAGGACACTGGAAAGTCTGGGTGGGCCCTGCCCTCAGGGACGCTCTGTCCAAACGGCAAGCAAAGCTCTGCTGGTTTTGATGATGAAGATTTACAGCCAGAAGTGAGTTTCCCTGGCAATATTGTCTGCTGCCTTTATGAGCAGCAATTACATAGCATTTGGTACCTGGGAAGGCAACCGGCGAGAGCTGAAATGGTGAAATGCTCTATCACTCCAAGGAGCACAACGCCTTTGGTAATAAATATTGACGTTCATTAAGACAAAGCCAGAATTCAATCTGTTCCGGGGAATTCTCTGCTTCCGGCCTCCAGAATGGCCCTTATTTACAAGATGTCCCTGAGGGAATGAGACAGGCTGGCTCACCTTGCTCCCCAAGATACATTTTATTCCACCGACTTGTCCTGGGCAAACGTGCATCTGACAAGCCAATTTGAAAATGAATTTGGTGCATTGTTTGAGTTGATTATTTATTCTGAAAATGAATGCCTGCTCTGGTCAGGCTGACAGCTCTCAGGATGAGAGAACCCATGCTCCCAGCTCCCATTCCTTCCTTCTTCCCCAAGCAAAGGGGCACAGAATCCAGAGACCCAACTCTCCCAGCACTGGGGCAGGTGGGCCCCTCCAGCCTCACTCACCAGTACCCAGCCCAGCCTATGTTCATGCTGCTGGGGGAAAGCCAGTGTGCAGAGCCCAGGCTTGTGCCTGGGAGAAGTGGCATGGTGTGAAAGCTGGGCAGAGGGAGGGGGTGTCTACCCGCTCTACCCTCCTAGATGGTTTGATTGGACAAACACTTGACTCCCCCTGCCTGGAATCATCATGAGGTCCCCAGGAGAGACCCAGGGACAGGGTGTGGAGAAGGGAGGGTCTTTCTACACCATTTAACTTCCAGTCTCCCTGTTCCTTACTTTCATCATTGCCTCTAGACCTCCATCGTATCAAGATGATACCTTGGCGAATTTCACTCAAAGGTAACATTTTAGAAGGATGAGCTGAGAGGGCACCCCTTCTGTCCCTTCTCCTCCAGGTGTGCTTCCCAGAACTCTCAGGGATCCTGGCTTTCTAGTATAGTCCTGGAAGACTTCCTGTAAAAAGAAGACTGTGAGGCAAGGATGTAGCAAGCATGTTTGGGAGACTCTGTGCTGCTTGTGGCTAAAACCTCCCTGAGGGGAGTTAAGGTCATAGAATGCAAGGCTAAGAAGCCTGGACTCAAAATTTGCCAAGGTAATTAGGTAGCTTTTGCTCAGTGGCTTTCAAGTTACTTCAAGATCATGAGACTGTTTGTTCTAATGTACATTTTTCCAGAGCCTCAATGTGCAATGTAGATAAAAGTGAAGCTATTACAATTAAACAGATGGAAGACCCAGAGATCTACCCTTTTCCCTCACTCAGAATCTGGTCCCATTAATATCAGGATCACTTGAGCTCTTTGTTGAAAATGCAGGCTTCTAGCACCCTTCACCAGACCCACTGATTCATATCCTCTAGAGGTGGTGCCCTGGAATATGCATTTCTTTGTACCACTCTTGGTGGTTGGCAAAGTGCATGGAAGTTTGAGCATCATACTCCCTGGCTTGGCAGGACAGAGGATAAAAACAGATGTATACCTGACTGGCAGGGAAATCCTCCCCTTGGCTTGACTGTATCATGACCTGTGTTACCCACCTCCCTGCCACACACTGGTGAGTGTGTTCCAGGGCCTCATGTAGCTGTTCACGGTGCTGAATCTGGAAAGGCAAGGAGAAGAGGGAACAACAGTTATGAAAACCCCACCAACCCCTTAAACCCACACCACTGCTCAGGGCCTCTGTGACACTAGACACCACAGGCTCTGAAAGCACATGTTTTTAAAGCACCTTGAAATCTACACGCCCACTCCCAACTCCTAGTGTGAAAAGGGTCATCCATTTCACAGCCCAGCTGCAAATAGTTCAGGAGGTTGAAATCAAAGAACCTCAAACCAAAGCTCTTCAGAGATCTACTCTCTATCGAGTAGGTGGGGTGGGGGGGCGGGGGTGGCCAGGCAGATCCAAGGGGCCCACACTCAGGGGTGCAGCATGGCTGGAGAGCCATTTTTCCAGAGCACCAATCTCCAAGCCAGAGCCTGCATAACCCCCACCTGCAAAGGGGCAGCTCCTACCCGCTCTGTCATGTCATTACTCTTCTTTACAGATGGAGGGTGAGGGGAAGCGGCCCTGAGCAATTAAGTGTCTAGCCTAAGGTCACGGAGCAAGTCAGCTCAGGCCCTCAGAAAGCACCAAGTCCTCCTGTGGATTCAGGCAGCGAGTGGGCAACGTGCCCTCGGGCATCTGCCTCACGGCACCTTCATCTTGCCTGCCTCAGCAGCCCGGGCTGGCTTTGCCGCTGCTCCCACACGGCTCAGCCAGCCCATCACTGCCCTGATCTAAGCCTCCCCTGCCACCCCCAGCCTGGGGCCTCTGGAAATCAGGAGACACCTGCCCAGGTAGGTGATGGCTGTCACGAAGAGAGCCCAGAGAGGAGGAGGAGGAAGAGGGGAAGCCACAGTATTCGGTTTCATCTTTACTTCTCAGCCCACTAATTGGGGCAGTGATGGGAATGTGAGAAATACAGGCAGAGTCTCACTAGGATGACAGGACAGCTGTAAGCCCAGTAGCTGGGGTGTCGTTGGACAGCCTGTTGTTTGGAACTGACCCCCCAGCACCATCACCTACCGCCATCAGTCCTCCTCCTTTTGAGAAACCACTTCCCTGCCACATCAGCTGTGTAATTCTAATGGGCTGTTGATAACCCCAAAGAGCAGAGATGGTGTGCAATCCAGGTCCAGCCAATTACAGCTCCTCATGCCCTTGGGCATAGCGATGGTTTAAGGACAGGCCTCGGACCACGTCTGGCCTCGGACCATGTCTGGCCACTGTTCTTCCCTGGGATTTCTTCCAGTCCAAGTATTGTGGAGGAGGGTGTAGCTAGAGATGGGAAACTTCCCTGACACCTAAAAAAGACCTCTCTGCAGCAGGAAATAACATAGCCAAGCAGAGACAGGTAGGGTGTAGACATAGAGAAAAAGAATCCTGGTGACACTGTCTGAGTTCCTTAATCCAGTAGAAGCTGAGGTTCTCAGACACATGTGCCAGTAAATTCCCTTTGTTAAAATAATATAATTCAAACTGAGTTTCGTTACTTGCATCCAAACAGTCCTAATACATATAATGAGCGAGAACCATAGGGCCGGCGGTCAAACATAAAACGAGCTGCTGAAGTTGGCATTGAACTGACCACAGAGGATAGCAGACAGCAGGCCTAGAAGAAACTGATTCTGAGCTGCACCTGCTTTTATTACTTGGGTGATGGGATTTCTTGCTCCTTGAGGTTTCACCAAAGGTCAGTAGCCCCAAGGGCTCTCTTGTGCCCTGTGGAATTGGAAGAGGGAGTGGGTAAGTCTAGCCAAGAGCCAGCCATGGAAGGAACAGGGACGGCGGAGCCTGGTGGGCTGCCCTCTATGGGGTCGCACAGTTAGAGCCAAAAAAAAAAGGGGGGTGGGAGAGAAATCTTCAAAAATGGTGCATAAGGATTGAAAACCCCTACTCTAATTTGAGGCCTGATGAATGGAACTGAAATAACACTCCGCTGCTCATTGAAACTGCTCTTTCCAAGGTCAACAATGACAATCTAACTGCTTAATCCTACAGCACAACATCAGCTGCAATGTGTCCCCACCTGTCTACAATCCTAGAGCATAATTCTCAGTACTTCCTTTCTTATTTTTAAAAATATTTTATTTATTTTTAAAAAATATTTATTTATTTCCCTGGTGGCTCTGCCTGAAGAGCAGAAAGTGCCTGCGATGCAGGAGACCTGAGTTCAATCCCTGGGTTGGAAAGATCCCCTGGAAGAAGGCATGGCAACCCACTCCAGTATTCCTGCCTGGAGAATCCTATGGACAGAGGAGCCTGGCTGGCTGCAGTCCATGGGTCACAAAGAGTCGAACATGACTGAGTGAGTAACATACACACATACATTTATTTATTATTTGGTCTTAGTTGCAACATGTGGGATCTCTAATTGTGACATAAGAACTCTTCCTTGTGGCATTCAGGATCTTTGATCTCAGTTACAACATGTGAGATCTTTAGTTGTGGCATATGGGATCCAATTCCCTGTTCAGGGATCGAACCTGGACCCCCTGAATTGGGAATGGAGAGTCTTAACCTCTGGACCACCAGGGAAGTCCCAGTGTGTCCTTCCTTAAAAGCCCCTCTCCCTTGAATTCCACACTCTGTGCTAACTTAATCCCCACAGTGCCAGGACCATTCTTGTGTCTCCAAGGATGGCTGGTTTTTCTTCTCCCAACACTAACGTATAGGCACTGCTCCAGATCCTCCACTTTTCACTTTCATGCACTGGAGAAGGAAATGGCAACCCACTCCAGTGTTCTTGCTTGGAGAATCCCAGGGACGGCGGAGCCTGGTGGGCTGCCATCTATGGGGTCGCACAGAGTCGGACACGACTGAAGCAACTTAGTAGCCAGATCCTCCCTTCCAGCCTACATTTCTGCAGAAGCCACTCCTTCTGGGCCAGAATTGCTAGCCCTGGTCCCTCTTGAAAGCACCGATTCCCACTCCTAATTCAAAGACTCATCACCTTTTATCACATCCAGAGCCTGCCCAGAATTTCTCGGTACAGAGAGTGGACCCACAGCTCCCCCAGTAACTCAGGTTCCAAACTTGAGAGCCAACAAAGACTCTTTTCTTCCCTTCTCCCTGCACAGCAGGTCATCCTGGTCCGTAATTTCTTCCGTGAATGTCACAACCTTCTTCCCAGGCTCTTTATTTCTCACTGTTAGTTCCTTAATGTCTTTATCACCTTGTACCTAGACTTTTGCAACAATCTTTTCTTTGCTCTAGTCAAACATTTTATTCAACAAGCATTTACAGTACAGGGTGCCTTTTATAGACCAAACCCTGTGCAATCTTCACATTCTCTAATTCATTCCAAACACTATAACCAAATTCATCTTCCTCAAGTACTACTTTGATCACATCATCCTGGGGTGCTAAAGCCTTCAGTGGCTCCCCATTGCCCACTAAGTACAACTCCCGTTCATCAGTCTGTCATTCAAAGTCCTCCATAATTTGTCCCCAACCTACCTTTCTGGCCTTATTCCCTACTATTTCCTCTACATAGGCCTTATACTCCAGTCAACCTGATCTATTTATTTTTCCTTAAACAAGCATTGCAATTTTCCACTTCTGAGTTTTTGCCTACTCCATTTCCTCTGCATGAAAGTGCCCCCCACCTGTCCTGTGTCTGCTCTTATTCATGTCTCAGAGCTCAGTTCAAACATGATCACCATCTCCTCTTAACACACCTGCCAGAAGTGATTGCTCCACCCTTTAGAATCCTGTTTTTAGCATTTGGATTTGATGCTTTGCATTGTGGATCAGTGACCTGTGTTCTGATTCCCCATCATCAGAGTTCTTACCTGAAACATCTGTATGAGAATCACAAAGGGGCTCGCTAGAAATACAGGCTCTGGGTACTCCCCTGAAGGTCTAGTGGTTAAGACCCTGTGCTTCCAGTTCAGGGCATACAGGTTTGATCCCTGGTCAGGGAAGCCAAGATCCCATATGCCATGTGGCATGGCAAAAAACCAAAACAGGCTCTGGCACCATGCCCAGAGAACCCACATTTTCAGCATGTACCCCAGTGACTTGTGCACCCAGATCTGACAGCAGCAGCCCTGTGAGACTGTAATTTCCTCAAGGGTAGGGACCACATCTTACCTGGCTGCATAAACATCAATGCACCTGGAAACTCAAGTGGAAGGGAAGCTCCAAGATCACTGTGTTCAAACACCAGTCCAGTGCTTGACTATCCTCTCAACATCCCTACTAAGTTAAAATTTACTAAACTTTTCTAACAGCATGAGTTTTCATAAAGAACGTTCATCAGTGTTTAGTCTAAGATTACTGTGGAGAGCCTATTTTATTAGGAGAACCTAGGTCAAGACACAGAAAAAATCTGTCTCTAATATTGGTACCTTAATGTTGTAGTTTTCACGAGAAACTCAGATTCATTTTTGTCTCCTGGATACTGAATTCTGTAATTAATTTCATTCCCTTTTTGTGTTGACCATCGGATACCCGTGGTAAAATCCATGACCACCACCAACAGATAGATGGGACTTCATGATCCCACAGGGAACCTCACGTTGGTCTCATCACCTTCTCCTAACCTTGTTTTACTTTTTATCTTCTTCTTTTTTCAAACCAATTTTTTGTTTATTTTATCTTGCCATATCATTTGCATCTTTGCAAACTGTTTTAAATCCTTTGGTAAGAAGACAAGTTACAAATAAATAAGATAAATTCCTGAATCTATGGATGTGCAAATGCTTTGTGATTATTTTTTTTTTTAAGATGAGGAGAGAAATTGGGTTGAACGATGAGTCCTTGGATTGGCACTTCTGATAGAAAGCAGGGCCAGAAAGAATATATGGAGTAAGTGATGCTCTAAGGTCAGAGTTGTAAAATATTAGGACTTGCAGAGAAAACATGGATTCAGAAAGGATGGTGAAGTTTTAGAACAGGAAGAAATGAGAGTGGTTTTAGAGTATAGTCATAAAAGGCAGAAGGCAAGGAAAAGCTTTTAGAGCAGGAAGAAGTAGGTAAAACAGGGGCAGTTACAGAGAACTAACTGTGGGGTCTTTATACCCAGAGAACGGAGGTCCTAATGCAGTGTAATTCTGAGACTCCAGTACAGAAGGATGCCTGGTGGGTTCAGAAGGCTGTGTGGAGGAATGAACTTAGGGTCCAGGGAAAAAAGACCTTACCTTCCCAATGATTAAGAAAACAAAAGGAATGCTTCTGGGCTAGAATTGGAGGTTGAAATAAGAGTAAACAAGAAGGAGAGTCAGAAACAGTAATAGGAATCTGCCCCATATTGAAGGCATGCCAAGCGAATTGAATACGTGTGCCTGTAACTTTGGTATATTGAGGTCCATCTCAGCATAATTATAAACTGTGTGAAGTTGAAGTACTAGAATAGAGGTGGAGAGAGGGAGCAAAGCAGTTATAGGAGAAACTTTTTTTTAATTGAAATATAGTTGATTTACAATACTGTGCTAGTTTCAGGGGTATAGTGAAACAATTCATATATATATGCCATGCTGAGTCACTCAGTCATTTCTGACTATTTGTGATCCTTTGGACTGTAGCCCACCAGGCTCCTCTGTCCATGGGATTTCCCTGGCAAGAATACTGGAGTGGGTTGTCATTTTCCTCTTCCAGGGAATCTTCCTGACCTAGGGGTTAAAACCATGTCTCCTGCATTGTAAATATATTTTGCAGATAATTTTCCTTTATAAGTTATTATAAGATATTGACTATAGTTCCCTGTGCTGTACAGTAATTCCTTGCTGCTTGTCTATTTTATGTATAGTAGTTTGTTAATTCCATCTCTCCTTCTCCCTTTCTTAGGAGAAAGTCTTGACTTCAGAAGGGCAGAGAGTGTCAGACTATCACCTGTGTAGCATGGAAGATGCCTGGGCCCATGGCCTACACTCCCACAGATACTGGTAACTGCTAAACACCTTTGGGCTGCCCCAACTCAAGATCACAACACTTCAAGCAGGCACCTCAGCGGGTATAAACTAGTCTTCATAAGAGTATCTGATTCCAGCTCACAATCCAGGGCCCCAAAATATCATCAAACATAAGAAAAAAGAAAAATATTTATTGAATGGTTGCTCCTTTTTTCATTCAATACTTATTGAATATTTAATGATTACTGAGCACTGCAGTAGGGAATGGAGATATAAAAGATACTAACACATATGTCTTGCCCTTAATAAGCTCCAAGCTTAGGGAGAAAATCTACATGTAAATAAAGTATTACAATGTGTGGTATGATTAATGCCAGAGTTATACAAAATGCTACAGTATAGATAAAATCACAGAGGATGGAACAACTAACCCTGCCCTGGGAAGGTAGAGAAAGGGGGCATTTTTAACCAGGGTTTTGAAGGATGAGTAGGAGTTGTACAGATAGAACAGAGGGAACAGCAAACACCAAGGTACAAAGGCCTTAAAAAGAAGGGGATGTTTTTGAAACTCTGAGAAGTCTGAAATGATTAGAATAGTGTGGAATAAGAATAGCAGGAGATTTGACCAACTTTGGAGCTGGACTGTGATATTTCCTAATATGATATCTGAGAGTTTAGACTGTCTTTCAGGCAGAACAGTAATCGCAGACATGTTAAAAAAAAAAAGTGACCCTCGAGTAATTAGCATCACCTGCTGGGAAATTTCCAGGATTCTGATATCTCAGAGGGGCGGGTGGGCGGGCGGGGTCCACCTTGGAGCTACCATCAGAGTGGCAGCCTCTGCATGCTTGAGGTCCGAGGGGAGGCAGAGAGGCTTAAAGGGAACAGGCCAGCTGCAGGGTTCACACTGTTAATGTAGCAGAATGTAGGGTGGGGTGTTTTCCCTGGCTGGGAGCCAGGAATGGGCTGAAAACCTCTTGGTTCTGAAGCCCCAGTGTGGGCCTTCAATCCTTGGGTCCAGTTGCTTTGCATAAGAGCAAGAGTGAATTCGCATGCCAGGGAAAAATGAAAGGCTGTACTTCCTCCTTGGAATCAAGTTGTTATTGTTCAGATGCATTATTAATGACCAGGGCTGCAATCATTTATAACACGGTCATCACAAAAGCAGCTGTTACCATTTACACATAGCTCTCTGCGAGTGTGTTATTAAGGTAATATTTTACCATGCATGCGACTTGCTCAGGGGCTGCATGCCTAATGCTCAGCTTGAACAGAACCCCCACTCCCTTCTCAGAAGTAATCACTCCTTCCCCTTCTTAATGGAGACGCCAAATGCCAGGGAACAGAGGCAGGAAAAAGAGATGAAAACAGGGAGCCCTGAAGAATGGAAGCAGAGAGGCAGGCCATGTTTCCCCACACCCACCCTCATCCTTTTCTCCTCCCCTGCCTTTTTTTTATTTTTTCTTTTGAATGAAAAATAAAAATGCAGAAAACCTCAGGAGCCTTGTAACTTCCCAATTTTTATTTAAAAATAAACCCACTGTCGCGGCTGTCACCACCCTTGTCCGCAGAGTGTGAGTTCCAACCCCACAGCCTAATATTTATATATAAGAAAGTAAATGCTCTAAAGAGAACAAATAAATCAACTTAGATTCTGCAAAAGGAGTCAAGAATTTGCCAAAAAGGAGAATTTGGCTGCCAGCATAGTCCTTGGAGGACCCCACCAGGCGGGAGACCCAGGGTGACAAAAGGTCCTGGTGGCAGGTGCAGAAGAGCGTGGGGAGTGTGTGTGGCCTCCCCAGGCAGGGCGAGCCTCTGAGCCTTTCTTATTCCAATAGGACGGACCTGAACATCTTCATCGAGGGTGCTAGAAGCACTGGTTGGGAACAGCCAGGACAGACCACAAGACTCAAGAAAGAATTCAGGCAGCAGGGAAAATCCTAGAGGGAACCACACCCTAAGGGCAAAATAGGGACGGAAAACGCCGAACTTGCCTGAGCTTTCGCCTGATCACCGAGAGGGTAGCCTCTTCCCCGTTTCCAGCCAGGAAAATAAGGGCATCATGAGAGGACCTGAGGTGTGACCCTCATGGCTGATGGTTGAGTGCGTGATGAAGGGGTAGGTCACCCAACAAATGGTGCAGAGTGGAATACAGGGGCCAGAGTGGTTCTGCACACTGGGGGAAAGCTAGCTGCATGGCACAGACCTCATCTGATCTGAGAGATCATGGAAATTTGATGCAGGTCAAGAGCTGGAGTAGAAGGTTAGCTTGGCAAACAGGAGAATAGCAGCCTGTGCACAAATCCTGGGGCAAGAAGACTGAATTAAGGAACTGAGGGAAGCATATGCTGGGGCTTGAGAGGTGAGGGGAGAATAGTGCATGATAAGACCAAGGAAATAGTCTGACCAGCTTGTGCACAGCCTTGGTAAGGATTATGATCTACATTTTAGGAGCAATGGGAAACCAATGCAAGATTTCAACCTAGAAGGACAGCATGGCCAAAGTGGAATTTTGAAAACTGCTCTTGGACCACAGGATGGAGAACAAACTGGAGGGTCAGCCTGTGTGAGGCAAGTACAGAAGTTGTAAGCAGCGGTTCCATCACCAAAGGTGGTGGCCGAGGGGAGAGGAAAACAAAGAAATAATGTGGAAGTCAAGTCAGCAAGGACATGGTGATCAACTGGATGAGGGTTTCAGAGGGGGAGGAGTGCCCCAGTTTTCCGGCTTGGATGGACAGAATCCCAGCCTTTCTGTACGTGCAGAAAGAGAAGAGTGGGAGAGGCCAAGACTGAAGACATGGATTCCAATTTTGAAAATGTTGAGTTAGAGCAGCTTTGAGACAGCAAAGTGGAAATTCCAAGTACACCACTGGAAAGACAGCTGCAGGAAGGACAGAGAAGTCTGGATTGGAGGCCCATGAGGGAGCCAGTGCACAGAGATGATGGCTGAGGCCAATCCCATGGGGAGTCAGAATAGATAGAGTATAGAATCAGAAGAAACCAGGGCCAAGTCTTGAGGAGTAGGGATGGCAGGGAAGGATGAGCCCAAAGAAGAGATGGCGAAGCCCCTAAACAGGAGAAAGAATCCAAGTGAACACAGCATCACAGGGAATGGGGGCAGTGTGTGCTTCAACTAGAGAGAGTGATCGAGGGGGTGGACTATCACCAAGAGGTCAAGGGAAACAAGGGGCAAAGCATATCCATCAGACAGATACAACAACACCAACCAGTGACTCAGACCATGGCCTAATCTGCTGCGTATCAAAGCATTCAACACAGTGACAGGCATACGTGTGTGCTTAGTCGCTCAGTCGTGTCCAGCTCTTTGCGACCCCATGGACTATACAGTCCATGGAATTCTCCAGGCCAGAGTACTGGAATGCATAGCCTTTCCCGTCTCCAGGGGATCTTCCCAACCCAGGGATCGAACCCAGGTCTCCTGCACTCCAGGCGGATTCTTTGCCAGCTGAGGCACAAGGGAAGCTGGACAGGCACATAACCAGCCCTCTATAAATGTTGGCTCTTGTTAAATTCCCTCTCTCGGGTCTTTAAATCTAATATTCTCCTATTCTACTGAAGGGGGGCAGGATAGGAGGAGACATAGGCTAACATTTTAACAGGAGAGCTTTAAGATTTAAACCCAAAGAATTTCCTGACAGGAAGGCCTGTAAAACACCCATAAAAGCTATTAAAGAAGATGATAGAATCCTGGATGAAATTAGGATCAGAACAGATTCCTGCGTGTCTGGGACAGGTTGGACACAGCCCTTTCTTGAAGCGGAGGGCAAATCAAAATCTCAAGACAGGTCACTTCTTCTCTGAGTGGCCCCCTGCTTCCTCCCCTGCCCCCAAGGAGATGTGAAGCGGAGCCTTTTCATTTCAATAGGCTGGTGCCCAGGTTAACGTGACCACAGCCACCAGCAGAAAGAACCCAGAGGACAAGCACCAAAAAAAAAGAGGCTTGAAGGGTCACTGGGTGGCCAGGTTTACAATGTAATGCCAGGCCTCGGGTCAGTAATGGGGAGGTATTAGTCATCCCTTCAGACCTCGGCTCCATTATTTTTGCCGGAAATGTGAGAATAGCTCTCACTAATAACGTGTGGAATCACTTCCAACTATTTGCCTTTCAAGTCAGCCTCCTCAGGTCGGGTGACATATCTCGTTTAACAGGGGGTGCCATTAGAGAGAAGATTTAACGTGCGGCTAAAAGCATTTGTAGCGGGAGCTGTGGGTGGGTTCCTTTTTAAGCTTCTGTGGCTGGTAACTTGTGTCTCTTCCCTCCGTGCTGTTGGGTTTTGTTACCGGAGCCTTTTTCTTATCTGAAGAAGGTTGGTCATTAACCCTCCCCTGCCCAGCGCGTCCCCTGGCATGGCCAGGGCAGGTTGAGAGCAGAATTAGAAAGCTCGCCCGCTGTCAGCCAAGCCTGCAGTAGGCTCCAGGGCTGGCAGGATGACTGCAAGCATCTCTCCCTCTTTATGTCCCTACCCCTCATCCTGTTTGAATGACCTGGTGTCTCCTTTCCCTGACCTCTTGCAGAAATAACTCCAGCTTTGCAAACAGAGCCACACGTCCACTGGCCCACGGAATTTGTATATCTACCCACAAAATGAATCATGCCTTTTGCCACGCACTGACAGGCCCAAAAGCCATGCCAAGAACTGCAGGAAGGAAGGGGTGAGACTTTAGAAGAGGAACTTGTCACTTGATTGAACTTTCTCTTTTTTACTGAGACTTAATTTTTTTTTTAAGTCAAATCCCCAACCAAAGTGCCTAAACAAAGAGGGAGTTGGACTGTGAAGAAGGCTGAGCACCGAAGAATTGATGCCTTTGAACTGTGGTGTTGGAGAAGACTCTTGAGAGTCCCTTGGACTACAAGGAGATCCAACCAGTCCATTCTGAAGGAGATCAACCCTGGGATTTCTTTGGAAGGAATGATGCTAAAGCTGAAGCTCCAGTACTTTGGCCACCTCATGCGAAGAGTTGACTCATTGGAAAAGACTCTGATGCTGGGAGGGATTGGGGGCAGGAGGAGAAGGGGCTGACAGAGGATGAGATGGCTGGATGGCATCACTGACTCGATGGACATGAGTCTGAGTGAACTCCGGGAGTTGGTGATGAACAGGGAGGCCTGGCATGCTGTGATTCATGGGGTCGCAAAGAATTGGACACGACTGAGCGACTGAACTGAACTGAATGTTTTTTTTTCCTCCTGAAGGTAAGGAGCCTTTCAGACCCTACCTGAGCTTCTTAAATCTTTGCCTCCCTTCCCAACTCCTGGAGTCCTGACCTCTCGAGCCTCAGATTCTTCATTGGAAAGATGGAAACAGTAACTGCCACCTATCAAAATAGAGGCTGTAATTAAAAATAGTGAGCACAGAGCTCAGTTCAGTTCAGTTCAGTCACTCAGTCGTGTCCAACTGTTTGCAACTCCATGAACTGCAGCACGCCAGGCCTCCCTGTCTATCACCAACTCCCAGAGTTTACCCAAACTCATGTCCCTTGAGTCGGTGATGCCATCCAACCATCTCATCCTCCATCATCCCCTTCTCCTGCCCTCAATCTTTCACCACATCAGGGTCTTTTCAAATGAATCAGCTCTTTGCATCAGGTGGCCAAAATACTGGAGTTTCAGCTTCAGCATCAGACCTTCCAATGAACACCCAGGACTGATTTTCTTTAGGATGGACTGGTTGGATCTCCTTGTAGTCCAAGGGACTCTCAAGAGTCTTCTCCAACAGCACACTTCAAAATCATTAATTCTTTGGCGCTCAGCTTTCTTTATAGTCCAACTCTCACATCCATACATGACTACTGGAAAAACCATAGCCTTGACTAGACAGACATTTGTTGACAAAGTAATGTCTCTGCTTTTTAATATGCTGTCTAGGTTGGTCATAACTTTCCTTCCAAGAAGCAAGCGTCTTTTAATTTCATGGCTGCAGTCACCATCTGCTAAACCTATATCAATTATCTCTCTTTTGGCTACATGTTACAAGGGATCAAATCCCCAACCAAAGTGCCTAAACAAAGAGGGAATGTATTGGATGATGTAACTGACAAGCACAGAGCCTGGCTTCAGACACATAGAGGGGGACTTGGGGACTGTCCCCAGGACAGTTTCTCACTCAACATTCCATTCCTCTGTCCTAGTTCCATGTCATACAAGACCTGGTGGCAGCAAGATGGCAGCAGCTGCTTCAGAATGGCACCCTCAGGATCCCAAGCCCAACAGAGAAGGAGCTGTTCTTCCCCTTAATGACTCACCTAAGACCTGAGCTGGACACACGTCATGTGAGTTGAGTCATTCCTGAGCCAATCACCATGCCCTTGGACTTGGAATGTGATCACTGGTAAACTCCACCAGGAGGGGAAGAATGGTGGTGGGAGGGAGCTCTACCTACGTCAAAGCACTGAGAGTTGCATAAAAGATGTTTTCCCAAAGGAAATTTATATCATTACCAAAAAAAGTGAAGAGAAGAATAAGCAGGCAAGGAGGACATGAGGGGTTCAAATATAGGACTATTCACTGCAAATAATAATTTTTCATCCTTCTCTGTGTGCAAGAGAAGGATTATTTGATAGCAATGTGTACTAAAGGAAAGCTCCATGAAGTTCTCCCCCTCCCCCTGAAAAAAAATTATTCAGCAAAGAACCTCCTTCTCCATATACTAGTAATATATTGATTACACCCTTTGTGGCACTTTTCTCAATCTGCCTTCTATTAGAGTTACTTACTCCAAGTGTCTATCTGCTCCATTGTAACAGAGCCTCTCAAGCTAAAGGACTAGGTCTTATTCACCTCTATACCCCTCACAGCACCAAGAGCATAAGGGGACATCTGCTCGCATAGGAGATGATTCCAGACCCACACTGGCTCCCAGGGTCTGGCTCACTTCTCTTCTCTTCCCTCCCCTCATCATTGCATCTGTGTGGAGGAGGGAGACTCACAGAGACTATTGGCCCAGTGAACTCAAGGCAAAATGTTCCCTGAAGCCCCCTCTTCTGCTAGAATGTGCTTCTACTACAGTTTCTCTCATATTGTACTCAGATGGTTTTCCAGATTCCCCACTACAAAGAAAAATCTCTGGGAGCAGACAGGACCTTATCTTTCCATTTTCTTGATCCTTGGTACCTGGAACAGCATCTGGCACAAAGAAACTGCCCTAGTAAGTGGTGTAGCTACCCCAGATCTCACTCACCATCACCCCCAGATTCTCAAGAAGAACTTCATGGTCAGAGCTACAGAAAGGGCAGGTACCCATCCAGGTGAGGGCTTACAGAGCTGGAGGAACACACAAACCACGGGAACAGAACAGGCAGACACAGAGAGGGTACAAGAAGCCCAACAGGCTATAGGGTGTAAACTGAGCCAATGGGAAAGGAGGCGAGGTAGGGTGGATGTGACTTGATTCACAATCAGGTTGGTATTCATGGGGAAGAGGGAGGCCTAATTAGTGAGGAGCTGGCAGTAGAGACCCTCAAAGGCAGATAGATAACACAGCTATGGCTTCGGATGGTCATCCTGGTCAGAACAGAACCCCAGTGGCGTCAGGAAGGCGAGAGGAACAGGCTCAGCTCCCTGGGATGGGGGTGGTAAAGGGTCAGAAAGGAGGTCAGTCCTAGCATCTGTCAGGTGAGACTGAAGCTCTGGGGCAGGAGAGCTGAGAGGGAAACTGAGCAGAATCCCAGTGGTATGAATCGAACACTTAAGTAACAATCAAGGGAAGGGTGTTTGTTCCCCAGTGAACTGGATCCTGGGCCTGTGGGCAGACATCTGAGCACATCTCTCCTGCTGGTAAGATGGAGATGCTGGTACCTGCCAAGCCCAGTTAAGGCCTGACGCACCTCAGGAGAAGGCTTGGGTGACTGCGCCCTGGGGGGCTGGGGAAGGCAGGACTGACAGGCTGGCCTGGGTGAGAAAGGCTTCCTGGCAGACTCCCAGACTGAGCGTGTGTCCAGGGCCAGGGACAGAGTCACTGCCAGCAGCATCTGACCTCACGGATCCCCCTAGTCAACAAGGAGCAAAAGCAGGAGGCTCCAGAGGCTCCCTCGGCTTTGGAGAAAGCTCTGCAAACAAAACTCAGTTTTTAGGGGTTAATCCGCAGCCCCAGGAGGAGGTGGGGGCCTCCTCTGCAGGGCAGAGCCAGCGAATGGGCTGAAACTAAACGAAAAGCACGGGCTGCCGGCCTGAGATTAGTCTGGCAGCAGCTCCAAAGACCAGCCCTTCAATCACCGGGCTTGTCCGAGCCCTCAAACGCGCCGGCCGCCTCACACCAGCCCAGCTAATGGGGCTGAGCTGCGGAGGCCACCACCTCTGTCTCCCGGCTAACGGTGCTGGTTTGCTGCTCTGAATCACAGCTCCCCAGCAGCCGCAGGACCCCGGACTCCGTCTAGTCTGTGGGCCTGACCCCTTGCATGTTTCCTCAGCGCCTACCGTGTGCAGAGCATCCTACCTCCTCATTCCCCTGCGTCCTGCCACTCGCACCAGCCTCAGGGTGAAGGGCTGGGGCCAAGCTCAGACAGCCCTTTGTGCAGCCATTGATTTGGGCTATAGATTCTATGCATGGTGGGGGTGCCAGAAGTAGCGTGCCCAGCGGTGAGAGGAGAGGAGAGACAAGACGCGGTCTACCTTTTCTCCTAAGCCCTGAGGCCCTGTGCGTGGGTGCTAAGTGGCTTCAGTCATGCACGATACTTGTGACCCTATGGAGGGTAGCCCACCAGGCTCCTCTGTCCATAGGATTCTCCAGGCAAAAATACTGGAGTCTGTCTCTACCTGCTCAGGAACACAGGGAGCATGGAATCTGAGCAGTTCCCATCCCATTTGAGAGACCACACACACACACACACACACACACACACACACACACGCAGAGCCAAGGGCCCCCAGGGCACGGATGGAAACTGAGATTGAAATGTACCATTTGCTCAAGCACGGGACCAAGCTCTGGTTTCTCTGGGTGCTGGATTTCTAAAAGGAAGGGGGGGTCTCCTTTGCCAGGCCGGGTGGCCCCCATCCCTCGACACCCGCCGCCACGCCAGCCCTTCCCTGGTGGGTCCCTTGTGAGGACGCACCCCACACATCTCCGCCAAGGCCCGGAGGCGCCCTGGGACGGGGTGTGGGCAGCAGAGGCGGTAGGGGGGCGGGTGGGTAGCGAGGAGGGGCTGCCTGGGCGCCGCTGTCCCCGAGGACCTCCCCGAGGGAGGGAGAGAAGCGCCGCAGAGGGAAAGGGGGGCAAAGGGCGCCGGCGCGAACAGGACGAGCAGCCGCGGCGAGGCTGTTCCCTCGAACCGGCAGGCGGCTCCGCCAGCGCTTCTAATCACCCACCGCGGCGCGGGCCGCTCGCCGCGCTCCGCAACCGGCCCCGCGGACCTGTCAGCTCGCGGACACTGACGGCCCTCGGACGGGCGTGCGGGCCCGGCCGCCGGCTCCCGGGCAGCCCCTGCCGCGGCCGCGGTGCCCGGCTGCCTCCTGCCGTAGTGAGCGCCCGGCGGACGCCGCATCCGTCCCGGCGCCGCGTCCAGGGCGGCGCGCGGGAGAGCCCCTTGTCACCCCGCGCGCCCAGCCCGCCCGCTGCCTTCACCCGCCTTCTGCCCTCGCCTCAGCTCTGGGAGGGGGAGCCCCGTGCGACCTCAGGCCTCCCCTCAGGGTCGGTGCCCCAGCCCGCCGCCGCACACACAGATCGGCTCCCGGGAGGAGCAGGGAGCGGCCGCAGCAGGGAGCCGAAGCCCAAAATCAGGTGGGAGGCGAGCTGGAGAAAGGGACACAGGGAAACCCGAGGGAGGTCCCTCGGCATCCTCGGGAGGGGACAGGAGCCCCGCCGCCCGGTCCGGCATCTGCTCCCCGTCGCTGAAAAGACAGCTGATTATCGGCAGCCCAGTAGGGAAGGCCACTCTCCTCTCTTCCAGCCTCCCAGCTCGCTCACCCTGTTGGACCCCCTGCGTCCTGCTCCTCCCCTTGCCTATGGGCAGCTATGGCCTCTTTGTGCCCCAAATTCCGAAGGTTGGCGTCCGTGCTCAGAGTTCCCAGGGGGTGCAGATCAGTGATGTCCCACAAGGTTCTTGACAAGGACAGACAGATGCTTTCTCAAGCTTGTGTTAAGCACAGCTTGGACCTAAAGGCCTCTTATCACCTTCCCACCAGATTGCCTGGCCTCAGCTGCTCTGAAGAAATAAAGGCACCACTGCAATATTAGCCAGGTCTCCCAGCTCTTGAGGAAGACCCCAGGGCACCCATCTTTAAGGACATTACCTCATGCTTGCAGCCAGTCCACCCCACCCCAGCAACTCACCCACCTGGAGGACGTACCTGGTCACTGCAGTCCACAGGGATGCTCCCCTAACCTATGCATTGATGATCCGCTGCTCAGGAGGCCATGCCTCTACAAGCATATTCTAGCTTTGTTCTCCAGGAGTTTCGAGTGCCTGTGTTTGACTCCCCCAGGGAAAAGTAAGGTCCTCACAAGCAATAACTGCTGCTCTGCTTGTTTTGATTCCCATGAAGCTGAGCTTAGACTGATGTAGCGTAAAGTGAAAGTGAAGTCACTCAGTAGTAGCGGACTCTTTGCGACCCCATGGACTGTAGCCTGCACCACATCTCTCCATCCATGGGATTTTCCAGGCAAGAGTACCAGAGTGGATTGCCATTTCCTTCTCCAGGGGATCTTCCCGACCCAGGGATCGATCCCAGGTCTCCTGCCTTGCAGGCAGACGCTTCACCCTCTGAGCCATCAGGGAAGCTTAAGCACTTCCCTGATGTAGCGTAAGCACTCAATAAATGCCCATGGACTTGGCTGATAGATGCATGGACTTGCAAAGGGGGCACTGTACCCTCGAGAGAGAAAGATGGCCTTACTCTTCTCTTCCCCACCAGGAGTAAACTAAGGTCATGTGTCCTCGGGCTGTCTCAAAAATCAGCAGAGCCCAGCCCTCCTCTCGTCCCTGCTTCCCTCCAGCCACCTTGGCCCTCTGAATCCCTGTGGGTTTAGAGAGGCCAATGCTTGTGGCTCTTACCAACATCAATTTGCAGTCACCAGGACGTAACTTCACCCTATGCTGCGTTCATAAATTAATCTCCTGGGATTAGATTCTGTGTTTTAGTAACACTCCTGAGGCATTGTATTTACACATTAATAATAAAAGAAAAGAGTGAGACAAGTTCTGACAACTTTCAATAACATTCAGAAATAAAGTGTGAGGCGAGGAAGTGTCCAAAGTTAATTAAGACCATTTGGTGGTGACGGGGGTGGGAGGCAGTGCCTGCCGCTCTCTGACAGGTGCTATTTCTGAAACCCGTTTTCCCTGTCTGCAGTGTACCTGATGCCTGCAGAAAAGGAGGTGCTGAAATAAACAGAACTACTGGCGTGAGCTGGGACTGCCTTGTGTGTGGTTTACACTGCTGTGGTCTACAGTGTTGTGGATACTTGGCTGGAATTTGTGGAGGGTCCCTAGGAAAAAAAAGGAGCGCTTTGGCCCTTCCCTGTGGTTAGCAGATGGTGTGTCCAGACTGTTCACATCTGCTCCATGTAAGTGGGGTCCTAGAGGAAGTTAAGGGGTGCCCTATTCCTTGGAGAAGGGCTGGCAGCTCATTTTCCCACTTTTAGTTATAAGAGCCTTCCAGACACTGACCTAACTAGAACGTCATCCCAGAACAGGAGGGGAAATGGCTCTAGTACCGAAAAAGAGAGACTCCTAAAATCGGGTATGGAGTGGAGCTGGACATTCCTGCATAATAACAAGTATGATTTATTGCACAAATGCTTGTATTTTAAGCCTGCATGGGTGCATCAGTCACCCAGTCACGTCCAACTCTTTGCGTCCCTATGGACTGTATGTAGCCTGCCAGGCTCCTCTCTCCATGGGATTTTTCAGGCAAGAATACTGGAGTGGGTTGCCGTTTTCCTCCTGCAGGGGATCATCCTGACCCAGGATTGAATCCGCATCTTCTGTGTCTCCTGCATTGCAGACAAATTCTTTACCTGCTGAGCCATCAGGGAAGCCTGCATACACCGTGCATTGTTGTTGCTCTTGTTCAGGCGCTCAGTCATGTCCGACTCTGCAACCCCATGGACTGAAGCACGCCAGGCTTCCCTGTCCTTCACTATTTCCCAGAGTTTGCTCAAACTCATGTTCACGGAGTTGATGATACCATCTAGTCATCTCATCCCCTGTACGTTTTTGTATTTTCTTCATTTCCCTTTTAGCTTCTTTCAGTTTTAGAATAGGTCCTTTTTAAAAAATGCAGAGCCTTTCTTTCATAAAGGACTTAGAAGAAGAGGAAGTAGAATTCTCTTTGTTTCTTTCTTGAGCCCAAATGGACCACTGTGTGTTGGGCCTGACAGGGACAAAAGGGAGATGCTCAGAGAAATGTTTCCAGTGCTACCTATGGGGCCCCTCCAGAGTGGATCTTCTCAGAGTTCTTTTCTTCACTTTCTCTACAGTGTTTTGTCCATGTAAGGGACGAATGAATTCCTTCCTATCCCAAGGGATTTCCTTTGATTTTTATTGGCAGTAGAAAT
Organism: Capricornis sumatraensis; assembly: GCF_032405125.1. Classification (NCBI taxonomy): domain Eukaryota; kingdom Metazoa; phylum Chordata; class Mammalia; order Artiodactyla; family Bovidae; genus Capricornis; species Capricornis sumatraensis. The sequence continues at coordinate 28,227,387 of NC_091084.1, read as the reverse complement.
TAAATTGGCAGCATCAAACTGTTCAGCTGTATCCCAAATGATATGTAATCCCAGCTCATCATTCTCCATCTTTGATGGAGTCTATCGTCTAAAAGAGAGAAGAGGAAGGACAAATGGAAATGGGAGTTTGGAAGAGAATGATCATCCAGGTTCCCATCACAGTCTGAGATTTCCAACTCGATTAAGATTTTTAGCAAGTGACCGCAGTCTTGTTTTCTGTTCTGGACTTCTTGCTCTTGGCTTCACTAAAGGGCTTTGCAGTAGCCAGGCAGATCTCATCTGTCCTTTGAAACATGATGTTTCATGGGCAAGTATATTTCAGAAGGAAAATGAGGGTTGGGTCTAGCCAGGTGCTTTCAATACACCTCCCATTCCAACCTTCTAACAGGGGAGAAAATGCAAAATAAAAAGAAAGACCACCTGAGCAAAAGCCCTCACAAGCAACAGACTCAGTTCCTCAACAGGGCCTCTTAGAAATTGACTCCTCTCTCAGATCTTAGGTTTGCCCTGATCTCAGGCCTGCTTGTTCTCGATCACCAATGCTGCTGCTCTGTGGCTAGGTTTCCAGGAGAAAGTAAGTGATTGGGAAGCACAGGGACTGGGCACAATGAAAGATCCATCAGCTGAGCTATGCCAGGAGGCTGTCTGCCCAGTGGACGGGCCAAGGGAGAAAACCTGTTAACTGCGTGGGAGTTACAACACGGGACTTTGCACTAACTAGTTCATTCATTCACTCCAAACAGCTCGCAACAAGCGTCAGTATTGTGCGGTCCACTATGGAGAGAGGTTTCTGAAAAGAGTAGAGACAGTGCTACAGGTCCAAGGCTGTTATTTAAAGAGATGAGTGGAATGCCACCAACAGATAGCTTCTGGGCAATCAGCGCAGATGCCATGGCCACATCTGTTTCTTGGGGACTAGCGAGGCAGAGGATGGGAATTCAGAAAGAGAGACTGCCATGCTTCCAAGATCTGCTGTAGGATATGTCCTAGGGAGCCCTAATCTCATGGCCACGCTCACCCCCTACTCTGCCACCCTGCTCCAGTTTAGATCCCCTCAGAAACTCACTTCTTAGACATTAGAATAATTATTCCAGCCGCCCTCCATCTTCAGCTCTCCCTTACCTGGTCTACACGGCTTCCTAGGAAGAAAGGAAGTCAGGAATGATGCCACTGAATTCTAGGCTTCAGAATTTCAAGCATTTTTTTAAGCCATTTCTATGAAACAGCCCTCGGGGACTCGGTGATTTTCTCATCACGTTCAATACGATGTAGACATTAAGCATGAGGGTCTGGAATAGAGGATCTGGATTTGACTCTTGGTCAGAACACTTACCGGAGAAGGCAATGGCACCCCACTCCAGGACTCTTGCCTGGAAAATCCCATGGAGAGAGGAGCCTGGTGGGCTGCAGTCCATGGGGCCGCAAAGAGTCAGACACGACTGAGCGACTTCACTTTCACTTTTCACTTTCATGCATTGGAGAAGGAAATGGCAACCCACTCCAGTGTTCTTGCCTGAAGAATCCCAGGGACGGGGGAGCCTGTGGGCTGCTGTCTATGGGGTCGCACAGGGTCGGACACGACTGAAGCGACTTAGCAGCAGCAGCAGAACACTTACTAGTTATGAGACCTTGGGCAGGAAGCGTAACCTCTCAGCTGTGTGTCAGTTTCTTTATCTGGAAAGTGTGGTGAGTGATAGCCGACCTCCCAGAGGTATTGTGAGGTTATTGAGTTAATTAAATTAGTTGATCCACATAAATTGTTTAGAAGAGTGCCTGACATTATTATTAATAAGAATAGTTTAAGTCCTGCCAGCTGAGAAGGAGATTCTACTTCCTGGCCTTCTCTTTTCTGGACTAGTTGACCCCAAGTTTTTTTTAACCTGTGCAACATTTATCCCAGGCTAGTAAGGAATTGCTCCTCCGCACAGAATTGATAAGGCCACTAGAACACCTGGCAACTAACCCGAAAGAGAGAGGAAACAGTGCTTCTCATAATTTATAGGTTTATATTCACAAAGCTCCTGATCTTATCCCTATGAGCTTCTGCCATCTCCAGCCCTGCCTACCTAAAGATACTGATAATTTTCAGCTGGCAGACTCAGACCTGCCATGTCCCTAACCCTGTCCCGACCAAGCCCAGTTGTTTATTAGGGAGCCAACTCCACCTGCAGTTGAGAGGAGATAATTGATCTCGTTTCATTAAGCCAGGTACCCAGTGGTCCCAGAGCTAAACCCATGAGGCTTTTAAAGTCCAATGAGCTTCACCTTTCCCACAAGTGCTCACCTTGTCCTCCCAGAGAGTATGGCTGGGTTCTGTCCACTTCTAAATTTACGCTCTGATCCTCAGGTGGCTCAATGGTAAAGAATCTACAATGCAGGAAGAGCAAGTTCAATCCCTGGGTAAGGACGACTGGAGAAGGAAATGGCTACCCACTCCGGTATTCTGAAGCCTGGCAGGTTACAGTCCATGGGGTCACAAAAGAGTCAGTCATGACTTAATGACTAAACAACAACAGCCTCTTCTGGAACTGTCACCTTGCCCCTAAATCTCTGTTCTAGAACCTTCCAATTTATCCATTTTATGCCAGTCCTTTTTCCAGATAAACTGAACTCTATGTCAGTACCCAACCGAGCAAGAGTTCTTGGCCTGGCTCATCGCCAAAGTGTCCACAGTGCCACCGCCACCTGTACCAGGGGATGAACTGTGTCGACACTAAGCTTACCGTGACCGTCACTTCGTCTGGAGTTTCCCTGTGCTGAGCTCACGCTTAAGAGCCTGCCTTACCACCAGCGCAGACTCCACTACTCCCTACCCTGCCTGGAGTTAGTTTCTTTCTCTTTCTTTCCCAGTTGTCCCATAGATTAAGTTGCTACATGCCCTGTGGCCAATGCCTGGATATTATGACAACTGCAAACTAAGTTTTATATGTGCAATTTGTCTGAGCTTTCTGCCTACCTGACGGTTCCACTAGGGTGCTTGCAAAGCACATCACACTCAATAGTCCAAGACGAAACTCACAATCTTCTGCTCCAAACCAAACTCCCCTTTCACTCTGATGCCCTTCTAATCAGTTTTCCACGCTGCAACTAGAGTGATCTTTTCAAAATGCAAATCTGTTCATCACACACATACACACTTATAACCCATTAGCTTCTCATTGTCCTTCGGATAAAGGCCCACAGAAGGGGGCTTCAAGTCTGGCTGCCTTTCCAGCGTAACCTGGTCTCTCTCTTTCTCTCTCTTACTGTGGTCCAGACACCAGGCTGAAAGCACTCAAGGCACTTTGGACGGGATAAGATAAAGTGCTCCTTCTGGGCAGCCCCACTGGAAAAAAGATGCCTTTTCCTGTGGGCACAGCTGCTCATGGGACTCTAGCTTAGCAAGTGGAGCAGGGCTGGATGTCAGCTCCCTACGCACCTTCCTCAGCCCCACTATTCACGTGTATCCGCAGCACAGCCTTGATCTGCTGGGCCAGTCATCCTTGCCTTTTGAGTTCCCCAAAATCCACCATGCTGCCTCCTACCAGCAGGCTTTGCTCATGCCACTCCTTCAGCTTGGGATTCTCCTGCCTTCTCTCTTTACCCAGTGATCTCCAACTTGTCCCCCAAAATCCCAGCTCAGCCATCACATCCTCACGGAAGCCTGCTTGATCTCTCCACCCCTCCAACTCACCAAGTTCGTTTGGGATGAGCTCTCATCAGACAGCGTTCCGTGCTTCTTGAGATGATCTCATCTCATAAGCTTTCCCCACATTTGTATAACTAATGCCTGACTCTGTCATTGTGTTACAATGCAAGCTCCATTAAAGAAGGAGCCATATCATTTTTTTTTCTCTCTTTTTGTGTCTCCAGAATGTAACACAGTGTCAGGCACATAATAGCTGATAATTAAATATTTATTGAAGACCTACTGAGTGCAGGGTGCTCCATGGTAGACGGTAGTGTCTGGACTTTATAATTGGAACAACTTAAGCTTCCCAGAGGCGTGATTAAGCGTGTCAAAGAGGAAAATATTCCATTCCACTTAATTATGCATTTTATTTAAAAATAGAAGTCTTTATTAAAACAACAAAGCATAAATATTAAAGAATGTATTTAAATAACTTGTACAATTTAGTGCAAGCTTTAAAGGTGCATAAACACTGAAATGCAATTCAATGTCTTTTTAAATCCTTTTCTATCATTATCTTGACTTTATCTAATCTGGTCGCAACGTAGGTTGGGAGAAGTAATTCATTTTGACTTTCCTAATTTTGTCTCAAAACTTGCTAAGGCTTGTCCACAACTGCAGCAGGTTTCTGGCCTCCCAGGTTTTAGATGAGATTAGAGAAAAAGCCTTTATATGTGGCTTGCATCTTTGCTCCTACAGTTTTAGAGGGGAAAGGTCCTTCTCCTAAGGGTAAGAACTTTGAATATATATCACCCCACTCTTTGCCTGGTCTGGCTCACGCTGGTCCTGCAGAAAATGACAGATGGCTCAGAAAGGGCACAGTGTGACTTCCACACCGAGACCCATACCTGACTTCTGCATCTGCCTCTAAGAGAAGCTCTTTGTGTACAGCTTCTCTTTCTCTACTGTCAGGATTTCTGATCGATAACTTGATCTCCATACTGGTTAGACACCTTCCTAACAATTACAGCCCCAGAACTTAATGTTGCAAACAGAATTGAACTAAGCCCAGGACAGTTGTAAAGGAGCAATAGCGGTGCCCTATGCAAGGGGTGGCCACCTGCCCTTTGGAGACTGATGGCTCATACCACCCAGGTGGGTTTGCTCCTGAGCTTAACCTGCCCTAGGATCTTTTCCCACGGTTGTCTGTTTACAGGTACACAGAAAGGGAAGTCTTCGGGGTGGTGAAAGCTGGAAAATAAGAAGTCCCCCCATTGACAGAGTCGCTAAGAGGCCATTAATGTTAAGCTTCAGCAGTGGAACACAGAAAACGGCATTAAAGGATTTACTTTTCATGACCATAATTCACAGCTAATGTACATTTGATGTTTAATGTATGAACCAGAGGTGACTTCAAACTCGCGGGCCTTTTCTAAATAGCGTTTTAATCTAAGTTTTTTTAAAAAAATAGAGGTTCATACACTCTGTCTGTCAGACAAGAGGGAGGGGAGAAAAGGCAAAGCTAGGTGTGAGAATCCAATGTGGGAGCGGGCTTTTGTTCAGTCCTTTATTGAGGTTTTACCTCTAATCTCTCCCTTTTTGATGCAATTTAAGATTAAGGAAATGAAAGGCAAGGCTGACTGTGAATGGTTTTACAAACAGGACAGCCAAGGGGCCCTCAGAAGACAGTTTTGTAAGAGGCTTTGGCTTCAATCCCTAGAAAGGACGGAGGTGGGAGGGTGGCAGTACCCCTGAGCTTGGGGAACATGGCCCTGGGATGACAGCCCATCTGTCTGCCGGCGAAACTGACCTTCAGGGTTCAAATAGGAGCTGAGGGTGGTCACGGGCTCACCATGGGCCAGGGCCAGGCTTGGAAGGCTAAAAAGCACAGCTGTCAGAGCAAGAGGCGCCCTGCTCTGATGAAAAGAGACCCAGAGTAAGCATTCCTAGTCTTGGGTCTATTGTGTAACTTCAGGTAAGTGGTTTGCCTCTCTGGACCTTGGTCCCCTCACCTTGACAACAAGCCTCTCAGGCTAAATCAGCATTTTCAAACGATGGAGCTCCAGGAGCAATGGATGGTCCAAACTGAAGGACCCTGCCCCTCAGCACCTCTTCAGCAAGACCTCACATTCATCTCTTTTATAAATAATGAAAAGTGAAAGCGTTAAGTAGCTCAGACATGCGTGATGCTTTGTGATCCCATGGACTGTAGTCCGCCAAGCTCCTCTGTCCACAGAATTCTCCAGACAAGAATACTAGAGTGGGTAGCCATCCCCTTCTCCAAGGGATCTTCCCGACCCAGGGATCAAATCTAAGTCCGCTGCCTTTCAGGTGGATTCTTTACTGTCTGAGCCACCAGGGAAGCCCCCAATAGTTTTATGTAAAAGGTTTCCCACTTCAAGGTAGCAACACCTTGAAATGTACAAGATCATCTGATCCTTAAGATGCCCTCCAGCCCAAGTGTAGAGAGTAGATATGCAGAAAACTCACCCAGGTGGATGTCCTCCAAAACATATTCTTTTAAAATGGGCAACAGAAATAGGACAGGACCTACAGATTGCAGAAGCCACATTACTAGAGATCACGGTGTGAGGTGGGGCCAAGGATGTGTTCCTTGGAGTTCAATTGATCTATCTCAAGGGGAGGAAGATGCATTCCAGCTGAACCGCTTTAAAGAAGACATAAAGTAAGCAGGTGGGTGGGGTTTTCTGGTGGGTGCAGTGGAGGAAGGGAGGATAACGGGAGTTAGGGGTGTTCGCAAGGGAATTGCTTTGCAGAGCTGGGTTATGGAAAGAAGGAAAGGAAAGGAAGGAATTTATTGGAGTGGGAATGCAGAGAAAATAAAAGTTTTTTTTTTTTCTCTTCAATAAACTGGGGAGATTTCTAAAGCTCTCTTCAGCTAGAATCATGTTATGTGTTTGTGATTCTTTCCTATTTCTTAACACGGCTAGATAATGGAGAGTTCGCTTCAGTAGGAGAAAGGTGGTCACAACTAAGAAAAGGAGTAGCAAGAGTTTCCAAACAGGCCAATGAATGGAACCCATCAACAGAAACCTCAGGGCAGGCACGATCTGAATCCACTGATTCTTTCTTGGTTCATTCATCCAGCCCATTGTTACTGCACTCTGTACTAGGCTCTGTGCATGAAGGATCGGAAGACGCACATGGACCCGGCCTTCAGAGCCCATGAGGAAGTCAGGAGCTGAGCACATGGTTATGAGTAGGATGCAAGGGAGAAGTGTGGAGATGCAGAACATTCTGGGGTGTGATCAAGTTGTGCTGACTCACCAGGAAGCTCGGGGGGAGCGTCTCCCCTCAAGACTTGCTCCGAGATCAACACAATGAGGTTTAGAGTCCCTCCCACATCAGTGGTTGCCTGTGTCCTCTCACCCAGAGCTGCTCCCCAAAACATTAGGTTTCTCTGTGATCTCTTCCACCTCTTCTTCAGAGGGAACCCCAAACCTTTCTTCCATCCCCTTAAAAAATTTCTATTTCTTAGGTTGCATTATAAAACAGTATTTTTTGAAAGAAAAGAGAGAGATCTGTTCCATCACATATTCAGAGATACATAAAACAAGCCTTGGTCATAGGCAGGTGACTAGGGTGGAGGGCATGCTTGGAACCATCACTCATGAAGAGCATATAAAGAAATGGGATGTTTAACCAGAAGATTCAGGGTGAATAAGAGCTCTCCTTTCCAAAGTTTAAAGAATTGTCCTAAGGAAGAGGACCTATACAAACTGATGCCCCCCAAATAAGAACAAAAGTCAAGGGGCAAATGGTCAAGAACAGATATTCTTGTCTCGATTTTTTTAAAGGCATTTTATTTTAAAATGACTGGAAATGGAATGGAGGCCTTTAGGACATGAAGGAGGGGTGAGTTCCGCAAGGAAGACATGTAAGCATGGACTTGGTAGCCATGGAGAAATGAGTAAAGAGCAAGCCCCAAGGTCTCTGAGACACTGCCCACACTTGACATTGCCCGACTTGCTGTGCATCTCAAATTATTCTGCCTTCTTTCTCCAGCCTTCAGTCCTTGTCATTCCTCTCCCTGACTCTCTATCAAGCCCTCCAGAGGTCCCTCAAGATCCAGTAATAGAGAGATTTCGGCCAGGGCAGACTCAGCCTCCCTGAGCACTGAGCCAACCTGGTCTCTCCTCGTAGCACGAGCTCCCTGATCAAGCTCAGTTCTCCCCCGGTTAGACCCACCACATCTCACCCAGGCACACAGGGCCATCTCTCCCATTGCACTGTGCAATATGATTTACAATGAGAAATAGGCATTTGGTCTTGGTCCCCTTCTGTCACCAAGCTTCTTAAACCCTTGGTATTTCCTAAGTGACAAATGCCAGAAAAGTCAGGTTCATGAGCTGACTCTTAGAAAACCCCTACACCACCTAAGGTTGCCAGTGGAACCAGTTGCAGAATTAGAGGGATGGGACTTTCAGCCCCACCTCCCTGACCCACAGGGAAGGGAGAGGGCTGGAGGCTGAGTTTAATCACCAATGGCCGATGACTTTATCAGTCATGTCTATGTAGTGAAACCTCCATAAAAACCCAAAAGGATGAGAGTGTCTGGTGAACACGCGGAGATTTGAGGAGAGGAGGGCGCTTGGAGGGGGCGTGGATACTCAGTACTCTTTCCCCATTCTTTGACCCATGCATCTCTTCCATCTGGCTGTTTCTGAGTCCTTTTTTATAATAAACCGGTAGTCTAGTAAGTGAAATGTTTCTGAGTTCACGAGCTATTGTAGCCACTGATTGAACTCAGGGAGGAGGTCCTTGGAATCTGTCTGCTCCGGTCCATCAGAAGGCACAAGTGACAACCTGGACTTGGGACTGGCATCTGAAGTGGGGGATAGACTTGTGAGACTGAGACTGAGCCCTCAGCGTGTGGGATCTGACACTATCCCCAGGTGGACAGAGTCAGAATTGTGCTAATTGCCTGGTGGTGGGAACCGCCCCTGCCACACACACTCACACACACACACACTCACACACACACAGGAATTAAGTATCAGAACTTTAACACTGAAGGTTTAAAGAAGAGGATATACACCATCCTTCCTTAAACCACTGACCCACCTCACCAGTGCGCAAGTCCACGCACCCGGGAGTCAGTCCTTCACTGAACGCATGTGTCAGCCCGTCTGGCCCACTTCTGTCTCCGCCACTGCAGCTCCTGCACGTGCTCATGGCACGTGGTACCTTTCCAGGCAAACTTCGACAAAGGCAGAGAGCAAAATGGATTCCGTCCAGGAGAACTAATCCCCCCAAATCAAAATCTTCCACATGGGGGTGATGATAAACAGATGCCTCTCATCTCGACAAATGAAAGGTCACCCACAGACAGTGCAGAGTAATTATTAAATCACTTCCCCATTTGTTCAGGATCAGTAGCGACCTCATTACCTGGATCCAAAGACAATATCTCTAAGTCCTGGGCATGGATCCAAAAAGGTCATTAATAACAGGATAGTCCCCAAATTTGCAGGAAAAGAAAGATCAGCTCTAATTAAGGAAGCAAAGTACTCCAGACCAGCCCTTTACATCAACAGTTTGCATGGTAATAACAACAATTTTCATTTCTCAGGCACCGACTTTATAGCCTCCAATAACAGTAGCCAGGCTCACCAAGCCGTTCCCTCCTCCACAAATGGGATGGGACAGGATGTGTTACAGGCAGCCAACTGGAGGGGGATTTTCTTATTGTCGCTTCTTGTGGCTTCAGATCAGAGGCCAAAGACTGGAAACAGAGACTCAGATTCTTGGCTCTGTGCCGACATCTGGACTTTAAGAAGAGCCAGGCACATGTGGGTCACCTCTTGGCAAAGAACAATACTTAGTCCCCATCTAAGTTCTCCAGGCACCTGCCTTGAACAAGTTTATCCAGGAGCTGGATTTCAAAGGGCAGACTCTCTTTCTCAGCTGCCAGAGGTTTCATGCAGGAGGTAGATGCCAATCCCCGCCCCCAACTACCCCATGGTGAACAGTTGGAGTTCATTCCCTGTGGATGGAAACTGTAAGATGAAGATAGCAGGACCATTGAGGAAGGAGGCTCGGCCCTGCCCAGATAAAAGATACAAGACCACATATTTCTCATTCTTGAAGTCAAGGAGACCTTCCTGACTAGAGAGTTCCTTGGAAGTCAAAACGGGAGTGGTGTCAAGGCTGCCCAGAGGCCTTCTCCATGGAACCCATCTTGGCTGAGAGACGCACGTATGCATATGGGAGGATCCTGAGATGTACCAAATACAGAGTCTGAATCAGGCAAATCAAAAGGATGGCCCAAAGAAACCTGAAAGAAACGTCCCATATAAGTGATGAAAACTAAAGGCGCAACACTCTCTCTGAGTCTGCCCGTGTGTCTATCCACACATACTGTATTCTTTTTTCCTCCTAATGAATATTTTATTTATTTCACTACTTTGCTTCTTTGTGGGAATTCTTTTCTGCAGATCCAAAGGGCCAGGGCCTTGTCACTGACCACTGGTCTAGCGGCTAGGATTTGGTACTCACCGCCGCAACCCGCCTCAATCTCTGGCTTGGAGCCAGAACCCTCCTTGGAGCCACTGCAGGCCCAGGCCCCCAGAGATCAGATTGACCAGTCAGTCAACAGGCATCTTCAAACTACTTCCTAAGCTGGGTGCCCCCAACCTCTGACTTCCAGCCCCTACAGAGAGATTGCGTTTTGCTGCCTATCAGCGGAGCACTAGCCCTGCTTCAGCCTCCCCTTCAGCTCCGTCCCCTGCCTTTCCTCTTCCCTACCAGCCCAGAAGCAGGAGCATCAAGAGTTCAGATTCCAAACAGAGCCAGTGTAAAACCTGGTCTGCCCCTGACCAGCTGGGGACACTTAGGCAAAGCGCTCAGCCTCAACTCCTCATCTACAAAGTGGGTACAATCATTTACGGTCCAAACAAGAACTCATTTAACAGTAAAAGGGAAGGGGCTTAAAACTGACTCAGAAACAACAGGCCCAGGATGGCCATGTTCAGATCATGATGCATGGTCACCCTATTTAAAAGGGTTATTGTGAGGATCAAACAAAAGAATGCATGTAAAATGCTCATCACAAGCCTTGACTCATCCCAGGCAGCAGAAATCATCATCATCGCACTATCGCAGACGGCCAAAAGCTGAAGAGTGGCCAGGATGGACCGAGGGAGACTTCCTGCCTCCTGCAGGCCTGTCACCACGCTCACTCCACACCCAGTGGGGCTGACTGGGCGCGAATTACTGCAGCAGCAAGGGTAGCGATGAAGGGGCACACCAGTTCTCGCCAAAGCAGAGCAGCTGAGGGCCACAGAACGGCCCTGTCAATGGGCTGACATCCCCCATGGCAGCTCTGGAGGATCCACGCACACACACACGACCCGCCTCTGGGTTACTACAGCCGATAGATCTGATTAATCTGATTAAACATGGAACATTCCATTTCCACCTCACTCAGCTCCATACTCACGGGGGCACCAGGCTAGATCCAGGTTGGCCCCCAAACAGGCCTGATAATTAAAACAAGTTCTGCCCTGGCTGACTGCATTCCCCCATTACTCTCTCCCATTACTGGAGATGCAAACAATAAATAATTTAATAACCTGGGTTGAGTCGAATCTGATTCCAAAACAAAGTGTTTTAATTCTCCAGTGTGCCGGCTTTCAGCATTACTGTAATTCCATTTCCCTTCACTTGACTGGGCCTTTTGTTGCTTTTTAGGCTTCTCGTATTTCTCCCCAAGTTTCCCCCATGGGGCCCTGACAGCTGCATTATAGCAGGGCCGGCCGGGCAGCCAGCATGACATCACTCACTACTCAAGTCCGGCAGCAGCGCAGCAGCAGGCACGTACTCATTAGCTCAGCGATCAGCCTGGGTCTTGATGGCCATAGAAAGCTGTCTGTGTGGCCTCAGGCAGGACACCTGGGCCCTTGCCTTCCCCCTCCATCCTTTTTCCTCTTTCCCTGCCTCCCTCCAGCCCCTTACAGTCTCTGGCAGCCCTGGCTATGAGAAAAGGACGTGGGGGTGGGGGTGAGGGGAGCATTGGAGGGAATGGCGGGGGACTGGCCTCTACCCGCTGGCCCTGTGGTCTGATCCCCCATCAACACCCCCTTACTGGCTTTACAGGGAACTGCACTTAGTCGCTCAGTCGTGTCCAACCCTCTGCGACCCCATGGACTATAGCCAGCCAGGCTTCTCTGTCTTCAGGGATTCTCTAGGCAAGAATACTGGAGTGGGTTACCATGCCCTGCTCCAGGGGATCTTCCCAACCCAGGAACGGAACCCAGGTCTCCCACATTGCAGGCAGATTCTTTACTGTCTGAGCCACCAGGAAAGCCCGAGCTCCCTAATCCAACTTTCATAACAACACACAGAGTGTTAGCTGCTCAGTCATGTCCGACTCTTTGCGACCCCATGGACTGTAGCTTGCCAGACTTCCCTGTCCATGGAATGCTGCAGGCAAAAATACTGGAGCAAGTTGCTATTCCCTTCTCCAGGGGATCTTCCTGACCCAGGGATCAAACCCGGGTCTCCTGCACTGCAGGCAGATTCTTAACCATCTGAACCATCAGAGAAGACCTTCATGAACACTCCCAACCCACAAAGAGAGATTAGGTTTTGTTACCTTTCAAAGGAGAACCAGAACCACCGCAGGCCCTCACTCTGGCCCAGAACAGCCTCCCCCTCCCAGTCCTCCCCCTCCCCATCCCCCACTCTGCCCACTGCCAGTCCTCCCCTCCTTCGTCTGGAGCCTCAGACAGAATATGCTGGTGTGAGAGCTGTGCCCTTGCCCTCAGCCCAGCAGCCAGGGGCCCAGAGCCACCGCTGCAGGGGAGGAGCAGGGGTACAGGAAACGCACCAATGAAGCTTTCCTTTAAATAAAGAGCAGGCAAGCATTGTGCTCCATTGATTACAATTTTTTTTTCCTGAATGTTGTGACATTTGCAGGAAGGCTAATTTATTCAAGCATGGAAATCTTTAAAAACTTAATTAAGTTATTTCTGTGATTTTCCATGCCTTATTGTTTCGAGTTCACATTTACTTTCATCCTTGTTAATAAAAAATAAAAAAGTGGGGAGGGGGCAGGGAGGGAGGAAATAGAGAAAAATGATCTCATGGAACCTCGAGAGATTGTTTCTAGATGTTCCCTTCTCCAGCAAGAGGCCTCTGAGCCCTGGGGTAGAGAGGTGAAAAGGAGGGATGTGTCCTCCAGTGTCAGGATCTGAGTCAAGGCCCCACTTCCATGAGGAACGAAATGGGAATAACACAAAAACCCAGGCTGATCTTCCTCTGTGGCACCTGTAACCAGCTTTGCTGTTGTTGTGTAACCTCTAAGACACTGCCTGACTCTTTTGTGACCCCACGGACTGCAGCCTGCCAGCCTCCTCTGTCCATGGGATTCTCCAGGCAAGTACAATGAGCAGGTTGCCATTCCCTTCTCCAGGGGATTTTTCTGACCCAGGGATCGAACCATGCCTCCTGCACTGGCAGAATTTTTCTTTACCACGGAGCCACCAAAAAAGCCCAGGGAAGCAAGCTTAGGTAAGTATAGACTCAAGTATGGTTTTTTTCTAAAACACTGTTGATTGCATAGTGGTGGACAGCGCTCCCTCAAGGCCAGCTGGATACTGCCTCCTGGAGAGTATCAAGGCCTGGGAGGATGGGAGCATGAAGGAGGCAAGTTTGGAATTCAGAGAGTCAGGCCCAGTTTTCTAACAGCCAGATGTCGCTCCAGGTAGCTGTGTTGCTTAGAAAATATGAGTCTGCGGCATATCAAAGGCTATTTTTTTTTTCTCCAACATGGGCCCCACATCCCTAGAAGTTACATTCATTCTTTCTCTCAAAGACAGTACCAAGAAGGGTTCCTTCATCCGCTCACTCAAATTAGTTAATGGCCCTCATGAGTCACAAGAGTGACTGGGGCAGGGGTGAAGCAAAGAGCAGAGGGAGCCAAGAAACACAGGGGTGAGAATTCCCGTTAGGAAATTAAAGCCATGCTGGCAGGAAGACTATGCAGAAGCTATTTTGTAGTAAATATTAATTCTTCCAAATATACAAAGAGAACACAGTGTGATTAAGTTGATTCCCATCTGGGGGTAAGTGCCTTGGTGAGTTGACAGGAGGGTGAGTGAAGAGGCACCAGGTTTCATGTGTGGACAGGGATGGTTGGGGTAAGGAAAAGCAACACTTCTTGGCTGCTAATCCAGGAAGGCTGAGCAGGTGAGGATTAAAGTGTGAACGTGTTTGTTAGTCGCTCAGTCGTGTCTGACTCTTTGCGACCCCGTAGACTGTAGCCCACCAGGCTCATCTGTCCATGGGATTCTCCAGGCAAGAATACTGGAGTGGGTTGCCATGCCCTTCTCCAGGCAATCTTCCCAACCCAAGGACTGAACCCAGGTCTCCTGCATAGTAGGCAGGTTCTTTACCATCTGAGCCACCAGGGAAGCTCGATCTGATGCGGAAGCTTATTAATAGAGAAAGAAAAAGTAGTCCAAAGAGAGGCAGCAAGAACAGCTCCAGAGCCTGGTTGGAGTCTTCTGAAGTAGAGGAAGAGACCACAGAGAAGAATAACTACAGAGAAAGTAAAAGAGCTCCTCCCCCTAGAAGGAGCCAAGTGGGGAGGACGGGACCCCTCCAGAGTCCAGGCTGTGCTCACTGCCTTCCCACCAGGGTCTTGCCTGGCTGGAACCCTTCCTACGAGTGATGTCAACTCAGAGCAAGTGGGAACCAGAACCCTGCACTGAGGGTCTCCTTGCATTTCCTTTCCTGGGGCTTCACCTTTAATTTCAAACTGCCTCCCAAAGCAAATACTATCTCTTCACATGTCTTTGGAGTACCTCCCTTTGATTGAAAAGAAAACATTCCCACTATGTATAGAAAGTATCCTGCCCCAGCCCCTAAATGGACTCTCTCTTCTTTTTCCAGGACATCAGACCAGCTTCCCCTGCTGGGGCCACAGCCCAGGTCATCTGCATTCTGATAACATTTGCACATATTATTTTTAAGTCATTAGTCTCTGCCTGATATTGTGAGTCAAGAACTTTAATGGGAGAAATTTATGGCTTGTCTCCTCCAATCAACACAATAATTCATGGTTGTGTTGGGTGTGTTACGCTAATGGAGATTGCTTTCAACTGAGTGTTGGTTTTTTGTTTTTTTTTTCTCCTCAAAATCATTAGCTAGTTTCTCCTGATCTATTAGCGGGAGTGGCAGCGTTACCTCCACCCATGCTGTCTGCCAGCACAGAGGGTCTCCAAGTGTGGCCTTAAGAGGCCTCCAGGCAGTCTGCCTGCTAATTCAAATGGAAAGTATAGAAAATGCCTTCTCTTCAAGTGCAAACTCCAGAGCAGATTTGAATCTCTATTCAAAAGGCCCAAAATGAACATTTTCAAAATTGTAAGTATAGTAATGGTTACTTACTATAGGCAAAGGTTTCCCTGGACCATTATAAGGAGTATTTTTGTAGCAGTAAGTGAGTACAAGGAGATGCCCACAGCTGGGCCTTTCTGTGCTGCCCTGAGGTCTGGGGTCTCTAGGAACCCTGTCTGTGCAGAGCGTCGAGGCATCGGCTGTAAGTAAGGCAACCAAATGTCAGGGTTCAGAGAGAAATGTCTCCAGCTGTCAGTCCATCCATCTCCTTCCAATGTCAGGGTGGACAGAGAAGTAAAATAAAAATCGATGAAGATGGAGGAGGCATTCATGCACTGGTTATGTAGATACAGAGACCTGGAAGGCCAGGGTCGTCAGCCCACCTCCCTCCCCTGAGCCGGCTCCTTGTCCTGCTCTTGTTGGCACCAACACAAATCCCTGGGCTCAGTGGCACTTCACTCCGTACACTGTAACTCTGGTCTCCCAGACCCTCATAATTAGAGCTTACCAGAGCCTCCCTTGCTGAGGGAAGAAGGAAAAGTTAACATCCACACAAAGGGATCTTTGGGCATGTTGGACCTCAGGTTGAATTTCTACCGTGGCAACAAGAAAATGGGGTGGAGACCACGCAGGGGACCCCGAATCTCTGGGGTGCCCTCCTGTGATGTCTCCTCTCTGCACTCATGCTCTCCCCAGCCTGGCGGAAGCTTGACATCCAGTTTCTGGGGAGGATGGTGAGAGCTCCAGCACCGTCAGCACCCTTCATTGGCCCTTTAATGGGCTGTTTCGATCCTGGGCTGGCTGGTGTCTCCTGCTAGCCTGCCCCCCTTCTTCTGTGTTCCAGCCTGCTCGCAGCCTCTCAGCCTCCTCTGATGAACCACTGCCATCCCCATGGCCTCCTCGCAGCCTCTCAGCCTCCTCTGACCCCATGCCCCATCCACCTGTCCTGCTAGCACAAAACTGCTGTCCTCTGTCTTTTGCCCCCTTGGACACTGAACTTGCCTCCAGACTTCTATGCCGTCTTGATCTCACCTCCTCATTTTCCCTATCCCTCTACACCATCTTGATTCTCAACCTCTGTGTGTTAACCTCTCAGTCATGTCCAACTCTTTGTGACCGCTTGGACTATAGCCCACCAAGAGCCTCTGTCCACGGAATTCTCCAGGCAAGAATACTGGAGCGGGTGGCCATTTCCTTCCCCAGGGATCTTCCCAACCCAGGGATTGAACCCAAGTCTCCTGCACTGAAGGCAGTTCATTACTATCTGAGCCACCAGGGGAGCCTAAGGGCTTGTATCACCCAAGTGTGTATCACCCAAAGGGCTTGTGAAAACACACAATGTTGGACTGAGCCACAGTTTCTGATTCAGAGAGTCTGATGTAGGACCTGAACTCTGCATTTGTAACAAGCTTCCAGGTGATGCTGATGCTTCTGGTCCCCGAACCACACCTTGAGAACCACCACTCAACATGCATGCGTCTTACCTACTCCTCTCAAAGCAGCCTGGGGCATGAAGGAAGCAAGTTTCTCCCTCTATTGGATGCATCTCACCCTTGAGTCACCCCCGGGGCCGTGCTTCCCTCCGCTCCAGCCGCCGAAGCCATCAGGCTCGCCTCTCCCTCTCCTCTGATTGGCGGCGGCCCAGCTCCCGCCGCTTTTCCATCTCCCGGCCACTCTGAGGCATCTCTCTCCACCCATGCATGTGGCTTTTTGCCTTTTGCTTTTCTCTCACTCCCTGTGTTTATTCACATCCATCTCTGTCTGCCAGATTCTCACATCCAGGCTTCCTCTGGCATCTATCCATCGTCCTCATCCATCGAACTGTGCAGATATTTACATTTCTAAAGCCCAGTGTGTTTTCATGATTCCTCCTACTTCAGCCAAACAAGGATTTCCCTCTCAAACCTACTCATCGTTAGACTCTGTGGTAGGGGGAGGGTGGATGTGGTATCCACTGCAGTCACCCCTCTTGAGGCTGTTTCTTCATCAAGAACAGAAAGCAGACAAAGCGGCACCCTGCCTTGGTCCAACTGTCCTATAGATCCTATCAAGCACATAGAGCTGAACTGAGAGCCCCTCCCAGGGGCTTTGTCTTGAGTATTGATTTGTAATACTCAAGGACCAAGAGGCAAAAACAAACAAATACGCATTCCTTTCTGGAGCAGAAGCCCTTGATCGCTGGGAAGCAGAATAACAGGGTAGAGGTCGAGAGTGTGTACTCTGGTCTGGGAGTGCCTGGTTTGAATCCCACCTCTGGCTCTGACAAAACATAAACAAGCACCGCACATCTCGAAACCTCAGTGTCTCCATCTGCTAAATGGGTATATACCCCAGGTCAATGCCTAGAGAATTAAATGAGCTTAACACCTATGCATGCCTGTGTGCTAAGTCACTTCAGTCATGTCCAACTCTTTGCAACCCTATGGACTGTAGCCCGCCGGGCTCCTCTATCCATGGGACCAGGGAAGAATACTGGAGTGGCTTGTCATGCCCTCCTTTGGGGATTTTCCTGACATGGGGACTGAACCTGGGTCTCTTAAACCTCCTGCATTGGCATACACGCTGTTTACCACTAGCACCACCTGGGAAGCCAGCCTAAGACCTATGAGCCTCAGACCTAAAAGGACTCAGTGAATGCTAACATTGGGTGCCCCAAAGCTTGCAGTCTCGACATTTAGGTACAGAGATTGAGCAAAACCATGGATACAAAACTTTCTCCCCACGACTGTTCCCACACTGGACCAGCAAACCCTGGATTTTCTCAGCTAGACAATAACCATCCCCCATTTTGCCCTGAGCATTCAGTCCCCCAGCACTTAACTTAAAAGCTTTGTGCTTTGTGTTTTTGTCTTTTGTTTTTTTTTTTTTAATAGAAAAAAAAATCCTATTCTTGTCTGTCCAGTGTTTTTCCAGCAAAAGCACGAGTCAGCACTAAGAATTCTCCTTGGTCAGCAAAACATATGTTGCAGTGGGGGAATTTGGGGGAGTTGGAGGGGGGCCCTAATGAGAAGAGAAGCCAAGAATTGGCTAGGAAACTACCCAATTTCCAGGTGTCCCAGAGATTCCTTAGAAATAATTCCTTCCCTTTTCTTCTGCATTGACTCTGCTCCCTGTCACCCACAGAATCCATCTGTGAAAAAACAGGCCAGAGGACTTGAGAGAAATCAGTTCCAGAAAAACTGGTCTTCCCGGCTGCAGCCTGGAGTGTGAGGACAGGCAGGTTGCAACCCTTCCCTGGACACTGCTTGCCAGCCTGTCTTCCAGGAATTCCGTGCACGTGGCTTTCCACGGCAGGAAAAGTGGGGGTTGTCTCACCAGCCACCCACCCCACCACCAAGGTGATTTCTGGGAATATCCTGCCTAAAGAGACTTGGCTCAACAGTCACGGGAAGGACATGTCAAGACCCGTTGGCCATTTATCACCCTAAGGACACTAGCTCTTACTTCTGCCACTTTATTACAGGCAGGGTGTGGCAAACCGCCTAAGAAGCCTGTCCCCTCATACCAGCCTGGGCAGCCAGCCTTCCCGAAGACTGCCAGGCCTAGCCTTTCTGGCTCATGGACTGCAAGGGCTCGTCATCCCCCACCTCCACACCGAAGAATCTGGAAATCAGGCCCCACTCAGACACAGAGTGGCCAGAACACAGGCAGTGAGCCAGTGAAGCCTGATTTAAGATCCAGGTTCTGCCACTCAGATGAACTAGGCAAGCGACTTAATCTCATTGTGCATCAGTTTTCTCATCTGGGATATGGGGATAATGATTCCTGCTTCAGAAAACCAGTCTGAGGCTTAAATATGTTTTATAAAAGCAACTTGCATGTGTGGAAAGGAGGCACCTGGTCCTCTAGCAGGGGTCCCCAACCTCCAGGATCTAAGGCCTGATCTGAGATGGAGCTGATGTAATAATAATAGAGATAAAGCAAACAATAAAAGTAATGCATTTGAATCATCCCAAAACCATCCTGCACACCCTGGTCCATAGAAAAATTGTCTTCCACGAAATCGGTCCCTGGTGCCAAAAAGGTTGGGGACTGCTGTTCTATTGGGCTCACACAATAAATGGTGGCTCTGGCAATTATTTAAAATAAGTTATGATAGCGATAGGTTTATCTATCACTGGAGTCAGGAAAAAGGTCAAAGTCAGCACCTCAAGGGCCTTCAGCTTAAACAGACCTAAGGGTGAGAAAGCAAGTTAGTCCAAAGTTACCAGCGGCTGCTCCCGCTCCTCTGGCTGAAGTCCAGGTGCATTTGTATTCTTTTGCTGCCAGAGGCCTGTGCATATGGAATACATTTTCTCTGGGTGTCTCACCATTAACGTTTTCATTTCTGCTTAGCATCAGGGGCTTTGCCCGTCGCTGGCCTTCCAGACCACTAAGCCTGCCTTTGTCTGGCTTGCTTTGTTCTCTCATTTCCTGATCAGCCAGGGAGCGTTCCCTGGCAGGGGCTCTGGGAGGAGGGGCTATGTATGGCAGTTCAATAGACTGAGTTTTGGAAAAGCAGGAGTCGAGCCACACCTCACACAGGGGGCCCCTCATTCCCTCCCCAGCACTTTATGCTGCTTGTAGATCAAATGTTCTTTTCTTCCCAAGTTTTCTGACTCCCCTCACATGTACATGGGCTGAATTCTGTCAATAAACACAAAGGCGTCAGCTGACATGTTTGAAGCTCATCAGTAAGCTGAGCATGGCTCTGGAAAGATGACCTTCCACTTGAAAGAATATAATAACTCACACTTGCGGCAAGTGGGCAGTGAAACGACAGCACTGTCATAGCCACTGATTAATGGAAGTACAAATTGGGATAACATTTCGGTGGACGGGGAGGGCTGGAGAGAGTGAGGGAAGCAATTAGCCAATGTATAACAAGAGTCTTTGAAACATTGACTCCACTTCTAGGAAGGTACCCTAAGAAAATCGACAGAAATGTGGTCAAATGTTATCGTGATGCAAAGATGTTCATTGCAGTAGTATTTACAATAGTGCCCATTTGCAAGCTATCAATGAAAATTGATTAAATATATTTAATCATTTATCCACAGAATTAAATCATCCACAGAATTAAATACTATAAACCTATAGAATAATATTTAATAGGATGGGAATAGGCTTATGATATCATCTTAACTGAAAAAGATTATAAAAATGCAAATATAATGTGTCATTCCAATTTTAACTTGAAATTTGTACACATAGAAAAAAACAGACAGGAGGGCAATTCTCTCCCCTCCAAAGATAAATATGAATAGCAATTTATCTTTAGTGATATGATTGTGAGTGTTATCCTACTTCCTTTTGTATGTTTTGTACATTTCCAATAACAAACATGTATTATAGTTGGAAAAGAATGAAAACCACATAAATGAAAGTGATGCTTTCCTCTCCAGGGTCCGGGATAGTAAAAAAGACAGACTTGCACCAGGAAACCCTCTTCACCTCTGACCTCTTAGAGTGTGGCTTCAGAGATGCTTTCTGGTCCTGACTTGCCTGGTCCACCCTCACAATCATAAGACCAGAACCTAGTTGTCCAAGTGAACAGAGCTGGCTTGGCTGTGATCTCCTGCAGTCCTGCACATTCTAGGAGCCTTTTTTAAGCCTCCTGTTAGCAGGCTTTCCTCCTGTCTATTAGGTCACTGCAGATTGATTCATCTCACTTCACTGTGGTTTACAGTTTGCAGTTCTTGACCCTGACATCCTCCCCTGGTGCTGGAGCCCTGTTTCTGCAATACCAACAAGCCAGTGGCAGCCAACGGCGGGTCAGCTGCAAGCCTTGTATCTTCCTGGCCTCCTAGCAGGCTCCTCACCCTCTCCTTTCCTCTCTGTGCCTGTCCAGCATCCACTTACACAAGGCTGCAGCTTCAAGGGACCCTGTGGGGTCCTGACCATGATTCAGGGGAAAAAGAAGGGCAGGCTGAGACGAGGCCAATGGGAACTCAGTTCTCTGCAAGAGTCCTCAGCTCTGGCCAAGCTACAAAACAAGAGGCTCTATTTGCAGAGTCCACAAGGTCTGGGACCCTATGCCTTACCTTTCAATGTGGAGCAGGGAGCTCACAACTGAGTGAACTCAACAAGCTGAAACATTCTGGGCTTCTAATTAAAAGGTAGGGTATTTGTAGAAAAATTCATTTTGCAAATAATATTAGCAAAAACCCATGGGAGACAAGAAAAAGTCTATCCCTCTGTCGCATGTTGCCATTTATGGAAAAAAAAAAAAATTGTTCCCTCACCCTTCAGGGTCTTTGGCCACCTGCCCTCCTCAACGTTTCTGCCCAATGTTTCACTTCTCCTCCTCAGCATGGACCCCATCTATAAAGTCCACTCTGCCCACTCCCTGCCTCTGACATCGTTTTCAATTGGTCCTTTCTGCCTCTCCTTCCAGTGTAATCATAAGACCCACTGGACACAGAGGGAAGGAACCTGAATTCTGCTCCTGCCTCTCTGGCTCAAGAGTTTAGAACTGCAGGCCAGCCTAGAGCCTCCCTGAGCCTGAGTGTTCTGTCTGAAAATATACGGCTTGAATTAAAATTCGAAACACCGTTCCAGTTCTCACGTTCTATCGTGTGTCAAACTGCCAGAAGTTTCCTGGGTGAGGCTGTCCCCGACCCTGAGGTCCACAGGCGCCCTCTGAAGTCCTCCCAGGGAGAGGGGTTTACTCTTCATTCCCCATTGGTTTGCACAGGATTTGTGCTTTCTTGTTTGTCTTCTCCTGTCGAAATATAAAGCAGCTCTGAATGCATGACTCTGCTTCTTCTCGACCTCCGTCTATGTGTGCAGAGTCAGGTGAGGTGGTTAGTCCTCTGACTAATGCCTCTCCCTCAGGCAGACTTGAAGAGATACCCATTTAAATTTGGTTTTCCTGCCAGAATTGTTAGGCCTCAGTGGCCCTGGGAAATCACCTAGGAAGAAAATCACCATTTATCCAAACAACTCTGCCATCTGCACGAGCTGCCACCATCTCCGAACCTCTGCCTGGTCCGCTCAACTCCCCTGTTCCAGCGCCTCCCCCCAAGGTCATGGTCATGCCTGGCTAAGTGTGGGCCTGTGCCCTCAGCCAGGATGGCCCATCCAGGGAGCTCCAGACTCATTAAGAGCCAGGGCTTGTGTTTGCAACACAGATGAGCTGGAGAGGCACCCACCCAGGCATCAGATGCTTCGCACTCTGAGAACTGCAACTGTCTTTGCAGTGTGATCCTGAAGAAATCACTTGACATCTCTGAGTCCCATACTCCCATTTCCCTGGAGTGGACATCATAACACTTACCTTGTAGGGTTACTATGAGACTTAAATGTAATCAATTATGTGAGCATGCATTTTTAAATGTGAATATTTTACACTTGTTACACATTACAGGTGTTCCGAATTACCTGACCCAACAACACCTCCTTGCCACAAGGCCACTGCCAGGGGAGCTACATCAGTGAAGCAGAAGCATTTGTCTTGACACACAGAGTTGGAACGCACAACATATTCTCCCATTGAAAGGCTAACATGCATGGTATTTGGTTGCTGGGGATAGAAATGACCATAGTTAGTACATTAGTTATGTGTGAGTTAAACAGATTTTCAAGGAGTTCCCGGAAAACCTCTCCCTCCCACTGAACATTTTTTCTATGAGAGAATAGTGTTCCCAATTCATAGAAACTAATTTCCAGGCAAATCTTTGGAACCCTGCCCATCTGTAAGTGGGAGTCTACCTTTGTTAAATCATCTTCAGATGCAGTCCTTCTGTGCTACCTGGTGGGCTCATACACATGTGTGGATCCCAGAAGGTCTGCAATATTCCAGGCACAGGTATGGTCTCCGGCCTTCCCCTACAGAGTGAAGAAGGGGTGGAAGGAAGGAAAGAACAGTCGCTTCCTCGGCCCCTCATTCTGCAGTCGGTGAGCTTTCTGGGCAGGACCTTCAGAATCTGACAGCTCTTTCCAGGTAAAGGAACACCTACAAAAGACAAACACACCATCACAGTTCCAGGTGAAAGGAAACCTCCGAAGAGACACCTATTTCTCAGCCAGAAACAGAAACAGATCCCCATCCTAAAAGCAGCCTTCAGGAGGTAAGAGGCAGGGGTTCGGGAACCCCAAAGCTGGTGGTGTGATTTACCCAGTGATTTCGGGTAAAGACAAGAGTATTTAGAGAGGGTTTGCACTGCTTCAAAAACCTAGCAGGTTCCCAGTTTCACTCCTTTGTGAGGGGCAATGGCCAGAAGGCCATCCAACCCACTTTTTTTTCTCCCAAAGGGCTACAACCGAAGATGCAACTTGCCAAGTTGTATGCTTGAGTCTGAATTCCACCCACCCCAGCCCTGCAAATGCGTAAGTTGAAGGCCAGCTCCCACCCTCCCTCCAGCAGCTCAGAATGGGACGGTAGTTGGAGATTTGGGGGTCTCTAAAGAGGTCATGAAGGTTAAATGAGGTCATTAGGGTGAGCACGAATCCAGCTAGACTGGTGTCCTTGTAAAAAG
This sequence comes from Capricornis sumatraensis, assembly GCF_032405125.1. Classification (NCBI taxonomy): domain Eukaryota; kingdom Metazoa; phylum Chordata; class Mammalia; order Artiodactyla; family Bovidae; genus Capricornis; species Capricornis sumatraensis. Next base: position 28,203,957 of record NC_091084.1, on the reverse strand, counting down.
CGGACATCAGGACCCAGACACACAGAGCAGAGACCGCATGAAAACACGCAGAGAAGATGGCCACCTACCAGCCGAGGAGAGAGGCTGCAGAAGAAAGAAACCTGCTCACACTTAGATCTCAGGCTTCCAGCCTCCGGCACTGTGAGCAAGGAAATGTCTATTGTTTAAGGCACCCAGCCTGTGGTGCTTTGTTAAGGCGGTCCCAGCAAATACACAGCAGAACAGCACCAGGGGCAAATAGCAAAGAAAATGAGATACAGACTCCAGGAGTCTGGCCTCCCAGTCAAGAAAGCAGGCAGACTTGGATGGACGTGGTTAAAGTACTTCCAGCTCTGAATCAGCGCCTGGGCTGCAGGGCTCACCCCCACCTAGCTCTCAGGCTCCTGGTTCCTTCTTTGATCAAGGCAGCTGGCCTGCCCCTCCATCGTCCCCTGCCTCGGCACAGCATCTGCCAGCATCCCTGTTCCTAGGAGCCATCCTCCAGCCGCTGAGGGGGTCCCGTGCCATCCAGAGAAGGAGAAAAGATGGGACCAAGTAAACTCTTATCAAGGCCACACTGTCTAGTTTCCCAGACATTCAGGACAGCTGAAGGCAGAACAGCTTGGGTGTGAAAATTTACCCCTCTCTCCCCCTCTTCTTATCCTGCCAGGCAAGCAGGTTCTTGTCCTTAACCGACAAGGAGAGTCTGGCTGAAAAGAGGAGCTGTTCGTTTGTGCACGTGTGTGTTTGTTTCACTGACAGCTTATGAGTTTTGGGTTCAAAGCACAATTGAGGGGACCATGCAGAAATTTCCCATACACCCTGCCACCCCATATACATAGCCTCCCTTGTTTTTCAGCTCAATTTCCTTCTGTTTTTTGGCAGGCCACATGGCTTATGGGATCTTAGATTCCCGACCAGGGACTGACTCGTGGCCTGTGGCAGTGAAAGTACTGAGTCCTAATACTGGACCTCCAGGGATTTCCGAGCCCAATTTACTTCTACTTGTTAAATCACCATCAGTCTTTCCCCTTCCTTTAAGTGTCCTCAAGCTCAGAAAACCTATAAGAGTTGGTAGCATTTTTCAACAGCCTACAATGTGCCAGACACTGTGCTAGCCATTTAGTTACATGACTTCTGATTCTCAGTCACCCTTGCGTATAGGAAAGAGCACTCTCTTCTTTGTTTTTTTTATTTTAAAAATATTTATTTTAAGGCTTCCCTGGTGGGCCAGTGGTTAACAATCCTTGCTTCCACTGCAAGGAGCACAGGCTCCAGCCCAGATGGGGAAACTAAGATCCTCAGAGAGACCAAAACAATTTTTTAAATTAAAACCTTTTTTATTTTATTAAAAAATTGTCAACCATTAAAACTGACCTTTTCTGGTGTGCACATCCATGAATAATTCTTGAATTATAGTTGATTTACAATATTGCTTTACTTTTAGGTGTACAACATAGTGACTCTGTTTTTATCTCTCTTTTTTAAAAAATTATATCCCATTATATGTCTGACTCAATGAACTTGAGTTTGAGCAACTTCCGGGAGATAGTGAAAGACAGGGAAGCCTGCTGTGCTACATAGAGTTCATGGGGTTGCAAAGAGTAGGACACAACTTCACGACTGAACAACACTAGGTAATTGTAAGACATAGAGTATAATTCCCTGTGTTATATAGTATATCCTTGTTGCTTTTAATTTTATGTACAATAGTTTGTATCTGCTAATCCCCAATTCCTAATTCGTCCCTCCAGCCTCCCTATCCATTTGGTAACCATAAGTTTGTTTTCTAAGTCTGTCTGTTTCTGTTTTGTATATATATTAATTTGTATTTTTTTCAGATTTCACATATAAATGATATCTGGTATTTGTCTTTGTCTGACTTATTTCACCAATTATAATATTCTCCAGGTCCATCTATGTTGCTGAAAGTGAAAGTGAAGTCGCTCAGTCGTGTCCGACTCAGTTGTTTCCTTCTCCAGGAGATCTTCCCAATCCAGGAATCGAACCTGGGTCTCCTGCATTGCAGGCAGACAGACCCTTTACCATCTGAGCCACCAGGGAAGCCCCTGGAAATGACAATATTTCATTCTTTTTACAGCTGAGTAATATTCCATTGGATACATATACATATATACACACCACATCTTCTTAAGTCAGTCATTTGTTAATTGACTTGGGTTGCTTCCATGTCTTGAATATTGTAAATGGCGCTTCTCTGAATACTGGGGTTCATGTAGCTCTTTGAATTAAAGCATCCCTGCTTAAAGAGGGTTTCCCTGATGGCTCAGAAGGTAAAGGATCCACTTGTAATGCAGGAGTCCCAGGTTCAATCCCTGGATCAGGAAGATCCCCTGGAGAAGGTAACGGCAACCTATTCCAGTATGCTTGCCTGGAGAATCCCATGGACAGAGGAGCCTGGCGGGTTACAGTCCATGGGGTCGCAAAGAGTCAGATACGACTGAGCAGCTAAGCGCACACACACTGATTAAAGGTGAAAATTGAGGTACAGGCAGGTGAGGCACAGGCAGGCAGCTGGTGGGAGACAGAGCAAAGCCAGAAAGTTACCTTCATCTGACTCTTCGCACTTTCCACTCCGCCCCTCTGACGAGAAAACATACCTATGAAAACTCATTTATAATGTGAAATACTATGTGATGAAAGCGTTATTTCTGTTTCGATCCTTATTGTTAATAACTGGGAGATATAAAAAAAGAGACAGAAAGAAATCTTCAACAAACATACAAATCCCATGACTTCTGAAACTGAGATCTGATCTCCAACTTAAAAACCTTCTATGTCTTCGTTTTGCCTGAAGAGAAGTCTAAATTCCTTTGGAGACTGGAGTGGCTCCCCAGTGCCTGCTGTATCAGCATTCAGTAGCTTTTCTTCGTAGCACCTAGCACAATTTGAAGTTATATATTGTATTTAGATGATTGTTTGATTAATATCTGTCTTTCTGCACCGAACTGAAGCTCTATAGGTAACATGACCAGATAGTCTCTAGTATAAACAGAAACACTTTTGAAACTCAAAAGAGGTGCTAGTCATAATTATTCCAGGACAAGAGCAAAACTGGGACACATGGCCATCCTATGTAGAAAACAGAACCTGACTCTGGTTTTCTAGCCGTTAGAGTCCCAGTGCCAAGTCCCATACTTGGCACATAGGAGATGCTCAATAAACAAATCTGCTGATTGATTCAGCAACATGTCCTTTGAAGATCTCTCACAATTTTGTCCCACTGTTGGGTTGCACCCCACAAGCCTACAAGGTTTACAAGTACAGCTTCAAGACTAAAGAAAGAGCCCAGAGTCAGCAGTAGAGATATTAAGGGTTAATGGCTGGGGGAGCTCACATATCTGAGACAAGGTCCTGGAGCAACAGCCCCCAACCCCGCTGTGTGCAGCAGAAGGCAGGAGGGCATGGCAGTGGTCTTCCTTCCTGGGGGAGGGACGTGGCCAGTTTTAGGAGAGAATTGGCAGCAGATTGGTTCATCGGTTACTGGGGCAACTAGAGAGGGGCACGCCCTCACTGTCCCTTTGATAAGCTATCACAGTGGAGACATTTGGCTCTAAAGACTAGAACAATCAGTAATGGGAGTGAAAGGGTGGGCCAAGTAGGTAGAAAGTCAGTCATGTGAGTAAGGTACAGGTGAAGCAGGCACTGGTGGAGCGGGGTATGCACAGACAGCAGGAGAACAGCCATCCTGGGTGGATTAACCATCCACCCACCATACCCTTCAGACCTCATCTACTGCGACTTCTCACATATCCAGCCCTAGTCACACAGGGGTCTCCAATGAAGCCCACCTTGAACACACCATACAGTCTCAAACCTCCAAGATTTCACCAGTCTGCTGCTGCTACTCACAATGTCCTCCCCTCACACTCTACCTACCTGAATCCTCCCATCCTTAAAAGTCTTCCCAGCTCAAATACTGCCTCTTCTCTGGATTCCTGCTCCAGTTTCCCAAAACACTTGAATATACCTCCTAATGACAGACATCCCTCTGCATCATAGCTATTTACGTGTCCTGTCCCTCATCAGACTGTGAGGTCCTTCAGGTTGAAGCACAGGTTTTATTCATCTCCGCAGAGTCCATCCTGGTGGCAAACACAGACGGAGCATAGAATGAATGCCCATTGAGAGAGTAAGAAAAGGTTGGACACCTCTGGGGTGTCCGCAGTAGAGAAAGGTTGAAAAGGAGTGCCCTTGTGTTCTGAAAGAATCATGTTTACATAGCTGAGACTAGACAGCTGGTCACTTTGAACATCACACAGTACTGGGCATATAGCAAGCACATCTTCAGTCAATATCATCACCATGCATCAGCATCAGGATTCACACTGTCAGTTCCTTATGGATGACAATCTTTTATGGATGTATCCCCTCGTCTCCATCCTTCCTGTCTTCTACAGCTCTAACGCCAAGCTTCCACTGGCTCCTCACCTCCCCACCAGCACTTCCTTGTAATGGAACCAATCTTCTCCCCTGCCTTCTGTCAGCCTGGATAAATTTGAGGAGTCTCTCCTTGACAGACAGACTTCCTGGCACATATTCTTCAAAGCACATGTGATGGAACGGCTGCTGTTGGACTCCTTGGAGTCTCCATCTTTCCCTCGGCCAGGCTGTTTGTATTCTTTAAAGACCTTTCTTGTAATGCTTGTGCTAACATTTACATCCCTGCTTAACTAGGCTGGCCTCTGCTGCCCTGGGCATTTCTTAGACTCATGCAGGATGGAGTTGCAATCTTTCCAAGCTATTCAGTAGCTCTTTTCCCACTCAGAGCACAAAGCATGCTAAGAGCTGGAAGTTGCTTAGTGCGCAGGCTGCCTGGGGGTTGGGTTGCCGCTGCTGCTGCTGCTAAGTCGCTTCAGTTGTGTCCAACTCTGTGTGACCCCATGACCCCATGGACTGCAGCCCACCAGCCTCCTCTGTCCATGGGATTTTCCAGGCAAGAGTACTGGAGTGGGGTGCCATTGCCTTCTCCGGGGGGTTGGGTTACATCCAGTGAAAGTTGTGCTAGGTTAACCTGTGTGCGTGCTTGCTCAGTCGTGTCCTACTCTTTGCAACCTCATGGACTGTAGCCCACCAGGCTCCTCTGTCCATGGGATTCTCCAGGCAAGAATACTGGAGTGGGTTGTCATTTCCTACTCCAGGGGATCCTCCCGACCTTGGGATCGAACTCACATCTCTTACATCTCCTGTACTGGCAGGCAGATTCTTTACCATTGCACCACCTGGGAAGCCACAGGTTTAGCCTAGCCTAGATATAAAGAAGGGCTTTGGAAACAGTTCTGAGCTACAGCAATGCTCAGCCACTTATCAGCCCTGTGACCAGCCAATAATTTAATCTCTCCAGATCATTACTTTCCGCATCTGTTAAAAAATGCAATCACATTACATAGGGTTGGTGTGAAGCTTAAATGGGAGAAGGAAAAGAAAGAGGCACATAGTAATTGCTCACTAAATGGTATCTATTGTTTTAAAAGATAGAAACAAATGTACTGCAGACCTACTATATATAAGGTATGTAGAGTATTAAACTCTGGTATTGAAGAAGATAAAAAGATAAAAAAGATATAATCCCTGCCTTCTTCCAGTTCAAAATCAGAACTCAAAGGGAGCATGATAGCAGCTCTAAGAGATACAGGCAGCTGCAGCAGGAGCAAAAAAGGAGAGGGTGCGTGGCACTGGGGTGAAGCAAAACTGGGGTGTAAACTGAGCCTGTAAGACTGAGAAGAGCCTTGACTCTGACATGATAAAATCTTGCAGAAGCAAACATTTCTGCAAAATCTCAGAGAGAAACTGGATAAAAGCAATAGCAATGGCTTCTATTTTCATTAATTGCTTCTTCCAATGTTTCATATTATCTCACTTAACTCTCCCAACAGCTCTGTGGAGACAGGTGCTACTAATATTTCCATTCCATCAATAATCCTGAGGCTCCAAAAGGTAAAGGGACATGCTCAGGATTACAGGGCTAGAAGTAGCCGAGCAGAACTTGAATTCAGATCGTTCTGACTCCAGAGCCAGAGCTCATAATCCCACACTGTGTGTGCCTGGTGGGGACACGTGGGACTGAGAGGAAGACCAGTGTGGCTGAAGCGTAGGTCTGCAACGCATGCCAGGCATTTAGCGCAGGGTTAAATCTGAAAGAGGAAGTTTGAAGAAGAAAAGTAGGAAACTACTGAAGAAGATTCTGGAGTCTAGATGGAGGGGGCAGCTTCAGTTCTTATCTCTGTTTTGCGTTAAGCCACTCCCCCCGGGGGGGGGGAGGTATTAAGAGCAGCCCTATGAATACCCTATCATGCTAATAACAACAAAGGGAAGAGCCCTGGGAGGGAGGGCGGTGCTTCGGGCGGTGCACCATGCACTGCGCCCTCTACTGGAGGAAAAGGCCTCCAACGCCCGTTTTGCTGGCTTCCGGGTCAGGGCCAGGCCTTCAAATTGACTTTGACTTCACAGGAGAGCTCAGCAAATTCTGCAAAAGCAAAATACCTGGAGGAATATCTCTTCTTCTCTGGAGTTTTGGTAAACTTATTATCCCAATCAATATCTGAGTAATTAGAATCCCCTGTGATCAAAGTGGGGGTGGTTTTCCTTTTCTTTGGCCTCTTTACAGGCCTCTCTTATCTGGAGAAAGATTTCTTAATCTACTTTCCTTAAATGCCCTGAAGGTCTGCGTGCCACAGAGGCCCCAGAATTCCCCAGTTACTTTTTACTTCTTCCCTGCTGCCTGACCCAGCTTGCAGGCAGGCGGTGCTGGTAGGAATAGGCCTTTCAGTTCTGGCCCCCCACAGAGCCCCCAAAGGGCAGAAGTAGTCGGGGAGCTGGGACTCCAGGAGCCCAGAGAACAGAGGTGACTTCACTTCCCGCTCAGTCTAAGAGGAAGTGGGGAAGGGCTCGTGGGCAGGGCCGGAGGACCACACCAGAAAAGAAGGTAAGCTAGCTTATTGCTCCGTTTCCACTCTGTACCAGCCAGGCCTTGGGGAATTGGAAGGAAGTCGGTTGGAAGTTTTCCTTTCAGCCCCTGACAAGGGATCAGGAGGCTGAAAGGCATTTTTGTTCAGTCACCCCCGCCATCCTTCTTCTACTGCCATGCATGTCCCACCTATACACCACCCAGACAAAAAGCAGTTATTCAGCCAGCAGGGCCCCACCTCAGGCAGTAAGACCACTTCCTGCCTCGGCCTCCTCAAGCCCCTCCGGGACCAGAAGTTTTTTCTCATGTGGGTCTCCAGAGGGCTGGATGTGATATATGAACGTGAAAAGAGGGGCTGCTCCCCATTTGAGGAAGGGGTGGGGGGCCGTGGAGGGGGCCCTAGGGCTCAGTCTGGCCTGATGTATGATTTAGAGACCAGGTCCTCTCTGTGTCTCATGATTTAAGAAGTCCCCCCACTCCAGCAACCTAATTACCCCCCAAGATTTTTCTTACGTCTTCTCAGCTTTGCTTCTGAAGAGGCCCTTCCAAGAATGCCACTGGGTTAGAGTCATTACTCTGCCGACCGCTTGCCGGGCCGTTTATTGTATTTTTATGAGCAGAGTGCTGTGCTGCCTAATACATTTCCCAGGAAAGATTCTGTGGAGGGGGCTCCGGGACCGCAGCTGCTAACGGGGGAGGAGGAGGAGGAGCAGGAGCAAGATCAGCGTGGACCAGAGCTCACACGTGTGCCCCCAGCCCCCCACCCTGAGGAGGGCGGCGTGAGCCCAGAGAACATAAATGACCCAAGCAGGTCCTACACACTTCTGAGATGAGATGGATAAGCCAGCTGAATACCCACTGCTGGGACACCTTGATAAACATTCCAGAGGCCATCCTGTCCAGCCCCCTGCCTCCAGGCAGATCTGTTCCAATTTACCCCAGACAGCATGGGACTCCACATCTCTGAAGCAGGCAATTTTGCCGTTCCAATGGTAGACCACTCCAGTGTTTAACAGCCTTCTCTCACAAAGCATTTTCCTTCTGGAATTACCAATGTTTGTGCCAGAAGGGAACTTGGAAATCATATAGACAAAGCCTCTCATTTTAGGAAGGGCAGAATCCAAGCGTCTCCACTCCTGGAGAAATCACTCCATCCTATAGTACAGATATGCTTGGCCTGGAAAGGGATCAGTCACCCTGCAAACCCATTCAGCCCAGCTCAGAGCTGAGGGTGGCCCTGTGAGCCAGCCCAGATCGTGGGTAGGGGCATCAATTTTCATAAGATAATGACAGCCCTACCCCAGGGTTGACAGATTCTAACCGTGTATGTGTATGTCTAAGGCGTATGGGGTTTGTACTTAATTGGCAACCCAATAGCTGCTCTTTAGGTATTTGGCAGGGCATATGATCTCCAACTCACTGCCACATAGTGTCCATCAAAAGCCTGGATGAGAGAAAGAAAATGCATCAAAGTGACTGAAGGATGTGTAGTCACTCCTTGCTTCTGGAAACATGCAAACAGAGGGCCTCCGGATTAAGCCATGTCAGCAGGGGACCATGTCCTTCTGGCCCCCTGTTTTCCTGAGCTGAAGTTTGGCCTGTGTGGAAGGACGATGCTGCAAGGAGTGGGCTAAAGAAATGAGGAGTTGTGTCTGCTGTGAGGCTGTTGTTGAGGTCCTTGATCATCTGGTCACACGGAGTTCCCTTCAGGAAGGACCCCAGGGAAGCACCTTCCTGGGTCAGCTGGCAGAGCTGGGTTTCTCCTCAACAATCTCCTCTCTTTTTGCCTCCTCTGCTCCCTTTTTTCTTCCTTCCCTCCCTTGTTTGTTCCTTCCTTCCCCTTCCCTCCTTCTCTCCCTTCCTTCCTTCCTTTTTGTTCTCCCATCTTAGAGGCACTATAATCGTGAGATAATTCGGTTACTGGGGTCTCAGACTCTTTATGCTTCTAGTATCCTCTGTCCTATCGCCTGTGACAGTCCCTCCTTTGCTCTCAGATTTTCTTTTCCCATTTGCTTCTAGTATATATTTATCTCACTCTGTTTCACATATCTGTGTAAGACGCCAGAACTCCACTTTGGTTCAGGGCAGCTATAAGTTAAGTATGTTAATGAATTAATACAACTCAAATGGTGCTGCACACACAGATTATGTTTACAAAAGAGTGTATTTAACAAGCTGGTACTGGAAGGCCTCCCAGACCACATGGGCCTCGAACTAAGAGTCTTGAAAGATGTATAAGATATAGAAAAACGGAAGGAAGTGGGGAGGTAGCCACAGTCCAAATTCTGTCCCTTCACTATAGCCAAAGACTGCATCTTCTCAACCTTCTCTCAGCACTGGTGAATCTCCAGTAATTTTACCCAATCTCCTATCTCTGCAGGAATTTGAAGGCACAGATTTAAAAAAAAGAAGAAGAATTATAAAATCATGCGAGGTATAAATCAACTATGTTTCAATTAAAAATTTTTTATTTAAAAAATAAAATCATAGAAGGCAAGGGCCTTGGAATGAAAATGAAGCCTGCTGCTGCTGCTGCTAAGTCGCTTCAGTCATGTCCGACTCTGTGCGAACCCATAGATGGCAGCCACCAGGCTCTGCTGTCCCTGGGATTCTCCAGGCAAGAGCGCTGGAGTGGGTTGCCATTACCTTTTCCAATGCATGAAAGTGAAAAAAGAAAGTGAAGTCGCTCAGTCGTGTCCGACTCTTAGCGACCTCATGGACAGCAAACTACCAGGCTCCTCCATCCATGGGATTTTCCAGGCAAGAGTACTGGAGTGGGGTGCCATTGCCTTCTCCGGAAAATGAAGCTTAGAGAGGCCAAATCTAGTTCCTGGATCGCTTAGAGCAAGTTCTGTGTAAGGACTCTTAGTGGTGGCATTGTAGTTGAGGGGGAAGAGTGGTAATTTCCCTATTTTACAAATGAAAAACAGCAGCCCAGGAGAATGTAGTAATTTGGCCAATAAAACTAGCAGAACTCCTGAGCTGTCTGCTCCAAAGTGAGACCTTCTCTCCTTGAATCCCTAGAGTGTTAGAGCATCAGCACTTGGATCTCCCATTTCCAGATCCCTCCTTGCTCACCTCCACCCTAGCTCTGGTCTCTTGTGGATCCCACAGCAGCCTGCCTCTGCCCACCAGCTAACTCCCTCTCCATAGACCCCGTTTGCCTAAATACCAGTACTGATACCAAAATGCCAAAATCTAGGTCAACATTTGAGCTAGTAAGCAAAGGAGATTGCACCATCTTTGAGGGGCTCCTCATTCTGGGTCAGTTTAAGTGAGATCCCAGTCAGAGGCAGGAGGATAGAGACTAAGGAATTTTCCAGGCATGTTTTCAGGCTAGGGACTCCAATGGTTCTATTTTCTTTTGCCCAAATGTAGGTAGCTGAGACTTATTTTGGTGCCTTGAGTAGAAATGTGATCATCTGGAGCCTTTGCTGAGTTCACACCATAGGCATTTCCCAAGTGCACTAGAACTGCTGTTTGTCTTTATGGTCAGGAAAAGGAGAGAGTGAGAAGCAGCTCCTGACAAGAGACTCTTGTGTCTGCCGCACGAGCACACGTTGCCTCCGAGGCTTGGTCTGCACTCGCCTCCTGCACTACTCGGCCACTTCTCAGAGCCTCAGCATTGCTTGGTGGCAGCTCTGCTCAGTTGGTCACACCCAAAGGCCCAGGGTGAAAGGAGAGACGAGTCTTTCTGCCCTGGCCCAGAACGCAGTGTGACTAACCAACTCTCAAGGCTACAGTCTGTGGCTTACGTGTGACTAAGCTAGACCCAGCACATCTCTCACAGGACATATCCCACCCCTCAGGCAGCCTGCACACTCAGCAGTCTCCACGTCTTAGCATGCTTTGTGCTCTGAGTGGAAAATAATTACTGAATGGCTTGGAAAGATTGCAACTGCGTCCTTCTTGAGTCTTAAGAAATGCTCAGGGCAGCAGCAGCCAGCCTAGTTAAGCAGAGTTATAAATACCAGCTCAGGCATTACGTGAAAGGTCTCTAAAGGATGCAAACAGCCTGACTGAAGGGAAGATGGAAGATCCAAAGAGCCCAACAGCAGCTGTCGCATCAGAGGCCTCAACCTTACCTCACACCGTATACAAGACATCACACCAAAAGGAACTTAAAAGCTAAAGTTAAAGTTAAAGTTATAAAACCTTGAGAAATAAATAGAAAACTTTTGTGACTTTAAGTAATACCAAAATTAGGACCTGTAAAGGAAAAAATTGACAGATTGGATTTTATCAACACTAAAAACTTCTCTTCAAAAGACAGTCTTGAAAGACTTAAAAGACAAGTCACAGACAAAAAACTATTTCCAAAACACATATCTGCCAAAGAACTTGAATCAGGACTACATAAAGAGCTTTCAAAACTCAATAATAAGAAAATAAACTGCCCATTTTAAAAAAAAATGAGTAACAGGCATTTCACCAAAAAAAAGATACATAGATGGCAAACAATCACATGAAAAGATGCTCTATGATCTAAAGTGAGATAACTCTGCATGTCTCTTAGAGTGGCTAAAGTTACAAATGAATGAATGATACCAAGGGCTGTGGAGGATATAGGGCAACGAGGATGCTCTATAATTGTGGAAGAGAATGTGAAATGATACAGCCAATTTGGAAAACAGTTTGGCAGTTTCTTATAAATTTAAATATATATTTGTCATATGACCTCACAATTCCAATCTAAGTATTTACCATATGAAATGAACTGACATGTATCCAGAGCTTGTCTATGAATGTTAAAAGAAAGTTTTTTCACAATCGCCAAAAATTGGAAACAACTCAAGGTCTAGTGGATGGGTGTACCAACTGTAGTATACCCATACAGTGTAGTCCTACTCGACAATGAGAAAAAATGAATTATTGGCATACACGACAACATGGGTGAGTCTCAAATATTGTGTTAAGTGAAACAGCCAGACTCAGACTACACACTGTACAATTATATTCATAGGATACTCTGAGAAAGGCAAGCTGTAGGAACTAAAAGCAGGTCAGTAGTTGCCAGGGGGCTGAGGATGGGAGAGCAGTTGAATGGAAAGGTACTCAAGAGAAATATGGAGGGTTGCTGGAATTGTTCTGTATCTTTATTGTTGTAGTGATCACATGACTTTATGTATTTGTCAGGGGTTTACTGGTGACTCAGATGGTAAGAATCTGCCTGCAGTGCAGGAGACCCAGGTTCAATCCCTGGGTCGGGAAGATCCCCTGGAAAAGGGAATGGCTTCCTTCCTGGAGAATCCCATGGACAGAGGAGCCTGGCAAGCAAAGAGTTGAACACAACTGAAGCAATTTAGCACACATGCATGCATATTTTGCCCCACCCATTGGATTTTAACCAACTTGAAGATACAGTCTAAATCATCTTATTTGTGTTTCAAGTACATGAGAATAATCTGAATATTGTCATCTTTAAAACATTCAAACAGAAACAGAGTGCAGAGGGGAAAGCCTACCCAAGCCCCTTCTCCAGGAACGTTCTTGTTGAGAGGATGGCTTTCCACCATGGTGGATATACTTCAGTTCAGTCGCTTAGTCGTGTCTAACTCTTTGCAACCCCATGGACTGCAGCACACCAGGCCTCCCTGTCCATCACCAACTCCCAGAGCTTGCTCAAACTCATGTCAATCAAGTAGGTCATGGCCTCCAACCATCTCATCTTCTGTCGTCCCCTTCTCCTCCTGCTTTCAGTCTTTCCCAGCATCAGGGTCTTTTCCAAGGAGTCAGCTCTTCACATCAGGTGGCCAAGGTATTGGAGTTTCAGCTTCAGCATCAGTCCTTCCAGTGAATATTTAGGACTGATTTCCTTTAGGATGGACTGGTTGGATCTCCTTGCAGTCCAAGGGACTCTCAAGGGTCTTCTCCAACACCACAGTTCAAAAGCATCAATTCTTTGGCGCTCAGCTTTCTTCACAGTCCAACTCTCATAACCATACATGACCACTGGAAAAACCATAGCCTTGACCAGACAGACCTTTGTTGGCAAAGTAATGTCTCTGCTTTTTAATATGCTGTCTAGATTGGTCATAATTTTTCACCCAAAGAATAAGCGTCTTTTCATTTCATGGCTGCAGTCACCATCCACAGTGATTTTGGACCCCAAGAAATAAAGTCTGTCACAGTTTCCATTGTTTCCCCATCTATTTGCCCTGAGGTGATGGGACCGGATGCCATGATTTCAGTTTTCTGAATGTTGAGTTTTCAGCCAGCTTTTTCACTCTCCTCTTCCACTTTCATCAAGAGGGTCTTCGGTTCCTCTTGGCTTTCTGCCATAAGGGTGGTGTCATCTGCATATCTGAGGTTATTGATATTGCTCCTGGCAATCTTGATTCCAGCTTGTGCTTCTTCCAGCCCGACATTTTGCATAATGTACTCTGCATATAAGTTAAATAAGCAGGGTGACAATATACAGCCTTGATGTACTCTTTTCCCAATTTGGAACCAGTCTGTTGTTTCATGTCCAGTTCTAACTGTTGCTTCTTGACCTGCATACAGATTTCTCTGGAGGCAGGTAAGGTGGGCTGGTATACCCATCTCTTAAAGAATTTTCCAGTTTATTGTGATCCACACAGTCAAAGGTATGTGACTTTTGTGACTCCATGGACTACACAGCGCATGGAATTCTTTAGGCCAGAATATTAGAATGAGTAGCCTTTCCCTTCTCTAAGGGACCTTCCCAACCCAGGGATTAAACCCAGGTCTCCCACATTGCAGGCAGATTCTTTACCAGCTGAGCCACCAGGGAAGCCCAAGAATACTGGAGTGGATAGCCTATCCCTTCTCCAGTGGATCTTCCCAACCCAGGAATCAAACCGGGGTCTCCTGTATTGCAGATGGATTCTTACCAACTGAGCTATCAGGGAATCCCCAGATATACTTACATATGCAAATCATTTGCATCTCCAGTCGCCCAGTCAGTCTCTAAATACAGACACGTACTTGACTTGGAAACAAAAACCATAATAGGTTCATATCCTTGCTTTTATAGACTAGCTGTATGACCCAAGGGAAGGTAGGTCACCTCTATGCACCAGTTTTTTTACATTTCTAAAACAGAAGTAATAATACCTACGTTTAATAAGGATAGATCCCATATCACCTAGTAACAGCTCAGTAAATGCTGTTTAATCCAAATGTGTGGGTAATTGGATTGCAAGATGGCAGTTGCAATTTAGCTGCAAACACCAGGTCTCTGTTCAGTCGACTACTGAATGAGGGTGATTCACACTCAGCTAGGTCTGATTTCAGCACCTGTTTCGTTGTGTTTTTTTTTTTTTTTTCCAACAATCCACTACTCAATCCTAACAAGCAATCTGGGTCCTATGTCACTCAAGGTATGACTGTAGGAAGTGACGGGATGGGAAATACTTAGCCTAGAGAAGCAAAGATTCTTCAGGGATGTGAACATTGGTTTAAAATATTTGAAGAGCTGTCATATAGAAAGAGAAGGTAGATTTGTTCTCAGTTGCTGCAGGGCAGAACCGGAATTAATCTGAATGCAGATTTTGTATTATGGAATAAAATTGTCCAACAACCACTCTTAGCCAGCAAAGGAGGAGCTGCCCATGAGGCAGTGGGCTTCCCAGCACTTTCAGGTTGATCAAGCTGTGCAGTCATTTGTCAGAAAGCCAAAGAAAATCCCCAGCAAGTCGATTTCGGGATCCCATGCTTCACAAGGATACACAGGTGCACCTCCTCAGAACACATGTAGGTGTATATGAACATGGAAAGGGCCCGTGTGCCCCATCCATCCTTTCACCCTCCCTAACAATAGGGGTAAGTGGAGTTACATGCACCAGGAACCAAGGCAATACACAGATAGATGGTTTCATCAGCTGGCCTTGCATTAAGAAGGGGAGCTAAGGAGAGAATGTCCTGCCCTCCAAAAATGCAGACCTATTTGGATCCTAGCTGAGGTCCCTTGGCAGCTGACACACATGCCCATCTGCCATGCTGGCACAGTGCCCCCAGCAACGGGAGCTCTGCTTCCTGCTGGTGGGTGTAGGTGCCAGGTGGTTGCATATGCCTGCAGAGCGGGCCTGGGTCCCACACAGCACAGTACACTTACAGTCTCCATGCTCACCCTCTATCCCACTCACCCCCCACCTTCCCCGACCTGGGGTGTGGGGGTGTCCCAAAGTTACAGAGAGTTTAACCCAGAAGCCAGGCGCTGGAGGGGCTGGGGCTGCCAAGTGAACAGGCCTTGCCGCATCCAGCAGGCCATGGAGCCAAGACCACCCAAGGAACAGCCAAATGGACGCTTGGAAGGAAAGGCCGAGGCACAAATCACACCAACTCAGAGGGCATCACACAGGGTCAGGCCCGCGAGAGAGAGACATAGGGTAATAGAGGATGCCCTGGGCTCTGTCATTCTTCTCCAGGAATGCAGAGGAGGAGCTCTGGGGGAGGAGCCTCGTGCTTTCCTACATCTGCCCTTAGTGGAGCAGTTCACCCTCTTCTGCGGTTGGATGGGAGTGTCTGAGCCAGTGGTCACCTCTGCCTGGCTGTGTGGGAGTGTGCGCACACGTGTGTGTGTGTGTGGGCGCACGTGCGTGCATGTGCGTGCCCACATCTGAGGGTTGCAGTCATTGCATATTGCTGATACTGCAGAAGCACGTAAAGGCTGGACAGCTAATCCAATCATTCATGCTTCCCTTGTTCCGACTCTTGGATCTGATAGATAAAAATGCCCAGGCAAATGACCAGTTTCATGGACTGTTTCCTCTTTTGTCAATACAAGGAATTGTGAGCTGTCATCTTGTCCCTCCTCTCCAGAGAGAGAACTCAAATATTTATGACCTGCTTTTATAACACTAATTGTATTTCTAATTGTTTTTCCCTCTCAGCAGCATCGCTTCCCTCACCCCAGTGACAATCGGCAGTTCTGGGGTTTATGAAGAGTGGTTTGTCGCAAATGAAACTCAGAGGAGGTTTGGAGCGAGGCGGCCACGTGTCCTGCTTGGTGGCCTTCCTCCGCTGGAAGACTGGGCTCTGGCTGGAGGCCAAGGCTGCGTGTCCAGAGGGCTCTACAGCAAGGATGGGGTTGGCTCTCACCTCCCAGACCCCAGAGATGAGGCCGTCAGGAAACGTCAAAGGTAGCTCCTTGCGCTGGGTGCCCTTCAGTCGCAAGCCCAGGCAGGCCCCTGCCTCAGTTTCTCCACTTCAAAATTCTCTTTCCTCTCCCTGCTCCCCAAACTTCTTCTTGTGTTTCCCCTCAGCAAAGAGCCCATGGGTGTTTTGTTTTGTTTTGTTTTGTTTTGTAAGGTATGAAAACTGATTTTTAGGCTTTCAGATCAATGAGAGTGGTGTCCTGGGAGGCACGTTTAACTAGGAATCGGGAAAGCTGAGACCCAGTCACTCAATTATTCATTCATTCATTCATTTAGATATCAAACATTTATGGGGGCTTCTCCATGAGAAGCATTGCCTGCATCCTGGGAGCAGAGAGACCACTGCCTCCTAGACCTTTTCACCTCCCAAACCACAGCCTGTTCCTTATCTCATGGACGAGGACCACCAGGACCCCACAGTCCCCACCAACACTGCCTTTCAAGAACCACCGTCGCCATATTTCACAGACAGCTGGAGGAACAACTTCACTTAAGTGAACAAAGGTCCAGACCAAGAGTTGGGAAGACCCTGCTAAGCTTCTTTTCTAGTTCACGACCTTGAACAAATCACCCAGACTCTCTCAAGTCCAGTTTCTTTATTTACAGGATAGGAAGCAAAGTAATCTTGGACCCTACATTGATTTTGAAAGTTAGATAAGATAATGTAGGTAAACACTGTCTGTGAACTACATACATGTGAAGCAATCCATGTATATAAGAAACCACTATAGTAATCCGAGAGTCCTAGCTATCTCTTCCAGTCTCCCCATGCAAGGCAAAACATTGGACATTAGGGGGCTTTCCATTGGTCTAGTGGATAAGAATCTGCCTGTCAATGCAGGGGACTTGGGTTTGATCTCTGGTCCGGAGATCACGCCAAAGGGCAGCTAAGCCTGTGCACCACAACTACTAAAGCTCCCATGCCTACAGCCCATGCTCCGAAACAAGAGAAGCCCCTGCAATGAGAAGCACGTGCCCTGCAACAAAGTGTAGCCTCCACTCGCCGCAACTGGAAAAAGCCAGGACACCTCAAAGAAGACCCAGCGCAGCCAAAAATAAATCAATTTTTTAAAATCAATTTTTGAGAAAAATGGACATTAGGATGTGATGCTGGGGAAGGAGGTCCCTATTGGCTGACCCCTTTTCAAAAAAGGGAGAGAAATCTTCTCTCCAGTAAATCTTGTAGGGTCTCTCCTGAGACTTGGGTCAAACCATCCAGCACTGCATATATAAGCTCAGTCACAACTGGAAGAATAAAAGGCAGAGTTTAACCCCATAGGGTCTCAAAGAGTCAGACATGGCTTAAGTGACTTAGCACTCACGCCACCCTAAGACGGAATCTTTGGCTACTGGTGAGATGTGTAACCCCGGCCTCACAAAGCCCTGGATCTGTCATTCAAATAAGGTTCCAGGGAGCAGGTAGAAGAGACTCTGACTCCTCTCGGTGCACCCCCACCCCCAGACCCAGCCTCTCTGTATCTCATTTCCAATGCTCTTTCATCTGGAAGCACCAGTCTAATTGGTGGTACACGAAGAAAGGAATTCTCTAAGCAGGTGAGCTTGGAAAAGAAGGTGAAAGTCACACAACATGTTTTATAAAGAAAAGACCTCGGATCTCCGCTCCTCCCAGTCCTCCCCAAGGCTGGGATGATCTGAACAAGCAGGGGTGTTGGCTGACGGGACTTACATAATCTATAAGACCTTGGATCAGTCTCTTATTTCTCTGAATCTGGAGGTTTTATTTCGTAATTGATAACGTAGTGGTCACAATGGTAGCCACCTTATGGGGTTAGAGAGATCGTATGAGGTAATACTGTGTCAAGTCCTTCCAGAATGGATGGCCTAGAGGGAAGAAGCATATAGAACTTGCCAGAGAGCCTGGATTTATAGCTCTATTGTTCCATCTGACCGTGGCCTTAGTGAAGTCATTTAATGTCTCTGAGCTGTACTGTTTTTACCTGTGGAATAGAGATAATGATGCCTACCTCCAAGGGTGAAGAATATCAAGTAAGATGATGAAAGCCCTTGATGAGCTGTGAACTGCATTTCACCATCAGTGACTTCCCTTCTGATGAAGAGACCAAGGGCCAGAGAAGCTCTCTGACCTGCCCAAGGCCCACAGCTAACATGGAACCTGACCCACATTAAGAAGTCAGCCAGGCGCTGACTCCCAAGAGGTCCCCTGTCCACTCCTGCCTTCCAGGGAGGAGGAGACTGTCCCCTCTGACAGCCCAGACTTGCTGCAGAGGCCTGCTGGCAGCCACCCCCAACCAAATGTAGTGGGGGTGGGGGGTGGATTTTACATCGATTTGAATGCTGCTGTTTATATTTGCCTTCCCTCAGGAGTTAACTACAGTCCTTCCAGCATTGATTAGCTCCATCTGGTTTCCTAATGGAGTCAACACAGGGCCCCTTGGATATCGACAAGAATTTAACAAATATACCCCTTAGAACACCAAAATCGGCCATGGGACACAGCATCTACACACACAGGCCACTTCTGCCTGAACCCAGGTGGGAGTACACTGTGACTTCCCTTTGGCAGCTGCTGCAGAGGCTGTGAGCTGAACTCTTGTCTCCATGGGACTGTTTATAGTTTTTCCTTTTTAATTTTGAGGCAGGAGTGATTAATTTGAGCCTTGTTGAGGCAGAGGACAAAGACATGTTGATCATGGCAAGGCAGAAGAGAGGCTGAGCACCTGTCCGTCTCCAGGCCTCCGGGAGCTTCTCTGAAGGGTCTGGGTCCCCTTGGTCAGCCCCTCCCACCCCCAGCCCAGGGACCTCTCTGAGCAGGAATCTTGCAGCCTGGAGCTTGGACTAAGCCCTTCAGCCACCCTCCATCTAAACTCAGTCTCCCCGTCCCCTGCTCAAACACCCCACTCTACAGGCCCTTCTCCCCTTCAGCCTGCTCACCCAAGCCTGCAGTCTTCCTGGGCCCCCACCCTCCCCCAGCAGAGTCCTGGCCTGCCTTTTCAGCTGCTTGCTTCTGGCAGTGTTTCCTGACCTCAGCCTCAGTTCAGTTCAGCTCAGTCACTCAGTCTTGTCCGACTCTTTGCAACCCCATGGACTGCAGCACATCAGGCTTCCCTGTCCATCACCAACTCCCAGAGCCTACTCAAACTCTCCCAGAAAGACTGGAGCAAGGCTGGGGAGGGCCAAAGGCTGGTGAGCTGGGCATGGTGAGGGTGGGCGCTCCACGACTCTCACCTGCCCCACAGGGAAATTTTAGATTAGGTTCGGGGCCTGTGATCAGACCTCAGCTTTTTGAAACCAATCTTTTTTTTCATTATGCCTTTGAGTTGCTGGTGCGTGTGTATGTTCCTTCTCAGAATAGCAATAAAATAAATTAGGAGGGGAAAAAAAAAGCCCCAGTAACAGTGGACAGGAAAGAACCTCTGGCTTGACTCACTAATGAGGTGCGGCTCATTTGGGAGAAAGAGTCCCTGCTGTCTTTTGGGGAGCAGCACCTCGCACAGGGTCTCTCCAGGCAAAACCTCCCTTCTGGGGCCTCCTCATCTCATTTGGAGCAGAGATTCAGAGCCAAGCTTCTGAGCATCCCTGAGGGTGTGCAGGTAGCCACGTCCTCCTTCCAAAACAAGGCCCATCCTTGGAGGGGGCGGGGAGGGAGGGATCTCAGCCTTCTCTGCCTGTCCCCTGTTCCCCGCCTGGGTTCCACCTCCCCAGGTCCTCAAGCACTAACCCACTCCCATGGCTTCTTAAGGAGCCGCACAATAGATTTATTGAGGGGAGCTATACGTTTCACCAAGGCCGATCCTGGGAGGAGGCAGTGACCTTCTGAGCAGGCTCCCTCTCTACTGATTGTATCCAACACAAGAAGGTGTTTCATAACCCTCAGGGCCGGCCCGTGCAGGGGCGGGTGTTGAGCGCACCCCTGACCCGCCTTATCTGCCCCCCATCCCGCCCCCACCCCAGACGGCAGCATCCGGAGGGCAGCGGTCACGGGAACAAGCGCTTCTGCCTTGAAGGAGACTCTTCGGACGGCTGCTCCTTTGTTTCCCCCATGCTTTGGCCTCAGACCAAAGTCGAGTTGAAGGAAGGATGGAGAAGAATAAATAACTATATCTCGCAGGCCTTTTTTTAAAGTTATGACACAATAGGAGACGCCGGGAGGGGCATGGGGGAAGGGAGAAGGACCTTTTCCCTCTTTTCTGGGGGGTGGGGGTGAGAAAATTGCTACATTTTCTAATAACAAGTAACTAGAAAACAGCTGAACCTGAAAACTTCAAACTTCAATCAAAGTCATTCTTACAGAGGAGTAGGTGGTTTGAAAAGGCTAGAAAATAAGAAAGAAAAAAGAAGAACAATTGGTCTGGAATTAATCAAGATATTAATATTAGAAAAGGTGGCAGAGCAGACAGGCTGTGCCCAGGTGGCTAGGCGTCAAGAACCCAGAGCCTGGGGACCTTCTCAGCCCATCCCCTCCCCTGCAGAAAAGCTCATGCACTAAGGACAAGACCTTGACTGGAGAGAGGTCAGGACAGACTTAAAAAGACATCCCTCCCAGCACCAGCCACTGGCCACCAATCACTCCACCCTCTCTCCCACCCACACCTCTTCTCCTCAGCGACAGGCCAGTGGTGTGTGTCGGGGGGACATCTGTCCCCAAGGGCAGGTACCCCTGGGGCAGTGTTTGACTGACAGCTACAACCTACAAAGGGCCTTACATGGTGGGAAGCAGACACTTGGTCTCCCCATGACTGTCAAGCCATTCCCTGGCTCTCAACTCATTTAAACTGAAAATCCAAGTATATTTATTCCCTCATAGACCTGATACACTCCACTGCTCCTGCCAACTTGCTTTGCAACTTTGTACACAGCAGATCAATGTGTGCAATTTAGGAACAAAGAAATGAAGACCTCGGTGAAGATGAGCCGGGTAGGGAGGGGGCAGGCTGGGTGATGGGGGGTGGCGCTTGGCTCCTGCTCACTGCCCCCCATCCCTCCCTCTTAAAACTCTCACTTTCCCCCTCTACCCCCACCCACCCTGTAGCACTGATCTCTGAGCCTTTAAAAGGGAGAGAAGGTCTTTGAGGCATGACCACAGAAGGACAACTCTTCCACATTACCCAGAACTAGCATCTTTTCATGTGCCTCACATGGAGTACAGGACCGTGGTCATAAGTTCATAGAAAATCCATGCATATTTCCTGCCCTTGGGCACCCCATAGAGCTCAGGTCCTCACTCCCCCTCCCAGCCCAAGGAGTTTCCGATTCCTCAGCAGACATTGAACAACGTGGGGACAGGTGACATTGTGTTGAACAAACACAGGTGCTATTTACCCTCCATCCATTTTTCTGACTATTCTTAGGGGGACTCAAAAAAAAAAGTTTAACTCAGTTCTGTTGTGAAAGGAGGTTGCGGAATCTGCTGTGTTTAAGAGAGCGAGGCTAGCATGTTTGGGAAGATCCTTCTCCACGTTTCCAACCTCTCCTATCAAGGAGGCAACTCAAGGGGAGACAGTGAACTCAGCTCTGCCGGCAGGTGTTAAAACCACAGACCTGAAGCTCATTTTCATAAGGTTGCCAGCAAACTCCCTCAACACCAGAGCAAGGCCTTCTGCCCACTTTCACATATACCCTCAGGCTGAACATGGCTCCTTTTCCCCACCAACCTTGCCCTTGATGTTCACTTTCATCTGAATTTACTAGAACAGTGACAACAGGGAGAGGGGCATGGTAAATTTTGCTTTGAGCTCCACACCCCTGCCAGGAAGGGCATGAATGCCTCATAGGGTTTAGATGAAACAAAAAGGATTCTGCATCTGCTGAGCGTGGGGCTCTGTAATGTGATTTCAGGTACATTACCAGAGCCTTCAAGCAGCATCACCTCCCCACCCGTAACCAAATTCCTCAAAACACAGATGCAAACTTCAAGAACCAGCTAGATTGATTTACCCAAGGTCACACAACATGTGGGGCTTTGCTGGTTGCTCAGTGGTAGAGAATCTACATGCAAATGCAGGACACGCAGCGTGGACCCCTGGGTCGGGAAGATTCCCCTGGAGAAGGAAACCATCGCTACTCACTCCAGTATTCTTGCATTCCTCTCACGCCTTGGCATTCCCAGGAAGTGCCTGGCGGTTACAGTCCATGGGTTCGCAAGAGCTGGATACCACCTAGCGACTAAACGACAACCGTTGCCAGCACACAACATGTGAGTCACGGCAATAGAACTCAAAGCTAACTGTTCTAACCCCAGCACTCATGTTCTTTCGTTGAAAGCACTGTGATGTGGAGGGAAGATGGGCTCCTGGCCCAGGCAAATGTAGATTCAAATCCTAGGTCTCATTTGTTCCAGCACTTGCTAATAGCGTGGCCTTGGACAGTTACCCTTTTGGGGTCTCAGTTTCCTCATCTGTGAAATGGAGGACCTAACACCTATCTCATGGGATGGTTGGGAGGATTACATGAGTTAGTGCCTGTAAAATTTAGCAAGACAGCAGGCTTGAAGTTTGTCTAAATTGATGTTACCTCCCTTTTTCTTGACTTTCTTCCATTTTACGAGAGAAAAATAAATTGAAGATATGTTTTATGGTAGCTTAACATAATTGTACAACGCAATGGTTTTCACAAAATGTACCCTGAAATCAGACAAAAGAACATTTCCACTCATCCCACCCTGGGCCCCCCATCCCTCCCTTCCCAGTTACCATGTCCTTTCAAAGGTAATCATTATCCTAACTTCTAACACTGTAGATCCATTTTACCTGCTTCTGACTTAAATAAATGGAATCATCTAGTATATTCTCCATTGTGTCTGCTCGCTTTCACTCACCGTATTTATGAGATTCATCCATGATGCTGCATAGGTTATAGTTTGATCTCTCGTTTCTATATAGTTTCCCAGAGTGTGAATATACCCAATTTATCATTTCCATTGTTGATACATATGCTTTGTTTCCAGTGTTTTGCTTGTACTAAAATACTGCTCTGAACATTCTCCTATGTGTCTTTTGATAAACTTACACGTTTTTCTGTTAGTTCTAAGAAATGTATGTTTTGCATGAGTAGAAACTGCCAAGCTGTTTTCCAAAATAGTTGTTCCAATTCTTACTCCGACTAGCAGCACTGGAGTTCTGATTGGTCCATAGCCTCACCAAATACTTGGTATTGTCTCTTTTTTCTTTTAAGCACTCTGCTGAAAATGTAGTGATATTGCACAGTGATTTTAATTTTCATACCCCTGATTATCAAAAGAGTTGAGCACTGTTTCATATGTTTATTGGTCACTTGGAGATCTTCTTATGAGAAAGCCAGTTCAAATGTTGTGTTCCTTTTTTCTACTGAATTATCTGCCTTTTTCCTATTGATTTATAGGGATCCTTACATATTCTGAATATGAGTCCTTTGGGAGATATGTATTTTGCAAATATCTTCTCCAACTCTGTAGCTTGCCTGTCTGCTTTCTTAGCTGTGTGGTTTTACTTTTTATTATCAATTGATGTTATTAATTTTAATGTAGTTTAATACATCAGATTTTTTCCCCTTATGGTTAGGCATTTTGTGCCCTGTTGAAGAAATCTTTATTTAGCCTGGATCCAGAAGATATTCTTCCATGTTTTTTTTTTTTTTCTAAAAGCTTTCATTTTAGAATTATAGTTTAATTTAGAATTAAATTTTCATTTAGAATTATAATTTATCTGTCTGGTGTGAGGTAGGGATTTAATTTTTTTTTTTTTCAAATAAAGATATCCAGTTAACTTAGCATCACTTATTGAAAAAGGTCATCCTTGCCCCCACGACATGACAGTCACCTTTATCATAAGTGAGGTGACTGAATATGTGTGGGGGTCTGATTCTAAACTATGCCATGTTTAAACAGTCTAGTTCTCTATCATTTCACCTGTAGAACACTATCTTTATTATTACAGTTTTAGGTAAGTCTTCAAGATACTTTTAAAGAAACCAGTACCAATATCTTTCCAACCCAGGAAATCTGTGCCCCCTACCTTGTCCCAGGTAGATCGTGCTGGTGCTAAGTCATCCTTCCAGTTAGTTGGGTGAGAAGAGGAAAAGGGATAGGGAAAGAGTAGAAAAATGTGTTATAAAAGTTTCATCTTCAGACTAATGAGATTGGAGCAAGTTGTCATGTGTTATTCATGGTGAGAAGAACCCAAAGATGTATGAAATTTCACAGAGCAATGAGAAGAGGATGGGAATAAGAGTGAGAATTCCTGAATTCTAGGCTCAATCATGTCATTCACAAGTTGTGTGACCTTGAACAGCCTGGTTCCTCTGTCTGGATCCCTTTTCCTTCTGTAAAAGAAGGGGATGGAACTACATGTCTTCCTTTGTCCCTTCTATCTCCGAGAGTCTCCAAGAGAAAGAGAAATTGGTATAGGAAATGCCTTTCCAGTCTATAAAGGTGTTTTCTATTACAGCAATAGAACTTTCTATCCTTATTTATCCCCATGCAATATCTATTCAAAGATATGAACTCTGGACTTCCCAGGTTGCACTCAGTTCAGTTCCGTTCAGTCACTCAGTCGTGTCTGACTCTTTGCGACCCCATGAATCGCAGCACGCCAGGCCTCCCTGTCCATCACCAAATCCCAGAGTTCATTCAAAGAATTCGCCTGCCAAGCAGGGGACCCAGGTTCAATCCCTGGGTTGGGAAGATCCTCTGGAGGAGGACATGACAATCCACTCCAGTATTCTTACCTGGAGAATTCCATGGACAGAGGAGCCTGGCAGGCTACAGTCCATAGAGTTGCAAAGAGTCGGACACGACTGAAGTGACTTAGCACAAATGCACACATATGAACTGTGCTAGGCTGGATGTCTCCTCTGTATTCATCATGGTCTTGTTCATGTCTTCCTCTGAGCTGGGATTTGGTCTCAAAAGGGACAGGTGTGGTTTTGGTGTGAGACAGACATGGGTTCAAATCCTGATTGTGCAACTTACTTGCTGTTTGACTTTGGAATAATCACTCCTCAACCTCCAGCCTCGGTTCCTTTGTATGTAACATGGAGGCTAAGAACATGTCCCTCCTCGTGCGCTTTTGCTGCCCTAGAGTATTTCCACAAGGACAAGCACTTTTTACAAACTTCATAGTGTGGCTACAGTTCTAAACTCACTGTTAGATGTCTCATCACCTCTGACCTGTCCAGTTACTTAATTACTTCCCATCCCCACCTGCCACAGTCCAGCCAATAAAGGCATCAACCAATTAATCCTTTACCCGGAGCCAACCCAAGGTAACACACACCTGCTCAGAGATTACCTGGGGTTTATTTTCAGTCTGAGTTCCCAAATGCTTCAATCCTGGGGAATGTGGTTGTGAGGGTTTTTGAGGTCAGAGGAGGAGGGCAGCAGGAAGAGCTAACATGGGATCAGAAGTGACTATGTCCGCGGAGTATTTAGTCCAGGCCTGAATGCAGGGCAAACACTACGTAGTGATATCTGCTGGTATTTCTATCATTATTACACCTGTTCAGTTAAAGGACAGCACAGGTGTTCTTGGTAAAAGACACCTATGATTCTGCCCCTTAGGTGGGACACAGTTAAGGTGGCATTACCTCTTCCCATGATGAGAATAACTACAGGATTCCACCCTCCCAGCGGAATTCAGCTTTTGGTTGAAACAAAACCACCGCAGGTTATTTCTTTGGCAGGAAGTGGAGAGAGAGTGAGAACAGATGGGTAAGTCAAGAAGCTGTCTTTGTCCTCCACCCAGTGGCTCCTAGGGAATGTTTGCCTTCCCTTTAGGAAACAGGAGTCTCCTGTAACCAGACTCTGAACTGTCATAAGCCCCTGCGGCCAGAGAGCAGGTCATAGCTTCCACTGGTCAAAAGAGGACCACTTTATCTTCCCCACTGCAACTCTGTGCCCTGCAGAGGCTACTGCCTGCTGCTTTGTGATGGCTCTATACTAGAATCGCCCCCACACTTCATCAGATGTCACAGAGAGGTCTTGCCTTCTCCTGTGTCTCTCCTTCTGTGTGGCTGGAGGGGCGCAGGCCGGGCACACAGGCCCTCAGCAGGATATAAGAGCAGATCTGTGCATTGCATGCGGTTCCCAGCATATTTGTTTGATCCGTGTCCAGTTTCGCTTAGACATCTGCTTCTAAGCTGACAGCTGAACATAAAAGCCGTCCCAAGTGGCTGTTTTCAGGTCTTCAGCACTGGTGAGCCACACTTGGGAAAGCTTTTCCTTCCCTGTGCCCCTAAGTGAATTATCACATGTTATCAAGTCAGAGCTTCAGGGTGGCCCGGCTCTGCCGCTCCTCCTCTGATGATCCATCAGCCACCGAGTGGGTGATTAAGATATCCTCTGCCCAGAAGTGTGCATCAATCTGCCGCTCAGCTGTCCTTTCCAAGGGGCATGGCAGAGGGTGCCAGGCATTTCTGCTCCCTGAATATTTGTGCCACACACTCTGTACCTTGGATCCACCAAAGGATCCTGACTCTAATCACCAATCCCACCTCCAGCCCGTACTCACTTCCTCCCAGTCATTGCCCATGTATCAGAGCCATTCAAGGGCCTACTTCCGATGCCAGCCTTCCCAGAGCACTGGATGCCTGGTCCATCCGACAACACCCAGAGACAGGCACTCTAGCCCCTCCTTGCCCCTCTGTAACCAGGTCATCCCTGCTGCCCTCAGCCTCAGGCCGCATAGAGGATTAGATTGCACATGAATAAGCAATATTCACTTGGCTCTGAAAGCCTAGAGTAAATCCCTTGAGCTGCTGTACAGGAGCAGGGCAATATTTCCCATCTCCTCCCCCTCCATGGCCTCCTCGGGCTCCTATTCCATTTGAAAGCCACCCCCCCCCCCACCCGCAACTCTTTTCTTTTTTTCTGGTATGTACTTGCAGGTGGGTAACTATATTAGAGCACCACCATCAAAACACACCATTTAGAGCAGAAAAACAGATCCCTGGGAGCAGTCATTCAATTAACAATGAGGAGGGGTGCGGGAGGAGACACCCTCCATCTGGCCTCTCACTCGGCCGGCCAGGAGGAGGAAGGCAGTCAGCCCTTCACTGGTCCCCAGCCCATTTGTGGAAGGAAAAACCTCCCAGAGGCTTCACGGGAGCCACTCACTTTGTGAAGAGCCAGTCCTTCAGAAAGAGTTAGAGAGTCAAGGCACCCCTGTGATAGGATGTCTTAGTCAGCTCAGGCTGCCAGAACAAAATCCCATAGTCTGGGTGCCTTAAACAACAGACATTAATTTCTCACAGTTCTGGACGCTGGAAAGTCCAAGAGCAAGGTGTGGGCAGTTTGGGTTTCTGCTGAAGGCCCTCTTCCTGGCTTGCAGACAGCTAGCTATCTTCTTGCTGGGTGCTGTCACAATCCTTCTTTGCTTCTTGTGCATGAAAAGAGTAGGATAATTCCATTTTTTAATTTTTTCTGTTTTTAGGAAACTCCATAGTGTTTTGTATAGTGGCTACACCAATTTACAATCCCACCAATAGTGCACAAAGGTTCTCTTCTGGGAAGACATCCTTGCCAACACTTGTTATGTGTTGTATTTTTTATAATAGCCATTCTGAC
Source organism: Capricornis sumatraensis (assembly GCF_032405125.1). Classification (NCBI taxonomy): domain Eukaryota; kingdom Metazoa; phylum Chordata; class Mammalia; order Artiodactyla; family Bovidae; genus Capricornis; species Capricornis sumatraensis. The sequence continues at coordinate 28,176,413 of NC_091084.1, read as the reverse complement.
AGATGTGAATTGGTATCTCAGTGTGGTTTTAATTTACATTTGCTGATAATTTCTGATGTTCAACGTTTTTTTCAGATGCCTATTGGTCACCTGTATGTCCTCTTTGGAAAACTTTCTATTTGGGTCCTCTGACAATTTTTTAAACAGATTATTTGTTTTTTCAATGTATGGGTTCTTTGTATATTTTAGATATTAACCCCTTATAAAATGTATTGTTTGCAAATATCTTTTCCCATTCAGCAGGCTGTTTTTCATTTTGTTGACAGTTTCCACTACTGTGCAAAAGCCTTTTGGTTTGATATAATCCCATTTGTTTCTTTTGTTTTCCTTGCCTAAGGAGACAAATTAGGAAAGAAAAAAAAAGACCAGCTAAAATCACTGTCAATGAGCATATTGCTTGTGTTTTCTTCTAGAACTTTTATGTTTTCAAGTCTTACATTTACGTTTTTATTACATTTTGAGTTTATTTTTATACATGTTATGAGAAAGCAATCCAGTTTGACTCTTTAGCATATAGCTGCCCAGTTTTCCCAGCACTATTTATTGAAGAGGCTGTCTTTTCATAGTAACTCTTCATACTGTTTCTCAGAGATATCTTTTCCTTTTCTGGCAGCTTTCACTGTAGTTCACAGCTCCACCATCTCCCCTCCCCACAATGTGATCTTCCTGCCTCTAATCTGTGTCCTCACACCCCATTCTGTCCAGTGCATCCAGTTAATCTTTTTAAAGCACCATTCCCATTGTATTATCCTGTTTCAAAAACTGATGGCGGTTTCTGTTTCCCATGGACCCATATGGCATCCCAGCCTCATTCTCTGCTTCTCTTACAGACGCCCTGCTCCAGCCTGATTTGTCTTCTCTCTGGCCAGGACGCTTTAAGTGCATTTGCATCACGAAAAACTTCAATTAGATGCTAGACCTAAACTGCCTGAAACAGTAGCCGCTAGCCACACATGGCTATTGAACAATTGAAATGTGGCAAATGCCACTGAGAAACTGACTTTTTAATTTAATTTAGATTAAAAGGCAGAAGCATTAGTATAAAATATTTTGACATTAGATACAGTTTTATTGTAAAGTTTAGTAGAAGCACATTTCACTTTAACCATCATATTCCATAACATATTATTGCTGTACTGTAGTACACGGATCAGCAACATGTATCATTTCTAGTATTAAAAACACAATACAAAAGGAGAAGGGATAAATTAGGAGTTTAGGATTAACATTTACAAACTACTATATATAAATTAGATATACAACAAGGACTTACTGTGTAGCACAGGGAAATACACTCAATGTCATATAATAACTATAATGGCAAAGAATTTGAAAAAGAATATGTGTATATGTATATATATACATATTATTTTTCAAATTATGTATATTATACATAATTTGTATCTATATATACATAATTTGTATCTATATATACATAACTTGTATCTATATATACATAATTTTCTATATATACATATACACATATATATGTATATCTCTATATACAAAGAGATATATCTGTATATACATATACATATTCTTTTTCATATTCTTTTCCATTATAGGTTTTTATAAGATATTATACACATACATATGTGTGTATAACTGAATCACTTTGCTGTATACCTGAAACTAAAACAATATTGTAGATCAACTATACTTCAATGAAAAATGAAGATAAAGATAAACATAAATAAAGAAAAACAACGCTGTCAGTGTCAATGGATGATTTAGTTGGAATGATTTTGTTTTTTACACACTGATATGCCACTGTAATGTGATTTTTTTAAACTATTTTTTACAGAAGGTATGAGTTTCAGTGATTTCTGTTTCTTTTTATCTCACTTAATATACCTCATAAAACGTGTAAAATACATATGTGGCTTGCATTATATTTCCATTGAATTGTTTAGCAGTAGCTCTGCATGATGATGACAGATGGGCACTTAATGGAAAGGAAAGCAGGAAATAGGAGATGGTAATGGGAGCCTCCATCTTGATCTGGTCCTGCCTGTGGCATCTAGAAACCAGCTTAGGCGCAGTGGAGACCTTCAGTAAATGTTGCAGAAGGTGGTAAAGTGTGGTGTGTAGGAGGATAAGCTTGTGAATCCAACTATCCCTGAATTTAAATCCCAGCTCTGACAACTTTATGAATGACTCTGAGCCTCAGTTTTCCCATCTGCTAAACTGGAGTGTTAACATTACTAAATTCAAAAGGTTATGGGGCGATTACATAAGATTATACATACTCTGTGAGCATGGTACTCACAGATAATGAGTGCTCAATCATTGTTAGCTATTAGGCAACTGGATTTAATGGAATAGAGGCAAGAGGTGTATAAAATTATTTCTGGAGGCCCTTTGATTCCTCTTTTCTCTGACTCCCAGTCACATGGTTGCTGCAGAGGACGACCTTCTGACTCACAGAGATGAGGTTCATTGCAGCAATAAAATCAGCTCATAGAGAAGTATTTTTTACCCATAGACTCAGCACAAAATGCATTCTCAAATGCCCATCAACTAACCACAATGACCTGCCCTTGCAAATCCCATGATCAGCTCTGAGCTCCACCCCCAGCCTCTCTGGGATAGGGCGTGGGGGTGGGGTGAAATGGTTCCTGTTTTTATGCAATTACTGAGTTTGTCAAAAAATAATCTTCAGGATGCCTAGTCTTCCTCTTAAAATATACCTCCAGGGTCTCCCAAGGTCAACCGAACCCCATGGTTGGATGTCACCAGAATTATGGCACAAGTGACTCTCCAGAGAAGAGCCAAGGATAGACTCTTCTCCTAATTCCTACCTTGCTCTCTGCCAAGCTAAGAGGGTGTGCTGAGTCCTGGCACAAGCCAGGCAGACAGACAAACGTCTTGGAGATCTCTTCTGGGGTCCTGCCAGGCAGGAGGAGAGGAAGCGGTTTTATAGCTTGAGTCACTGGAGCTCAAATTCTCTTCCAGTACTTCTGAGTGGAGAAGAGAAACAAAATTAATTTCAGACAACACTGGAAGAAACAAGAAAGCAGAAAGCTCTAAGTTCCCTGTAATGTTCTGGGACCCACAACCCAGAAGAGAGCCAAAGAGTCTCGGATTTAGGACCAAAGAGGCAGAGAGTGACTGAGAAAGCAAAACACCACAACATTTCCACAAATGAATGCACATGGGAGCCTCTAGTTTAAAGTAACCACTAAAGCTGCAAGAGCTATTAAAGTCCCTCCAGTGTCTCAGGGAGCTGTAAAGGGATCTTAAAGGAGAGGAATATTAGGACCCTCATGGCTGTGACTGACACTTTTTCTAATGAAAGGGAGAAAAGAAGGAGTTTATTAAAAGAATCTCCCATAATCAGAGCTAAGATTAAATAACCAAGCCATGGGAAATATAGAGATGTGATAACAGACCAGATTTCTCCATGTGACAGAATTACTCCACGGAGCAGAAATTACTGATAGCCTAGTCCTACGTGCATTTTTTTTTCCTTTCTTCCTTAGTGACAGAATCCTGGTTTCATTGGGCAGCCATGGTTACCAGCCAAAAGACTACATTTCCCAACTATCTTTGCAGCTAGGTTTGGCCATGTGACTAGGTTCAGGCCAATGAGATGTAAGCAGAAGGGTTAGGCCTTCTAAAAACGGAGGGCCTTTTTCTCCCTTTTGTCCTTCCAACTGCATGGAATTCAAATAAGGTCACTGAAGTTCCTGCACTCCTAATGGAACAGGAGATAACTTGGAGGCTGGAAATTGCTCTGAGGATGGAGAAGCAGAAAGATCAGGGCCTGACCTGGGAGCTCTCAGTTGGTCCTGCACAATCTACTTCTGGAGTGCTTTTGCAGAAGAGCAATATATATGTCTATCTTATTTAATTACTATTTTTGTTTAGTTTAGTTTTTGGGTGTGTGTGTGGCATGGGTTGTGGAAGTTTCAGTTAAATGCAGCAAAATCCAATCTTAACTGTTATACTACAATTAGGGTGCTTTCTATTTACAGTATCTTTAAGCAGAGATATCTTCCCTGGTGGCTTAAATGGTAAAGCATCTGCCTACAATGTGGGAGACCCAGGTTCAATCCCTGGGTTGGGAAGATCCTCTGAAGAAGGAAATGGCAACCCACTCCAGTACTCTTGCCTGGAAAATCCCATGGACGGAGGAGTGTGGTAGGCTACAGTCCATGGGGTCGCAAAGAGCAGGACACAACTGAGTTACTTTGCTTTCAGTTTTCACTTTAAGCAGAGATGGTCTGACTAGCTTTTTCAGCTCTTCATTGAAAATCCTTGGAAAGTCCTCAGATCGGTCCAACCTGGGTCAGATACCATCCCTGCACCAAGCAGCTGTGGTCATGGGAGCATATTCTGAGAAAACCAGGAGCTGGGGGGAGACAAGATGGGTCCCATGCTGAACTTTGCCCACAGAGGGAGGGCTAGCAGGTCGTAGAGGTAAAGACAGAAATGAGTAGACAATGTCCGCAAGTCTGTATAAGAAGACTTGGGTTTAAATTACCTTAATCTTGGATGGACCTAGAGATACTCATACTAAGTGGAGTAAACGAGTAAGAGGAAGACAAATACTATATGAAATCACTTATGTATGGAATCTAAAATATGACACAAAGGAACTTGTCTATGAAACAGGAACAGATTCATGGACATAGAGGACAGATGGTCGCTAAGAGGGGGAAGGGACTGGAGGAGGGATGGAGAGGGAAGTTGGGGTTAGCAGATGTAAACTTTTATATATAGACTGGATAAACAACACAGTCCCACTGTATAGCACAGAGAACTATATTCAATATCCCAAGGTAAACTATAATGGAAAAGAATGTAAAAAAAGAATATATATATATATACACACACACACATAACTGAATCACTTTGCTGTATAGCAGAAATTAACAGAACATTGTAAGTCAATTATACTGCAACAACAACAACAAAGAATCCTGTAAGGTATTTATGTAATATCCCCATTTTACAGAAGCAGAACTGACACTCAGAAAGATTAAGTCACTTCCCCAATGGCACATAACCAGGGAGTATCAGAGCTAAATTTTGAGCCACGGTGCAGTTTTTATTGCATTAACTTTTTGTCAAGCTCAATTCATTATTGAGCTTCCCTTATTATACAGAAAACTGAATTAGGGGTGACATATCTCCTCTCCCATCCCTACCTCCACCCCATAAAAAAGACACAGCTCTATAGTCGTGACACGTGGAATCAGCAGGGAGGGAGCAGACAACAGAGGGACCATCCTTTGGCCACTTGACATGAAGAGCCGACTCACTGGAAAAGACCCTGATGCTGGGAAATACTGAGGGCAAGAGGAGAAGGGGTGACAGAGGAGGAGATGGTTGGATGGCATCACCGACTCAACGGACATGAGTTTGAGCAAACTCCAGGAGATTACTGAAGGACAGGGAAGCCCAGTGTGCTGTAGTCCATGGGGTCGCAGAGAGTCCAACATGACTGAGCAACTGAAAAACAAGTTAAATAATGTCTCCAGGAGGAATGGATGCCCACATGTGAAGTTAGGAATAGTCAGAGCTGGCCTGGGGACCCTCCAGGAGAGTCAGTCCAGAGAATCTTTGAAGCTGGCAGCGGAGCTGTGAGAGCAACAATATCTTTATTGGAACTTTTAAAAAGAGCTTTTGATTAGCCTAAAACATTAGTGTGACTTATTTTCTCAACTCTGGTAAATATTTAATTATCAAAAATAATAGTATCTTTTTTTTTTTTTTTTACCTTTTTGAATCTAAATCACAGCGAGAATTTTATTAAAGCTGTCTTGGCAGTGAATGGCATCCTAGCGTGACATCTTTTAACTGACATCCCTATAATTAGAAGAAATTGTCTTTTCATACCACACATTTGAACTGGCTAATTACTCAATGAATATTTAGCTTCTTACATAGGCAAATATTATGTGAAGGCAGGAACTTTCCTGAATAAGTATTCAATCCAGAAAACTTCCCAGGAGCCAGCTATATGACCTAGTCTATCTGAGGTCTTTGCCACCGCTCTCTACCCCAACTGTTCCCCACCTGCCTCCACCATCTGAGACTCACACACATGCATGGACACACACACACCCACCCACACACAGGCATACCATGTTCTGGCACTTCTGTGAAAAACCAAGGGGGTCTTTAATTTTTGTTTGGATTTCTACATTTTTCTTTCTTAAAAAAAAATTTCTTAAAATATTTCAACCACTCAAAAAAATTAAGGAATAATATGATAAGCACCCTTACGCCCGCATCCCAGTGTCATAAATAAAACATGACCAATAAGGCTGGATGCCCTTGTACTGCCTCCCGTTCTTGCCCACCCTCCCTCTCACTCTCTATTTCCAGGCTCTTGAGTTTGGGCATCGTTGAATTTGGTGTCTGTATTCCTATGCATTATTCATAAACAGTACCTGGCTTGGTTCTGCATAGCTTACAGCTTTTAGAAGTGGTATCACAGTGGATATACTCTTCTGCAGCATTCTTCTTTAGCTCTGTGATGTTTCATAGAATCATCCATGTTGATACATGTAACTCCACTTCATTCATTTTTACTGCTGAAAAGAACTCCATTGAACGAGTACTTCACAACTTACTCAACTTATTCATATCATTTCCCTGTTGTTAGAAATTTTGGTTGCTCCATCTTTTGTGTTTTTTGTTTGCCTGTTTTGCTATTACAAACAATAGTGCTATGATTTCTCTGGTATATGTCTCTACACACCTGTATGTTTCTCTACAGCATATGCCTAGAGTACAGTTGCCCAACTGTAGGGCAATGTATCTTTAACTTTACTAAATACTTCCAAACATTTGTAGTTCAATGGCAACAGACAAGCCACTCAAGAAAAGCTAATGTTTTTAACCCACCTTGTGTTTTTTGGCCTAAACGACTGTGTCAGCATTCCTTTCCAATACTCTCCTGTGGCTCCGATAACTTTCCAGAAACCTCTTTTGTGTTCCTTTCTCAAAGAGTGCTGGTGTCAGTGAGCCGTCAATCAAAGGCCCAAAGCCAGGTCCCAATGAGAAGGCTAAGAAGTCTTACCCACTTCATGTTCAAGCAAGTCACTTTTGAGCTCTCGGAGATGTGCAGCGGGCAGGGGGCCGTGATAAGCAACTCAGCCTGACACCCACCACCACCAGGAGTACAGAAGATCAGCAACATGTCCCTCAGCTTCCCCGGGGCCTCAGCAGGGGCTGTGAGTCCTCAGGTAACTCAAACATAGCTCCAGGGGAGGAATAGATTGCTTCTACTCTCCTAAGGAGAGTCAAAGAGTCTTTAAGGACTTCCCTTGTCTGGGGCTTCGTTGAGGTAGGGGGATCTCAGAGAGTCACAAGCCCTCCAGATCAGAGGAACAAGTGACTCTCTTCTGAAGGATGGACGAGCACTGTGGGGATGGCAGCAGAAGAGAGGTGGAGGGAGCACAGGGTGGCCTGCTCCCCAGGAATCACCTTCTGTACTAAGCTGCTGGGTCAGTTCGTCCCTAGACCCTGAAGCATGGGGAAACGGGCTCGTATCTGGAGAACTGACCGATGGGCCCAGGCATCCAGGAGGCACTCTAGCAGCATCACCCCATCCAGGGGTTCCCTTCCTCCCAGGTCTGCCAACTCTCTGGGAGGCCGACTTCCACCCCTCTCAAGCACACGGCCAGGTCCAAGTTCACCAGGGCTTTGGGGAGCTGACTGCCAACACTGAAGGAGCCTGGTCTCTCTGCAACCTTTCACACCAAGAGGGAAACTCCCAGAGTGAGCTGCGCCTGACCCCAGGGGCCTCCAACGTTAGGTCTCCTGGTGGCTCCGCAGCCCTGAGATCCACGCTCCACCTCTCCCATCACATCAGCCCCCAACCTCTCAGAGGACCTAGTCCCTCATCCTGCAGCTGGGGTGGGGGAGTGGTTTCTTTCTTTCTTTTTTTTTTTCAATGTATTTTTTGGCTATGCTGGGTCTTCACTGCTGCATGGGGCTTTTCTCTAGTTGCAGCTAGTGGGGGATCCTCTCTGGTTGTTGCGTGGGGGCTTCTCGTCGGGGTGGATTCTCTTGCTGCGGAGCACGGGCTCTGGGCACTCCGGCTTCCGTAGTTGCTGCTCCGCAGCCCTAGAGCACAGGCTCAGTAGTTGTGGCACACGGGCTTGGTTGCTCCTTGGCATGTAGGATCTTCATGGATCTGCGCTGGCAGGCAGACTTTCTAGCACTGAGCCACGAGGGAACCCTCAGGGCTGGTTTCTTTATGGACTTGGTGGTCTCAAGATTGGCTGCCTCTTTGCAAACCTGGAGAGACCGAGTCACAGCCCTCAGAAACTAGGTACTTCCCCTGCGCTGAACTTCCTCCCCTCCCACTGAGGTAAGAACTAGGCTTTCTGAGGGACCCTGTGAAGCTCAAAACAGAAGCCAGTTCCCAAGCCACTAGCCAGTAGCAGGGCTGGAATTTGCCATCAGAGACACATCCACAGAGACAGGAAAGTTCCAAGATGTTGGGAGCTGAACCCCAGGGGACCAGGGGGCCCTTATCTCTGCCCCCTGCCTGTGCAGCCCCACCCCCACCCCCACTCAGCTCCGCAACAATGCCTGAACTAATTTCATCCAATTCTACTTTAAAAAAGAAAACCCGGGAAATAATTACTTTAGTCAGACATTATTTACTTAAGTAATTCTTTACTCAAACGTCTTTAGGCTTTATTTTACTAATACTACATAATTACGTAATTGTGTAATTAGGAAGAAATTAAATGACAAATGTTTGCTAAGAACAAATGGAAAAAAAATAGATCCTTTATTTCCCCCAGTGGTCTCAGCTCAGTACATTACATCTTCTTCCCCTCCTCCCAGCTCTCCCCCGTCTTCCTGCCCCAAGCCTCCCCCAGTGCAGATCAGGCAGGTGGGGTACCTGGACACGTAGCAGCAGATGTGGGCGCTCTGAGCAGAAGGCGAAAAGCAGATGGCTTCTAGAACTAACCTGTGTGTCTCCCTGTACACAGCCCGACCTCCCTCCCAGGTTTGGGGGCAGGAGTCAAGCCTCCTCTGGGAGATCCATGCCTTCGTCCCAAGGCAGCCTGAGAAAAGCAAGCACAGTGGGGCCTGCAGATTATCCTCCTGTAAGCAAAGTCCAGTTTAGCTCATGCTGCAGGCTCCTGGGGCGCCCCATTTCTCAGGCTGAAGAAGAGGAGTGGAGAGTCCCCTAGGAGGAGAGGGAGGTGGGAACACATCTGCTTTGCCACCTTCACGGGGACCCACCGTGTCTGCTTGGCACTCTACCCGAGGAAGAGGCACAGCAAGCACCCCAGGACTGAGTAGCTCATGGGGGGACCCATTCCCTTGGCCCACCACTCCTCCTCCCTCCTTTCCTGCTGCAATCCCAGCAACTGTGAAAGCCAGTGGAGCTTCCTGCGGCTAAAACTCCAATCAATCAACCACCCACCCAATGCCTGGCGAGTGTGCCTTTTGTTCAAGTTCTGAGGGGGACACGAAAGACCAGCCAGGCCACCGCTATGCTCATTAATACATCAGCTGCTTGAAACTTGGCATGTAGAGCAGTGTTATTCACGGTAGAAAGTTTCCTTGTCCAGCCTCCCCCCGCCCACACATGTAAAAAAATCACTTTAAGCGTCCCCAGCATCCTGTACCAAGAAGGCAGAGTTTGAGCCATGGACTCGGGTCGTGGATGTTCACATCTGTCTCCAGCACTTTTAGGCTGTGCCCTTGAACAAGTCACTCATCTTGCCCGGCCTCTGTTTGCTCATCAGTAAAATGGGAATAGTGCACACCCTACCAGATTGCTGGGAGGATGAAATGAATTGGTAGCCATAAGGCATTCAGAACAGCACCAAGGGCTAATAAGCAGGAGCTATAGAACCCAACCCAGAGAAGAAGGGCCATGGGAAAGTGCCCCTTCCACCCCCACCAGCTCTGAGCTGATGAGGACTCAGGAGCTGGGGCAGGACCAGCAGGGCAGGAGGCTGGGAAAAAGTTGGAAAGGGACTCTGGTCCCCAGGGGCACTGCCCTGGTACCCTGTGGGAGGGACTTCCTGCTGACGGAATGTTCCAGAGAAACAAGGAAAGAGCACAGCGCCCCGCTCTGACATCCTTGAAGGAAACACTTTCCGAATTGATCCTTCTTTTTTTCCCATCAACACAAGGGATCAAGGGATTAAAGTGACTTCCTCCAATGTCTCTATTCGCTTGTTTAATATAAAACAAAGACCAAGTCTAAGCACTAACAGTGGGTCTTTGGGTGTCCACCAAGGGGATGAAACCCTGTTTCTGGCCATCTGAAGTGGGACGGAAGTAGGGGAGGGGGTACCTGATGGGCCTGGACACCCTGAGCCCTTGTGACAGCAGAAGCAGGGGGTGCGGGCTTTGCTCTTCCTTCTCCCTAGTCTTCTCTGGAGGAGAAAGAGCAACCCCCTGCAGAGTTTGAATCCCGCCATAGCAACTTGCTATCTGAGTGACCCTGGGCATGTTGTGTGACCTCTCTGAGCCTCAGTTTCTTCTTTTATAAATCAGGTCTCATAAAATGATTAAACAGTCTTTCATGAGATTGACAAAAGGATTCCATGAAATAATGCACTGAGCTCAGGGCCCTGGCTCATCAAAGAGCCTAACACATGGCCATCCATCCCTTCATTATTGTTATCGGTATTATTTCATGGTGCCATGACTAGTCCTGCCACCGTAGATCAGATCTTAGAGGGGTGTCAGGAGCAGGTGCCTTGGGAAGGGGTGGGTTCCGGGCCACTGCACATGGCCCTAAGGTCTTCAGAGGAGAGGGGAGGAGGCAACCAGGAAGAGACAGAAATAAAGAAAATTCTAACAGTTGCAGAGGATGGGGCAGTTTAGAACCAGGGTTGCTGTCCCCGTGAGTTGCCCAGATATGAGAGACCGACTGGGACCTCTCTGAAGAAGGCAAGCTTCCACCCAATAGGGAGGAAATTCTACCCTCTTCTTTCCAGCATCCTCCATGTGCTGTGCTTAGTCGCTCAATCATGTCCCACTCTTTGCAACTCTACAGACTGTAGCCCGCCAGGCTCCTCTGTCCATGGGATCCTCCAGGCAAGAATACTGGAGTGGCTTGCCATGTCCTTCTCCAAGGGATCTTCCCAACCCAGGGATGGAACCCAGGTATCCTGCATTGCAGGAGGATTGTTTACCAGCTGAGCCACCAGAAAAGCCCAGCATCCTCCATAAAGCTTATTTCCAGGAGATCCCTTGTGGTCTTGGGGTAAGAGCCACTTGTTCTCTGAAAGAGGCTAGCCTCAGAAAACTGCATTTTTAAAGATTTTTCTGGTATTGACCTTCGGCAAACCGCCTGCCCATGGCTCATCTCCCTTCTTTGTCCTCTTGGCTCCAGTTCATGGGGCTCAGCCTGGGCGTGTTCTGCTAACCAGGGCTCCTGCTGTGGCCACGCTCCCACCCTGCATTTGCTGGACAGCTGGGTCTAGTGTCCTCCGTCTGCTTTCGCAGCCCCTGATGCCAGCCTGGCCCCTCTGTTGCCTTTGCTGCTGCCCCCTCATGGCCTCAGCCACCTCCCAGCCGAGGCAGGTGTCCCCACCTCACTCTGTGTTGTCCTTTTTCCCAAGCAGCTACAAGGTCAAGCAGCAAAGAAGCCAGGGAAGCCAGAAGGAGATCAGCCACACCCCTAGTCTCTGGGTCCAATTTCAAGTTTAATTCAATGCAATGGATATTTATAGAGCGTCTAACACCACAAGGCTCAGAACCTGTAAGTGAGTGTGTATGTGTGTGTGTGTGTGTGTGTTAAGGGATTCTCTGAGGGGATAGATGGAGACTTACCTTTGTTGGTTCAACTCATATCTTTCAAAAAATGAAATTCAGGACTCCTTTGAATGTTCTGTAGAACACACTGCAGCCAGCCAATACTGACCGATAGATGAACTGAGTTTTTGAATCCCAGGGCTTTCTCGCAAGTTGGGTCCCCAGGGTCGGTAGGAAACCCTACCCCAGCAGACTCCAGCTGCTCCAAATCTCTCCACTCAGCCTTGGCTTTGCCTCCTGTGGCTCACTGGCTGAGAGCTGGTAGTAATCAGGATAAGTCTGCAATTAACAAGGTCTCCCTCCTGGTCTAACCTTAAGAAGGACAGAGACAGCCAGCGCGCAGCCTGCCCTCGCCGCCTCCGCAGTGCTGTTTGTTAGCCTCACAGATTATTATTAGAGGCGCCGCAGAGCTAATCACCTCCCTGGTGGACACCCCGCCTCCCCCTGCCTCCCCCGGCTCCTGCTCCTACATCGTCTGCGTTTGACCTGACATCCCTGGGCTCCCAGGCTGCCTGCTGGCAGCTCCCAGGGAGGAGCAGAGGTGAGCCCACCTGGGCAGGCTTGCAGGATCATCTCCTCCAGGAGGATGACCTTTGCCTGGAGCCCCCAAGGACCGGGGCTGGGGACATAGAGGGGTGGGGAGGAAAGGGAAAGGAGGAAGGAGAGGGAGGAGGGATTTTGGAGAAGTGCTGTAAGCTGGAAATGCCTTGGCACTTATTCATCTCTGGTTAAGCCCTTGTTAGTACATCCAGAGGGATACACACAGGCAAAGGCAGGAAGACCAGGCGACGGCCGTCTCCCCTCCCACAGATCAATGTTGGGTAATGGAGGAAGGTTATTAGCAATTCTCTCCTTCCCCCAAAGACTGCAGAGGAGAAAAACAAACTTCAGTTCCAGCAGAAGAAATTTAAGTAACCCAGGGGAACGACTTCCTCGTTGTGAGGAGGATGTGCATCCCTAGATAATTTCCATGCCTCCTTCTGCAGCCCAGCAAGCTCTCACCAGTTTCCACCTGGCTTTTCCCTTGCTCGGACCTCCTGGGTGGCCTCCAGTGGGTGAGAGGAAGTCCAGAGGCAGGAGCTTAAATCTGATATAGCCATGCCCTTGTCATTGTCACTTCAGGGCACTCTTTTAGCCTATCTAATCCCCACCATTCCTGCAAAGCCAGCTCAGGATCACTCCAGCGTTCTTCTGGCCTCAAGCTCATCTGCCCCTCAGCCTTGTCCCCAGGGTAGGACCCATGCCTCACACATCTCTAAGCCTCCTCCCTCCTAAGAGCAGTATCTCACACAGAGAACGTGATCAACAGATACATGTGCTTAATATGAGGGTCAGTGTGAGTCCTGGTGTTCTGGTCATTTGTAGGATGTTATAGAGTTTTAGAATCACATGGAAGGAGAGCAAGAAAGGGAATGATCAATCAGTGACAGGACTTTATTACCTCACATCTTCCTTGTGACCACCCTATTGGGTAGGCATTATTATTCCCATTGATGGGCTTCCTTGATAGCTCAGTTGGTAAAGAATCTGCCTGCAATGCAGAAGACCCCAGTTCAATTCCTGGGTCAGGGAGATCCGCTGGAAAGGGGATAGGCTACCCACTCCAGTATTCTTAGGCTTCCCTTGTGGCTCAGCTGGTAAAGAATCCACCTGCAATGCAGGAGACCTGGATTAGACCCCTGGATTGGCAAGATCCCGTGGAGAAGGGAAAAGCTACCCACTCCAGTATCCTGGCCTGGAAAATTCCCTGGACTGTATAGTCCATGGGGTCGCAGAGTCCGACTCAACTGAGCAACTTTCACTTTCAATTTCACTTTGATGTATTTGCAAACTGAGGCTTAGAGAGGTAATTTGCCCAGGGCCATATAGCCAGTAAGAAACAGAGTTCTGGAATATGAATTGAGGCCTAACCCAAAAGCCTAAATTTCCTTCACTATGGGATAGTCAAAATCCCTTAGATGTGAGGTCAACTTGACCTTGTTGTTTAGTCACTAAGTTGTGCCTGAGTCTTTGCAACCCCATGATCTATAGCCCATTAGGCTGCTCTGTCCATGAGATTTACCAGGGAAGAATACTGGAGTGGGTTGCCATTTCCTTCTCCAGGGGGTCTTCCCGACCCAAGGATCGAGCTGGGGTCTCCTGCATCAGGCAGATTCTTTACCACTGAGCCACCCAGAAAGCCCTGACTTCACCTAGCCTCCTATTACAGAACTCACACAGGATTTACAAAAAGGTGAAACAAGTGAGATATCACATTTCATATCACATCCATAGCATCACCAGCCCTTTGGAAGAATCCCATTTCAGTTAGTGATTTCTGAAAGTGAAAGGTACTCACTAATTCAACAAATGTTCAGTAAGTAAACTGAGTGCATACAATGTGCCAGGTTCTGCTGCAGGTGCCAGGAATACAGCAGTGAACAAGACAGATAAAATGCCCTACTCTCTCAACAACAACAAAACAAATAACCTGATTAAAAAATGGGCGAAGAACTTGAATAGAAATTTCTTCAAAGAGGAAATACAAATGGCCAATAAGCACATGAAAAGATGCTCAACATCACTAATCATTAGGGAAATGCAAATCAAAACCACAATGAGAAATCACTTTACGCCCATTAGGATGGCTATTACCAAATAAACCAACCAACAAACAAAAACAGATGAGGATGTGGAGAAATTATAACCCTTGTGTCCTGCTGGTGGGAATGTAAAATGGTACAACCCCTACAGAACGCAGTGTGGCAGTTCCTCAAAAAATAAAAATAGAATTGTCACTGAGCCCACGCCTGCACTACTTGCCACAGGACAGGCCGATAAATTGAGAGATAAATTTGGGGGGGGGGTGAGGAATAGCAACTTTATTTGCAAATCCAGCAGACAGAGAAGATGATGGACTAGCATCCCCAAACACCATCTCACCTGAGTCAGAATTCAGGCTTCTTTTATACTACAAGGATAGGGGGTGTGGTTGGTGGGTGACAATTTCTTGGTGCCAGAATCCTTTGTTCTTGCAGCTATGCATGTCGATCTGGTCATAACGTTCCTCAATCAAGACAAATGTTATTCTCTCTTCTGCAACTTTTTGTCTCTGTATGAATGAGAAAGGGTTATACCTTTCAAGGTCAGAGCCCTGAGAATAGGCTGCCCTGTATATTTCAGGCTATAGGTAACATTCTTTTACAAAGGTGCAGAGCCAGCATGACTAAGCAGAGCAACAAAGCACAAGGGTTAGAGCTAAAGCAACAAATCCAACATGGAGTCAGGTTTGTTCTGTTCCAGAATCATCGTATGATCCATCAATTCCACTTCTGGGTATTTATCCAAAAGAATTGAAAGCAGACTCTTGAAGAGATATTTGCATACGCATGCTCACAGCAGTATTATTCGCAAGAGCCAAGAGGTGGAAGCAACCCAAGTGTCCATCCAACTGTAAACAAACAAAATGTGTGGAATTTACATACAATGGAGTATTATTCAGTCCTAAAAAGGAAGGAAACTATGATTCATGCTACAATATGGATGACCCTTGAGAATGTTATGCTAAGTGAAATAAGCAAGTCACAAAAAGTCAAATACTGTATGATTATACTTACATGAGGCGCCTAGAGTAGTCAACTTCATAGAGACAGAAAGTAGAGTGATGGATGCCTGGGGCTGGGGGAGGAGGGCTGCAGAGTTACTGCTTAATGGATCCAGAGCATCAATCTTACCAGATGAAAAACTTATAAAGATTGGTTGTACCACAGCATGAATATATTTGACACTACTAAACTGTACACTTAGGGACAGTAAAGACTGTAAATTTTATGTGTCTTTTCCATAATTTAAAATTTAAAAACAATATTTTAAAGAAATCCCCTGCTCTCATGGAGCTTCCATTCCTGCACTGAGTGCATGCCCTGCTGACTTTCTCCTCCCAGACCTCTCCCTTCCTTTCCCCTTCCATGAATGGGAGAGGTCAGGCAGGAAGTGAAACAGCCATCAAGGTTCAGAGCCCTTCCCTGCACACTCACATGTGATACCTCCACTTTCTTTGTGTTCACACGTGCTAAGTCACTTCAGTCGTGTCCTACTCTTTGCGACCCTATGGACTGTAGCCCACCAGCCTCCTCTGTCCATGGGATTCTCACAGCAAGAATACTGGAACGGGTTGCCATGCCCTCCTCCAGGGGATCTTCCCAACCCAGGGATCGAACCCTCATCTCTTAAGTCTCCTGGGTTGGCAGGCGAGTTCTTTACCACTATCGCCACCAGGTCTCAACAGACTGGAAGGGTCAGGCCAGCTCCTCTCCTGACCCCCTGTTGTTTGCTCACTCTCACTGGTGACCCCTGGAGGAGAGTTATCACAGCCAGTTATCACCTCCACTATCCTGGAGGATAGTGGTCATCACAGCCCCGCTGGAGGCTCCTTGAAGGCACAGCTCGAGTTCACCTCTGGAAACCAGAGGCCTTCTTGTTCTCACACCTCCAGACTCTTGGGGCCAGGAGTTTGTTAGCTTGTCACAATCACTCGAGGTGTGTGTATGTGTGTGTACACACACAGCGTAGGGGTGGGAAGGTGGAAGAGGAAGGGGTCCTTCCAGTAGGACCACAGATGTAGCCAGCTGCCCGCAGGCCTCCAGCAGCCTGGCCACTCTCCAGAGAGCCCACCTGCCACTAATTGTTTGTTGTTCTGCAGCCGAGGAAGCCTCTCCCCCAAAGTCCTCTCTGTCCAGATGTTGTCGTCGGCCAACCCCATCAGGCGGGGCCGGCCTGGGGTCTGGCTCTCGCCTGTCAGCCCTGACATCTTCAGTGGATAATGGAACACAAGGATGTGAGAGGCAGAGCAGGTGCATGCTAATGAGGAGATCAATTTTAATTATGATTTTAATTAAACACCCGATCCAGTAGGAAATATGACAAGAACTGGGCTGGGGTTGTGCAGCCTGGAAGGAGGGAGGGCTATGGGGGGAGGGAAGGCACCTCAGTCATCCTCAGGATTTAAAAGAATAAAGGGCAGCACTGATGGGAAATCGAGAAAAACCTGTGCCACCTGAATTTTGCACCCAGTGAGGCTTTTCCTTCAAAGAGCGCTCAGAGATCTCGACTCCCGCAGAGAAAGTATCAGCTACAAAGAGACCTCGGAGAGGGCCAGGCCTGCTCTCTGTTCACCTGGGGAAATCGAGGCCCCAGGGGCAAGGGGATGTGACTGTCTCTCCTCTGTCCCTATAACGTGCTGTCCAGGCCTCTGATCAAGTACTGATCACAAGCATGTTCCTTACCTCCTCCCAGCTCCCATCTGCTTATATCAAGTGTCTACAAAGCAAGGGCTGTTTGTGCGATGCAAGCCCTTTAGGGGCAAAACCACGAGCGGACACAGACAGTAGCTGATGCTCATGGTGGTCATGCCTCCTCTACCACAAAGGAATTTGGTGTCATAAAGGATCATCCCCAAACTCCACCTTCCATGCTTGAACAGTACCCAGCATGTAGTAGGCTTCCAGGAAATGATGTGCAGTGAATAATTACATGACAAAGAAAGTCCCTGAAATATAAGGAGAAGTCAGGAGTGCACCTGATTAATCAGTTATTCTCAAGTCAGGATGTCAAACTTCTCAGCGCTGCTTCACGGAAGAAAGCACCATGTGCCCTAGGTGTGTGCAAGTCTGTATGCACATTGCTATGTGTTGTGTGCTGTGTAAGTGGTGGCAGATGACAGCAGCTGGTGGGGTGAAAACCCAAGGGGCCAATGGAACTAATGCTGCAGGACTCTTGATAGCAGATAATTCAAGAACAACAGAATGGCAGAATTGCCAGAGACCCGAGTAGAACTTTTAGCAGTGACAGAGATGTTCCATGTCTATACTGCCTGATACACAAGTCAGTGGCCACATCTTACTACTGAGCATTTGAAATGAATTCTGTGACTGAGCACCTGAATTTTATATTCAATATCAATTCATTTCAATTCAAATAGCCACATGTCGCCAGTGGCTACCATATTGGACAGTGCAGTTGTAGATCACCTAGTCAAATTCTCTCTTGGTCCAGCAGAGGAAACTGAGGCCCAGAGAAGTAGCCCTTGGACATCACCCAAGCTCACGCAATGGCCTTCACAGGCAGCATGTTAAAACTCCTTTCTGAGACTTCCCTGGCAGTGGTTAAGACTCCATACTTCCAATGCAGGAGCGTGGGTTCCATCCCTGGTTGGAGAACTAAGATCCCACATGCCTTGTGCTATGGCAAAAAAAAAAAAAAAAAGACTCCCTCCTGTGTAGATTTCTGGGTACATAATCAGAATGCCTGTCAGGGGGTTTCACTCCTGGGAATGTTGATAGAGTCCCTTTGTAAGGCCTAAGGACCACTGCCAAAAAGATTCTCTTCAGTTCCCCAGATAAACTTGCCAGAGAACTGGCAAGAACCCAGTAATTGCTTCTGCCTGGTCTCCATCACCACCAGTGCCCCAGCAGGCAGGGCCCATCTGGTTCTTCCCATCTAGGTAATGTGAGGTCTTCCTAGACTCTCAACTCACAGCTAAATTCTTGTCACTGGCGTGAACAGAGAAGCTGAGATTGGAAATGGTGGCAGAAGTTAATTGGGATTAGATGTGCACGTTCCACGGTTAACAAAAGCACAGATGGTCCAGAGTTACTTAAGCCAGATCATCTTCTAACTACTCTCCTCTCCTCCCTCTCTGCTTCTTCCTCGCCCTACCTCCAGTGATCCACCTCCCCAGGTGCTCTGAGAGGTATCGATTGGGCTGTTTCTCCTTCTTGCAAGCTATGACTCAATATCAGTTAAACCTTTTCCATAATAAATGAGGTCATCGCAAGAGGAACGGAGCAAAAAGGGACTTCAGGCCTCACTCGGACACACCCATCAACCCCTTCTTCCCTTCCCTCGTGTCTCCTGCTGTCTGCTTCACTCCTCAAGCTGCCAGTGGAAGAGACAAAGTCAGGAGACCCAGAAATCACTACTTATAGTCAGGACACGAAGGATGTCTGCTGTCAAAACACATTTCAGACTCCCAGATTGGCAGCGACCGCAAGTCAGGGAAAAGCATTGGCTACAAATCCCCAGAGAATTCCCCCAGCCTTCCCCAAGGCCCCTCACTGTTGGGGCAATTGAATTCCAAGCTTCAAATGAACTCTGGTTCTCAGTCTGGGAGCCAGTTCACTTTCTC
Source organism: Capricornis sumatraensis (assembly GCF_032405125.1). Taxonomy (NCBI): domain Eukaryota; kingdom Metazoa; phylum Chordata; class Mammalia; order Artiodactyla; family Bovidae; genus Capricornis; species Capricornis sumatraensis. The sequence continues at coordinate 28,157,494 of NC_091084.1, read as the reverse complement.
AGGAAAGACCAGTTCCAAATTCACTGTTTCTTTCATGTAAGTAAGGGATCAAGAGGGCTTCCCCGGTGGCTCAGTGGTAAAGATTCCACCTTCAGTGCAGAAGACTCGCCTAGACTCACCTTCCATCCCTGCGTCAGGGAGATCCCCTGGAAGAGGGTATGGCTCCTACTCCAGTATTCTTCCCGGAGAATCCCATGGACAGAGGAACCTGGCTGGCAAAGGTCCGTAGGGTTGCAAAAAGTCAGACATGACTGAAGCAACTGAGCACGCACACAAGGGATCAAGAAGAACAGAAAGTTAAGCAATTTCCATCTGTGATCCAAATTGTTCTTCCAAGTCTGAGCATGTTCTCTAGCAGCTGGACCCTGGGGTGTGGTCACATTATCCTTAGACCTGACTCCAATTCGTGAGTTCAGGACTCATCCAAGCAGATCCGAGGCAGCCTCGCTGTGGACACGGCAGTCTTCCTGCAAAGGAAGGACCCTGCCTATCAGAGACCTGTTAGCAGAAACAGACAAAAATGTAAGAGACAGCCCGCTGACCTTCTGGAGCACGAGGGGAGAGAGGCGCATGCATGGCGAGAAGGCAGCGTGTGGCGGCAGGCAATGACGTCATCATCGCGCGAAGGGCCAGGGCCAGACAGAGCCAGTCACCTTGCGCACTGGCCCTTCTCACTCTAAGTGGGGGTCTCCGTAGAAGAAAGAAATTCTCTTTTTAAAAGAACTGACAGAGAGGTTTTACAACTCCCAATCAGCAATTCCTTTTATCTCTGTCTTAAGGAACTCCTTTCTGAGAGCAGAATGTCCAATAAAGGAACCAGTCAGTGACCCTCTGATGCCGGGGCCCAGCGCTCCTGCCTTTTCTCAGTTCATTTCAGTAAAGTCATGGAGCAACTGCTCTGGGCTTTCTTCTTCTTCCCCACACCCAAGGACCTCTTCCCTTGCTAGAACAATGTCTATTTCTTTTTTAATAGGATTCCAGGCTTCCCTGGTGGCTCAGATGGTAAAGAGTCTACCTGCAATGCAGGAGACCCAGGTTCAATCCCTGGGTCAGGAAGATACCCTGGAGGAGAGCATGGCCAGTATTTTTGCCTGGAGCATTCCCCGGACACAGGAGGAAGCTACAGTCCATGAGGTTGCACACACTTAGTGACTAACATGCGCACACAATAGGATTCCACTTCTGGAGAACAATGTCTCTGGAGAGCAAAGTGGGAGTGGGGCTGTGGGTGGGAAAGCAAAGGGAAGAGCAGAAATGGAAGCAAAGAAGAGGAGTGACGGACACCATGTCTTAACTAGTGTTCAGATTCTTGCCTGAATCAGTTTTGTCCCCAGCATTAGCCTGTCTCCGAGGGTTCTTCTGCTTTGGTCGACCTTGAGCACCCCTGAAGGTGAAGGCTAAGCTCTGGAAGACCTGGATGGCCACCCCAGCTCACTTGCATGTACTCAGTCAACTGGAGATGACGCCAGGCTCCAGACCAGCTCCAGGTGGGCATGCTTGCCACACATCTCCAGGGTACTGCTTTCAAAGCCAAACAAACACACTGTTATTTTAAACTGCACGCCTACACAGTGCTCCTAGGAGAATCTTGGCAGGGAGACCGGCAGAGAGACGAAGATTTCAGCCTGACAGCCAGAGAGACCCACATCTTGCCCCTGACCCTGAACGAACATGTTTTTTTTTTTTTTCCTGCCTGGAACTGTCTTCCCATTACCATGCTTTGCTGGCAATTAGCAAGCCCTGACTAACATGCAAGAACTTTATTAGGACTGATAACATCTTCCATCATCCCAGGCTTTCTGCCCAAGATCACCATATGCCCCATAGGCAAGATCCTCTTCTGCCCCTCTCCTCTGGGTGGGGCAGGTATGAATGGAGTTGCTTCTCTCCCAAATAGACGATGTTGCAACCAGGGCTCAGAGTTTAAGGAAAATGCTGCCAGTGAGAGAAGAAATCCAAGTGGAGTCTTGACATCCTCATCTTTGAGCTTTTCTCACACCTACTGACTGCAGCAAATCCATCAACTAGTATTTAATAAGCACCTATTACAAATGAATGAGGCATCACCGGAGACTCACAGATGTGTAAGATGAGACACCCCTTCTCACTTAAAGAAATTTACACTTTTTTCTGAGGAGATATAACCAGGGCACACTGGTGGCTGCTGCTGCTGCTAAGTCGCTTCAGTCATGTCCAACTCTGTGTGACCCCATAGATGGCAGCCCACCAGGCTCCTCCATCCATGGGATTTTCCAGGCAAGAGTACTGGAGTGGGTTGCCATTGCCTTTTCTGACACTGGTGGCTATTCAGGTGCAAACTGGGGGATCCATTCACATGGAGCACAACACAGCTGTTCTGGGGGTGATGCCCATGCCCATGACCCCCTGACAGTGTTACTCACAAGAGGAGAAGCCACCAAGAGCCATAAGAATGAGAGCAGATGACTATGGGGTGAAGAGATGGAAAGCCTTCCCCAAAGCCATGGGGACTGAGTATAGCTTGAAAGTGAAAGAAAATGAAAGTGAAGTCGCTCAGTCATGTCCGACTCTTTGCGACCCCATGGACACCAGGCTCCTCCGCCCATGGGATTTTCTAGGCAAGAGTAGTGTAACTTAGAAGGTTGATTTGGGATGATTTGGTTGAATTGGAAGGAGATGGGTACAGAAGACATTGCAGTGAGTAAAGTCCCCTGAGACAGGAGATCTGGTTAGAAAAACCCAGAAAGAGTTCAAGAGCCACTGAAAAGAACCATTTGGCTAGAAAGATGAGCTTATGCAAAACCTGTTCACAAATGTAAACTGAGGGCCAAACAACCACTACCGCACAATTGCACTCATCTCACATGCTAGTAAAGTAATGCTCAAAATTCTCCAAGCCAGGCTTCAGCAATATGTGAACCATGAACTTCCTGATGTTCAAGCTAGTTTTAGAAAAGGCGGAGGAACCAGAGATCAAATTGCCAACATCCACTGGATCATCGAAAAAGCAAGAGAGTTCCAGAAACACATCTATTTCTGCTTTATTGACTATGCCAAAGCCTTTGACTGTGTGGATCACAAGAAACTGTGGAAAATTCTGAAAGAGATGGGAATACCAGACCACCTGACCTGCCTCTTGAGAAATCTGTATGCAGGCCAGGAAGCAACAGTTAGAACTGGACATGGAACAACAGACTGGTTCCAAATAGGAAAAGGAGTATGTCAAGGCTGTATATTGTCTCCCTGCTTATTTAACTTCTATGCAGAGTACATCATAAGAAACGCTGGACTGGAAGAAACACAAGCTGGAATCAAGATTGCCGGGAGAAATATCAATAACCTCATATATGCAGATGATACCACCCTTATGGCAGAAAGTGAAGAGGAACTAAAAAGCCTCTTGATGAAAGTGAAAGAGGAGAGTGAAAAAGTTGGCTTAAAGCTCAACATTCAGAAAATGAAGATCATGGCATCCGGTCCCATCACTTCATGGGAAATAGATGGGGAAACAATGGAAACAGTGTCAGACTTTATTTTTGGGGGCTCCAAAATCACTGCAGATGGTGATTGCAGCCATGAAATTAAAAGACGCTACTCCTTGGAAGAAAGGTTATGAACAACTTAGATAGTATATCCAAAAGCAGAGACATTACTTTGCCGACTAAGGTCTGTCTAGTCAAGGCTATGGTTTTTCCAGTAGTCATGTATGGATGTGAGAGTTGGACTGTGAAGAAGGCTGAGCACCGAAGAATTGATGCTTTTGAACTGTGGTGTTGGAGCAGACTCTTGAGAGTCCCTGGGACTGCAAGGAGATCCAATCAGTCCATTCTGAAGGAGATCAACCCTGGGATTTCTTTGGAAGGAATGATGCTAAAGCTGAAACTCCAGTACTTTGGCCACCTCATGCGAAGAGTTGACTCATTGGAAAAGACTCTGATGCTGGGAGGGATTGGGGGCAGGAGGAGAAGGGGATGACAGAGGACGAGATGGCTGGATGGCATCACTGACTCGATGAACACGAGTCTGAGTGAACTCCGGGGGCTGGTGATGGACAGGGAGGCCTGGCGTGCTGTGATTCATGGGGTCGCAAAGAGTCGGACACGACTGAGTGACTGAACTGAACTGAAACAACCACTACAGAGCCCCAGGCTGAACTCTGTCCTGTTAGAGACCTGCGTCCTAGACCTTCCCAGAAACGACAAAGGGACCTTGGGTTTGAGTTGAGCCTTGAGGCTCAGATGGGGATTAGTGGCAGATCCCCTCAGGTGGCTGCCCATGGTCCTTGGGCTGCAGGGCTCTGTTCAGCCTCTGTCTTGAGGCCATCTCCCTGCCTCCTCCTTGCCTGGAGCTTCATGCCCAGCATCTAAGGATGGCAGGAGCAAGCTTTGCCATTCACCACATTTCCACACTTCCAGTAGAGCCCTGCCTCTTCTTTCTGCCCAGCAGCTCCCTGGCCTCTGTACCCTCCCTGCCTCCCTCCCATCCCAGTGGAGGTAGAGGCCAGCCCTCTCTCTGTTTCAGATCTCACTCAAACCACTGATTTTGAGTGAGGGACCTGTTGCACTGATTATGCTTTCTCACCCTCGAATTATCAATTTCCCTTCCCTACTCGAACTTCCCCATCACTACTCAAATATGCTGTAGAATCCCCCTTCTTAAAATCAAATCGTTCATTGACACTGCATCCACCTCGATCGTCCTATCTCCGTATTTACTCCCTTCACAGCCAAACTGCCCCCAAAGGCTCAGATCCCGATGCTTCTCCCAGTCTTACTTCACCCTCCCTCCCACTGCGTCCTCCACATTCCCTCCCACACACACCGCACAACACACAGGCCTCGGAAACTGCTTTTGCCAGGACTACCAGTGACCTCGAGCTGCGTGTTGAGTCACTTCAGTCATGTCCGACTCTTTGCGACCCCATGGACTGTTGCCAGCCAGGCTCCTCTGTCCATGGGATTCTCCAGGCAAGGATATCAAGCAGATTGCTGTGCCCTCCTCCAGAGAATCTTCCCAACTCAGGGATCAAACCCACATCTCTTATGTCTCCTGCACTGGCAGGCAGGTTCTTTACCACTAGTGCCACTAGTGACCTCCAGGTGGGTAAATCCCATGCCATTTGTGGTATCTGCATCCTCTTGACTCTTCGATAGCATCTAACCGGTGAATCCCTCCCTCCTTCTAGAAACACTCTGCTTTCAGTTCCTATGATGTCACATTCATTCCCCTGGATTTCCTTCTAATGCTATTGCTTTTTGCAGCCTTCCTTTTCTTGAACAAATATGACTCCCTATTATTTACACAATTCCAAACACTTTATATTTTAACTTCTTTAATCCTCCAAACAATACTAGGAGATGGATAGTTTTTCCCCTGTTTTCTAGATGAGAAAAGCAAGACACACAGAGAAACTTTCCCCTAGCTTGCTTGGCTGGAATTGCGAAAGACAAGGTTTGAACAGACAGTTAGGATCTGATTTATGTTATTGGTCTCTACATCTGGCTGTCTCTTTAACAGACGATATTAATAAGGACAGAATAGAATAGGCTGCAACAATAAACCACCTCAAGATCTCAGTAGCTTAATGGAATGAGAGTTTATTTCCATCTCATGGTATTTATCCAAGACATCTGTGAAGGATCTGCTCCACACAGCCACAAGGACCTGGCAATAAAAGTCTTGCCATCTTATAACTGCAGGAAGGAAAGGAAAAGACTGGGGAATCATATTTGGGGCTTTCTCCATCATTTCTACTCATATTTCCTCGAATAGAACCAGTCACAGGGTCTCACTTAACTGTGAAGGGATGGGAAATACTGGGGCGTAAATGGCATATCTACCGGGATCACTCCACTTGCAATCACAAACTTTAAATGCTGGAGCTTCTCCAGCCTCAGTCTTAGGCCCCCATCTTTCTTCAGTCTGTACTCATCTGTCCCCGTGGCTTTGGTTCTCTCCATACTGAGACTTCCCAAATGGACGTTTCAGCCCAGACCCCAGCCTCATTTCTGAGCTGCAATCTTGTCTGCTTACTTGATATTGTTTAAAACTGTACCTCAAAATCTTCTTCAAAAAGAGGAAATGCAGATGGCCAACTAATCGTTAAGGAAATACAAATTAATCGCAATGAAATATCACCTCACATCTGTCAGAATGGCTATCATTCAAAAAGACCACAAGTAACACGTGTTGTCAAGGATGTAGAGAAAAGAGAACTCTCCTGCACTGTTGGTGGGAATGTAAATTGGTGCAGCCACTATGAAAAATGGTATGGAGATATCTCAAAAAGCTAGAAATAGAAGTACCATATGACTGAGCAATTCCATTTCTGGATATATATACCCGAAAAAAACCCAGAACAGAAATTCAAAAAGGTGCACATACCTCATTGTTCACAGTAGTGTAATTTACAATAGCCAAGGTATGCAAGCAACCCAAATGTCCATCAATGGAGGAATGAATAGAGAATATACCATGTGTGTATATATATGTATATGGTATATATGTATGTATATATTCTACTGTATATATATATGTTGCTACAAGTGGCAAAATTTCATTCTTTTTATGGCTGAGTAGTATTGTACTGAATCTATACCCATATACATACTGTATATATATACATATATATAGCATATATACTGTACTGTACTGTGTGTGTATATATATGCGGTATATATACATATATACATACTGCATTTATATGTCTATATACTGTGTGTGTATATATACAGCCATTAAAAGAGTGAAATTTTGCCACTTGTAGCAATATAGATCGACTTGGAGGGCATTATAAGAAGTGAAATAAGTCAAACAGAGAAAGACAAACACTGTATGGTAGCACTTACATGTGGTATCAAAACAAATACAACAAATTAGTGAGTAATACAAAAAAGAAGCAGAATCACAGATATAGAGAGAAACTAGTGATTGCTGGGGGGGAGGGGAGGGGGAGAGGCAAAATAGGGGTAGGAAACTTTAAAAAGGGGTTATTATGGGTTATACGAAATAATGTGTGCATGAAGCCCTGCAGAATTTAAAGAATCTTTCATTCAATAGAAAAAAATGTTTTTAACATTTATTTTATTTAAATATAGTTGATTTACAAACGTATTAATTTGTGCTGTACAGCAAAGTGACGCAGTTATATATATATATGTGTATATATATATATACACACACATACATTCTTAAGAAAAAATATACTGAAAAAATAAAAAAATATATATCTGAAGCTTCTTCAATTTAATGTAGTCAAAACAAACCCCCTGGAGCTTTTCCCCCACCACACTATCTCTCCTCCCCCAACCTGTCTCATTTCATCCATGTTGTCGCTTCTGTCAGGAATCTAGAAATTACTCCCGCTCCCTCCCTTGCTTCCCATATCCAACCTATGGTCAAGTTTGGATGAGTCTGTTTTCAAGATAATGTTAAATCTACTCAGTTATCACCAACGCTGTCATTTTTCTCTAAGCCACCGCCATCTCTTGCCTAGACTTCTCTCGTAGCCTCCTTTCTCTTCTCATTATTTCTTTCCTTATCTTCTTCTGGAACATCTTTACAAAGTCCCATTTGGACATGCCACTCATTTTTCTCCATAAAGATGCACATAGAGCTCAGGGTTGTGTACAACACCCCCTACAGTCTAGCCCTTGCCAACCTCCCCAGCAGCATCCTATGGTTCTCTTCTGCTCTCGCACCACTTTCCAGCCCCACAGGTCTTCTTGGAGGTCCTGGACTACGCCACACTCTTAACCAGATGCAGGCCTTCCGATATGATGTTCCCATTACTTGGAATGTTCTTTTCACACAAGTCTTTCTTCCACATGGGTCCAAGCCTAAATGTCACTTCCGAAGGGACCTTCCATGAAACCCCCAATGTAACTGAGGTCCTCCGGTTGTATTATCTTATCACACTCTGTTATTTTGTTTTGTAGCACTTACACCAGTTTGTAAATATACATCTACTTTGACTTTTGTTTAATATCTCATTGCCACAGAACCATAAGCTCTATGACAGCCGTGGAGGAGTACACAACCCCTCACCATTATATCTCCTGCACACAGCGTCTGACATATAATACGTCAACTGTGGATAATCGTTAAATGAACAGTCCAATGAAGAAATCACCGCTTTCCCCAGAATATAACGTTAATGATCAGCAGATGCAGCCTGCAGCAAACTGGCTTAGCATCTCCCTATCCCTTCATTCCCATCTGATGTGGTTATGACCAAGTAACAGTGATCTTTTGTTTCTGAACTTGCAAGTCTTGACCACCTAGAGTGGGCTGGCTGAGCCTGGCTCATGGGGGAGTTTGGGTAACATCTCTAAGGCTGACCTGCTCTGGGCCACAGACAGACTCAGCAGGGTTGCAGCCTTTTTATTAATTTTTTAATTGATTAATAAGCAAATTCAGTTGAATATGTAAAGTCTTTCACAAGCTGACCCATTCTGCTTTCCAACTCCACTGCTCCTATAAACAGTTGCTACAAATGTAGTGACTTAAAACAACACAAATTGATTGTCTTGTAGAGAAACATTGGGCTTCCCTGGTAGTTCAGATGGTTAAGAATCCGTCTGCAATGCGAGACCCCAGTTCGATTCCTGGGTCGAGAAGATCCCCTGCATAAGGGATAGGCTACCTACTCCAGTATTCTTGGGCTTCCCTGGTGGTTCAGACAGTAAAGAATCCACCTGCAATGAGGGAGACTTGGGTTTGATCCCTGGGTCAGGAAGATCCCCTGGAGGAGGACATAGCAACCCACTCCAGTATTCTTGCCTGGAAAATCCCCATGGACAGAGGAGCCTGGCAGGCTATGGTTCATGGGGTCATAAAGAGTCGGACATGACTGAGTGACTAAGCACAGCACACAGTTTCCAGGGTTCAGAAGTCCAAAATGGATCTTACTGGGCTAAAATCAAGATGTTGGCAGGGCCACATTCCCTTCTGGAGACCAAGGGAAGACTCTATCTCCTTGCCTTTTCCAGCTGTTAGAGGCCACTCGCACATTTCGTGTCAAGCCCCATTCTTCCATCAAAGCCAGGATGATGTGACGATGTGATCACGTCAAGCCTGGTGGTCGAGTCCTTCTCATACTGCCTTCTCTCTGCTTCTCTCCCTTCTGTCTCCTCTTTCTACTTATAGGGACCCTTGTGATTTCACTGGGTCCAGCTAGACAAGCCAGGATAATCTCCCACCAAGGTCAACCGATTAGCAACCTTAACTCCATCTGCAACGCCTTTGCTACATAACCATTTATCCACAGGTTCTAGGGACTAGCACAATGATACCCTTGGAGAACCATTATCCTGCCTACCATCAAGCTCACTTCCCTCTACCTCTTATTCCAAACTCAACATTTAAAAAAAAATTTTTTTACTGGACTATAGTTGCTTTACAATGTTGGGTTAGTTTCCACTGTATAGCAAAGCAAATCAGCTATATGTATACATGGAACTCCCTTTTAAATTTCCTTCCCATTTAGGTCACGCACAGAGTAGGGTCCTGTCTACATTTTAACCACAAAGAATTCGAGACTTTGAGCCATTGTTCTGAAGAGCCAGGGTTTCAGGAATGAAGATCTACAGAAAATCACATAAGTTATCTCTGAAGATTTCTCTAATATCGTCTGCCTCTTTTAACTCTTCCTACTGTGGGTCATCATCTCCCACTTCCAATTTTCTCACCTGAAAATGAGGAGAAAGATGCCTGCTTCTCTGGGTCATGTGAGGATTAAATGTATTAACATTTGTACAGTGCCTAAGAAGTCAGTACAGTGAATTTAAAAAAAAGCTTATGCTCTGACTTCAGAAGTCTGGGTTACAATTTTGATTTCCAACACTTAAGACTTATGTGACCCCAACAGAGTATTTAATCTCTGTAAATTCCCTTGAAACCTCTATTTCCTTAATTGTAAAGAGAGGGTATCAATAATACCTATCTTAGAGGGTGCAGTGAGGATCAAATGAGATAAATTATGCAAAGTGTTTTGGCATATAGTAATTGCTCTATAAGATTGGGTATTATGATTATTACACCAGAATCCCTAATAAATTGTAGCTGTTCTTTGTTGTGATGGCACTTTATTTCATTCCTTTATCTAACAAACTCTCAAATCTCAGCTTAAGTATTACATCTTCAGGAAAGCCTTCTCTGTCTCTCCCAGCCAGAGGTAGGTAGTTATTTCCCCTGTGTATTCCTACAACACCAAGCCCACGTGTCTATTACAGCATCAGTACACGAGCTTGATTAGTGACTGTGTACACCCCACTCCACCACCACCACAAATGCAGGAGGCTGAGCTACTTGAAAGTAGATACACGCAGTGCCCACTTCAGGCCCTCGGCAATACTGGTGGTCCAGTGGCTAAGACTCTGTGCTCCCAATGCAGGTGGTCCAGGTTCGATCTCTGGTCAGAGAACTAAAATCCACATGCCCCAACTAAAAAGGTCCCGCATGCTCCAACTAAAGATCGCTCATGCCACAACAAAGGTCTAACATCCCATGTGCTGCAACCAAGACCTAGCACAGCCAAATAATAAATAAATACAAATATTTAAAAAGGAATCTCTATTGACTGAACAAACAGAATTCTAGGTTACTGATTAGAAATTACCATAACATAAAATGCTTGCTAATTTATGTGTCTAAACATACGTGTGTATGTTAGGTCGCTTCAGTCACGTCTGACTGTGTGACCCCACGGACTGTAGCCCACCAGGCTCTTCTGTCATGGGATTTTCCAGGCAAGAATACTGGAGTGGGTTGCCATGCCCTCCTCCAGGGGATCTTCCCAACCCAGGGATGGAACCCATATTCCTTCGTCTCCTGTATTGGCAGGTGGGTTCTCTACCACTAGGGCCACTTGGGAAGCCCCTAAACATACATAATATTACTCTATTCATATCCCAATAGGTGAGGTGCACTCTTATTTCCCTGGGAGCAGCATTCCTTGGCAAGTAAACAGAACTGGATCCCCAAGGGAGCTGCAGCCGGAAAGGAAGTTTCCCGCCTGTCCGGCCCCACCCTGAGAGGAGCCCTCCGGGCACAGCTCCCCTGACCATCGCTCCTACCTGCAGCTTTGGGGCTTCCCTGCTTCAGCAACTACGCCCTGCAGAAAAAGTCTGCCCCAAGCAGAACAGGGCTGAAAATCATATTTTCACGGGATGTCAAACCTCCTCTCCTACCTTAAATGAAAGGTATTATTTTTGAGAAAAGAATGTCACACTCTACCACCAAAATTCTGCTTCCTCGGCAGAAACCCTGGCAGTTTCTCTGCACGTCTGGCAGCTCTCCACCCAAGGCCAATGCTGGGAAATTCACCAGGCCCAACGCAAATCACAGGAGCACAACTCCTCTGTGATTCAAACAAGCAAAGCAGAGTCAAGAGGCCTTACTCTCTTTGCAGAAAAGGGGCAGGAACAGGAGGTATGGTCCAGCCACTCCACCCCAGTACCCAGCGCAGGTCCTAACTCTTCTTGGGAAATTCACCCATCATTTTGCCAAATAAATAAATTATCCCCAGCTCAGCAACCTCTGGGCCTTTCCTGTAATAGATGATATCCTTTCAGCTTCATCTTTGGTATCTATAAATTTATACCCTTCGTAGCTGCCAACAAGCTATCAGTCCCTCATCTCTAAGCAATTCATTCTAGAGACTGAGGCCTCTTTCTGATTCACCCACACTGAACCTGCCCTGGGATAAAAGGCTTTGTACGGAGCTGGGAGGGTGGAAAAGGTGTCAGGCAGCGAGTGGATTCGAAGAAATGGGAAACTGTCTCTAATTTTTAATGAGAGAGAAGGTGCCTGGGAGAACAGGACAGAAGCAGCCTTCTGTCCCTTGAGCTTCCTGTTGTGTCAGCTTCTGTGTGTGTGGCCTGGGGGCTGATCAGGCACCAAGCCCCCTGGAGTCCCAGCAGCCCTGGCTGCTTACCTAGCCGCCAGCCCTAAGTACGGATGTGTGGCCACGGTGGTTACCTTTTCCCAGATCTGGGGGATTTAGGCCCTACTTAGCCTCTGCAGCCACTCCCAGAGGCCCCTGTGTCCTGACAGAAATGTGAGTCAGCTCTGGGCAAAACCCAGATGATGAGCTCAGGTGTTCTGTGTCTTCTGGGGCTCTGTGGCTGGGCTCAGGTGCCGACCTGCTCCATACTGGCATCCTCCATGTCATGGATCCAACTGCTCTGAGACCAGGAGGCCAGATGTTTTGCCGAGATGGGTTCAGGGGCACAGGTGGTGACCTGTGCATGGCCTTTGGGCTCTCGTGACGAGGCATCTGCATCAAGATGCTCCCCCTGGCAAGTACCTGGGCGCACCACGTTCTTGCTCAGCGCTTTCCAAGGGACCCATCTCTGAGACCACAAGTGCCTCCCTTACCAAGGACTCTCCACTCAGAACTCTCCAGCCTGCTCCTCGAGCTCCTCACTCCACTGCGTGATGGGGCTGTATGCAAACATTTGCTTTGATTTGTAAAATGATCCATATAATTAGGGAAAAGAGTTAAATAAAGGGACTGATTTCAGAGAGCAGGCTCTTAATGACACTAATACCTGACAAAAGGGGTCATTATGATGGGCTAATGGGCCTTGCCTGGCGTTCAGTTCTCTCAGGACACAATCCAACACACTCAATTATCTGCTAATCAGGGCCATTTTGTCAGAGGTTATTGCCCTGAAGTATCAATTATAGGAACATTATTAATACTTTATGGAGAAACCACTTGCATGAAAGTGTTAAACTCATGGGGCGAGCCCTTCACCCCTCCCCTCCCCACTAGGACCCACCATCTGCCATCTCTTTTCACCCCCATTCAATTCTCCAACTGGGGAATCCCATTTCCATGACCCACTGGGTCTCCTGGGAAGGAGCCACGGCCACGATGATGTTCCAAATCCTGTCACCTGTGACCAGACTAGCATTCCCATCTCTTAATGCCACCAGCTGGCAACAAGTGGCTTAAACCAAAGCCAAGCCATCACTGTCTTGGGATGAGGGAGAGAAGCTGAGGGCCATGGGGCTGAAGGAACAAGATGGCTGTGTGTGTGTGTGTGCGTGCACCTTTCTCTTTGTCTCTGTGTCTCTGTCTCTCTCTCTTTATCCATCTACCTCTCTCTGTCTTTGTCTCTGTGTATATGTCTTTCTATCTTCCCCTCTCTCTCTTCCTCCCTCCCTTCATCCTCCTCCTTCTCTCTCTCTCCAATATTGTCCTTTCAAAGAAACAAAAAATAGATACACAGGGACTCTCATTTCAAAATACTGCCTGTTCAGGATGCTGTCTTTTCTGTTCCCTAGAACCCACTTCTTCTCCATACTGGACACAGATTTCTCACCATTGTGGAGGCACCATCAACACAGAAACTGGAGGAATGACTCTAAAAAAAGCAGTGTGATGTAGAGGACCAAACATGAAAAGGACTTAAGAGAAAGATCAATGAGAATTCCAACCCCACAACTGGCAGTGGGATCTCAGGCAAGTCGCTGAACCCCTCGGAGCCGTGGTTTTCAAATCTCCCAGGATACAGAATAGCTTAGAATGCCAGCTGGACCACTTACTAATTGTGCAAACTTGAGAAAGTTATTCCACCTCTCTGAACCTCAGCTTTTCGCACATAGGATAGAAATAGTTCTGTCCATATGCTGGAGCTATGATGAAGGTTAGATGAGAATGTGCACAGAAGCACTGGCCCAGCACCTGACACATTCCATCCACAGGGAGCAGGATACTCAATCTGCAGTGGAGCCCTGGGGTTGAAATACTTGTTTGAAATACACAATGAATGTAAATGATCAATGGCAGTAAGTTCTCTCAACTCCTACACCTGTGAATAATTACATAACTGCCAGGAGGGGAAGGGTTAAGGGCCTTTCCCACCTAGAACAGAGAGCAGAAGTAACCCCTGGAAACCCCTTCCAGGGTTCTGGCATCGTGGGGTGGTGCCCAGACCGCCTGGGAGGAGTTGGCTTTCAGGAATGGATGAGAATCTCCACTGTCATGACCCAGCAAGCCTAGACCTGCCCTTCACAATCAGGCACCTCACCAGCAGAAAGGAGATTCGACCCCACGTGGGAATCTCCTATAATCTGGCTCATAGGCCAAGTTTAGTCTCATGAGAAAAAAAGAAAGGGAGGTAGAATTTGCTAGAACTTTGCTAGAATTTCCTAGAAAGGAAGGGAGAATTTGCTTTGGTATTTAGTGGTCTCTCCATCACTGTCAACCCCATTCTGTGGTTTAGAAAAAAGACGTAGAAACATGGTGTGTTCATGCGTTCACCGATAGTTGATGAGTCCAGGAGTATGATCACGTGGGAATGGGGAAAACCAACTCAGGAACAGATCAGTTCTGGAGTTTGGTTAATGTGCTAACATAAGTATCTATCTATGCATGTTTAAAGCTTCCTGTAACTCCTGATCAACCTAAAGGACTATGAGTTAGTCCATTTGGGGAGGCAAAGACCAAGAACAGGAATGCAACACCCAAGAGTTGGAAGAATGTCCAAAATTTTTCATCATTCCCAGTTCAACTGGGTACAGACATCAAAGAATGAATGTCATTCATCACTGTGAGGTTCGGGGTCAAAAACGTCAACCCGAACATGGCCTTAAAGTGCAGAAACAAGTCTGCCATCTCTTTCCTGGAGGTCGAAGGCAGTCAAGGTGTTTGGCTGACTTTGGGAGAAGCCCATTCAATGAAGAGAGATGGCCAACACGACATGCAGCATCCAGTGCATGTGACCAGAAAGGAGGAATGGACGCTTGTAGACAAAAGACCTCCACAGCATGTTCGGGGCAGCCCGACCCGGTGAGCCGTGTTGGTTGAAGGCCTAAGGTGCTGAGAATCAGTCCTTCCGCTCCTTGATCACAGGGTATAAATGTGCTGTTCAGTGGGCCTGGGTAATTAGCATTGGTGGCAAGCAGTTATAGGGTTAAGTGCTACCAGGGGTTTGAGCTGGGCTGACAGAGCCTGAGCCGCAGAGTGGGGTGGTTGCCTAGCAACAACACCTGTAGCACATTAAGCAGCCAGTCAGCTTTGTCAACTTCTAGCAGGGGCTTTGTAGAGCGGAAGGTGGGGGTGGAAGAAGGATCAGGAGGCACAGAAGTGGAAAGCTGGACAGTGGCTCTCAAGACGGAAGAGGGTGCAGAACTGAGAGTCCCGCCAACAAGCCTTTATGCCTCTTTTCTTCAAGCAGAAGCAGGTAGGCAGCTAGGGTGGGGGTCCAGAGTAGATGTCAGTAAGGCTCTTATATCTTCCTAAGACCCTCACATGAAGCACCAAGTGAAGCTGGAACCCCCTTCCTCAACCCAAGCTCTCAAAGAAGGCATTTGGGGATTTGCTAATTTGGGAGGGTCTGGGAGAATGAGGAAGAGGCGTTCTGTGGTTTTGTTTTCAGATCCGGGAGGACTGGGGGCTCATTCTGCTGATTCATCTTTGAGGAAGGACCACGGAGAAGAAGCAAAGACTCTGAGAGGGTAAAATCTTTCTCACCGCCTTCCTTTCACACCTTCCCATGCATCTCTCTGGACCCCATCTCACGCACACATGAGATTCAGCTGAAAAAAAAGATTTGGGGAAGGGCAGAGAATTTATTAATATTGTTGCTGCTGTCTTTATAGAATTCATGGTCTAGCTAGCCCCTTGATTTTTCTCACAATTTTCAAGCTGCCTGAGAGGGCGGGGGGCAGAGAGTGGTGTATTTGAGGGGAGGGGCCTATTCTTTTGTAGCC
The DNA here is from genome assembly GCF_032405125.1 of Capricornis sumatraensis. NCBI lineage: Eukaryota > Metazoa > Chordata > Mammalia > Artiodactyla > Bovidae > Capricornis > Capricornis sumatraensis. The sequence goes on along the minus strand of NC_091084.1, from coordinate 28,141,792 downwards.
CTGACAACCAGAAGACTTGGAGTCAACCCCACCATCACTTGTAAGCCATGTAGCTTTTGGCCAATACCTGCACTGAGGCTCAATTTTCTCATCTGTAAAGTGGGGGGTTATTACAGCTGTCCTACTTACCTTATGGGAATCAAAGAACGCCACCTTCTGCTCCTTCTCATTCTCCCAGGCCCTCCCCAAATTAGCAAGTCCCAAAGGCAGTTTAAGTAGAAGCACGTTACAAACACTATAAGTTCTCCTACATGTATAAAGCATTGTAATGCAAAGATGCCCATGTATCTGCTCTTTTGGTCTGACCTATTTGCTGTTTGACCCAAAGCAGACAAGAAAGGGGCAGCCTTGTGGTGGTTGCTGGGCAACTCGGTGGCAGAAGGGCTCTGAGAGAAGGCCTATTCAACTATTCTGCTCTAGGTTCACTGATTTGAATCCAGCCCTAGCCCAACCACTATGGTAATCATTGGGTTTGGAATTCAGAGAGTCTGACTTTCAGAAGACATTTGGCTTATCTACCACCCACTGAATTTTCACCATACACTCATGCATGAGGTTAATGAGGGAGTCTGGAGAACCTGGTTCATGGGCCCAAAGGTGCATCTAACCCTCCCTCCCCTCCGCAGATCAAGCTTCTCCTTCTCGATTACTGTAAAAGGTGGTCCAGTGACTTCCCAGGTGGCTGAGTGATGAAGGATCCGCCTGCAGTGCAAGAGACACAGGTTTGATCCCTGGCCTGGGAGGATTCCCTGGAGAAGGAAACGGCACCCCACTCCAGTATTCCTGCCTGGAAAATCCCATGGACGGAGGGGCCTGGTGGGGTACCATCTATGGGGTCTCAGAGTCAGACACGACTGAGCATGCACACGCCAGTGAGTAGGGGCGCGTGTGTCCCCTTGGATTTCCACATCAGCATGCCGGCCACAGCTGCCGCCGCCTGAGGATCCCCCTCCTACCTTGATCCTCCCTTCACGTCTGAAAAAGCAGGCAAGTCTCCCTTTCCACACATCAGTTAAGATAGATGCTCCCCAACCCTGGAAGTCACACCGCATCTGATTAGGAAAAAGGAGAATGTGTGTGGAAACCAGTAGCGTGAAGCCCACCCAGGCCAATGTAGCTACTTACCGCCCCAGGAGCGACCAGACCCCTGCATGGTTCTGTGGGCCTTCTGCCTGAGTGGCCGTGGGGTCTGCGGATGCCCCGCCACCCCCAGGGTGACAGATAGTGTGACTGTGAGATGCTCACTCCACGGCTTCTCCAATCCCTGTGTTGTGCCGTTATTTTCATGCTCTGGGTTATATTTAACTCAAGTCATAATATTTGAAGGGGGGGTGTGTGGTTGGAAGCCTGCTGTTTCACCAAGAAAGGCATTTGAATATTCTCGGTTCCAGAGAATTCCAAGGGCTCTGGGAAGAGAGTGAGGCGGCTGCCCCAGATTTGTCTGACACATCGCGGTCACGTGGACTCCATTAGTGGATGACTGAGGCAGTGAGCAGGCAGCCTAAAGGAATGTTGTAGAAACGATGAAGAGGAGTCAGTGAGTGATGTCAGCAGGAGGCTGATGCCTCTGGGGGTCCCAGGGCACTCGCCCCACACATCCCCACAGGGAGGGAATCTCTTAATTGGCAGTAGCGCCTGCCTTGTCAACCACCCCACCTCTTACAGCTGATGTCAGTCTGAGGGGGAGGCAGAATCAAGTCCCAGGTGACATGAGTAGCACGCTCAGCTCATCAGCCACAGAGGCTCTCACTCTCGATGCCTCTGATAAGAAAAGGATGCATCCAGAGGGAACCCATCCTCATCCTGGGGGGAGTCAATGCTTCCCCCCAGAGAAGCCCCAGCAAGGTTGTTTGCGTGCGTGCTCAGTCACTTCAGTCGTGTCCGACTCTGTGAGACCCTATTGTCTGTAACCCATCAGGCTCCTATGTCCATGGGATTCTCCAGGCAAGAATACTGGAGTGGAGGTTACCATCGTCCAGGGGATCTTCCCAACCCAAGGATCGAACCTGCGTCTCTTACGTCTCCTGCATTGGCTGGCAGGTTCTTTACCACTGGCGCCACCACCACGGGGCAAAATCCAGGGCAGTTCAAAAACTGTAGAAACACAGCTTCCTTCCAAGACAAAGATATCCCTGAAGACCTAAATTCACCTGTTTCCAGATTGTATGGACACCCCATAGGTACTTTTAAATTCCAAATCTCTAAGTATATTTTCCAAAAGTTCTTTGTGTGTTACGTTACACAACACATTTCTCTGGGAGACTCCAACTTTGGCTTTTGGGGGTTTTTTTTGGCATCACTTCCCTGAGCCAGGAAGGGCAGTTTGGGCGGAATCCCGAACGCACGGAGGTGGCATCTCCGAGTAGATGGAGAGTGAAGACCGGCGGGCCCGCCTCGTGTTTCTTATTATGGTGTCTAGACACGGGCGGGTCTCGAGGCTGCAGGAGACAAGAGGTGTCATGTCCAAGAGCACCAAACACTTTCCAGTGTGAGCAGACTCCAATCCCCTCACCAGCGAGGGCAGCTGGCAGGAGGTCCGCAGAGTGTTCTGTGAGGACAGGTCCTACTCACGCCTCTAAGGGTCTTGCCAGGCAGAGGAGTCCAGGATTCAGTGACTCAGGGGTTGGCAATTAAGGAGGCCCTTACAGTTGGGGGCTACCCCTGTCCCTGGCCGTGGAGACCACCATCTCCACTCCAGTCAGAATGAAAGCACTAAAACCAGACTCTGCTTCACATTCATGGGAACTGACATATGGTATAATTTTTTTTTAAATCTTCCGAGTTCCCTAGGCAGCTTTGACGTGAATATTAATACTAACATAATTTCATGATGATTAGAGAACACAATTAGGGGCTATTAATAATGACACAAATAATGACATTTAAGGCCTCATTTTTAATTTGAGTAATATTCTGTCTGGTGGTATTTAAACAGTCCTGTCTAGCACAATTAGGGCAGTGCCAGGGTGTAGTCACTGCTCACAGAATCCGTCAGGCCCACCTCAGCCACCCACCTGTGTGGCAAAGGGGATGGATGGGGAGCGCTGGACCTCAGATGTCCCAGCCGCGGCCCCTCAAGACAGAGGGCCTTGTGAGTGGACTGCAACACAAGAGTCCAACTCGAGAAAGATGGGTGGCAGCTGGAGTGGAGCCCACGAGAAGCGGTCACTTTCATCCTGAAACACTGCTCTCCTCCTGAGAGCTGGAGGGACCAGAGTAGGTGTCCACGTTTGCACGTCAGTCCTAGTTGTGCTACAGAAAGTAGCTCCCATTTCCTCCCGGAAACCTCTCCAACCCATCTTCTGTCACATTGCCCCTACTCCTGTCTTAGCATCCAGCACATTTGATTCTAATTATCTGTTTGCTCACCCACTTCCCCAGCAGTCTGCTCACTTGTTGAAGGGCTGGAGTGGCTATTTGCTTTTACCTTGTCTCTTTGCCCTCAGTTCCCAGGCACATAGTAGGTTGTCTGTGAATATTTGTTGAATGACTTAATGACCAAATGACAGTGTTCTGCCTTCCATCCATTGGGCACATGTTGGAAGCTGAAATCCCATGCCTGCAGGAGCTCTAAACCGCATCATGTGGGCATTTCTGCTGCTGCTGCTGCTGCTGCTGCTGCTGCTGCTGCTGCTGCTGCTGCTGCTGCTGCTGCTGCTGCTAAGTCACGTCAGTCATGTCCGACTCTGTGCGACCCCATAGACAGCAGCCCAACAGGCTCCTCTGTCCCTGGGATTCTCCAGGCAAGAACACTGGAGTGGGTTGCCATTGCCTTCTCTGGTGGGAGTTTCTAACTAATGCTAAACATGTGAAAGATGATTGGGTTGGTCGAGGGGTTGCACAGAGAGGAAATGTCTGTGAAATACAAAACTTCAGGCAGAAGCCAGGGATGGTTAGGATTTAACCCAAAGTCCTTGACCTTGGTTAAATGGCATTGGGGAAAAAACATACTCTAATTTCATGATGTATTTTGGTGTTATAGACTTGATTCTATATGATGAAAATTGACAGCTAAGCCTGAACTAAAAGCTGGATTTTTTTTCTCCCAGTTTGGGATTCTGCAGCAGAAAGGAGGAACCAAAATAACAAACTTTCTGTTAAGTGAGACTCTTCAGTGAAAAGTAGGAAGAAGAGGGGGAGGAGGAGGAAGGGAAAGGGGAGAGGAGGACGAAGAGGTGGGGGCTGGGGAGAGGAAAGAAAATCAGTGAGCATTTATCCTGGGCCGGCATCTCAGGCACTTGACACCCACTGTCTTCTTTGATCCTCATAGTAATCCTACGAGATATAGATTATTATTACTATTTTCGTTTCACGGATGGTAGAACTGTAGTTTAAAGAAGTTAAATCAACGTGCCAGGTCCCACAGCAATGGGTGCTGATCCCAGCTGCAAACCCATGTCAGTTCGACTCCAGAAGGCAGACAGTCACCACCCACTGAACTCGGACAGGTGACTGAGGGGGAGGACAGGTGGGGTGCTGAGCCTCGGCAGAGGGATGGGAGAGGAGGCAGCTCCTCAATGCCCCTCCCACCTGAGGCTCCTGTGGGGTCTGCAGGGGGACAAAGGGAAATCCACTGGCCCAGGGCCAGAGCAGGCAGCCCTAGGACCAAAGAGGGCAGGAGCCTGGGCTCCTGGATGGGTGTCCCCAGACACGTCCGAGGACAAAGCTGGCGGGCAGCCGGCTCCAGCACAGGTCGATGGGGCTTTGGCAGAGGCCAGTGAGGCCACAGAGGCCGGGGCAGGGTGTGCAAACAGCAGGGGAAGTTAAGTGGAACCTTTCTGGGTAATTGACTCTGTCTGCCCACAGGACCCCCTGCCAGGCTCAGGCAGGCCCAGGCCTGATACGCTGCAGCCTGTCTGGAGTCTGTTCTGCGAGGCAGAGCGCCTGGCTGACAGCAGGCTGGTAATTTTGTTATAAGACTCCCCCCTTCTGTCTGCAAGCCTCCTTTTGTCTGAGTTCCTATGCCCACAGGCAGGATGGGACTAAATGGAGGATGGGGGGCTCAGGGGTGAGGGGTCCAGGCTGAGCCCCCACACCCACCAGAGGCCCTCCAGCCTCCTTCAGCATCCTTTCCAGGTGTTGAGCTGGTACCCACAACCCTCCCAGCAGCAAGACGGGCGTGGGGGATTCAGAAGGGCACTGGGTTCCCATCAAGGGGTTCTTGCAGCAGCAGGAAGCCCTCGAAAGCCTCCAGAGCTGGTCACTCATCAATGTCCTCCTCCTAGGGTTAAACACTTATTTTCTGCTGCTACTTGCCACCATCTCCCAAATCCTTCCCTCTCCTTCCTGGTCTGCACAGCCTGGGCATTCTGCCCACCCAGCCCTCAGACTCAGTCTCCCAAGGCAGCAGCAGGAAACGTGGTCTGCCTAGCAGGTAATCTTGGGATCACCATGCCTGACCATCTGGAGAAGTAGCTGGAGAGGTTCATGTGGGGGGCTCGGGAGGGCCCAGAGGAGACGGGAACACCAGAATCAAGGGTGGCATGAGGGCGGAGCTTCCTGGGACCCAGGCTGGGGACAAAGAGGCAGAGCAGCCACGTAAAATAAGGCAGGGGCAGAGCTAGGCCACCCACCTCCCACTCCAGCTCCTCTCCTGGCTCTGGGGTTGCTTTCCACTCGGGGTTTATACGGGTTTAAATCAACATTCTCATCTTCCTCTGCTCACCTGTGGCTTCTCCCAGTGCCCCGAGGTCTACGACTGACACTGCCATTCTCCCAGCTGAGAGACTCCTGATGCGCCCCCACAGTCCATCAGAGCTGAGTAACACGGATTCCCCTTCCCCATGTCTCCCTGCATTCCATGGGTACCAGTTAAGGAGAAGCCCTTAGACCATCTTGCCCAGACGGTCACAAATGCCCCCTTGCCCCCCTCTGGGGCTTCTAGTTCTCCCCTACTTCACCCTCTTCTACCTACACCATTATCAGAATTAAATTCACAAAAGGTAAAGTTACTATATGTTCAACATTTACAAAGAGCTGACCACGTGCCAGGCATTATTCTAAGCACTCCACAGACATGATTTATTTGATCCTTACAACAACTTCACGGAGGTAAGTACTGTTTATCATTCTCATTTTACAGATGAAGGAACTGAGGCACGGAGAGATTAAATAACCTGCCCAAAGGTGCATAGTTAGCTAAGCAACAATACAGCCAGGAATCGAAATCTCCACTCTTTCTCCTAAGAGTAGCAATGGTCACATTACACTCTTTTTACTCAGCAAACTTTCAGGGTTTTCTCACTCTCTGCTGCTGCTCCTGCTAAGTCGCTTCAGTCGCGTCCTACTCTGTGTGACCCCAGAGACAGCAGCCCACCAGGCTCCCCCGTCCCTGGGATTCTCCAGGCATGAACACTGGAGTGGGTTGCCATTTCCTTCTCCAATGCATGAAAGTGAAGTCACTCAGTCGTGTCCGACTCTTTGCAACCCCATGGACTGCAGCCTACCAGGCTCCTCCATCCATGGGAGTTTCCAGGCAAGAGTACCTACCCCAAATCCATCTCCTTAGCTTCTACGCTTCGAAACCCTGTCCTAACCTACTTTCCTACTCTCATTCTCAACCCCCAATTCCAGCCCGAGCCGCTGCATCTTCTTCCCCAGGTGCTATTGAGCCTGGGAAACCTTGTTCTCAGTGTACCTTCTATCACCCCGTTTCTGCTTGCCCAAATCCCTCCCTTCTCATCCTCCAGCCCAGCCAAAAGTCAGGCTTTGCCCTTTTTGAACTCTTCTTAGATTGTTACAATGGCAAGAGGATTGGGCTGGGACCTACCAGGTTAAAATACTTAATCTCCTTAATGGTTCTGTCACCTTAAGAAAGCAAATTCACCTCTCTGAGTGTCAGTTTCCTAGTCTATAAAATGGGAGTGATGATAAGGGTACTTTATTTTCCAGAGTTGCAATGGCTAAAGGAAGTGATTTGAGGAGAGTGTCTGGCTCCTAGTGGACCCTCAGTAAAGGTTAACATCCACCCCCTGCCTCCCAGCTTCTTGCCCTCACAGCTTTCATCATGTCTCCCTGGCATTTCAGCTGTTCAAATTCTCAGGAAACTAAGTTATCTAAGGGCAAGGATAACCCATCGGTCTCTGCATTCTCCTGCACTACTTGCCAAGTGCCCAGCATCGCTGGTGCTCCATCAATGAATGAATAAAGGTACGAATTCATCTAAATGTTTGACCAGGGTCAATTTAAATGTTAGAAAGGGGACCTGCCTACCAAAGGAGATAGATCCAGATGATCTCTGAGCTCTCTTCAACAATCTCTTTCTAAAGAGAATTTGTGTAAAACACAAAATTCTCTCCCTATCTCATAAAGACATCAGCATGAGGTCACATTGACTCCTCAAATCCATTTCCAGCCCACTCACACTTTTTCTCCTCCAAATTCTTTTTTCCAGGGGTCTGGCATTTCCAGTCCATACCAGGAAGCTGAGGTTCTCCGGTGGCCCAAAGCACGGCGGCCCCTGGTGGAAAAGTCAAACCAGCAAATAGAAATGTCACTCAATCATTTCCCTGTGCTTTCCTCTCATTGGCCTTCTCCACCACATATAATGAGAACTGCTTTTTGCCCAAATATTGTTTGAATTTCAAATACACAATTTCCCCCAGGGGTGACCAGATGAAAAGAGAACTCTGGTTTGCAACATAAGACCTCTGTGCGGAAGTTGCCTTGAATGAACACCGAAACGAAATTTTTATTGAGCTCCTTGAAATGACAGAAGCACATCAAGGCAACCAGGCTCCCTTCCCACTGTGGTGTGCTAAAATTATTTTAAATGAACACCAAGGAAGCACCCCTCAAGGGGTGAGGAAAGAAGGAAAGGATTTTAAACGCAGTGGGCAAAATAATAAATCCGTTCATGGCATCTAACCCATCCCTACAAGCACCCCAGCATGTGTCTTCCGATGTGTCTCTCTGTACAGACTCTGACTGTCCACAGCTGGGGCTCTTAATCAGAGGGAGAAGGACAGTCTAAGAGGCCCTAGGGCAATGATTCTCAATCCTGACTGCATTAGAATCTCCTAACGTGTTATAGAAAAAACAGATGCCCAGATCCCACCCTGGACCATGTAAATCAGAGTCTCTATGTGTAAGGCCCAGGCCTCAGAATTATATAAAAGCTCCCAAAGGATTCAAATGTGCAGCCAGGGTAGGGTGTATGCATCAATTTAGAGGGTATAACCCCCAGATGGCAGCTAAACTTGTGTATGTGTGAGAATAGGCGTGTGTTTCTGGGGTAAGACATCATAGTGAAAGTCACTCAGTCGTGTCTGACTCTGCGACCCCATGGACTATACGGTCCATGGAATTCTCCAGGCCAGAATACTGGAGTGGGTAGCCGTTCCCTCCTCCAGGGGAATCTCCCCAACCCAGGGATCAAACCCAGGTCTCCTATACTGTAGGTGGATTCTTTACCAGCTGAGCCACCAGGGAAGCCCGAGGGGTCAGTTTCAGACAATTCTTTAAAATATCTGCAACTCTAAACAGGTTCTCATAATACGACTATACCTTATGTCATGGGTTCCTTCCAACTAGAAAATGATGTGTACCTAAGATGTTGCTGAGGGTTAGGAGCTAAGGGGCAAACAAAAGTTCTCTGGTTCCTTGAGCAGTGAGCTTGTTGATCAAGATTCCACATGGCAACAAGCTGTCAGTGAGGGGCTCAGGGACACTAATGAGGGAAGGCCCACTGAAGAACAGAGGGAAACATTCTCACAGGCAAAAACTGGGCCCTGGTGTAATTTACTATTTCAGCAGCCCTGCCTGTGACTCAGCTGACAGCTGTGCCCAGCTTGGCCTCCAAATCTGGACATCAGAAGCCATGACCAGGGAGAGGGTTGAGTGCCCAGGATCTCCTATTTTGGGATCTCCATAGCTCTGGCTGGCCACTGCACTCCATAAAACTGTCCTGAGAGCCAGCTAATAAGTGTGTGTTGGGGATCGGAGGGAGGCAGATGATGGTGGAGTCCCTAAGCAGCATCCGCAGGACTAAGAGGCCCCTTGGAGTTTTCAGTACCATCAGAACATGATTTCAATAAATCCAGGGAGGAGGCAGGGCAGGGGGCAGAAAGTGGGGCAAGGAGGGAAGATGCTGGGCTCACCAGCCCCCCAGAAACCCTCCTCCAAGCCCTGGAGCCTATTCTGTTAACAGCACCACTCTCAGCCCCTCCTCCTGTCCAGCTCCCACCCCCACCGCTCAAGGCTTGGTGGGATATCAGAATTTAGGCTCCTCCAGGGTACAGCCAGGCCTGCCTGTAGCACCGCCACCGCCAAAAGGCAAGAGGGCCAGCCTCAGGGGCTGCCCAGCCCCAAGTCAGCTGCCTAAGTGCTCAGCCCCGCTCATGAAAGGGCCCCCTCTTCCTCTCTTCTCAGCCCTGCGCTCTAATTTATCCTCGCCTTTGATAACCAACTCCAAACACATTGAGTCGAGGCCCGGCCATCAGCGCACAAAGGCCTGTGCTCTCCCGGCTGAATGCGCACTTCACTCTTGGGGGGATTTCTATAGAAGGCGAAATCCACCAAACAAGCTATTACACTTAAATCAGACAATGCCCGAGGTGACGGCGAGGATACCAGCATTAATGACTCAGCTAGCAGCGGGCTTCTCTATGTGGAAGCTCTACCGCAGCATGGCAGAGCAACCCGCTGCCCTTCCCAGCCTCGCGGCCAGATCCCTCTCCTGCTCCCGCACTAGAAAGTTGACCCTCTGTGTCTGCCAGTTCTCTGAATCCTGAGTGTTGATTCCCCCAGGCCCACGTAGACTGACTCTTGATTCCCCTTTTTTGCTTAGGAAAAAGAACTGAGAAATGAGGCCTGCCTGCCCCCTTCTCTCGCCTTCATTCTGAAGATGAGGAAACCATGGGGATTGTTGAAAGTCACATAGACAGCTGGAGACAAAGCCAGGATTAGAATCTCTTGTTTCTCGCCTCGTCCAATTCATACAAGAACTAATATAAATTAAGTGATGCACATAAGGCACTTTGCATAGTTTCTGGCACAGGAAAACGTGCTCGATAAACATTGGTTGTTAGTCGTTGTGGTAGTAGCAGCATTTTTATAAGTCGCCCAACTACTCAAGGAGGGCTTATCATGAGCCAGACAGTCTTAGGGTGCTGAGCACAAACAGAAAACAGAACGCAGCCCTGCCCTTCTGGAGCTCCTACTCTCATGGAAGATTCAAATGGAAAAGACTCAGACAATCATATAGTGTATAGTGGTGTACAGTGGATAGTGACAGGACAGGAGAAGTAAAGGATGCCTTCGGGGTGTGCAGGGAGAGCTCCCGATGCAGGCTTGGGAAGAGAATCTGGTGTCTCGGCTGAGAGGGAAGGAGGAGTTGGATCTAGCCAGGTGAAGGGAGGTGGGAAGGAGAGAGACTGGTTGGGGAAAACAGAGACTTCTAGGAGGAGGGTATAATTGAGTTGTAATTGAATGTGAGAAGGCAAATAAGGAATGTAAAGGTGCATGAGGGCAAGATGCGACAGGATAACTGACTTGGATGTATCAGGGGAAGCACACTGACTGAAACTGCCCACCCTGGCCAGGCAACCATAGTAACCATTTGCGTGAGTTATTTTATGACAGGATGTCCCAGTCAGGAACATGGAACTAATAAGCCACCACCAAGCAGAACAATTCAGGAAAGGTCAAAAGGAGAAGCCACGTGTCCTGCCACCTCCCAGAATCCTTCTTGCTGGCAACCATCTTGGCTGAGCAACCATCTTGGCTGAGCAACGCGTTCACCACCAGGAAAGACCCTGCTGCTGCTGCTGCTGCTGCTGCTGCTGCTGCTCCTGCTAAGTTGCTTCAGTAGTGTCTGACTCTGTGTGACCCCAGAGACGGCAGCCCACCAGGCTCCCCCGTCCCTGGGATCCTCCAGGCAAGAACACTGGAGTGGGTTGCCATTTCCTTCTCCAATGCATGAAAGTGAAAAGTGAAAGTGAAGTCACTCAGTCGTGTCCGACTCCTAGCGACCCCATGGACTGCAGCCTACCAGGCTCCTCTGTCCCTGGGATTTGCCAGGCAAGAGTACTGGAGTGGGGTGCCATTGCCTTCTCCGAGGAAAGACCCTAGGTCAGAGTAATTGACCAAAGAAAACCCGGAAACGAATCCCATCAACATAAAACTCGAGACTAAGCGCCACATGGCAGAGCTGTTCTCCTGGGTTCCCTTTCCCTGCTGCTCTCCACCCAGGTGCCCCTTCCCAATAAAGTCTCTTACTTTGTCTGCATGTGTGTCTCCTCGGAAAATTCATCTCCAAGTGTCAGACGAAAGCTCACTCTCGGGGCCTGGAAGGGGTCCCCCCTCCTGCAACAGATGGGGTGAAGACAGGGTGGTACAGGGAGGAAGGCCAATGGTTGTGAGATGTGAGACTGGAGGCGCAGGCACAAGTCGTCTCACGAATCACATGAGAAGCCATAGGGAGGAGCCTGTGCTGGAGGAGTCAAGGGATCACAGGATCCACAGGCATGCGGAGGTCACAGGGGAAATGGGCTTGAGGGTGGTGGTGGGTGGGTATGCATGGAGCAGTGCAGGGAGACCACTTAGCAGGTCAAGGCCCAGTTTAGCACTCGTTCCAAGTTTCATTTCAACCCACTGCATGCCTGCAAGCATGCTAAGTCGCTTCAGTCATGTCCGACTCTTTGAAACCCCATGGACTATAGCCCACCAGGTTCCTCTGTCCGTGGGGTTCTCCAGGCAAGACTACTGGAGTGGGTTGCCATTCGCTCCTCTGGGGGATCTTCCCGACCCAGGGATGAAACCCACATCGCATATGACTTCTGCATTGGCAGACGGGTTTCCTTCACCACTAGTGCCACCTGGGAAGCCCTTCAACCATTGTGTGGTTCTAATCATGAATCACCAAACAAGGCCCACTATTAGGAGAACTCATGGGGAGTAGGAGGAGGAATAAGCTGAAAGTAGACAGCTCTGGCCACTTGGACCATGATCCAAAGCTTGGAGCATCCAACAGTGAGAGCAAGTTCTTCCCCACCAACCAGATATGTGACCTTGGGCCACCTCCATTTCCCCATCTGCACAATGAGGACATTCACTAAGTAAGTGGTAAACTGCCTTGCAATTCTCCCATTCTGTTGTTCTATTACTCGAAATATAGATCATATATTTTTATTCTAAGAAGGCTTGCTTTGCATTTTAATGTTTATAAAAACAAGACAAATGGTTTGCACGCTATAATAAGGAAACACAGCACATCCAGATCAAGTGTCATGCACAGCAGACATTTCCTTTTCTGGGTCCAAGAGAGCCAGCTTTGACAAGGTAGAGGAAAGGCTGCTTGGGAGCTGCGGTTCTGAATGTCCAGGCTTCTTCTCACAGCCTGTGCACAGTTCCCTGGTCTTCAAGAAACCCTCTTCCCAAGGCCATTGCCCTGAGGAGCGAGGTTCTACAGAAGGCCATGTCTCTCTCTCTCTCTCTCACCCAATAGCCCTGGCAGCTGCTAAGGCAGATACCAAAGTTCCAAGGACTGGGGGCAGGCGAACAATACAGTGAATTCAGGCTGGAGTGAGAAAAGAAAAAAACCGCATCAGAGCTGTTTTTGGCTGGAAAGTTGCTCTCTATCCCGTAGCTTTAGGACGCCAGCAGCGTAGCATCCAGAGGCACACAGCTGCATGGAACAATTCAAAAATTGCCTTGTTGGACTACAACGTGCCAATTTTTCAAATCTAGAGCCATTTTCACTATTACAGTCTGTGCCGCCTAAGCCCAGAGAATTTTCTTCTGGGAGGGAAAATTGATTCCGAGGTTACCATTAACCCCCATTAGCACAGCACGCCACATTCCAAAACCATTCTTGGGAACCAAGGGGGCCAGAGGAAACTCGAGAGACCCACAGCGAGGTTGGTGCCCAACATCCCGGGTGCTAACAGCCAAAGTCCATTAGCCCCATCCTCAGGAGGGCAAGAGAGTGCATGAGATGGAGAGAGGTGAGAGAGAGGAAGCAGAGAAGAATCTGGGCATGAGTTTTCCAAGGAATTCCTAGGCTTTGGGAGTTTCCTGGCACAGCTCACTTCATTTGGGTGGCTTGGGAACTTACATGAGCCGAAGAGCAGAAACCAAGGCTAAAATCTGCAGAGATCCTCTGGATTTCGATCTGCAGCTCCCACCTGTGACTCGGCTCTCTAATAGGGGCCAGCGCCTCAGAGGGAAGTGTTCTCCAGGAACTGGTTTGGAGGTGCCCGTCCACCCCCATTCCTTGCACCCAGCTGCTCAGGGCCCGGGTCTCTGCCAGATAACACAGCTCTAAGGCTTTGTCTGCCCTGGTGCTGTATATGGAAAACCACTCCAAGCCATTCTAAGCACAGTCAAGAGCCAGCTGCCTTGATCATGGGGTGTGCTGTGACCTCCATCTCCCCAAACATAGAGCAAAGACCCACCAGTTCAGCAGAGAAGGCAGCAGTGACAGCGACTGCTGCAAAGCAAGGAGAGAAAGACAACTGTGGGAACAAAGGGGGAACAGCGGGCAACCGAGGAGGGCAGCACATCCACTGATCTCTCAAGCGTTATTTTTCACACACCGGTGAAGAGCAGTAGGCGCTGGTCTTGGATCCGGCGAGCCCGAGAAGGAATTCTGGCTCTGCCGCTTGACCCTGGACAAGTTACTTACTCTTTTCGAGTCTCTGTTTCCTCTTCCCTAGCCTAGGAAGTAAAACATAACCACCCGGCAAAGTGGATGTCAATATTAAGTGAGATAATATAGGAAAGGAGTGATTATATAATAGTTTGCTCCAAAATATGTCTGTATGTACATACATGAACAACTAAGGAAGCCCACCCTCCATTCGAAAACATCTCTCTCTTGTTTACAGAATGACATTGCTTCGTTCTTCTTGCAAGAGTTGGCCTCAGTGCCTGAGATTGTGACTAGGTGGATGACCAGCTCTGAACTGGTCAGAGAGCTTGCCAGCCTCCTTAGTGCTCCAGTAGTGCCTCTCCAGCACTGTTGGAGAGAGGAAAGCGCTCTGATACAGCATGGCTTCCCTCCACAAATATTTAGAGCATCTTCCAGATGTTAGGTCCTCTGCTAGGCACGGGGGCTCCAAGATGAACCGTATCTGGGCCACTCCCAGCCCTCCAGGGTGCCAGGGAAGCCAACACAGCAGACCCATAAATACAGCTCATCACAACCCTGCAGGGAGAGGGCAGGGAGGGCTCATAACAGGGTCAACAGCAGGGTGGGCCAAAGAGGGCGCCCCCAGGCGTGGGCCCCGGCACAGCGGTTGCGTCTGTCCCTGCAGACACTGGGAAGTTGACCTCTCTGAGTCATGGGGTGATTTGTGCGGGAGGGGAGCGGAGCGCGCAGGGCTAAGTGCTGACGGGACGTCCCTGTCAACACAATGTTCCGCCTGGCCGGGCCTTCATATATAAAGATATTTAATGAATTAGTTAATTAATGAGAGGAGTTTGATTGATAGATCATACGGCGCTCGCAGCAGGGTGAGTCTGACCCTCGATATCGCCGCCTCGGCTGCAATCCGTCCCCCTCATTGGTCGGGAGAGCGCGGTCGCTCTGGCAATTTGCATGCATTTAATGTAGCTCTTTAATAGGATGTAATGTTAGCAAAAGCCAAAAGCGCAGCAGCTGTAACTTAAAAGACAGCCCCATTACTGCAAGCCTTATAATTAGGGTAAGAGGGAGACTCGGTCTGCCATATGTTAAACTCTTTTGAGGTTAATAGCTCTGTAAGATTTTTGCAATTTAAAAAAATTACACTTGAAGGATGATGACAAGCCTCATCAATGAGGCGCCTCTCCACCGGAGGAAAGGGACAAGGAGGAGCCCAGGTCCCCCAAGACCGTCTTCCCCAGGGGACGTGACCAGGTGGCCCCTCTCCCGCCGCAGGTCACCCCGTCCCCACCGGCTTCCCGCATCCCGGCCCCATTAGCGCGGGGCAGCCGGCTCAGCTTGGCCCACCTGGCTCCGCGCAGCCCCCGCAGCCTCCGCAGCCTCCGGTCCCCGCAGCCTCCCGGGGAGGCAGGGCGGGCGCCAGGCGATCCGCGCGCCCCAGGCAGAGGAGCAGCACGGCGCGTGCTTACCTTGCAAAGTCCCGGGCAACTTGAGAGCAATTACGGGTCCCCGCAGAGGCCCCGGGCGCTGACTGTACAGCCGGGACCCGAATCAGGGAACACGCGGCGAGCGCTGCCCGGGGTGGGAAGAGGAAGTCGCCAGGAATTTGCTTGGTAATTACCGGGCACAAGGCCTTGGGGGTGTTTGTCACCTCTGTGCCACAGCCCACGGGGCAAGGTTGGGGACGGAGTGAGGGGCGAGTGGTGCGGCGCCCTGGCCTGCGCCCGAGGACCCTGGAGCGCTGGCCCCCGCACCCTGGCCGCGACGTAGAACAGAAAGGCCTCCTCACCAAGCCCGCGTGAGGCCGACTGCACCCTCCCAACCTCTGGTGCCTTTCCTGAGGGTCCCTTCCCAGCGACCTAGGGGCACGGGTGGAGGGGGTGGGGTGGCAGGCAGCGGGAGTCAATCTCTGGATGCCTGAGCAGCCTCCTCCCGCGGTCCCTCCCGCCGCCTGCGCTCGGCGGGGAGCCGGGGCCGCCAGGCACGTCGTCTCCCGGAGGAGTTCGGCCTCCTGCATCTTTCCCTTCTCCCTCGCTGCCTCGCGGAGTGCGTGGGAGTCAGACCAAATTCCTGATGACAGACACTCCAGACAAAACAACAACAAGGAAGAAAGAAGTAACCCCTCTTATTTTTTTTAAAGGGGGCTCTTGTTAAAAGGAAATTACAGGAGAGATCAAATTGCTGCTAATTGCACAAATACCTGATTATCTCTGATACCAAAAATACATGAGGTCTTTTTCCCCTTCCCAGCCACTTTAAGAAGTCTCAGGGACATCTCTAAGGAAAGGACACCAATCTCTTTGGCCCAAACACCAAAGAATATGCAGAAAGGGGGCTTGTGGGTGAGGGTAGCAAAGGGAAGCTTTAGTGGGGCCAGGGTAGACCCCCAGAGAGGAGAAGGAAAAGTTCTGAATTGGGAAAGAGTTGGAGCGTGGGAAGAGAAGTGGGAAAGATAATAGAAACGCATCTTCCAGTGAAGTATATGTCGGAGCTCACAGGGCTTCAATTTGGTGAGACCCATGGAGATTAGGTCAATTGCTCACGGTTTTTGGAGCTCTCTGCAAGGCATGGGGGCCTGAATTTGAGCTGGTGTTGGGTGGAGAGTTGAGGAAGCTGTTGAAACCTTCTAAACTCTCATTGCCTTTTGGGGGCAGAGATTATTATGGTGGGCTTCTGCAACCCGGGTACAAAAACTTATTCATATTACAAATCCTGATTTGAAAGGCTGCTTATTGGGAGCTGCTAAAAATGAACAAAATAGTAATAGCCAACTTTTGTTCAGGCTCTATGGTTTATAAAGCATTTTCCCATCTGCTTTCTCACATAATTCTCTCACCTACCCTGTTCCGTCGGAATCCCCATTTTCAAACGCGCTAACAGAGACCCAGATGATGTGAAGAACTCCCCAGAGGTCTCATGAGTTGTCATTGGAACAACCCAAAACTCCAGGCCCTGCATCTTTACCCTGAATCTCAGAGCCTTGTCTTGGGGAGACAAGTGAGGGCTTAAGAGGATTTCTCTGTGTAGGACTGAGGCCGCGTAAATAAGGTGCTGAAGCTGGGCTTTATTATCTTCTTTACCTTCATTATTTTTTTTTAAGTCAGTGGCCCAGGCACTCTCTGCTTGAATCTGGAGCCTTTTTTCCCATGGGAAAGGACTTCAGTTGACACACCAGCCTGAAATGTCACTTTCAGGTCACCAAAGATGCCTTGGCTCTTTGATGAGAAAAGGCGGAGCAGGTCCTGGTTGAAGAGTTTGCTTCCTGTTCACCCCCTCCCATTTTGCCAGCCAGTCAGAATGAGGATTGAGACCCTTCCCTCAGTTCCCCACCCTCTTGCTTCCACAAACAGGGGAGCAGCAGGTGAACAGGCTTCAGCCCCAAGAGCCCTGTCAGAGCCATGCAGACATGAGGGCCACTGCGACTTTCCAGAGGCTCCTCGGCAGTCAAAGTCACTCCTCCAGAAGCACCACATCCCGCCCCCGCCTCCCTATGGAGTAGCCATGGCAGCTTCAGAATCACCATCCACAGGTCAATAGCAGGGCAGTTACGGGCCTTGCAAGCAGCCGGCTGGGCCTCCCTTCAGAGGAGCATGGGGTGCACGCAGGAGCGGAGGTTCCCTTCATTAGGGCGGCCAGTCTCAGAGGGACACCAGAGCAAGACTGAAGACACCCCCGACTCGGGGCTTGGAGGCATCTTCCCAGGAAGAGCGTTGAACTCAGGAGGAGTGAGGAAGATGGGGGGGTGAATTGGCCCAAGAGGGCCTCTCAGAGGAAGAGGCTGACCCCAGGCATCTCCCCTTACTGTACCCCCTCTCCCTGTCTAACCAGCCCGCAGCATCCTCTCCCCCTTCACACAGACCACTGGAGGGAAGTTAATGAAAAGGAAACAAACTGATTTTTCCCATCAGCTACCCTTGGCTAGAAGGTCCTGTGGCAGAAGGGGTCAATGGGCAGTCAGGCAGGCTGTCTAAGACCAGAGCAGGCAGAGGGCTTGAGCCTGGGCCTGCTTCCCAATAAAGGCCTGCTTGACAAAGGCCCCAGGCTCTAGACAGGCCCTTTCCTCTAAGACCAAGCCCTCCATCTATGTATTAAATGTGGTCCCCACGATATAGATGCTGAGGATTAAAGATGAATCAGACTTGCCCTGCTTAGAGTCTAGAGTCTTGTGGAAAAGGCAGACACATGACTGCTAGACTTGGAGAATATCAGATATCTCAAGTCATTGAGAGGACGAAACAGAGGTTAGGAGTGAAATGCTTTGAGCCAGGTTTCCCAACTGGCAGCTGGGTCTCGGTCAGAATCAGGTGTCCTGAGTCCCTGTCCAGTCCTCCTCCCCGCATAAGGTGGAGCCAAGTGGGAGGCGGTACTGCACTTAGCCCCTGTCGGAGCAGCTCGCTTTCCTTGCTTTTGCTCACTCCTGCCACTTTCCTCACCTGCTGCTTTCTCCTCGGTGAAGATGCATAATTAGCAGTTGCTCCTCAATCCTTCCTGCCCAGCAAAGGATTTGATAACATTTAAATTATTCCATTTATAAGGAAATTTCCTCAACACTCTCTATTCTCAGGCAGGAGAGCTTGGCCAGGATAAGACACAGGAAGACTGGGGACACAGGTCCATAGAAGGGTGATGGACCACAGCAGGAGTCCTCTCCTGGTCATCCGAGGGGAATGCATTTTTGTACTGTGCTCTCTCTTTCAGCAAGAATGGGCTTGGGAATTCCTTGCTATTCTGCCATGCCAGCCTGCCTCCAGCCTCAGGGCCTTTGCTCTGGCTATCCCTCTATCTAGACTTTCCCAGCTATCAGCACAGCTTACTCTTTGACCTCCTTTAAGTCTTTGCCCCAGAGGCAGCCTGTTGAAGGAGACCTCCCTTGACCTCCCTACTTAAAACTGAAATACCCTTCTCCCAGTGTTCAGCATCTTCACCCTGCTCTCCAGTTCTCCATAGCACCTGACAACTTCTAACTTATTATATAATGTATTCATTTGTCATGTTTTATGTCTGTCCCACTTCTGGCACCCCTAGAAAGCAAATATCAAGAGGGCAAGGACTTCTTGTGTTTTGTTTACAGTAGTTAGAACACCTAGCAAATAGAAGATGCTCAGTAAATAAAGATAAAGGGGTGAATGAAGTAATGAATCAAGTCTTCAAATATGAGAGCTGGGAAAGACCTTGAAAATGAGCTAACCTCAAAACCTCAAATTGTGGATGAAGAAAATGGAAGCTGGAGAGGGTAAGAGAAGGACTCCTGGAGGAGGTGAACTGGACATGAAACAATGGACTGGTTCAAAATTGGGAAAGGAGGAAAGGAGTACATCAAGGCTGTATACTGACACCCTGCTTAGCTAACTTATATGCCGAGTACATCATGCAAAATTCTGGGCTGGATGAATCACAAGCTGGAATCAAGATTGCTGGGAGAAATTTAATAACCTCAGATATTCAGATGACACCACCCTTATGGCAGAAAGGGAAGAGGAATTAATGAGTCTCTTGATGAAGGCGAAAGAGGAGAGTGAAAAAGCTGACTTAAAACTCAGCATTCAAAAAACAAAAACCATGGTATCTGGTCCCATTACTTTATGGCATATAGATGGGGGAAACAATGGAAACAGTGACAGACTTGATTTTCTTGGGCTTCAAAATCACCATGAATGGTCACTGCAGCCATGAAATTATAAGATGCTTGCTCCTTGGAAGAAAAGCAATGACAGACCTAGACAGCATATTAAAAAGCAGAGACATTACTTTGCCTACAAAGGTCTGTGTAGTCAAAGCTATGGTTTTTCCAGCAGTCATGTACAGATGTGAGAGCTGGACAATAAAAAAGGCTGAGTGCCAAAGAACTGATGTCTTCGAACTGTGGTGCTGGGAAAAGACTCTTGAGAATCCCTTGGACAGCTAGGAGATCAAACCAGTCCATCTTAAAGATCAACCCTGAATATTTATTGGAAGAACTAATGCTGAAGCTGAAGCTGCAATACTTTGGCCACCTGAGGTGGAGAGCCGACACATTGGAAGGGATCCTGATGTTGGGAAAGATTGAGGGCAGGAGGAGAAGGGCACGACAGAGAATGAGATGGTTAGATGGCATCACTGACTCAATGGACATGAGTTTGAGCAGACTCCGGGAGATGGGGAAGGACCGGGAAGCCCGGCATGCTGCAGTCCATGGGGTCACAAAGAGTCAGACACAACTGAGGGACTGAACAGCAACAACCTGGAGGAGCTGACATTTGAGGTAGACCTTCTTTCCCATCTTCTTCTTTTTCTGTTTCTTCAACTAGTTCATTCCATGCATTTGTTTTTTCATTTATACATATTCATGGGGCATTTACTACTTTCTAAACACTGTGCAAAACATAATTGTAATGTGAGACACATATCAATCCCTTTAATCCATTATCTTATTCAAACAAGCCTATAAGCTTAGTACTATCATTATCCCCATTTAACAGATGATAAATTAAGGCTCAGAGAGGTTAAGCGACCTGCCTAGTCACACAGCTAGAAAATGGCAGAGGTGAGACCTGGACCAAGGTCTGTTTGACTCCTCTTTTCTTTGCCTTCCTGTCTGCTGGGTCAGACTAAATGGCCCAACCAAGGTGGCAGCCAGGGTCACCCAGATTAAAACCCTTCTCAAGCAACACAATCCTCCTCCAACCACCCGCACGAAGCCCCCTCTCTCAAACCCATCTGCTCGCCTCCTCCTGGCTCCACACTCTGAGCCCCACATACCGGCGCTGGTATGATTCACAGCACCAAGATCGGTCCCTGGGAAGGAAAAAAGGCTCATAAAACCTTACAGCAGTTTTATGACATATTCTTAGCTTTTACAGGCGGTCTGGGGAGCCAAGGCAGGCGAACAGCAAGTGTCTTGGGCAGATGAGTGGACCCCATGAGCCCAGCACTGGTGAGAACAGCTGCAAGTTTTTTGTGAAGACAGCACCATCTTTTAGTGCCCAACTGGGGAAGGGCAATATAAGAAACAAACTTATCTCTGGCTCTCTATTGTTTAAAGAACACTTTGACGTTTAATGCTACCAGGTAAAGCAGGTATTATTTCAGATTCACAGATGAGGAACCCTGCAGAGAGATTGCAGAGACTCCAACTTTCCTTTCTGAATTCAGATCTGTTGCTGTGTTTCTGGGATCCCTGGCACGACACTAACTCTCAATGACCTCTGCTGTTTCTGCCAATAGAGGACAGGTCCCAGGCAGTCACCTCTTATACAATCTCAGTCCAGATTCCATCACTCAGACATCCCAGAGCAGCTCTTGAGTAAATTTCTGCTACTAACATCTAAGTCTTGGGGAACCTCTCACCCATGTCTGTGACCCCGGAGCTCTAGCTCGACTCTTCCACCTCCCTCCTTACTGCTGCTCCACTTCTATTTTGCAAGCCACCCCATCTTGTCATTTCCAATGCACAGCTCAGGGCAGCATCAGATGCGGGGGGCTCAGGGAGATGGCAATGCCTCACGGATGTAATCACCTCCATTCTCTGATTTATTTGGATCATTCCTGAATTTCTAATAAAAAATAAATAAAGCGGGTCTTGTCATGCTTCTTTGACAGATGAGGATACAGGTTCAGAGAGGTCAAGCAATTTTCCCCAAGTTACACACCTGGTGATAGAGAAAACCAGGGACTCAATCAGGCATCCTGATTCAAGTCCAGGTCCCCTCCCTTTCTCCTAGGTAAGTTTCTGAGAGTCTCAGGTTACTCCTAGCTGTTTAGTGCAGCGATATTTCAGATTCAATGGATGTTTTACTTCCTCCTCAGTTGCAAGCTAGGGCCAGTTTTCTTGGTTACTTTGATCCCGTGTGTCTGGGCATATTTTAGCTTGCGGTTTTTCCAGTAGGTGGGTGGTCTTCCTTAGGTATCAGATGCCAACACCAGCCCCCACTGAACACAACTGCCACCGCGAAGACCTCCTCGCGGCATGGCCTGAGCTAGGGGCCCAGTTAATCCTCCTTAGGGCAGGGATCCTGCACCTTTGGATTACTAAATTCAAGAGGTGTCATAACTGGAAATCACTGGCTCAGTCATCTGGCATGGTTAAACTCCTCTTCCGTGGGAGCTTCTCAGTGAGGCTTTTCAGGGCGTGGCCCCTTGACACCCCCTGAAGCATGGTGAACAGGACCTCATACTATTCTGGGCCCCTGCTATCCCTGAAGCCCCATCTCTCTATGCTCTTCTCCCCCTCTCTCCTCTGCCCCCCAACTTCCCCCTCACTGGCACTGCCTGCAGCCTCTCAGGGGCCTCTTGCTGCCCCACCCTCCAGCCCATGCTGCCCCCTCACATCTATTGTGCCCTCCTGCCTGGATACCCTCCCTGTCTCCTTTGCCTGCCAATCACCTACTCATCTGTCAAGAGACAGCTCAAAGATTGCCTCCTCTGTGAAGCCTTTCCTGACCCACACCCCAGTCTCTCCAGCCAGAGAACTCCACCACCCCTCGTGTGTGCAGCCCTCACTGTGCTCCAGTGAGGGAACTAGCTCCCTGCCTGGGTCTGGGAACACGTGGAGAGCAGGGATGCTGTTTGATTTCTCTCGTAATCTTATCAGAGAACCCAGTACATGGGAGATGTTCTACGGGCACCCACAGAGTACAGAAACGCACACGTGAACGGATGACCACAGCTACATGCATGTGGAACAAGAAGAAACTATGCCATCAGGGAATTTAAATCTTCACCCGCGTGTCCATTGATGGGTGAACTGAAACAAAATATGATCTATACATACAATGAGGTATTACTCAGTCTTGAAAATGATGGAGTTCTGACTTGTGTTACAGCCTGGATGAACCTTGAGGACATTGTGCTAAGTGAAATAAGCCGGACACAAAAAGGCAAATACTACTGATAAATGAGCCCACTTATGTGAGGTACTCAGAGTAGTCAAATTCAGAGACAGACAGTAGAATGACAGCTGCCAGGGGCTGGGGGTGCAGGTGGAGTGGTCAAGACTCCCTGGAGGGAAGAACGTTAGACGGGAGCCTTCGGGTATTCCCTCAAAGCCCTCCGTGGTAGCATAGCAGTCTGCCCCTCCTCCACAACCACAGAACATCCCACAACACTGAGCATGCCCGTGTGGGACTGAGCTCTACGCTAGCCCTCCCCTTCCTCAGCATAACCAGTGAAAAGCTGCATCTGACCTCTGCCTTGAAAACCAGCATTCAGCAGATATAGACACACCCACTTCTCTTCCATGAGTTGCACTAAAGTACAGCTGGTGCTCAACTGGCAGGCTTTGCATTTCTGGGCTGTCTTGCTTTGCTTGCCTCACACCATTTAGCCCTTGAGAATGATGGAAAACCCAAACGACAGTAGTGTCCTTGGTCTGAACCCTTGAACTCTTACCAGGTTTTCCTCATGTGCAGCTCTGCGGCCCTCCGCCATGGATGGCCAGGTGCTGGCAGCGAAGTGATGGGATCCAGGCGGGCCTCTACTCAGGGGCAGCAGGGGAGGGCTGGCCTACAACCTCCCCTCTCCTGCACAGGCCATGAGGAAGAAAGATAGTTAGGGCTGGAACCTCAGATACAAACTGCTTGGGAAGAACTCATCACACATGGAGCTCCTGCCAGGAAACTCTGATCCTGAAAAGTCAGTGTGGTACCAGAGGGCTCGTTTATTGAGAACCTATTATTTCAAATGCCCTGGACTGAGGTGTACCTATAGTCTAGAAAGGCAGATGCCAAGGACCCAACTGGTTGTAATACAGGGCCAGTTACAGTGTCAAGAGGTGAATTTCAAATGCTGGGCTCAAAGGGTTCAAAGTGGAGTCGGTTGCTCAAATCCTGGTAAGGTCTCCAAGCCAAGTCAGCCTATAAATACAATTAGCCTGAGGGGCTGTCTTTCCAGGAGAGCAAGGAGAAGACTGAAACACAGGCAGGATCCATTATTCTTCTGGAATAGAAGAGGCATTATTTGACTACTCCTCCCCAGGCAGGCAGCTGGGTTTTTCCAAGCCTTGGAATGTGAAGGAAAGAAGATAATGATGTCCCAACCAGTCTGGAAAACAAGATATAGGCTGGGCAGAATCAAAGCCAGTCTTCAGGATCAGGTAGACCTGCCTTCAGTCTTGGCTCTTCTACTTGCTAATTTTGTGGTCTTGGGAAGGTTACTGAACCTCTTTGAGCCTTAAGTTCTCCATCTGTAATGTGAGGATGACAACCCTTCCATCCCAGGAGTTGTTACAAAATAAAGAGGTGTATGGAAAGCCTCAGACCTGGGAAGGAGTAAGCACTTGGTGAATGAGAGTTGGTATTGTTATTGGTATCCCTAAAATATGCTTGGGTGTTCTTTTACGGCCCCTGTTTGATTTATCTGGTATCCAGGTAGGCCTTGTAGCCCTAGAAGTTTCCCAGAACTTTTGGGAGATTCCATATTTCTGAGCATAAGACATTGGTGAAGATGCCCCATGGTCCAACATTAATTAGTGCTAACATTGGATCCTGATGAGGATGGAATGAGCTACCTTGTGTAAAGAGTGTCTAGCAGTATTAGACACAGAGGAAGTCCCAGATGGTGTAGATGCGCAGAATGGATTCTGGAAGCAAACCCTGGGTTTGAGCTACAGTGTCACTAGTTGCTAGGGGTGTGAACACATTATTTAAGCTCTCATGACTTGGTTTCCTCGTCTGTGAGTTGAGGATGGTAGTAACAGTGCTCATCTTGCAGACTTGTGGAAAGTCAATGAGAAAATAGCTACAGAGCACGTGGTAAAGTCCGTTCTCAGCAAGGGCTCCGTGAATGTTTGCTATCATGATTATGAAGTCCTGTATCCATCTTTGCCGCTGTTGTTTGGGGCAAGAGCAATGGACTTGAATTCGGAAAACCCAGGTTTGAGTTCTGGCTCCAACAATCAATGGCTCCCTAACAGTAGGCAGATGACAGCTTCTCTGAATCCATTTCCTTGTCTAAAAACCAGGGACGATAATGTTCACCCCTTACCTTGATGGCTTAAAATGAGAATGAAAGCACTTTGAGTTTATCAACTGTAAAGAAAAAGAAAACTATAATAGACAAATGAAGAATAAAGTTGTAGTACAGTGTTGAAGTATCTTTTTAATTTGTGCATGTGTGCTAAGTCGCTTCAGTCATAGCCAACTGTTTGAGACACTATGGACTGTAGCCTGCCAGGCTCTTCTGTCCATGGGATTTTCCCAGGCAAGAATCCTGGAGTGGGTTGTCATTTCCCCTTCCAGAGAATCTTCCCAACCCAGGGATCAAACCCAAGTCTCTTTATGTCTCCTGCATTGGCAGGTGGGTTCTTTACCACTAGCGCCACCTTGGAAGTCCCTTTTCATTTGTGGGAAAAAGGGAAATGCAGAGATAAACATGCATGTTTATACAGAAATGGGAAACTTCTCAAAGGATAACTAGTGGGACCTCAGCAATGAGAATGGGCTTGAGGACTTCTACATTTTACTTGAAACCCTCTGTACCACTCGAATATATTTTTTTGAAACAAGCATGTTTTCCTCGCCCAACTTAAAACCAAAGCCATATTTTTCTGGACATTATGGATTGTTAGTAGATTGCCTAGAACTTCAGACAATTCGAATGAGTGTCCCGGTTCTGAAGTAGAAATGAACTCGTGGCCTCAATGTTTTCCATCTCTGAAATGGAACAGCCATCCCCTTGTTACCACTCAGCTTTCCAAGGCTGAGGGGAAGAAAAAGATATGAACCCAAGTGCAAATTAACATGAAGATAAGCTCAAAACCTTTTTCAAAAGTAACTTGATTACCTCTAACCAAAAATCTGTGAGATTCTAGGCCTGTCCAGACGCAGCACAGCTCCCACCCAGAGCCTGAGGGAAAGAAAATGCACTATTGTTCCTAAACTGGGGCTCGGCAATGGTGTTCACAGGGCCTCTGACCCTGCACACAGCCCCTGAGCAGGCCAGGGCCCTTGCCTCCCATGCAGATTGCCAGAGGAACCCACTCCTACTCACAGAGCCCGTTCAAGGATCCCGAGGGAGCGAGCCCGAGACCCACTGCATCACCTCCCACCGAAAAGCATCTAAAGACGGAGCAGCATCCCTGCTGCTCCAGAGAGGAGAAGGGAAGCCAGGCTGGGGAAGTGGCTTGAGCCCCCAAACCTCGGCCCCCACACCCAACCCACGCCCCCTCTCCTCTCCCAGCGCCTCCTAGAAGCCGGTCCTCTTCCCTTCCCTGGGGCAGTGGCTGCTTGGTATTCACACCATGTCTTCCTTGCCCTTCTCCATTTGGAAAAGTCTCTTTTTGACCTCTCTGTATCTCTCGGTTGCCTTTGTTGGGGGGAGGGAGTGAAGGGGAAGGGAGAGAAAGATCATCTCAGCATTTACCCAATTAGTGGTAATTAGAAGGCAAGGCCCCAGGCGCGCTCCTCACAGCTGCTCCGAAGGGCAGAGACGGCTCCAGAGTAGCTGCTAAATGGCCAGTGGACACACTCTGTCTGCAGGAGCTCTGACCAGCCTACTCCTGGCCCATCAGCCCTGCCTCGCTCCCCAGCCAGAGGACACCCTCATCTTTCTCCCCGCAACTGCTTCTCCCAGGTTATTTCTGGAGCTTGCCCTGAATCCTCAGTCCCCAAGAAGCAATCTTGCTTGGGCTGTGTCAACCAGGGCCCCCTCTGGGCCTGTACCTGGGTTTAGGTCTGGTTCCCATGGTAGCTGAAGCCCCACCCCCTGAAGAGTGCAGCTCCCTGAAGCGGACATCTATTTTCCCAGGCCACTTACTGCTTTGGTTTCTAGCTAGCCTTGAGGTGCTCTGGTCTGAGGTAGGACAGCTGATCTGAACTCTATACTCTTGGATCACAGTTGGGTGACCTTCAGCTCACTTGGGTCCAGACAGCAGGTCTAGAACTGTAGTGAAACTTTCAATGTGATGGTATCTCAAGAGGTCAGCATACCTACCCCTTCTCAGCAGGTAGATCTCAGTAGGCGAAAGGGAATTGAGAAGCCATTTTTACTAGGAGCATGGCCTGCCCTGACCCCCAACATAAGTAGCCAGCTGTTTGGGACTGTCCATTCTTATTAATGGCTCTGATTACCCTCCTTGGAGATCCATTATCTCCATGCCAGGGACTATACTATTAATTCCCATCTGTGCCGGATTACTTACAGTTAGTGGTTGGTACTTTTCCACGGTCTCACAACACATCTTAATCAGATGGTGAGTGGGTTTAATTAGCCGAAGTATAGGTTTTATTTTTTTTTATTCATATAACTACTTAATCTAATGGAAGCCTATTATCTGTGGCTTTTTTCCCATGCATAATTATTGCCATTTTTAATTGATGGTGCATCAGGGGTTGCAGCTACAATATGGCAGCTGGAACACAAAGTCGCCTCTCCCCAGAATGAAGGTTGAGAAAATGAGTTGTCAGTGAGGCATCAGATTTCTTGTTTTCACTGAGATGTGAGCTCCCATGTGGAAGCTGCTGGCTCCTGCCAAAAGGAAGAAAATGTGGATCTCAGCTGGGCAACCCCTGGGCTTCACTGCTGCAAAATGCCCTTCAGGAGCCCTGGGGCTGGAGCCAAATCAGGAACAGCTGGGGAAGGTAGCTATTTGTCAATCCAACCAGATCATAAGCAACCCCAGGGCAGGAACCAGGTCTTTTTCTTGTTCTGACTCCTCCATCTCACGGGTCCTGGGATGGTCTCAGGTACCTGTGTGTTCTCCATAGGCAGACAGTGAATTAAATTCAGGGCTGAGATGGTGCAGGAAACTCAGACTCTTGCAGAGAGAGTCACTGTCTTGGATGTGAAGATGATCCTCAAGTTCTCCCTGCCGAGAGAAGGAGCGACGTTCAAATGTGAACTGGGACTCTCAGCCAGTCCATGAAAAATCCTAGCCATTCCCATCCAGAAATCAGAACCTGGTCTTTAAATGGGATGGGCTGCCAACATTCCAGTGATCATTTGGGACAGAGTAAGATCTCTAGGAACCAAAAAGTGCCCATTTATCCAGATTGTAAGGGAAATGAGCAGAAAAGTGCAATGATACCTGGTCAAAAGTAGGAATCCATCCATTTTCTTTGTGTCTGCGTGTGTATGTGTGTGTTTATTGAAGTATAGCTGATTTACAATGTTGTGTTAATGTCTGCTGTACAGCAAAGTGATTCAGGTATTACATATATAGACATTGTTTTTTATATTCTTTTCCATTATGGTTTATCACTGGATATTGAATACAGTTTCCTGTGCTATACAATAGGACCTCGCTGTTTACTGTTCCGTATATCATAGCTTACATCCGCCAACCCCCAGTTCCCACTCCACCCTAAGCCCAACCCAACCCCCTCCCATTTGGTCAACTGCAAGTCTGTTCTCTGTGTCCACAGTCTGCTTCTGCTTTGTAGATATGTTCATTTGTGTCCTAGGGAATCCATTCATTTTTCTTTTAAGAACACTAGAAGGCTAGGGCTTCCTAGAGATAAGCTATCTTGAAGGCTTGGTAGGAGAACCTGGCAGCAAGTTAGCAAATCTCCTAACTGACCCAGAATGAAAGGATTCTGGGGTCTTTGATGAATTTCCAGAGTCCCTTGGGCTGAGCAGGACAGGGAGCCCTATTCACCCAGGAGGGGAGCTGAGGCAGTGTGGACAGGAAGTGGTTCCCCTGACTCACCCCCACATGACCACCCTCACTATACCTCTTGCCTCTGGCTCTCCCTGACCTGTTAGCTCCAGTCAGAGGAAATCTGCATAGCTGGGTTCAAAGTTTTATTTCCCCTCCTGCTTGTCTCTTCTTGTTAAATAACGTGACACAGAAAGGAGGCCACGAGAAGGAAAGGTGCTGGGGCTTTGGGGTTGTACCGTCTCTTCCAGGAGCCTCCAAGTTACCAGGGCAGCAGGCATGGACTTTCTCTCCTGGCCCCCCGGCTCTGGCGGGCTACAGAGCTCTGGCGGCTCTGGTGGTGGCATTGGGTTTATTCCTTCCTTCCCATTTTGCAAAAATATGTGTACAGACACTCCTATGCCTGACCCACAGTCAGCAGCAGACAGGAGCCATGGATTCCTCTTGCAGCGTTTTACAGGGTGACGGATCAGATAATGTACACTTAGCGAGTGCACAAATAATGTGAATCAGGGTTGGCATAGTGCAGTGAGGTGTAAAAAAAGCAATTTGAATTGTTCTTGGGAGACGCCAGAGCCGCTCTGACATGCTTGCTTGCCAGAATGCTGCCCTATGCCCCTCTGGAGGGCTGAGCTCCAGGCTCCGGCCGGAAAGGCAACGAGGCTGCCCAGCATGGCTGGTCTGGAGGGGAGCTCCCCTAGAGACAGGAGAAGCTTTGCACACATGGAAGGGAGAGGGCAGAAGTGAGCAGATGAAACAGAGCTTCAATTTGTGCTGGAGGGGACAGTTGGACCCACAGAGCTGTCGAGACAATTGTAGGAAGGAGGGAGGGAAAGAGAAGGAGAGAGAAAATTCTGCATCACTGGCTATGGCCACACCTGGGCAGCAAGTTGATGTGGACATGTGTGTGCTGGGGTAGACCTATTCTTAGCCTCCTTGGACTGCCAGAAGTCTTCCAGTCCATCCCCCTGCCTCCAGACAGAATGATGCCTCCTCTCCCACACAACAGTGGGTTTTGAGTTTGTTTCAAAGCCTCTTCAAGAAGAGGAGATTTCACATCCTCTCTTAGTCACCTGTTCCAAGCGTCTGAGAACACCCATCCTCCGGGACTTCTTTGCATGCTAAGCCCTCCAGCAGCCTTCAGCTAACACATTTTCACAAGGGTCTGGCCACCCTTAATCTATTGATGGCACTCAAGATTACCCGTCCCCAAGCAGAGACCTGTCCCCAGTGCCACGTCCTCCCTCTCCTGGGAGGAGGGGGGCTCACGAGGGGGTAACCAGCTCATCTCTCAGGCCAGCTTTCCCCTCGCTGTCTTTCCGACCACCCTGGCTGCCCTGAGCTGCTCTGTCGGGCTCCCCTCGCAGTCTGGCTCTGCAAGCCGATTGCCTGATGACACTGCAGGTTGAGAGGCCGATCCTCCTCTGGTGCTGTCCCCATCAGCCTCTGTCCTCACCGCCCCTCCTCCCCCTATGCTGCTTCCATGAGGTTTCCTGTCCTGAGCAGGAGACAGGCTGCTTATCACTGGGACACCCACTGGGCAGCCTTGCCTCACAGAGCCGCAGTGTCTCTTCAATCCTCCCGACCCTCACCTCCCCCAGCCCCCACCATCATTGTCTTCTGGCTCCCGGGGCCGGGGAGCCCAGTCTCTGCACACAGAAGATGGTCAATAAAATGGTTTGGATTTATTTTTCAATAACAGCAAGCAGGCATTGCCAACCGCCTCCATTAAGTGCCCCAGTCAAACCAAGCTCCAAGCCCGAAACTCAGCACCTGGGTGGTTTACGAGACCTGGTCAGAGGGGAAAATGGTAGGAAATCTCTTGATTGTTTCAAATGAAAGCCGATTACAGGGAGCAAGGGAGTTTCTTGGTGGCTCAGGAAGCTGAGAGGTTCCGGATAATGGATGGCCGGGCTGCCGCCTGCCCACCTGCATTACTGACCTCAGAGTGGCTGCAGGGAGCCCAGCGCAGATTAAGAACCCAAACAAAAAGGAAGATAGGACAGGCCTGGGGACAGGCAGCCTGCTGAGGGACTGGCTGAGGCCTCCAGATTTTTTTCCCAGGAAATCTGGGGACACGTTTCCATGTTGTCTTTGCATAAATTTGTATGCTGATTTGCGTTCATTTGCATTTTTGCCTTCAAAACACCCAAACTCCCAGAATATAAAATAAAATGCAATTAATTAATTAATTGATATGATGAATGGCAAATGCAGCCATACTAAAAATACAGGATCGGTGAGGGACCTTGATCAAGGGGCAGATTTTTGAACTTGTCCCCTTAAGCCAGGATGGATCCCGGGGATATGGCACAACCTGTTCTGAAGTTGTCTGTCTCCCTGGCTAACAGTAAGCCCCGGGGAGCAGGAACAGACGGAACTCTTTGATCCCTACATCCCTGGGCACCAGCTCAGGGCTTGTCATATACGAGACTGTTAATAACTGTTTGTAGAATATGTGACTCAATGACCAAGTGCATGAGTGATTCCCCTGCAAACTTATGATCAGAAGATAGGATCAGAAAGAACTGACAATCCGTCTGCCTAGGAACCTACTGGATGGGTTTCAGAGTTGCCCTCAGAGGAAGAAGTCTTCACAGGGTGGCTAATCAGGGATGTGGCTCAGAAGAAACCCTCTGGGGAGGAGTTCTGGAAGCAGATTAGGAGTGAGTGCAGAGCATGTGGGCTGCCCAGCCCAGGGACTCTCGGTCCTGAGTAGATGTGGACACCGATCTGGACCCCGTGATGGCATAAACCAGAGGACGAGGTGAAGGCAGTGGAGTCTTCCCTCTGGGCCCAAACAATGAGGCTTTAATGGTTTTTTGAACCAAGAAAGGACCCATTAAGTGACCTGGCCCATCTGCCCTCTGTGCCTAACACAAGGCTTTGCACAGAAGTGACTCTCGGCAAGTTTTTACTAAAGCACCTTCTACTGAATACTCAATAAATATTGATTAATCTATTGATTGGCTGACCAGTTGATTCTCTGGTCACCTTTCAGCAGTCCTTAATCTTCTCCCCAAACCCAACAGCTCGCTCCAGCCCTCCGCCACGCTTACAAACACAAGGTTTTCACAGACTCCAAGAGAGCTACCGTCTGGTACCAGGTAGCCCACATATATGATGCTGTTGACCCTACTGTTAATTCTTTGAAATAGGTAGTTCTACCTGGTGGCTCACCTAATCCCACTTACTATGACAAAAGTCTGTTCTTTCTGATTCCAAATTTTGCAGAAGTATCAAGAAGAATTGCTTTCTGTCCTACACATATCCCCCATATGTTGATCCGCTGTGAGAGTCAAGAGAATGGACTTTGGAGCTGGGTGGCCAGATAATTAATAGAATCCTGGCTCCACCCTCCCTTGCAGAACAAGTTAACTTCATCTCATCCGTAGAATGGAGGTAACAATGATGTGATTCCATAGGGTTGTCATGGGGATTAAATGAGACAATATCCGCCGCTTAGAGCAGCGCTGGACCCATAGTAAATGCTACTCTAGTGTTAGCCCTTCTTATTGTTTACAATAGACCCCTTTGCCCTCTCTTTGGAGAAAAAGAAGAAACAGAATTGAAAGTAATGAGGAGATGAAGGGAGTTTCACAGAAGTGACTCCTCAGGATGCAGAGGGGAGATTGAATCATTTTCTCTTCACTATGTATCACTCAAAATATAAACTCAGAATCTAACGCCTGGAGAGAAGCCAGGATACTGTTTGGATAAAGAGGTGAGAGGTTCTCAGAAGCTGACCCAGGCATCTTTGGCAGGCTGGGACAGGTGGCCTAATCAGGGACACCAGTAGAGCCTGGGATTTGGGGATGTGCCCTCCGGCTTCGGGGATCAGGCTGATATGAGACTTGGAGAGTGGCTGCAGAGGAAGCAACCCTGCCCCAGGATTAGCAGCCTGGGCATCCTCAGGCTTTGGGTGTTGGGAAAGACAAATAAGAAAATCCTCAGTTAGGGGAGCCTGGAAAATACCAGAAAGAGGCACTGGTACTGACACTGTTTCTCTTCTTGCCTGGCTCTAAATGCAGGTTGGACACATGACCAAGAAAGAGGAGAATTTGAAGAAGAAACTAACTTATCCATAAATTCCAAGGAAACACCAAGTAGGGACCCCAGAGACTCAAAAATTTCCTTACTTGATGTGAAGGGCATCAAGAAATAATCGGGATTCTACCATGAGGCCAGGTCCTTTTTTGCTGACTTTACTTCATTCTTCTCAACAACTCTGAAATGTAGGTATTATTATTCCCATTTTACAGATGAGAATAGGAGAGACTATAGATTTGGTGAAGCTCAAAAGAGCTAAATTGAGGATGCCATGTTAGAGGTTAGGTCTACCTAGTTCCAAAGCCTGTGTTCCATTTACTACTCTGAAGGAAGAAGAGTACAAATTGGAAAGAAAAACAGGAGCAGAGGTGTTGAGAAAGGAAGGAGATGAAGGTACTTCATAGGGGTTGGGGAGGGGAAGAAGCAGGAGCTAGGAAGTTGTGCGCATATGACATTATGTGAATCGTATGCAAATGAGATGCAAACAACATGCAAATGAGTAAGTGGAGGTTTGTTGTTTTTTTTTTTTTTAGCCAACCACTCAACTCCATTTGGCACAATTGCAGCACGAGGCATACCTGCCCAAAGCTAGCACTATCTGTGCTTCAAGCAGAAATAATGTCTAGACTGCTGAGTTCTCCTTCCTCCCTCCTCCTGCTCTGGTCCTTCACCCCCTCACCCCTGAGGCCAATCACACCAGCATCCCTCCCTCCAGACACCCCAGAAGATAACTGGCCTCGTCAACCTCCTAATGGAGTGACCTCTCACCCCTGATCTATCTCCACTTCTGTTTACCTTCACTGGGAGGCTTTCTGGCCACCTGGGATCAACAGCTGCCATTTTCCTGACCCCGCTTGTCAAATGAATCTCCCAGCCTAGTGCCTTCCTTTACCAAATGGCAGCAGAGATGAAACATACCCTTTTAAGGGACTGCCTCTGACCCTGACCACACTCAGCAGCTTCTTAAGCTCAGTGTGACAGCTGCTTCCCTGCTGCTAGTCTCTGGGGAATCTGGAAGAAAACTTACAAGGTGATCTTATGATGCCTTAGGTAGACAATAGTTGGTAGCCCCTCCCTTTCTTAAAGGTGCTTGAAAAACAATCTAGGGCCAGTCCTGGCTATCCATGCCAACTTTAATCCTTTCCTTTCTATTTAGAAGTTCTTGCCAATGTCTACCTTATGTCCTCACATTCATATTGCTAGCCTATTCTCTGCTATTTCGTCCTTAGAGGAGATGGAGAATCTCTGCCCTTTCACCTTTTAATGTAAGAAAAGAATGGGGAATTGGAAAGAATACACTCAGCAATACAGAGTTGAGACAGTTATTGACAAAATACTGGGCTTTTATTTTCTCCTGCCTGCCCAGAAACCATAGCTTATGTCAAGGGCTCAATGCCAAGGGTCCCAGAGACCTCCTGGCTCTTAGCATGGGCAAATCATGGACTCCAAGGAGGGCTGTGATCTCTTTGCACTATGTTCTTTATGTTTCCAAAAGGAGCTCAGGGTAATCATTTTGTTTTTAAAATCAATGTCAGAAGAGCCATTTGCAAGATAGACTCTCCATGAGGGAGGTCACTGGAAGGCAGTATCTTATTGGCCAAAATGTTCTTAGCAGTTGACCTGGTCCAGCTTAGAGGCCATCTTCTTTGAGAAACCTTCCTCCTTTCTCTAGGATTCAGATCCAGATTCAAGTAACAAATAGTTGTATTTTGTACCAATCACCACTGTGTTAGGTGCCTTCACATACATTATCTTTAATAAAAGAAAAAAAACTCATCATCATAGGGGACTTCCCTGGTGGTCCAGTGGTTAAGAATCTGCCTACCAATTCAGATGACACAAGTCCAATCCCTGGTCCAGGAAGATCCCACATACCGAGGAGCAAGTAAGCCCATGTGCCCTAGCTACTGAAGCCCACTCACCTAGGGCCAGCACTCTGCAACAAAAGAAGCCACCGCAGTGAGAAATCTGCATGCCACAACTAGAGCATAGACCCCGATTGCCACAACTAGTGAAAACCCACATGCAGCAACAAGGACCTGGAAGAGCTGTAAATAAATAAATAAAACTGGGAAGCTATAATAATATAGTATGGTTTAGACACAGGAATGACTGACAACCAGTGGAATAGAATGGCCAATTCAAATACAGATCCATATTTGTGAATAAATTTAATAAATAGGAAAGACAAATCTCATCTTTACAAATGCCTTCAAGATAGGTAATCTTATCCAGACTTCACAGAAGAAGAAACCAAAGGTCATGGCTAATTTAATAATTCCTCAGTCTCTTTGGGGACCATAATATAGGCAGTTCGACCAGATATCTACCTAAATGCTTTCTTAATGATGCTTTCTTCTCATCACCTTCTGTTCTATTTATAGAAATCAGATGATAAGCTTAAACTATCTTGGTGACACAAGGTTGGAGATGGCTGCAAATCCCATTCCTCAAACCCTGCTCCATCCCCCAACATTCAAACCCACTCCTCCATCTCCACTGGAAGGAAGGCAGCTCCCCAGAGAAAGTGAGTGAGTGGTGGTGGAAAGACCCTGTGGCAGGGTCACCAGCAAAGTGTCAATCCCTTGTGACTCTGTGGCTTCTTTCTAGTTGACTCGTGATTCCAACTTCAGTCATCATCTCTTTCTTTTGATCTTGCCATTCCTGGCATCTGCAGCAAAGAGGCTGGGGAAGCAGGCCAGAATATTAAGGGGACACACGTAGGCTGGTGACTGCATTAAATGCTGTAACTTTGGCATCAAAGTACACTGCCATTTTGATAAATAGAATTTCATTTTCTGAATCTTTCCATCATTGGGCTTTGTTGATCTAAGGTTGGGCTGAACTATGTATGAAGTGAGTGATACAGATACTGCTCTGTCCTCTGGGAGTTGAGGTCTGACCCCTCAAGATGGAAAACTTCATCAGTTGACACAAACACCCTAAATGCGTTGCAACTACAAAGCATGAAAGAAATTAAAGTTATTAAATTGGGGTAGAGCAAAAATTATGAGGCTTCCTCTAGGCCATTAGAAAATTTCCATTTTCCCCTGAAAATTGTCCTATACTGATTCTTCTCTATACGTGGGGTCTCAGGAGCTAGAAAACGTTGGGACACAGAGTAGGCAATGCATATGTGTTATGAATGGCTAGATGAATGGATCTTAGGTGAATGGATAAATACAGCTGAATCAAGAGACAGTGTAGAGAAAGTCTTCTCTGATCTTCTAAGATACCATCCACATTTGGACAAATGACCTTGTCTTATCCTCTAAGCCCATCCACGCTCTGCCTATACCAGCCACCAGGGAACTTGGCTGTCTTCCTCACATCTCTGCAGAGAGACACTTTAGACACTTCTTTCTGCCTGGGGAAGCTTGTCTCTAAGCCTGGGGACATCTGGGATTATCCCTGGCCCGAAGTTCTTTATAAGGAAACCGTAGACAATGGAGGCCCAGTTCCTTGGGAGCCTAAAAGCTTTGTTTAAAAGACAGCTAGTTAGAGAGTGGACAGTATTTTTAAACGCATGAGTGTGCTGAATAATTAAGCAAAAAGTTTTGTTTTCATGGAAAAATTTCCTCCAAATGCTGCATCAAGGAGGGTACTGAATTTGCCACAGGCAATTGTTGGCAAAGATAGTGAGGCTGTGTTTCTTCCAGTCCAGGGAAAGGGAATTCAGATCAGACCTCCAGGCTATGGCCCCCAGTTCAAAGACAGCCCATTCTTCTGATGCAGAACAGTCACTCTGGGAAAATCAGATAAGGTCTTCCAAAGATCATTAAGCCTTTCCCCTGCCTGGTTACCAAAATCATTCAAACTCTTCCCGTCTCTAGATTTTCATTGGGTCATAAAATTTTGAAGCAATCCATCCAGTCCCTCATTTTACAGAGGAAAACATTGAGCGCCAGAGAAGTTAAGAGATTTGCCAAAAGGCCCGCAGCAAGTGGATGGCAGAACTGATTATTTTAAATGTCTGATTATTACCTTTTGCTATCTTCTCTGCCAACAGAAATGCAACCCATCATTTAATACCATGCTCAAGTCTCCGTCCTCCTCAAATACTTTTTGAACCCAGCACCTTACAAATATCTCTCCCCTGTTCTCTGAATTCTTAAAACAGTTACTTCTTAAATTCTTAAAACAGAACGTCTAGGGGCTTTCCTGGTAGCGAAGCTGGTAAAAAATCCGCCTGCAATGTAGAAAACCCCGGTTCGATTCCTGGTTCGGGAAGATCCTCTGGAGAAGGGATAGGCTACCGACTCCAGTATAGTTGGGCTTTCCTGGTGGCTCAGATGGTAAAAAATCCACTTACAATTCGTGAGACCCAGGTTTGATCCCTAGGTTGGGAAGATCCCTGGGGAAGGGAATGGCTACCCACTCCAGTATTCTTGCTTGGAGAATTCCCTGGACAGAGGAGCCTGGCAAGCTACAGTCCATGGGGTCACAAAAAGTCAGACACGACTGAACGACTTTCACTTTAGAACGTCAACCCTCAGCATCATTCATGAGATCATTGATTCTCACTAGGCCATATGATTAGTGAACAATCATCTGTCCATATTTTTTTTCAAAATTTATTTTGGGTCTGGGTCTTTCATTGCTGTGTACAGGCTTTATCTAGTTGCAGCAAACAGTGGCAGGGGCGCAGTTGGCAGGGCTATTCTAGTTGAAGTTGTGGTGGACAGGCTTCTGATTGTGGTGGCTTCTGTCGTGGAGCACAGGCTTCAAGTGTTTGGATTTCAGTAGCTGCAGCACGCAGGCTTCAGTGGGGTACACAGTAGCTGGGGTACCCAGTAGCTGGGGTACACAGGCTTAGTTGCTCCATGGTATGTGGAATCTCCTGGACCAGGGAGATTCCTGCATTGACAGGAGGGTTCTTATCCACTGTGCCACCAGGGAGGTCCCTGAACACATCTTTTTGATGAACAGATTCCAAGGTCTTAAAAGGAAGGAACTCTCTCTTACACCTGTTCTGTATCTCGCTTCATGGTAGAGCATGTAAGTGATACTTGATGGATATTTGTTGAAAATGTAGCTCAATGGGCAGATGGATGGATGAACTAAGGATGAATAGAAATATTTTAAAGGTAGTTGATAAATGAGAATAAATAAAATAATAAAATTATTTCACATAGTCTAGTGTAAGCATTTGCTTAAAGACGCAGCATCTCTTTATTGTAATATATATGTGTACATAGGTATAGGTACATACACACACATACTCATAGTGGCTAAGAATAACAGTCCTCACCCCATTTCACCTCATATTCATTTTCTAGGTAATGACACTGAATCACAGAGTAAAGGGAAGAAACCAGCCAACTTCCCATGGCCAGGAAAAGACACAGGAGGAATGAGAGACCCAGTTGGAAATACACAGCGCATAGTCCACCATGATGAATTTTTGTTTCTTTAGAATGAAGGATGAATAATAACCTAGGACACCTTCCCATGGGTGCTCTCAGGCCCTGGGGGGCTGAGAGAAAATAAATCTGCTCTTCAGAAAAAGAAAAAAAAACCACATAGTTACCGTTTCTTCTTTATACCCCAGATTACAGGTATGACTAGTGGGTCATTAATTATAAAACTGCCTTCATAAGCTCTAATGGAGGCATTTGAAAAAATTCTCTAAGTACTTGTAGCAAATTTTAGCATTAAAAATTACTCGAGTCAAAATTATTTACCAGTATGGTAATTCTCTCCAAGACATCTCTAGACTTGAAGTCATTTTCCTTACCAGTACCACCCGATGGAATAATTGGCTGCAATTAGCGAATGACTTTGTCATTCCTCCCAGAATCTGGCTTCAGCATCCGTGAAACATGCGGATTCTTTTCTCTTTCCCAACAGGGACTCAGAGCTTCTGCAAATCTTGTCCTTCCTGTGCAATGCATCGTAGAATCACAGAGAAGGAAGGAGGTTGCCATCGCTCAACTCATAGTTCCTCAGAAGGTGGGACCAAAGGTAATGTAGGTGATACACAGATGAGCTTTGAAGAAAAATTAATAATTAAGTTTCTTGTAATCCATATTAGGAAAAAAAAATGACTTGCACACCACACCTGGGTATGTTGCATAGTATGTTTAGAGTGAGGACCAAATTTTTAACTAAGCCCATTGAAAGAAACATATTTAAAGTTCTGACAAAACTTATAAAAATGCTACTTGAATAAATTGAAGTTTGGAAAATACTGATAGCCACATACCCTCATCTTTTGGGGCCAGAAATGAAGCCCAGAGAGGCAGCTACAGGACCAGAATTCAGCTCTGGGAATTGCCAGACCAGGCTTCCTCTCCTCTAGAGCCTGTAACATCTCCCTTCACCCCGGAACAGCTGTCAGTGACAATGTGAGGCTGACAGAGTTTCTTCGGTATCTAGGAAGCCACATTTCAGGATTGTTCCTCTCTTTCTCAGTCTTTACCCACTCTTTTCCCCATCCCCCAAGGTTCTGCTCCCCCACGGAACTAACATATGTTCAGATCGTTTCAAAACCCACCATCTTATACACACATATATATACCACATCTGTATCCATTCATCTGTTCATGGACATTTAGATCTTTTTTAAATAATGCTGCTATGAACACTGGGGTGCATGTATCTTTTCAAACTCGAGTTTTCATCCTTTTCTGAATATATGCCTAGGAATGGGACCCCTGAACCCTATCATAACTCTATTTTTAGTTTTTTAAGGAACCTCCATACTGTTCTCCCTAGTGGCTATACTAAATACCAATAGTTTAATGTGCTGCATCCCAGGTGGCTGAGTAGTAAAGAATCCACCTGCAGTGCAGGAGACCTGGGTTTGATCCTTGGGTTGGTACGATCCCTGGAGACATGAATGGCTACCCACTCCAGCATTCTTGCCTGGAGAATTCCATGGACAGAGAAGCCTGGCAGGCTACAGTCCATGGGGTCGCAAAGAGTTGGACACAACTGAGCAACTAATACTTGCTGGGTATGTCAGCTGGATGATGCTATCTCAACTGGCTAGGTCTGGGGTTTTGGTGATCCATTCTATGAAACAGTTGCTTGATTAACACTGCTTTTCAGATAGTTTCCAGCTAGGGGACCCTTCTTGCTGGCATTATCCTTCTTGCCCTCTGGTTTGAACTGCACAGACTGTATTGATGACAGTTTGTAAGGTTTACATACATCTCATTGAATCCAAGTACAGGGACAACCAGGTCACTGACCCTCCAGGCCAGGACCTTCCAGAGAGCCAGAAGAAAGACAGCACTTGTTGATCAGCCCAATCCACTGACTAGCAAAGGATGCCTCGTTTGGAGTTGGAGCCTCATGGACACCTGTCCCCTTTCAGAGGTTGGCCATCTAGGGGAGTGTCAGGCTCACGATTGCTCCTTAACCATCTGGCCAGTGCTGGCCTCCTTCAACCTCTTTTTATCCCAAGTCTGGGTCTAACAGGGGAAGATGTCCAATTCCTGGCCTCCCCCAGCCAATTCTCACGCAGTTTCCTGAAGGTGAAGTAGAGCTGTCTGGGGGCTGCGGCTGTATCAGCGTGTTTCAGCTGCCAAGTGAAGGCAGGGATGAGACCCACCCCTCCCAGGCCTGTTTCCTTGACTTTAAAATGAAGGGATTTGGTTTAGAGAGCGTCTCGGGTGCCCATCCAGCAGTCCTTGACCTCTCCCTATCACCAGGCTTTCAAACATTTTTCTCTTGCGGTTTCCTTTCTGTGTCTCGTAATCGCATTCCCCATGAATGATAAAAGCGCTCCGGGTCCATCCATTAGATATCTTGACAAAGAGCTCTTCAGAGTTGCTTCTTGGCCTTGACAAAGACTTTAAAGCTGAAAGAGTGACAGCATTTTTTTTTTCCCTCTTGAAGGCCCAGGTGTTAGAGAACAGAGGGCATGCAGGAAGAAATTACCTTAGTTGGGAGGACAGGCTGTGGGGTCAGGCAGACCTGGGTTCTGAGCCCAGCTATACCATTGCTGGTCGAGTGCTGGGAGCAAGTTACTTAGTCTCTGTGGGCCTCAGTTTCCTCGTGAGTGAAATAAGGAAAAAATGGCACCTAGTAACAGAGTGGCTGTGACCGTAAATGAGATCACTTATGTAGCTGATACATGGAAGGTGCTCGGCTGGTGCCAACTGTTGGGTTTGAACAACTCTGCCAAGAACAGAACTGATCCCCGTAAAATCAGCCTGCTTTGGTTAAAGACATTCTCCCAAACCCCAGACTTAAAATCCATATTGAGTTTTATCCCAAAATAAACGAGAGAAGGGGGAAAGAGTGGATCAAATAGAGAACAAAAATAACAGTGTTGGGGCTTCCCTGGTGACCTAGTGGTTAAAACTCTCCACTCCCAGTGCAAGGGACAGGTTCGATCCCTGGTTGGGGAACTAAGATCCCACATGCCATGTGTCGTGGACAAAAAAACATATAAATTAAAGGATGTTTATCACTTCTATTCTCATAATGTAAAAATAAGGAGCATTACTTTCTTTAACATTGACAAAAAAAAATGCAGTGTTGCTCCAACTCAAATGACAAGGAACAGAGAGGGTCCCTGGAAGTCTGGGTCCAGGTTTCAGAGTTGCTACTTAAATCTGGAATCCGTATGCCCACCACTATCCACCCCCATCATCCCTTTTCATCCCTCTCCTTTCAATCAAACACTTCAAAGAGGAGCCCGGAGAAGAGAACTGTGAATTCTCTGCTCACTAGTTTTCATGAGACGAAACCAAAGAATGTTTCTTTTTGAAACTGCATCTGCTCATCCAAACCAATTTTACTAGCTAGGGGACCTGAGCTCACAGGCAAGCTCAGGGGCTGATGAAATTCAGATGTGAGGCTGCAGAGAGACTTCAACACTAACAGGAAAGTGGGGGAGCCCAGCGTGGCTGGGCAAGTGTCCAGACAATGGGGGAGGGGATTCAGAGATGGAGAGAAAGGTACCCAGAAAGAGACAGAGAAGAAGAGAGGAAGGGGGCCAAGAAGGGCTAAAAAGGAAGAGATGAGACAAAGCCCAAGAAAGCATTTTATTTTTCTTCTTTAAAGAACAAAAAACAAACATGCTGTTTCAACTGACGGGAAATGTTCGTCTGCCGAAGGCATTATTAGGACAAGAGATAAGGAAACCACAGAGATAGGAAATAATTATTTTGTATCTGTCTTTATAAATGAAAATGAAGGACATTAACTGAAATAGGATTTAGATTTTCAGGGACAGAAGGGAATGAATTAGGGAATATTCTGATAACACAGGAAATGTTTATTAACAGGTCAGGGGAGGGGGACTCTTGAAACTGACAAGGATTCCTGGGCCAGATAAAAACCAGCTAGACTAACAAGGAAACCAAGAGGACCAGAGCTGTGGGGTCAGAGGGCACCACTTGTGCAAGATAACTCAGATCTAGATGAAGGATGGATGGAAAAGGTGACTGACCCCTTCACCCTACTTGGCAGTTGGTGACCTAACATAACAGGTGTGGGTCAGGCAACTGTACCCTGAGCAAAGCAGATGTGGACAGAGGTATCCAGGGCAGAGGCATCCCTTCTCCTGATTTCTGCATTCCCTGTAGCTTGTGGTTGGGTGGAGTTTGGAGAAAGTGTGTGGAAAGGAAGAAAGGGAGAAGGCATATGAGTAAGAAGGCCAAGCTCACAGTCTCAGAGAATCCCACACTCTTTAGAGACTCACTAACCGACAAAGTCCTTAACACACGTCTCTTTGTCTTCTGGGTGTATACCCAGCCGGGCCAGACAGAACTATCTTCCCTATTTCCCCACTCTGTCCAGGGAGACAGTGGAAGGCAGCAGTTAGGAGTCCAGGCTCCGGCATCAGATTGCCTGGGTCTAAATTCTGGTTCTGTCCCTTTCTAGCTGTTGGCCTTGGATAAGTTATTCCACTCATCTGAACCTCAGCTTTCCTAGCTACAAAATGGAAATCTAATGGGCATATCTCTTCCATAATGTCATTGGCGGGATTAAATGATGCCATAAAAGAAAGTTCTTAGAATAGCAAATAGACTATACAATAACATATAGTTATTATAACAATTTCTAAAGGCATTCTGGCTTACTTTCAAAGCCTAAGTTCTTTATGTCTAAACTTCATCCCTCTTGCTGCCGTTTGAGCCTCTCCTGATTGAAATAAACACCTGCTCATGCCCACCTACACAGCTTCCTGCCTTGGACCTCGAGCTCTGTCTGTCCCGAAAAGGGCTCTTCCTCACACCCTCCTGTCCACCCACTCCGACATCACCTTCAAAACCCCAGCAAGGCTGCAGGTGGAAAACTTTTTGACCACTGAAACCAAATGTCTAGTGGTGTTAAAGTCCTTACAGGAGAGAGAGCCAATGAATGGGGTTTAGGACGGAGGGAAGCACAGACCTGCCCGCTAACCTGCCCGAAAAATCCCAGAACCCCTGGGAGATGATCACTGCTTCCACCTCCACTTCCACACAGGACCTGGTGATGCATGCCCAGGATGTTTCCCAGAGGCAAGACTCACACAAGGACCCTCTGCAGGTGTCTGAGCTTAGCATCTCCTGGAGCAAATCTGGGGGCTGGCTGCTTGGACTCGCTGAAAGCTCTCTGCTGACAGAATCAGATAATCAGCTAATACCCGACCCCGCGGCGTCCTGAGCCTTGGGACGGATACATAACAATGTCATCAGGCCTGCCTTCTAAGAGCCTTAGCCAGCTTACTGCCTTTTTGAGTGAGTCTGCCCTGGGTAATTATTCCAAATTCTGCCCGTGAGGAGGGCTAAGTGTCATGTCACTGTAATCCTCTGGAAAGATCTGCCATTGGTACCATCAAA
Organism: Capricornis sumatraensis; assembly: GCF_032405125.1. Taxonomy (NCBI): domain Eukaryota; kingdom Metazoa; phylum Chordata; class Mammalia; order Artiodactyla; family Bovidae; genus Capricornis; species Capricornis sumatraensis. Next base: position 28,098,807 of record NC_091084.1, on the reverse strand, counting down.
GGGGCTGCACACGGCCTCTTCTCTACATACAGCTCTCCTGAATTTCTGCGGCAGTTCCTGGAGAAAGTAACTCACCCCTGATTTTCTCCATAGATTGTTTCAAAGAAAATGGGTGAAAGGTTGCTTCTGGGGTCCACAGGGGGCAGAGTCGGACCTTCAAAGTACCTCCCGTTCCAGAAGTCTCAAGCTGGAGTCAACACTTCCCAGCCAGCCTTACAAATAAATAGCCTCTGGCCCACTCCTTCAGGTCCAGGAAAAACTGATACAAACTGAATCAGGACATCTGACTGCCTCCGGTCCAGGGCATTCTTCTTTTTCTTTTTTTTTTTTTTAATTTTTGGCTACATCAGGTCTTAATTGCAGCATGTGGCTTCTTCTTCGTGGGACCCACAGGCTTCTCTCTAGTTGAGGCTTAGTTGCCCCTCAGCATGTAGGATCTTAATTCCCTGACCAGGGATCGAACCCATGTCCTCTGCATTGGAAGCTCAGAGTCTTAACCACTGGACCAACAGGGATGTTCCCAGTCCAGGGCATTCTGAGGGAGGGAAAATCTGTGATATGGTGATAAATCAATATTTGTGTTTGTGTGCAAAACTGAGAGAGTAAACTGCTCTTCCTTCTGCAGGGAAGACCAAGATATTGATGATGATGATACTGATAATGACAATGATCGTATCCTGCTGCCGTAATAAGAATGGGGTCTGGGGAGACAGTTCTCAGCAGAAATCCCAGCTGGGCCCCTCCCAGGCTGTGAGCTTCCTTCCCTTCACTTCTCTGAGCCTCATCTGTAAACAAGGGGATAATATGGTACCAACCTCACAGGGAGTTTTGAGAGGATTAAATGAGCACGTGCACAGAACATAATGGCCAGCATATCGTGAATGCCCAATACACTTCAGCCTTCCTTAATTGCTTTTACAGTCACAGTATTTTACAGTTTACGAAACACTTTTACATGTATTAACTAATGTAGTTCTCACCTCATCCCCAGAAGAAAGTCGTGATGGCTCTAAGTTTTGCGTATGGATACTGAGGCTCAGAGAAATCTAATGACTTGCCCCAAAGGTCCATAATTCACATTTTAAAACAATCAAATAGATGCCAGAAGCTTGCGTAAGATTTTGACCATTTGGTTCAGGCATTGAGCGTTCAACACCAAATGAGCATCGTGACCCACTCCTTGAAGGTCTGGCCCTCTGGTGTGACAGAGATTTTCCCATTCATCGGGCCTGCAGCTGTACCAGTCAGACCAGAACGCAGCTTTGTCGGGGCCATTTGCAGGCCTGGGGAGAGATAAGTGTCACAGAGCAAAGTAGTTCAAAGCCACTAGGATTCTGGGCTCTGTGTAGCTCAGTGGAGAGTGTGCCGAGGGGGTGACAATGTCACACATGAATAATGCATAGAAGGTGCTAAGCTTCAGTTTCAGTGCGATCCAAATGCTCATTTCATCTTTGATTTTCCCTTCTGGCTGCACCATTCCCTACAGCCACTGATCCCGGGGGCTTCGCTGGAGCCGTCCGGCTGCCCGCTAAATTGGCTGTTCTTGATGGTGAATAGAAAGTGGGGGGGGCGCTGGGGACAGAGAGAAAAAGAAAGATAAGTCAAGGGGAGGGGATTAGGGAAGATGAAAGAGGGAGATGAGAGAAGGAAGATCTTTCGCTGGACTCCTCTTACGCAGACCTCCACGGCCCCCGAGAACTTGGGGAGGTTTTGTTCCAGGAGAACTTTCCTGGTCTTCTCACTGTGCGGTTGTCACAGACTGAACTCTCATCTCCCCAAGAAGTGGGAGGGGTGGAGGGCCAGGCTCCTGCCAGAGACGGAGATCAGAGGAAGACGCCTGCCATGGCGTGCAGGGGAAGGAGAGGAGAAAGAAGACCCTTCTGGCAGGACAGGACTGACCCAAAGCCCAGCCCAGCAGCTATGTACAAATACAGGAGCAGCAGCATGGGTCTGGGGATGGGATGCAGGTAGCGTCTGTTCTATCTGCAAATCTGAAAACAAGCAAAGGCTACAGCCTGACGTTTTGGGTCTAGTGAGAAGGCAGACACTACAGCAGCAAGTGTCACCCTCACTAAGATTCCCACCAGGCCTGGGAACGTGTTGACCCCTGTGGGGTCAGAGGGTCAGAAGGTCAGAGCCCACAGCAGCATCAAGGGGAGGGCCCAGAAAGCCTTGTGAGTCGAGTCACCCCTTTGTGGGGGACAGAGGGGGTCTTCTTTAAGGAGGTGCTATAAATTCAAACCCAAGGCAGCGGGGTTTGACAGTCACAACCGAAGATACTTCCTGTCGTCCCGTTCTTAAAAATCAGTAGGCAGCCTACTCCAGGGCAAACCGCCCATCGCTTTCTTTTCTTGGGGCAGCCAGATGAAGCAGCTGCAGCTGATTTTAATGAGATGTAATAATATTCTCTCAGTTCTGTGAGCTATAGACTGAGCCCACCAAGGGAACCTGCTCAACCCCCCAAATGATCAGACTTGTCAAAATATGATCATTTTGTTCCTTATTATAAATGAAGAGAAGATATGATTTAAGTGTCATCCTCTGGGCGTGTAAGCCAGATTCCTATAAATCAATCATCCAAAATAAACTCTTTGGAGTGATTTCACTACAAACATGCTGGAAACAATTTCTTTAAACAAAGCATAAAAGTATTACTGTAGCTCTCCAACATCAAAATGGCTTTAGACATGCATTATTGGGTTGCTGGTGTATTCTTTCCTTAATATATGTTATTTATGGTTTTGTGCCTGACAGGCAGAGTCAATGCTTGTCTGCAAGAAACCTCCTGCTTACTTCACGTCAGGTCCCCACAGTGAAACAGGGAGAGATGGCAGGAATGGCGAGAGGTCTAAGGACCAGGCTGGGGTCCCTAACCTCTGCAGCTGGGACACTCCATTTCCAAACTGGGTCCCAATGAGTGGAAGAATGGTAAGCCTTTAGTGGCAACCTACATCTTGCTAGGATAGGATGTCCAGGTGTGTTACTTACTAGCTCTGAGATTTGGGCAAATCTTTCTTTCAGTTTTGAATCTTCAAAATGGGAACAATGAGGACAGTGTGTGTGTGTGCGTGTGCTAAGTCACTTCAGTTGTGTCCAACTCTTTGTGACCCTGTGGACTGTCCGTGGAATTCTCCAGACAATACTGGAGTGGGTTGCCATTCCCTTCTCCAGGGGGTCTTCCCATCCCAATAATTGAACCCACATCTCCTGCATTGGCAGGCAGGTTATTTACCACTAACACCACCTGGGAAGCCCAATGAGAACTGTAATAGCAGGTAATTCATGAAGTTGTCCATGGGTTACAAAGAGTGGAACACAACTTTATGACTAAACAGCAACATGCAGTTGTCATAAGGAGCCAAGAGGAGTTAATACGGTAAAGTACCTAGAACAGTCAGCCATGTGTTGGCACTAGTAACCTTCAGTTGAGTTCAGTTTAGTTCACTCAGTCATGTCTGACTCTTTGCGACTCCATGGACTGCAGCACACCAGGCCTCCCTGTCCATCACCAGCTCCAAACTCCTGTGGACTGAGGCAGTGATGCCATCCAACCATCTCATCCTCAGTCGTCCCCTTCTTCTCCTTCCCTCAGTCTTTCCCAGCATCAGGGTCTCTTCAAATGAGTCAGCTCTTCACATCAGGTTGCCAAAGTATTGGAGTTTCAGCTTTAGCATCAGTCCTTCCAGTGAATAGTCAGGACTTAACTTCCCTGGTGGCTCAGATGGTAAAGCGTCTGTTTACAATGCGGGAGACCAGGGTTCGATCCCTGGGTTGGGAAGATCCCCTGGAGAAGGAAATGGCAATCCACTCCAGGACTATTGCCTGGAAAATCCCATGGACAGAAGAGCCTGGTGGGATGCAGTCCATGGGGTTGCAAAGAGTCGGACACGACTGAGCGACTTCAATTCAATCAATTTCCTTTAGGAGGGACTGGTTGGATCTCCTTGCAGTCCAAGGGACTCTCAAGCGTCTTCCCCAACACCACAGTTCAAAAGCATCAATTCTTCAGTACTCAGCTTTCTTTATAAGAAATCATAGCTTTGACTAGACGAACCTTTGTTGGCAAAGTAATGTCTCTGCTTTTTAACATGCTGTTTAGGTTGGTCATAGCTTTTCTTCCAAGGAGTAAGCATCTTTTAATTTCATGGCTGCAGTCACCATCTGCAGTGATTTTGGAGCCCAAGAAAATAAGGTCTCTCACTGTTTCCATTGTTTCTCCATCTATTTGCCATGAAGTGATGGGACCAGATGCCATGATCTTCTTTTTCTGAACGTTGAGTTTTAAGACAACTTTTTCACTCTTCTCTTTCACTTTCATCAAGAGGCTCTTTAGTTCTTCTACACTTTCTGCCATAAGGGTAGTGTCATCTGCATATCTGAGGTTATTGATATTTTTCCCAGCAATCTTGATTCTAGCCTGTGCTTCATCCAGCCCAGCATTTAGCATGATGTACTCTGCATACAAGTTAAATAAGCAGGGTGACAATACACAGCCTTGATATACTCCTTTCCCTATTTGGAATCAGTCTGTTGTTCCATGTACAGTTCTAACTGTTGCTTCTTGACCTGCATACAGATTTCTCAGGAGGCAGGACAGTTGGTCTGGTATTCCCATCTCTTGGAGAATTTTCCATGGTTTGTTGTGATCCACACAATCAAAAGCTTTGACATAGTCAATAGAGCAGAAGTAGATGTTTTTCTGGAACTCTCTTGCTTTTTCTATGATCCAGTGAATGTTGGCAATTTGATCTCTGGTTCCTTTGCCTTTTCTAAAACCAGCTTGAACATCTGGAAGTTCACAGTTCACATCCTGTTGAAGCCTGGCTTGGAGAATTTTGAACATTACTTTGTGAGTGTGTGAGATGAGTGCAATTGTGCAGTAGTTTGAGCATTCTTTGGCATTGCCTTTCTTTAGGATTTCTTTAAGACTGGAATGAAAACTGACCTTTTCCAGTCCTGTGGCCACTGCTGAGTTTTCCAAATTTGCTGGCATATTGAGCGCAGCACTTTCACAGCATCATCTTTCAGGATTTGAAATAGCTCAACTGGAATTCCATCACCTCCACTAGCTTTGTTTGTAGTGATGCTTCCTAAGGCACACTTGACTTCACATTCCAGGATGTCTGGCTCTAGGTGAGTGATCACACCATCATGTATCAAGGTCATGAAGATCGTTTTTGTATAGTTCTTCTGTGTATTCTTGCCACCTCTTCTTAATATCTTCTGCTTCTGTTAGGTCCAGACCATTTCTGTCCTTTATTGAGCCCATCTTTGCATGAAATATTCCCTTGGTTCTCTAATTTTCTTGAAGAGATCTCTAGTCTTTCCCATTCTATTGTTTTCCTCTATTTCTTTGCATTGATCACTGAGGAAGGCTTTCTTATCTCTCCTTGCTATTCTTTGAAAGTCTGCATTCAAATGCGTATATGTTTCCTTGTCTCCTTTGCCTTTTGCCTCTCTTCTTTTCACAGCTATTTTTAAGGCCTCCTCAGACAACCATTTGGCCTTTTGGCATTTCTTTTTCTTGGGGATGGTCTTGATCACAGCCTCTTGTACAATGTCACAAACCTCCGTCCATAGATCTTCAGGCACTCTGTCTATCAGATCTAACCCCTTGAATCTATTAGTTATTTCTACTGTATAATCATAAGGGATCTGATTTAGGTCAGACCTGAATGGCCTAGTGGTTTTCCCTACTTTCTTCAATTTAAGTCTGAATTTGGCAATAAGGAGCTCATGATCTGAGCCACAGTCAGCTCCTGGTCTTGTTTTTGATGACTGTATAGAGTTTCTCCATCTTTGGCTGCAAAGAATATAATCAATCTGATTTCAGTATTAACCATCTGGTTATGTCCATGTGTAGAGTCTTCTCTTGTGCTGTTGGAAGAGGGTGTTTGCTAATGACCAGTGTGTTCTCTTAGCAAAACTCTGTTAGCCTTTGACCTGTTTTGTTTTGTACTCCAAGGGCAAATTTGCCTGTTACCCCAGGTGTTTCTTGACTTCCTACTTTTGCATTCCAGTCCCCTGTAATGAAAAGGACATCTTTTTTGGGTGTTAGTTCTAGAAGGTCTTGTAGGTCTTCATAGAACCATTCAACTTCAGCTTCTTCAGCATTACTGGTGGAGGCATAGGCTTGGGTTACCATGATATTGAATGGTTTGCCTTGGAAATGAACAGAGATATTCTGTCATTTTTGAGATTGCACCCAAGCACTGCATTTTGGACTCTTTTGTTGACTGTGAGGGCTACTCCATTTCTTCTAAGGGATTCTTGCCCACAGTAGTAGATATAATGGTCATCTGAGCTAAATTCACCGATTCCAGTCCATTTTAATTCACTGATTCCTAAAATGTTGATGTTCACTCTTGCCATCTCCTGTTTGACCACTTCCAATGTTCCTTGATTCATGGACCTAACATTCCAGGTTCCTATGCAGTATTGCTGTTTACAGCACTGGACTTTACTTCCATCACCAGTCACATCCACAACTGGGTGTTGTTTCTACTTTGACTCAGCCTCTTCAGTCCTCCTGGAGCTATTTCTCTGCTCTTCTCTAGCAGCATATTGGGCACCTACTGACCTGCAGAGTTCATCTGTCAGTGTCCTATCTTTTTACCTTTTCACGCTATTCATGGGGTTCTTAAGCCAAGAATTCTGAAGTGGTTCTGAAGTGATTCTCCAGTGGACCATGTTTTGTCAGAACTCTCCACCATTACCCATCCATCTTGGGTGGCCCTACATGGCTCAGCTCATAGTTTCATTGAGTTAGACAAGGCGGTGGTCCATGTGATCAGTTTGGTTAGTTTTCTGTGATTGTGGTTTTCATTCTGTCTGCCCTCTGATGGATAAAGATAAGAGGCTTATGGAAGCTTCCTAGTAACCTTAGCCACTCTTGCTTCCCTGGTGGCTCAGAGGTTAAAGTGTCTGCCTCCAATACGGGAAACCTGGGTTCGATCCCTGGGTCAGGAAGATCCCCTGGAGAAGGAAATGGCAACCCACTCCAGTATTCTTGCCTGGAGAATCCCATGGACTGAGGAGCCTGGTGGGTTGCAGTCCATGGGGTCACAAAGAGTTGGACACAACTGAGTGACTTTACTTACTTACTTACTTAGCCACTCTTGTGTGTTGTTTTTGTTAGTAAGCCAGGCATTTCCTGTCCCAGGGAAGTGCCATGGAACAAAGCTTTGCTTGGATTTCCACAGACTCTGTCATTTGTCTTGACTTTGGTGTTTTCACTTCACTCTATGAAGGGAAGTAGACTTGCAGAGGACAGTGAGTGGCCCAGTGCCGTGGAGCTTTGAAGCCCCATTGGTGTTAGGAAAAAACAGTGCAGTGAAGGGGCAGGGTCCTCAGAGGTCTTCCACAGAGTAGGATTTGTCTCTTGAGCCCTCCGTCTCACCCCTTCCCATCTCTCTGTGCTCACCAGGAGAGGCATCATCTCCACGCTGCGTTTTGTAATGCTCCAATCCATCCGCATTTTAACAACCTTGTACCTCAGTCGAGATAGAGTCTGAAAAGTTTAATATCATGTCAAATGAGAGAGCCAATAAAACTTGACATTATTAATAGGATGTCAAGGGTTTTTTTCCAACTGCTTAGGGAAAAAACATTGTGTCCCATTAAGTGTAGCTCCTTGCACTGAGAAATATTAAGTGACTTTTCAATGACTACCAGCTGGAACTATTAGTTTTTCTTCATAAGCGTTGATGCTGTCGATTCTGAGAGGCCAGTCGAGAACCTTTCAGGAAGACGCGGGATGAGCCCATGCAATCAGAACAGCTTTGAGGTTTCCCTGGAACGTTCTCTGTAAGTGGACCTGAATATGGAAATGGGGCTGTGAATCATAGAAAGACTTAAATACTCTGGGTCGAGTAAGCACAAGATTTCAGACTCCCTTTTGTCTGTTTATCCCCTAAAGAGTGCAGTGACCTATCAGGGCGATTTGGTGTGGACTTAGAAACAAGGCCAGTGCCTCCAGAAAGAGGGGAAAAACAGGGCCTCCTGTCCCTGCCCTGCTGCCCCACCCCAGTGCCCCAGCCTTCAGTGGGCTCTCCATGGGCCCAGAGCTCTTAGCACTGCATGTCAAAGTACCCCCGCCCCGGGGAGGGAGTGGGGTTGGTGTCAGATGTTGCCGCCTCGGCTGACACTGGGCTTAAAAAGGAGGAGGCTGGCAGGGAGCTGCAGGGGCCTCTGTTTCCCTTGGCCTGGGGCCATGGTCGCCTTCCAGCACGTGGCTTTCCAGGCTGGAGTCCCTTCCCCTGGAAGAGGTCAGGCCTTAAAATAATCTGGCGTGACTCATGTCTGAGCTGGGAATGCTTCACACAAGTGCCAGCCTTTCAGGAACTGCAGCTGAAGCAGCTGAAAAGAAAACTCCAGAGGCTCAGACCTGCGATTCCGGAGTCTTTGGGCTGCTGAAGCCCAGCCAAAATTGTTTTGTCTGTTCCCACCTAGGCTACCTGGGAGCCAGCACCTTTCAGCCTCCCTGGGCATATGTACTTAGCCATATCCAACTCTTTGTGACCCCATGGACTGTAGCCTTCTAGGCTCCCCTCTCCATGGGATTTCCCAGGCAAGGATACTAGAGTGGGTTTCCATTTCCTTCTCCAGGGGATCGTCCCAACCCAGGAACTGAATCTGCATCTCCTGCAGCTCATGGAGTGCAGGTGAATTCTTCACCACCAAGCCACTCAGGGAAGCCCCTCTAAGCCACCCCATCCCCAGAGAAATAGATTCACTAGCATTTATCCCCTTTCGCATGCCACCATTTGGCCCCACTGTCTCGCTACCTTCTCTGTGGGATGTCTTTCATGGTTCCCAGCCCAGCTGCTGCAGCCTCCTAGGGCATGCACCTGTGTGTTCATTCTTAGGAATCCAGGGCACGGGCTAAAGAGATGGTCAAAGGCCAGTGCTTATTTACATAAGGCTGCAGAATTTATTGGAGAGTTGTGTTCCTTTCAGAAGATCAAAAGGAAGGCCTGGACAGCCAATAGGATAGTCCTTATTTATCCTCTTCTGATGTTCTAATCGACATGCTTGTCTTTGCCTTTTGTCCCCTGTCCTGTACCATTTGGGGGCACCTGACCCCTAGAGTGGACAGATGGAAGGCAGCTTGTGCTTCTTAAATGTCACCTGAGACTTGGGAGACCCTGGGGAGAAAGCCCTTGGGATGACCCTTATGGCACCCGGAGCGCTTACACCGTAGCTGCAGCTGTCAGGATCGGCGACACGGAGAATCTCCACTGGTCGATTCCTCTTTTCCCCATGGAAGCTCAGGACTGAGAGATTCAGCCAAGAGCAAAGGAGGCTGAGGGAAAGGTCTGCCTTTTACAGCGTAAATGGCAGTGGCAGCCTCTCTGTTCCCACAGAGCTCAGGACAGGGGGGAAGAAAATTATTACAATTGTGGAAGAGACTTGGGGCAGATGCTAGAAGGAATCTTTCAGCTCATAAGATGGCTCCTGGATGAAGCTATGGAATTGCAATTTCAGGTATAATTGGTCCCTTTGCTCTGAGCTCCTAGCACCCCAGCTCACATCTGATAGTGACTAACTGGCCCCTTTCCTTTTCTGGAACATGATCTAAGAGGTTCAGATAACTGACTTGGGACTCTGAGGTGGAAACTCCAAGAAGATGGGAAAGAGGTAAGTGATCCTGGGATAAGAAATGAAATATTCGGTTGGCCCCAAAAAATTTGTTCTAATTTCTCCATAAGGTGTTATGGAAAAACCTGAATGAGTATTTTGGCCAACCCAGTACAACCAGTGTTACACACCTGTGTTAGTGTGGAAGCAGCATGGTGTGGTAGAGAGGATGGAGACTGGAAGCAAGTGGTCAATAGATCAGGAGCAAACTCGTCTCTACTCTCTTGGTGTTGATGTCACTCTCAGCAAAGTGAGGAAAATAAGACCCGCCTGGACCTACCTTAGGATGATTGTTATGATCATGTGAGATAATAGATACAAACTCTGAGGGGAAAATGATAAATTGCTTTTAAAAAAAATACTCTAATCAGCCCACCCTTCCACTCAGAGGTAGAAGTAAGGGTGTCCTCTGATGTCAGGAGGCAGAGTCAGGTGACATTTAAGCCACCTTGTGGCTCTAGGCATCTGTAGAGACATCCTCCTCTCCCAGCACTCTAAGTTTCCCTTAACCCACTCTTTATTTGAGGCAGGGCAAAAAGCAGCACATAAGCTGGCAACCCTCCGTTTATTAAGAGGTAAAACCTGACATTAGGGGGTACATCCTATAACATGGGTAAATCGTGAGGACATCATGCTAAGAGAATTAAACCAGTCACAATAGAGAAATACAGTATGATTTCACTTGCGTGAGATACCCAGAGTGTCAGATTCATAGAGACAGAAAGCAGAACAGTGGTGGCTGGAGGCTCGGGCGGGGGTGGGGGGTTAATATTTAAAACCATAATCCCCCAACCTTTTCAGCATCAGGGATGGGTTTCATGGGGATGGTTTCAGAATGATTCAAACCCATTGCATTTATCGCGACACCACTGATTTGCTGTGGCGGGAGGCGGAGCTCAGGCAGAAATGCGAGCGATGGGGAGAGGCTGTAAATACAGATGAAGCTTCACGCCCTCCCCCACCACTCACTTCCTGCTTATGGAGCTGGGGACCCCTGATTTAAAAGGTATAGAGTTGTAGTTTGGGAACATGAAATAGTCCTCAAGATGGATGGTGGTGATGGTAGCACAACGGGGTGAAAGAATCCGATGCCCCTGAACTGTACGCTTAAAATGGCAACTGTTATGCTATGTATATTTTACCATAATAAAACCAAACACTGGCATCAGGTCAAACAGCTATCGAGTCATTAATTCTGATTGATTCACACTAGGACTAGCGTTAGCCACTAAAATGCACTCTCATAACGAAGTGACCTGACACAGTCCCTTTGTTGGGAAGTTGGGAAGGCTGTCCTATTTGCTGTCCTGTCGGTGAGGGAGTAAGGCAGGTTAAACATCGGGGTGGGGTGTCCTTGGTGCCCCTGCGCATCCCACACAATCTGGGGTTCTGAGAAAGCGCCACAGCTGCACCATCTAAGCTGGGAAAGCCCAGTATCATCCTGAGCCCAGCAATCGGAGCCTTTCTCCAAGGCGAATGGAAGGGAATTGTTCCCACTCCCTCTCACTGCAGCTCAACCTTTCTTCACCTTCCTGCTTTAATGTCTTAATCAAGTGGCAGATGAGAGGAACTGATCCATGCAAAGGACAGAAGGTTCGACAAGATGTGTGGAACCTACTGCTGCTCTTATCCCCCGCCCGAGTCCCCGCCCCACCAAAGCGAAAGACAGGGGAGCCAGCAAAAGAAAGAGAAAAAGGCGAGAGAGATTTTGTACCCTTAAGCCTCCACTGCCGCAGTTCAAAAGACCAATCTTTACTGAAAATAAATTTAAAGGAGAATTTTTGATGTATATTACGGTCTCTGGTGGTAGACAAGAACGCTGCCGGCGGTATATGGAGTTATGCAAAGCCAAAGTGGGATTACTTAAAAGTGTCTGTAGTGCTTTGATTAACTGGTGTGTGTTTTATTTTTTATATGACACAATCACAGGCCTACATTGATAGTATCTTGCTATTATTGTTTGACACTTGAAGCTCTATTTTTCCTATGACTTGGAAGTGGGCCTTGTTCAGTCTAGGGCAAGGGTCAAAGAATCAAGATGATCCCAAAGAGGATAAGATGGAGACATGCCCACCCTACATTTTTTTTTTTAATGCAATGAGCAAAAGCCCTAAGACCTATCAAAAGTGAAGAACTGGGAGAGCAGATGTGGTAACTCAAGGAGCACCCAAGTGCATGGGCTATAAGAGAGTCCAACTACCTTCTGAAGTTCCTTACGTCTGTCTGGAAAATGTCCCCCCATTAATCCATCTTCTGGGAATAAGGCTCTGGGCCGGTCATGAAGCTGCAAACCGACCTCTCTGTGTTTTGCTTTGTGATGCTGGCGCTGGGACTCCGTCCTGGGCTGGGACTCTGTCCTGGGCTTGGACTCCGCACACTGATGTTCTCCTGCCACCCCACCCCACCCCCAACCCCTAACCCCCACCCCCACCCCCGCAGCTCTTGTTTGGTTGCCAATAGAGGGAGCTAGAGGGAGACTGGAACGTTGAGGCAGGGAGATAGTTCTTTCCTGTTCACTTGCTGCTTCTTCCCCAGGAGAGGAGCCCTGTGCCCAGAGGTGGTAGTGTTTCCAGGCATCCCCTCAGAGGTCCCAGCACCAGCCAGGCAGTGCCCCTTCTCAGAAGATGGAGTCCCAGCTCTGCAGAGCCTCTCCTCTGAACTCCTGAGACACGGGCAGCCCTGGGGCCCTCCTTCAGGCTCTAGTGCATCAGAAGCCTGTTTGCCCCCCCACCTCCCCATCTCCATTAAGGTCTAGATCCCAGCTGTACAGGGGCCCTCCCAAGAGCTTCTGGGTTGGGACAGCCCCAAGCTCTTCTCACCCAGACCTAAGTAAAAACTGTCTGCATCTGTTAAATCAATCCCCTGTGTCAAATCATTTCTGTTAAAATGCCTGGCTTGGTTTCCATCTTCCTAACCAGACCCCAACAATATAAACTCCTTGAAGCAACATTATTCTGAGCACAGAAGGTACCATTCTTCCTCATCCCTGAGGCAAAGATGATGCAGACTGATGCTTGGGAGTGGCTGGGCTGCATCTCTGAAGCTCACAAAACCCAGAAGGAGAGGCCCACAGAGCCTCATCAGAGAGGAATTCGGCTGGGGTTGCGGGTTGGGGGGGGTGGGGGGGGGGGCAGGTGCGGTGGGGAACAAGGGTAAGTGCACCAATTTGATGGCCGAGAGGCTTGGAAGGAAATGAAAGGATGGCTGCACCTGTACGATGAGGCCGGGGCAAATCCACCCTGGGAGCCCCTCTGACAGCGAGATGGACCCCGGACCACATCTGCTCCCCTTGTGCAATGGGGCAAAGCTGCTGTCTTCCTGCCCAGCTTTCCCTGCCTGAGTCTCCTGACACCTGCCTGTGGCGCTCACAGGACAAACACGGAGACGATTTTCTTTCTAATTTCCAGAGCCTTCTCAAGGACAGACCTGCTCTCCCTAGACCCTTGCTCCTCCTCTATCCCCACTCATTACTCTCATGAGCTCACACACGGCACCACGGGGTGTTGTCTGAAGCCTGGGCAGAGAATTCCAATGCAGACTCTGACATCTTCGTCCACTGGTCTCCACAAAAGGAACAAATCTCTGTCCTCACTGGGCTACGAGGCATGTGTTTGAAGCCACGGTAGTCACACTTCTATGTCCGTGCCTATGGCCTTCCTGCCTGCCCAGCTACCCTGGCATGAATGTAGGGCCTTCAGGGGTCATTTCATTCCCCCACCCTCAGCCAGAGTCTCTCTCTAAAATTCATCCAAACACAAGAAGGAGGCCCCTGTTCTTGAAACGCACCCATGAAATTCCTTTTTCTCCGACCTGTGTCTCTTTCCTCCCACTCAGGTAGACCTCCTTTTAGCAGAGTGAAGTCAGGAGGAGATGGAAAATCTGGGTGAAGAGTGGCTATTTCACAGGGTTGTTGTGAGGGTCAAATAGGATAATATATGTGAAAGCATTTTGTGCACAGTCAAGCTCTGTACAAATGGGAGGAAATATTATCACAACAGTTGCTACCCGAACCACTCACTACATTATTATTATCTAAGTCCTCCTTCTGGTGCTTTAAACTCATTTCTTTTTGCTCTGTCTGCTTGGGTAATGGCTGTAGATGTCTCCCTGGGGCTCCAGCCGCACAGATAGAAGAAGGCCGAGGCAGCCGTGTGTCTCCAGCCCCGAGTCTCAGAAACCCCTCCAGGCCCCGTCCAGCCCAGCTCCCCAGAGCGTGGCCCCGGCGGTCCCAGGGGGACCATATTTTCAGGCCTATCTACTTCCAACTGTGGAGCCTCTTCAGGCCAGTCTGGCAGGAGCCCAGCCAGCAACTCAATGAATCATCTGTGCCCGTGCCCTATTGTGCGGGGCAGGGCGGCTGCGGAGGAGGCCAGGGCCCTGACCTCAGAGGTTGCTGGATTATTTATTACCTTTGGCGTCACTGGCTAATTTGGGTCTGTGCTCAAGCCCTGGGGAAATGGCTTCATCCCCCTTTCTCCCCATGAGCTCAGGGAATTCCTCTCTTTATGTTCTGCTGCTGCTGCTAAATCACGTCAGTCGTGTCCGACTCGGTGTAACCCCGTAGACGGCAGCCCACCAGGCTCCCCCGTCCCTGGGATTCTCCAGGCAAGAACACTGGAGTGGGTTGCCATTTCCTTCTCCAATGCATGAAAGTGAAAAGTGAAAGGGAAGTTGCTCAGTTATGTCCGACTCTTCACGACCCCATAGACTGCAGCCCGCCAGGCTCCTCCATCCATGGGACTTTCCAGGCAAGAGTACTGGAGTGGGGTGACATCGCCTTCTCCGCTTTATGTTCTACCTCATAGGAATAAACAGTGGGGAGAAAGAAAAAATGCAAGCACTCTCGTATACTATACCAAATTCTGCAGTTTAAAAGAAAAACAGCAACAACAGATTGAAGGGACACCAGCCTTCCAAGAGCTTATAAGGGGAGTGAAAATAATCACCCATGGGAATCATGCTAGACCCTTGCAATCAACTGAACCCAGCACCTGTGCTGAAACAGTACCAAGCAGTGGGGGCCTTCTGATCCAGGGAGGATTAAGGGAGGAAAGAACCCACCTGCCAATGCAGGAGACATGGGCTCGATCCTTGGGTTGGAAAGATCCTCTGGAGAAGGAAAAGGCAACCCACTCCAGTATTCTTGCCTGGAGAACCCCATGGACAGAGGAGCCAGGAGGCTACAGTCCATGGGGTCACAAGAGTTGGACACGACTGAGCACACACGCATGAGAGGTAAGAGTAATTAGGGAATATTTCTTAGAAAATGTCCATTTATCTTTCTTTTTGAACATGTACTTTGCAGAAAATGAGAAAATGAATAAGTAAAAAGAAGAAAAAAATTACCCTTAATCCCTACCTGAAGATAACCATTGTCTACAGGTTGATATATGTTTTTTTAGACATTTTTTGATGCATATATTTATATTCATACAATTTTAATAAAAATCGAATTATTCTGGGTGTACTATTTTATAACCTACTTTTTTCACTTAATTTCCTATGTCAATAGATATATATATCTTCATTATTTTTAATGACTACTAAGTATTCTATTGTGTGACTATAAAAGAGAATGTGTAATTTCTTTAACCAATCCTCTCTTATTGGACATTTCAGGGATTTCTTGTTTTGTGCCATCCTAAACAATGCAGCGGTGAACATCTTGGCATTTACCTCTTCCTGTATACGTGTGTGTTGTTTTTTTTCTTTAGAATAAAGAAAATAAATCACTGAGGCAAGGATTAACGTATTTCTAAGGTGCTTAAAGGGGTTCCCAGGTGGCGCTAGTGGTAAAGAACCCTTCTGCCAATGCAAGAGACATAAGAGATGCGGGTTCAATCTCTGGGCTGGGAAGACCCCCTGGAGGAGGGCATGGCAACCCACTCCAGTATTCTTGCCTGGAGAATCCCATGGACAGAGGAGCAGAATCCCATGGACAGAGGAGCCTGGTGAGCTACAGTCCATAGAGTCACAAACAGTCGAATACAACTGAAGCAATTTAGCACACATGCAAGGTGTTTATTATACTTTGTCAAATTTTGGCATATAATATATAGTTTAAATTGTGCACCAAGATCCACTTTTAACCAACAGAAAAATATCAAGTTCTAACTTAGGCTTTGAGGGTATGGAGGGATATGGACTGAACACCAGTCGGAGACAAATTTGGCAGCTACAAGGCACAGAGATGCGATCTAAACAAGTTGTTCCTTTATTCAACAAACATTTGTTTGACCCTAATTGTAAGCCAGGCACTACACTCACTCAGTTCTGAGGTACAAAGACAGCAAGACCTTTGAGAAACTCACAAAAGAATGGGAGATGGAAGAAGTATGAGTTTGGCTTGAGCAGAACTTATGTGTTGAAAGAATGGTATGTTGTGGGAAGTGCCTGGCAGTGATGGGCTTTGAGGACCTGGCCGAGGGGTGGGATGACAGTCAGGTTCTGATAGTCTGTGGAGTGATGCTGAGCGGTTACGAAGGAGGTGGTGAGTTACACAGACCTGGATTGCAATCCTGGTTCAGCCACTGTCTAGCCCTATAGTCCAAACAAGTAATTTAACCTTTCGAGTCTCATTTCTTCTACTATAATATGGGGAATACTGCTGCTGCTGCTAAGTCGCTTCAGCCGTGTCTGACTCTGTGCAACCCCATCAACAGCAGCCCACCAGGCTCCTCTGTCCCTGGGATTCTCTAGGCAAGAATACTGGAGTGGGTTGCCATTTCCTTCTCCAATGCGTGCATGCATGCTAAGTCACTTCAGTCGTGTCCAACTCTGTGCGACCCTATGGACAGCAGCCCACCAGGCTCCTCTGTCCAAGGGATTCTCTAGGCAGGAATACTGGAGTGGGGTGCCATTTCCTTCTCCAATGGGGAATACAATAGCTACCATATCTGGCTGTTGTGAAGGTAAAGCAAGGTGTGCTAAGGGCATAGCATGGCATTAGCCATTGTTCTCGTGTTGAACAGAGGTGGACAGCAGGTTGATGTGAATCTGAGAAGGTGAAATGGCCCCACATGTGGGGCCCAGAGGCAGGCTGTGTTTTGGTCAACCTATACTTTCTGTACATCTTAGGGGCCCCTTTCATGTGGACCTTATAAGGGTTGATGTGAGGTGGTTAGCTCTCTGAAAAAGAAAAGAAAAAAGCAAAAAGAAATAAAGCTGGCAAGAAAAGAAAGAACACCCCTGACCCTAAGAGACCCATGAGGTCCTTGGAACAGGAATCCAAGCTGGGTGACTCCTGCTCCACCCAGCACGCCTCCTGCCCGCCTGTCACAATGCTGGCAGAGTTCTGTGGAACCCCCACCCTCCAGAGCCTGGCCTCGAGTTTCCCAAGCATCAGGCCTTCCAGGCATCTCCTATGAGCCTGTGATCTGTCTATTTGTCCAGTGACTACCTGTCAATCTCCCACGGTGTCACTTCTGATAAACAACTTGGAGAGAGTGACACCTTGATACATCAATTCCATCTGAGGTTTCCCTGACAGGCCTCCCAGCTCCTGAATCACCAGGGATGATTCATGGCCAGGCATGAGCACTGAGGGACCCTTCCCTCCTGGCTGGGCTCTGTGTCAGCCTCACATTGTCAAAGCAAACTCCAGCCTTCTCCTCAGGCTAGTTTTACCATCTCTTGCCTGCATCCCAAGGAGGAAGGGGGTTCTTTTCTGCATGCATGCACCCATCCACCCATCCATCCATCCATCCATTTAGCAAATGTGTTTAGGAAAAAGCAATGTTATCAGGAGGCTCAGAGGGGAGGGAAGAGAGCTGAAGTCTGTCACAAGATCTGGGCTCCGCCAGCTCTTGAAAAGTCATTTAACCTCTTTTAGAAGTGCATGTGCTCAGTTGGATAGCCCGCCAGGCTCCTCTGTCCTTGGGATTTCCCAGGCAAGAATACTGAAGTGGGTTGTCACTTCCCTTCTCCAGGGGATCTTCCTGACCCAGGGATGGAACCCACGTCTCTTGCATCTGCTACATTGGCAGGCAGATTCTTTTCCACTAGTGCCACCTGAGAAGCCCCTCTTTTAGATCATATAACTGCAAACACTTCTGCTCTACAGATAAGAAGATATATTATGCAATCACAGAATGTTCACCTAAAAGCGGAGATCTTCAGGATTGTCAGGTTTAAGTGTGTTTATATTCATCCATTGAACAAATATTTATTGAGTATCCATTTTGCATCAGGCACTATTTTAGTATTGGGAATATATCAGTGAACAAACAGATGGACAAATCCTACACTCATGGGGCTTATAGTCTAATGGAAAGAGACAGTAAATGAAATAAATAAGTACAATACATAGTATATTAGTTAGTGATAAGGGCTAAGGAGAAAAATAAAGCAGAAAAAAAAAAAGAAATGGAGAGCATTTGGATTTAATTTTAAATAGACTTTTTGGAGAAGACCTCACGGAGAAGCTGATCTTTGAATGGAGGGAGGGGGAAAAGTCACGTGGCTCTCAGAGAAAGCAGCACTCCATGTGGCGAAGCAACAGTCAGAAGAAAGATCGCCGTGGGGGCCAGGAAACGCAAGCTCCAAGTGACCGGAACAGAATGCACATGGGAGAGGTACAGGTGATCAACACTCACACGATTTTGGAGGAAGAGGACTTTGGGTTTTGTCCTGAAGGAGATACTGAAGATTTTGAACAGAAAGTGACAGGGTCTGATTTATCCGTATATTACTTTTGTCTACACTGGCTCTTTCTTGCTTCACAGCGGCTTTCTGCAGCTGTAGTGAGCAAGGGCTACGCCCCGGTTGCGGTGCACAGGCTTCTCTTTGTGGTGGCTTCTTTTGTTGCAGAACACAGCTCTAGGCACACGGGGTTAGCAGCTGTGGTAAACAGTCCTAGTTGCCCTGCAGTCCATGGGATCTTCCTGGACCAGGGATCGAACCTGAGTCCCCTGCATTGGCGGGTAGAATCTTAACCAGTCGACCACCAGTGAAGTCCTGACTTATATTTTAACAGGATCATTCTGGTGCTGTGTTGAGACTAATATAAATCAATAATAACAGCTAATACTTGCATAGCACTTCTTATGCACCAGCCGCTGTTTTTTTCTAAGTCAATCCTCACAACAACCCTATGAGGTAGAGTCTATTGTGACTCCCATTTTACAGATGAGAAAAGACAAGCATGGAGGGATTATCGAGAACCTGGCCCCGCAGCACAGATTTCTCTGGTGACTTCAGATGGCAAAGAATCTGCCTGCAACGCAGGAAACACAGGTCTGACCTCTGAATTGGGACGATCCCCTGGAGGAGGGCATGGCAACCCACTCTAGTATTCTTGCCTGGAGAATCCCATGGACAGAAAAGCCTGGAAGGCTACAGTCTATGGGGTCACAAAGAGTCTGGCACGACTGAGCGACTAACACTTGTTTTCTTTTTACCTTTGGCCACACAGCTAGTCAATGACTGAGCCGGGGATGGAATCTAAGAAGGGGGGCTGCAGATTCAGTGCCATCCACATCCTACGCTGCTGCCAAAACACACCGAGGGTGGAGGCAGTTAGCAATGCCAGTGGTCTCCACCATGGGGATGCTGGTGGAGAGAATGGCGGGCTGTATTTGAAGGTAGAATCAACACATTTTGCTGTCAGATCAGATGCAGGAGCAGAGTCATATTGTTGTTGTTTAACTTGATCACCTGGACAGATAGAGTTGCTTTAAACTGAAGCAGAGAAAATGGAGGAAGGGAAAGAGCAGGAGTTTGGGATGCTCTGATTGGAATCCCTGTCAGACATCTAGGTAGTGGGAGATATGAGCTTAAAAGAAACAAAGGACCTGAGAGTCTGGAATATTTGCTCCATGTCAAAGAACTAGTTAGTGAAAGGGGGTTAAGCCTTCGAGTATGAGCTTCTCCCCCTCTTCGTGCTTCTGAGCACCTTTCCACTTGCCAGTCTACTGTGATGCATCGTTTGTTTGTCAAAGTGAAAGTCAGGTGCTAGCGAAAGCTTCTCCTTCCTCCTCTTCCCAGGCTGGGGTGATGGTGTGTGCCCTTGGTGGTCTGGGAGGGATGAGGGCACTGATGGAGATGGGTAACCCAGGTAACCATCTCCTCGGGTGGTGAGGGAGAGCCAGCTCTAAATGTTTACAGTATTCTACCGTTTCTCCCTCCTCAGAGGGAGGGACTCCTGAACCCACTGGAGCTGGGTGTCTGGCCTCCCAGACATCCATCCCATGTTGACTGAGAGGTGGGCGATTGTGGGGTGCCACAGCAGCCCCTGGCGTGCAGAGCTGGAGGGAGCTGCCGGTGTTTATTTGGGTGGTGAGTTGCTATTTAAAATCAGGCTTTGTTTCTGAAAATGAGACAGCTGGGGCTACATTTGGTGGATAAAGACATTTTGTTGAACTTTCAAAATGGGGTATTATTTTCCATTTACACTTATTTCACGGAGAATTGTAAGAAGATGAGATTGTAGACGTGTCTGTGATATGCAGTAATGAGTGATGGATCTTTGAAGGTAAAAATATCTTTAGGATATTCTTTTTCTTTTTTTTCCTTTTTCTCTCCTCTCTCTCTCCTCCGGGCCTCAGGTTGGGAGTGTTTAGGTTTGGTTTCGTTTTGTTTTTAATATCGAAATGGAGAGAGTGTCTCTGGTGGGAGTATAGACTCTTCTCAGCTCAATGTTTGTCTTAATAAAGGTTAAAAGAAATGAAATAATATTAAAAAGGCTCTCAGAAGACAGGCACACCAGATGCTGCCTACTCCCCAGATTGTTGGAGGAGGAGGCAGAATAGCAGAGCTAGGGAACCCACAGGTATCTGGAGCCGTTGATCCCACCAAGGCGAAGAACCTCCGGGAACAAAGAAACAAGAGAAGACCAAGAGGACTAGGGAAGAAGAGGACAAAGAGGGAGAGGAAGTCAGAGTCCAACAAGACGCCATCTTCCTCCACATTCAAAGCCCTCTCCTTCTCTAGGCCCTGCCATTGCAAAGGGGCCGCATTCCAGAGGAGCCACATTCAACATCTCACCCCCTGATGCCCTCTACCTCCTCTTAATCGCCTTGGAAGGAAACCAGGAAAAGAGAAACTAGAAAGAGGAATAATGTTTAGCTTGATTTTCTTGCATAAGAACTTAGATAAGGAAATCCATGAGTGTTTACCGAATAAATAAATGAATGGATCATTAGCCTATCAGCTTCTATAGCAAAGAACCAATACTTGAATCGGGGAATGAAGTACAGAATCAGTGAATCTGGCACAGACTCTCAGATTTCTTAACCTCCTGCTCCTAAACACAGACCTCTTTATCTTTGTCTATTGACAAAGTTGACATTCTCAAAACAAAACAAAACAAAACCCCCTTGGAATTTATCACCATCAAAGGCCTATGTCCAGCTATGGCCTCATAAAAATACTGGATAAAGCTCTACCCTTTGAACATAAGTACTAGGTATTAGAAACAAAAGTTTTAAAGCAAGAGAAGCAAATATTTTCCACTATACTGATTTCAGCCCTGGGATTTCTTTGGAAGGAATGATGCTAAAGCTGAAACTCCAGTACTTTGGCCACCTCATGAGAAGAGTTGACTCATTGGAAAAGACTCTGATGCTGGGAGGGATTGGGGGCAGGAGGAGAAGGGGACGACAGAGGATGAGATGGCTGGATGGCATCACCAACTTGATGGACGTGAGTCTGAGTGAACTCCTGGAGTTGGTGATGGACAGGGAGGCCTGGCGTGCTGCAATTCATGGTGTCACAAAGAGTCGGACACGACTGAGTGACTGAACTGAACTGATACTGAGTTCAAACCAGACACTGCACACTTGCAGCCTAACTTAATTACTGGGCAGGGTTAAATTTCAGAGCATTGCCACTCATGAAGTTCCCTCCAACTGTGCTTTCCGTCTCAGTGTGTTTCAGCTATAACCATCTTCCAGGTGACCAGTTCTGAATGGTGTCATCAGTATTCCCTTCTTCTTCATGAGTCCTCTGGGAACATCTGTGTCTTTCTCCTCTTGGTGTTGCCCAGCATCTCCAGTGCCCAGTGATGGCTCCAAGGCCATCAGTAGCTGCCTCTTGAACTGAGCGTAGTGATGTCCAGAGTCCCAGTTTTCTCCCAAAGACCATTCTTCATTAAGCTTCAGCAGATGTCAATCGATGGTCAATTGTAAATAGCAACTTTGTTTTTCAAAGGCCAAATACCCTGGAGTCATACTTGACTTCTCCCTAGGATAT
The DNA here is from genome assembly GCF_032405125.1 of Capricornis sumatraensis. NCBI lineage: Eukaryota > Metazoa > Chordata > Mammalia > Artiodactyla > Bovidae > Capricornis > Capricornis sumatraensis. The sequence continues at coordinate 28,076,979 of NC_091084.1, read as the reverse complement.
AATCCATAAATTCCACAGGCACTGGTAAACCAGCCTGAGAGACACAGAAACTCGCTAATTAACTCTTCCTAACTTGAGATAGCTGAGAACTTGGATACCTAAGATCCCATGAAGAGAATGCCTTGAACTTTCATCTGAGAACAATAGACCATACACGGAGCAAGAAAGGAAAAACTATTTGTCTCTGAGAGCAAAATTTATATTCAATAAATTGAGAAGGACCACCTGGAGGTCAAATACCAAGGAAGGTGCCAAAAGAAATTCTCCAATCTGGGAGGAACTCCCTGAAATCAGAAAATGAGCTGGAGGTTCTGAACAGGGAAGATCACATTTGTGGATTTGAGGGACAGAGGGTAGAGTGACTTGCTTTAAGTTTTCACCTGTGTTTAATGGGAATAGGGAGGGAGACCGAGTGGAAGGAAAAGACGGGAGAGGGGCAACAGGCTACGTGGGAGTGACACTTAGGGTACCCCAATTCCTTTTCTTTATCTAGAAGCAGAAATGACCGCCTTCTTTGATGTTAGGCCATGCGGTGGTGGAGACATTTGGCCTGAAGACTAGAGAATCCCAGGGTGTCAAGTAAAGAGCCCCAAGTGATCACCTCCCAGCTCCTCTCCCTAATAGATGCGGAGGCTCAGGCTCAGAGAGGGGGCGGTAAAGTGCTCCACCTAGAATCACCTCCCCCGACAATGGCCTCTCCAACGTCCTCCCTGCCATGCCCATTCTCAATCGGAGGAGGAGACTGATGCTTCTGGAGAGCATACCACATCTCTGGTCGCATTTTTTTTTCCCTACTGCCTTCCAAAGGAGTCCTGGATTTTGAATATAGTCTCCAGCCCTGACAAGTTTGAAACTGGTCTCCTTGAGTTCTTCTCTATTAAGAAAGTAAGAGGGACAGCAAGGGTGTAGGGTTCAAGGGGCTTCCCGGATGGTCCAGTGCTTAAGACTCTGCACTCCCAAGCATAGGGGCTTCCCAGATGGCGCTAGTGGTAAAGAACCTGCCTACCAATGCAGGTAGATGTAAGAGACGTGGGTTTGATCCCTGGGTCGGGAAGATCCCCTGGAGTAGGAAATGGCAAGTCACTCCAGTATTCTTGCCTGGAGGATCTCATGGACAGAAGAGCCTGGCAGGCTACAGTCTATAGGATAGGGCAGAGTCAGACACGACTGAAACGACTTAGCATGCACACACACACTCCCTGTGCCGGGGGCCTGGGTTTGCACCTTGGTCAGGGAACTAGATCCTGCACGCTGCAACTAAAGACCCCGCAGGTGGCAACAAAGATCTCACGTGATACAACCAAGACCCAGCACAGCCAAATAAACTTTTTTTGTTAAAAATGTTACTTTAAAAATGCAGATAACCTTGCCACACCCCTGAAAACTGACTCCATACACCTAGCGTGGAGTTCTATAGTTTCCACCAGCGCATTTGGTGTCTCCCATCCACTGAGTCTGGGAACTCTGTTCTAGAGGAGAGCCGGTAGATGAAACCATGTTTGTGGATGGATGGGGCTGATTTCAATTGTCCATCCATACCATGGAACCTGCCCCGTGAGTGGGTAAAAACAAACACAATCAATGGATCAAAACAAGACCCTGGGCTGCTCTGAAGATGCTCTGAAGATGCTCTGCATACCTGTGTATTATTGATTCCAAGGTCAATTATCATCAGTTTTATCATTCATTCCTTGAGGGAAGGCTAACTTGAGACGGCACCGTAACTGCTCCAAAGTGGCTCTGCACTCCACGGTCCACCTTTCGCCAGCCCCACCCAAAACACATATTTCAGCAACTGACCCCCATTTTGGATTAGCCCTTGATTTAAGGCCATGGGGAAGTAATTAAAGATAATTGAGGATGCAGCTTGTAAATGAAGACATACTGCCACCCGGGCAGTAATTAATCATCTCCTCTACCCTCCCCCACCTCCCTCCCCACAGCTGGCATTTGGTTGAGACCAAACTGGGCTCTTGTATCCACAGACCTCCAGTTTTCTCCTAAACTTTGACATGGTTGACAGACTTTGATTACTGCCACCACTCATCCTCCATGCTCCTCACTTAAAACTCACAGTGCTCCCCACACAACATGTACATGAGCAGAAGCCCCCACCATGATTTCTGACCATCTCACTTCCCTAAGTCTACTGTGGAACTTCCAGAAAAGATAAACAGCAATGCTTTCTGGTTAGTAAATGTCAACCACACAGATTCTCTGCACAAGCCCTGGGTTTTACGTGCCCCACAGTATTCTAAGCTGATAATAGTGATAACCCATCTGGCCATGGCCTTCCTTCCCTCCCAGGGTGGGCAAGGGATTATGGCTGTTTTAACACTGGGAGACTCGGAGCTTATAAAGAGCCCTGTGCTCTGAACAGGGGGACTGTTATATAAGTCCACCGAGTTTGGCACTGCGGGACGGCAGGCTCCCAGTGGCATCCAATTACTGGGAGGCTGATGGCCACAACTGAAGATACTGTCATAGGACCGGGGTCTTGGCCCGCTGATGTCCCACCAGCAGTTGCAGTAAAACGGAAATTAAGTGCGGTGTCACGGCCATTTAGGGCATTAGGGACGGAAGGCGCTCAGGAGCTGCTTCCTGGCCCCGTGCCCACCTTATTAAAAAGGTGCAAACAAGGACCTGTGCTGGGAGAGGGGAACAACTGGAGAAAAGAGACTTTCTCTGCAGGTAGAGATGTGAGGGGAGGAAGGAGATGCAGGGAGGCTATGTCCCAAATCACCTTGGCTGAGAAGGAAATTGGCCTGATAAATGAAGAAAAGGCATCGAGCTCTAGATGGAAGTCTTTAAGGAACATTTTCCAGGTTGCATATTTTCTCCAGGTCCTGAATTTCCACTCTGCCCACAACTCCTCACCCCAGCACTCACGGATGCACAGCGAGGTGCTGGGGAGAGGCTTAGGCAGAGGATCAAGTCTGCGTTCTTTGACACCGCCCCTCACATCATCTGCAACTTGCTGGAGGCCTTGAGGCCCTGCAAGCCTTCACCAGCCTGCCAAGTTCTCTAGCTCTGAATCTGGGGAAATCCTGCCCTTGGCCACCAGCCAGCCCTGGATACTGGGGCTATTTGCTAAATAAAGACCACAGGTCCCAGCGCTGGAGGAGGGGCTGAGGGCTGCCTGCTTGCTGCTCACTTGCCATGCCTGTCCCCATTCCCATACACTCCAGTTTCCTCTTCTCACTCATCCCTCACTCATCCTGACATTTTTCTTTTATTGGGGTAGAGTCAGTTTACAATTTTGTGTTAGTTTTAGGTGTATAGCAAATATATATATTTTTTCAGTTATATATATATATATATATATATATGTGCACATTGTGCTAAGTCACTCAGTCGTGTCTGACTCTTTGAGACCCTATGGACTATATCCCACCAGGCTCCCCTGACCATGGGATTCTCCAGGCAAGAATACTGGAGTGGGTTGCCATGCCCTTCTCCAGGGGATCTTTCCGGCCCAAGGATTGAACCCACATGTCTTATGTCTCCTGCATTGGCAGGCGGGTTCTTTACTACTAGCACCTCCCAAGAAGCCCATATTATTATATATATTATTATTATTTATATATTATATATAATTATATTATTTATATATAATATTAATATTAAATATATAATATAAATATATTAATATAAATATATATTTATTATATTTATATTATTTATATATTTATATTATTTATATATATATTATATATAATCATTATATATATATTTATTTGCAGATTCTTTTCCATTATAGATTGCTACAAGATATTGAATATAGTTCCCTGTGCTGAACAGTACGTTCTTGGTTTTTTTTCATTTATTTTTTACTGGAGGATAATCATTTTACAATGTTGCATTTGTTTCTGCTGCACAACAACGTGAATCAGCTATAAGCATACAGATGTCCCCCACACTCTTGAGCACCATGACCTTTATTTCTGGTCTTTGTTGATTCCTCCTAGAAAAGGCAGATCAGACAGATTTGGGGAAGGCAGCAGAGGGAGGGAACACCACGGTCCCCTCTGCCTCTTTTTCACCCCACTCCTACTGAAACACACACACACTTCAGGGGCGTGTTTGTCACCTCTTGCCCAGCTCAGTCTGGCGTTGAGAGGACCCCAGGAGCCTCTACACAGCCAGCCTGAGGCTTTCATTCTGTGCTCTGCTGTCTTATTTCTTTGCCAACAGCTGTAACAGAGGTGAACTGGGGCAGGGGAAACACCGGCTCCCTTTGGATAGGGGAAAAAAATTAAAAAGCCCGTTTTTCTGTCCTGTCAGGTCTATTTAAGTATTTAATGAGGTGAGATAGTACCAATAAATTTAACATGGCACAATAACTCTGATGATGTGGGCCACAGACTAATAAGCTTCCATCCCAGGGACAGGAGAGTGATCTCGCCTTCGCTAGATCTTATCGGGTTTGATTGCTTTGTTCAGATATTAAAAAGGTTGAGCAAGGACTTTCGGGCACTGCCACAAATCTGTGCGTACCCTCCCGGGTGAGATAGATTGAAGCCAGGCCTCGGAATACAAGGCTGTTTATTTTAATTGACAATCGAGAGGAGCGGAATAGGTGGAGGGTGGTGGCAGCCACAGGGGCGCCCGCTGATTAGGTGGCTGGATTGTGTGTTTTCTCCTTCTCTTCAAAGCTGTGGCCCAGCTTCAAATCTGAAGGTCTGTTCCATGGACTGTCTGCTCCCAAGGCTTCACAGAGTTTTTCTCCACTTGTCTTGAGCAAGGAGACAGGCCATGGACCCATGCTGGTGACCCATGCATCACCAGTGGTCTCTGTCCTCATCTCCCGTGAGCGAGGCCTGCAGCAGGCGTTCCCCAGGGAACTCATGTCCAGCCCAGGCTGCTGCCCCTAGGGGCACAGAGCCTGATCTCCCAGTCATCCGCAGATTCACGGGGCTCTCACTAAAGCTCTTTGAGGCCAGAGACCACATGCCCCACTTCTAATCCCCCCACCACACACAGCAGAGACCAGAACTTCTAGAGGATGACAGGAGGCACACTCTGGGGGCAAATGCAACAACTTTACACTCTTGGCCAAGAGCATCCCCTTTAAGTTAACATTTAGCTATATATCTTAATATTAATGGTGTATAAAGCCTAGTACCACAGATTTGCCAGTGGTCATCTATTTGTCCTACAGTTTTCTTTCCTAGAACTGATTGTTAACCACCAAAAGCAGTTTTGAACTGTACATCTGACCAGATCATTAGTTTTTTCTGTTTCACTTCTTTTGAGAAATCTGAATTAAAAACATCTCAAATATTTTAAAAACTATATATAATTATAGCTTATTGTGTATATACATGTATATATACGTATATATACATAGATACAATTGCACACACACACACACACGCATATATAGTCACAAAGGCTTCCCTGGTGGCTCAGACAAGAAAGAATCTGCCTGCAATGCAGGAGACTCAGGTTCTATCCCTGGGTCAGGAAGATCCCCTGCAGAAGGGAATGGCAACCCACTCCAGTACTGTTGCCTGGGAAATCCCATGGACAGAGGTGTCTGGTAGGTGACAGTCCACGGGGTCACAAAGAGTCAGATACAACTGAGCGACTATCACTTCAAAATCACACAAAACTTCACAGATATTATTATTCAGGATGAGGCAAAGGTAGACCATAAGTTTTAAAGATGAGTCAAGTTCAAGTAAATTACTACAAGAAGAATACAAAAGAATCAAGTTTGGGAAACACCGTATTAGCTGATTGACTATTTGATTCATTGGTTGGTTGCTTGGTGGCTTTTCAGTTGACAGATATTCTTTCCCCAACATTTTATTATGAACATTTTCAAACATAGCAGAAAAGTTGGAAGAATTGTGGGGTGAACACGCATACACCCACGAATTCGATTCTGAAATTCACCATGTTGATGTATTTATTACATAACTGTCCATCTAGCCATTTCCAATCAATCTGTCTTATGTTTTTTAATGCATTTCAAGGTAAACTGCAGACATCAGTACACTTCACCCTTAAATACATGAACATGCATATCACTAGAGTTCAATATTTGTTTATGGCTATTCCTTTTTTGTTGTTGTTGGAAGTAAAATTTATATACCATAAAATGAGTAGGTCTTATGTGTATCAATCAATGAGTTTTGATAAGTGCATCCACCTGTGTAATCTGAAACCCTATAAAATTACAGAACATGACCATCACTCCAGGAAGTGATGATCATGGCCCTTCTCATGCCCCTTCCTTCCTACAGAGACAATCACCTGTTGTGACTTTTTTCACTGTATATTAATTTTGCCTTTTGGAGAACTTCACATAAATTAGAATAGTACACTGTGTACTCTTATGTAAGACCTCTTTCAAAATGCAAGGCAAAATATTTTGCCTGGTGGTGTATATGTCAGCAGCTTGTTCCTTTTTATTGCTGTTTGGCATTCCTTTGCATGTATCTGTGCTCCCATTGATGGACACCGGAGCTGTTTCCAGGTTGCAGCTATATAGTCAATAACATTATTATGAACATTCTCCTACAAATCTCTTTGTAAATACACATTTTTGTTTCTCTAGGATAAATCACTGAGTCATATTAGTGACCATAAGATAGGAGTATGTTCGGTTTTAGGAAAAAACTCCCAAATCTTTTTCAAAGTGGTTGTGTACTGCCATCCGCAATGTCTGAGAATCACTGACACTCCAGTTTCTTTGCCAACATTTGATGTTAGTCTTTTTAATTTCCTTAGTGAAGTATCTGTGCAAATCTATTTGTTATTATATTTTTTATCTTTTCATCATTGAGTTGTAGTAGTCCTTTTATATTATGGATACCAGTTCTTTGTCAGATGGCTTTTACACTTTTGTCAAAAATCAAAAGTCTCTATATGCCTATTTCTGGGCTGTCATTTTTGCTCTACTGGTTGATAGATTTTTAAGAACAAATCCTTAGAATGTTGGAGCTTGCAGAAGAGGTTGAAATTCCTTAGTCTATTGGTTTGTAAACATTTCTTGAATAAGACCTCTTTTAAAATGTAGTGAATATTTTGGATCATCTCTAAAGAAATTGCATACAGATATATATGTTTGTATATAATTGGGGGGTCATATAACTTTGATACCTATATCTCAACTCTCATATTAGATGGAAGAGAGAACTGATGTGATTTAGCCAAAGCTATAGAGTTTAGCTAACAAGAGAGCTCAGGCTAGGTCCCAGAGTCTTTCACTGTGCTATACTGTCCCCCTCAAAAATGAATGGCACATTCTCTTTTATCCAAGAGCTTATGTTTTAGTGACAGAGTCCAACGTATTCACAACTAAACATTAGAGAACATGTTTTCAAATAAGAATCAAACCAGGAGTATGTGCCACAGGAACATGGAGATTCTGGGTCAGAAGGGAAGGGTCCATGGAGAAGGAGGCCTCTGAGCTGGACCAGAGATATGCAGAAAGAACACTTCAGTCCAGGGTACTGCAAAATGAGCAAAAGCTCTGGGGTAAAAAAAGACTAAGCTCTGCAATGCTAACATCTAGATCCATGTAGGTTTGAAGCAATAGACACTGGCATATTAATAGAAGCATTTTGGTGGTCATAACAATCCTCCTCACATTCCTTCTGATGGAAAAAAAAGTTAATGGCTTGGGAAAACTTCCTACAGGTTGATATTTTTTAACACTCTGTCCCTGAGATTATCACAACTCTGAGTTGAAAATCCTGTGTTTCTGAGCGTATTTAGAAAGGCAGGTTGAACAACTTCAGGGTAAGAAAAGTGGAGGCAGCGGAGCAGAATTCATAAGTTGGTGTCGACAGACCTCAAACTGAAATCTGTCTTTTAAATTTACTAATTGTCTGATCTTGCACAAGTCATGAAATCTTTCTGACCTCTCATTTCCCCATTTGTAAAATGGGACTAATCTTAATACCAGCTTCCCTAGCCTGTTGAGGTGTGTCAAAGGAATAAAATTTGTGAAAGCACATTATCGTGGGTAGAAACATGCAAAAGAAAAGTAAGTCATCATTATTATAAGGAATTATTTGGGCATCAGTTCTAAGAACCCAGACTACTGGGCAATGACTCAGGCAGGGAGTAGGGACCAAAGAAAATGAAGGTGCCCATACTTACAGCCAATCCCTGAACAATGCCTTTCTTCCTCAAAGGCAAAGAGTTGGTGAATACATACATGGATAGGCTTTGCTTTTTATCTCTTCCTTTTAAAGCTGTCTTTCACATTTATTTAACTCTGTCTCTACCGTGTCTTGGGGTCAGGAGTGGGGATGGTCTTAGGAGAGGAGAGAAAATAATACATGTCATTATTTCCCCAACTGCTTTTACTCCACCAGTTAGAATAGGCTAGGTTATGCTGAAGCAACAAATAAACACAAAATCTTACCAACCTGGAACAACAAAGGGTATTATTTTGTAAGCAATACCATAAAATGTAGAATTTAGCTGGGGACTTTGTTCTTTATATCCTCACTCCAGAACTAGACTAACAGCACAGTCACTACTGCAAATATTACTAGTCAGTGCGGCGAAAGAAAAGCCAGTTTGGGAAGATCTTGCATCAGTAATAATATGCTCTGGCCTGGAGTGACACTCATGACTGCTGCTCACAATTCATTGTCACGTGGTGAAACATTCAAACCCAACTCTAAGGAGGTCAAGACGGGCAGTCCCACCATGTGTTTAGAAAGTGCAGAACTGGAAACGGAATAAATACGTATTACGACTGCCCTCTTCACTGGGCCCATCACGCTGTTTCACATTCAGTGGCTTTGTATGTTCTGTTTCTTCTGTTTGGAATGCCATTATCTCTTCCCAGAAGGCAGCTATTCATCTTCCAAGACTCATTCAGATGTGTCCTCCTCTCCAAGCCACTCTACAACTCCTTATCACATTGCATTGCAATGTTGAATTTATCTGTATGTTTCTCCACTACACTGAGAATCCCTTTAGAGAACAAAATAAATGCCTGTAGGCTGAATAAATGAATTCTGATCCTCCTTGCCCAATGTGGCCTGATCTGAATCCCCCCAACCCCACAGCAGAAGAAGAATAAGTTTTGCCAAGTCCTTTCCCTGTGCTTTCACCGTAGGAAGCACAAGCTTGTACTGGACACATTTAAGAGTGCTGTTTATATCATCTCATTTAGCCCTCCCAACATTATAAGGCCCATTGTGTTAAGAGATTACAATATAAAATGTTTAGAGAGGTTTTGTGACCTGTCCAAGGTCACACAAATCGTGAGTGAGAGAACCAGGCCTGGAACTTGTTTGATCAGAGGATAAAATTTGTGCTTTTAGCCATTCACTGGGTTGCGTCCACAGGTTACAGAGATACACCATTGATACACCATTGATACAGGCCCATCCCTGAGGGACTTCGATTGTTCCACTTTTCCGAAGCATGCCGCTGGCAACAAAGACAGAGAAATCCCCCGTTCATTGTCCCTAATCAAATGTGTGCAAAGTTTAGAGACTGAGAATATACTAGAAGCCTCACCCCATCACAGTTCCATTTGGTTGGAGCCCAAAGGAAAACCCAACATGGAAACTAGCCTGCTTGGAACACAACAAAGAGAAGATTGGAATGAATAGTTCATTGAATTGAGATTATTTAGCCTGAAAAATGAAAGCTAAGAGTGACTTAATAAATGTTGGTTGATGACCAGCTGTTCACTAAACCCACTGAGGATAAAAAAGACAGCACTTAAAATTCAACGTGGGGGATTTCAATTAGGCAGAAAGAAGACTTTAAAATATATTTAACTAGTGAGGGGCGATGGAATCTTCTCTGAGTCTAGAGGCCTATTTAGTTATTTATTTGTTTATGTGTTTAGCTATTTATTCATTCTTCAGCAATCATTTATTAACCAGATACTAGAAATACAAGTATGAGTAAAAAATAATTATCTGCCTTTGAGACTTTCTTCCTGGAATCTTTTTGCAAGAAGTAAAATGTCTTTGAAAGATACACAACAACTCAAACACTTGAATGCAAATACAGTGTTACATTTCCCAGAGAGGCCTTGGTTACCAGACAGGTGTATATTGCTGAAAAGGGTAGAGGCTGAATAGAAAGGGAGAGGAATTTTGGGGGGTTAGAATTCTACTGGTTTCCTATGGCTGCTGTAACAAATTACCACAAATTTAGGGGCTTAAAACAACATGTTGTTTAGTCTCTTACAGTCCTGGAGGCCTGAGTCTGAAATCGGTTTCACTGGGCTAAAGTCATTTCACTGGGCTAAAGTCAAGATGTCAGCAGAGCTGACTCAGTCTGCAGCCTCTGAGGGGAGAATCTTTTCCTTGACATTTTCCAGTTCAGGTGGCTGCCTATACTCCTGGGCCCCTTCCTCCATCCTCAGAGTTCATCACCCCAGTCCTTTCCTTCTGTCATCATCTATCTGTGACTCAGATCCCTCCTCTTTCTCTCTCAGGACTGTTGTGATTACATCCTGCCCATGGTGATCATCTCAAGGTTCTTCACATTGTTATATCTGCAAAGTCTGTTTGCCATATAAAGTCACGTTACCGGTTTCTAGGGATTCAGATATGGACACATGGTAGGGGGTGGGGTTGGGCATCATTCAGCCTTCCACAGGAATAGATTGACTATTACAGCAACTTTGCCCATTTGACAGTTGAATCCGGATTGACCCTGACTACATCACCGAGGTCACCATGGATTATGGGAGAGTGTCTTGGCCAGTGGCACATAACCAGCAGATCCTGGCACATTCACTGGATTTACCCCATGATATGGTCAGCCCTGTAGTGGAGTTTAGGTATTGTACTGGTTAGAGGCAAGAGAACAGATGAAAGAAAACTTTACATCCATTCCAGTTCTAGAATGATGGCTAACACTTACAAAGCATTTATTATGTGCCAAGTACCATGCTAAGCATCTTACAGCTTTTGAAGTTATTTATCAGAGTAATCTGCATACAAAGTAACCTTATCAAAGTCTAAAACAATAAATAGTGCTAAAAGACTCAATCAGGGACTTCTCTGGTGATTCCGTAGTTAAGACTTCACCTTCCAATGCAGGGGGGTACAGGTCAGATCCCTGGTTGGGGAGATAAGATCTCATATGCCTTGGGGCCAAAAAACATAAAACAGAAGCAATATGGTAACAAATTCAATAAACACTTTAAAAATAAAACTGGTCCACATCAAAAAAGTCTTTAAAGAAACATATATGATTTTTTTTTAAATAAATAAAAGAGTCAAACAACAGTGGCCATCTCTTCTACCCCTCCTCATCTCCTCTGTCCCACAGAATTAATCTCTCTCAATTCAGTACTTTCTACTGGCCTTTACCTCCAATTTTAAATAGCATGCTTACACTGCTATTTCTTGAATTCTCAGATTCGTACAGTTTCTACTAAATTCCTATCATGGCAGTTGAGGATTTCACTCTCTCGGACACTACCATCTTCTTTCTATCGTCTCTCCTCTACCCTTCTAGTGTAACTATGTAACAATTTGGGGTTAAATTAGCCTGTTTTTATACCATCATGACTGCATGAGTATTATTCACTGTTGAGCCAGATAGCTTACCATAATTATGTGTCGTTTCTCGTAGATTGTTTTTCCTGGAGTTTCTAATTGCCTACTTTTTTTAAAAAAAATTGCTGCTTTATGTGCACCAATTATTCTGCTCTTTCTTCCAAATGTTCCAACTGATCAATCACCTAGCAATAATTTTCAAAATATTTACATCCACCAATTTCTTTTCTCCCCATGGTCCTCCATTCTCCCATTCCAACCTGCACTTTTCCTCTTGAGGTAGGTGCAGGACTGTTGCCCCAGGACTTGGCTCTTACCATCTTCCCATACTAGATATCCAAAGGCCCCACAGCAGGTAAGTGTTAGACCTCAGATTTGAACCTAAGTGTGGCTACATGAAAATCCCATACCCATAGCTACCATGCTATATGGCTTTTATAATTCAAGCATTCTAAAGAGTGGCTATAAAGTTTGAGCTGGAGGCAACTACTATATGGAAATAGTTACTGTTGGTGATTGTGTTACTTCTGAACTCTACACTTGCACAAACTTTCAAAACAGATGACAGTTCTCAAAGTGTTGGGATTTGCTCTTCACACCTGGAATAAACAGCATGCAAACAGGGAATTTTTTTTTTTAACCTCACAGACATTTCCATGTGAGTTTGTTACCACTTTGGGAATCCTGCTTTCTTACTGTAAGGCTTTGTTCAGAAGCAACATCTGGTGGCTGTGGGGTGTTTTTCCCTTCCTGATTTATTTATTTTCTCTACCTTTCCCCTGAGGTCTAGGAAGATTTCCAGTGGGCATATAGTCTGCCCAGGCAGAGAGGCAATGTAGCTTCTATCTGAATCATGTATACCTCTCCCTACCTACCCCCTCTTACCATGCACTCACACAAATACAGACTCCTGGGCACTCAACTCCAATGCTGTTGAAGACAAAAGAAGGGTCTGGTCAGTGTCAGAAGACAGGAGTCTTATCAACCTGTTTGGACTGCAATCATGAGAGTGAGGGACACAAGGAGGAAGAAGAGAGAGAAACTAAGAGGGGATTTAAATTTGCTGCAAATATTCCTAAACGCCATTCTGCATCTTCTCTTCGATACTTCCAACTCCACACAAACCTAGACCAGATACCATGAAGAAGCCAAAGTTACAATCAGACTTTACCATCTACTTAGGTGACACCACAGAGTCCCCACAGGGTATAAATCCTTTTGGAAGCAAACGTCCACTGATGCATTTCCACTGCTCTAGCTCCATAGAGCTCTCTCCTACTTTCTCTTTTGTCCCTTCTCTACCCTCTTCATTTTTCCTTACTCTCCTTCCCTGTTTTTCTCTGGTGCTCCTTTCTTTAAAAAATTTCAGTCACCCTCTTGTTTATCTGTGTGTGCTCTGTGCACGGAGCTCGGGAACCTCCCCAGAATAGTTTATAATGGCTTTTCTGTTTAGCTCGACTGCAGTCTAGCAGAGGTAATACAATCATGTCTCAGCTCCATATGGTCTCGGAGGCTGACAAGCAGAACAACCTCTGCTTTGTTTGTGTTTTACTTATGGTATTATGGGAGCCACGTGGGGCTGCTGGGCCAGGTTCCTCCCGCAGGACATATCAGAGAAGGAGCCAGGCTCCATGTCGTCCATGCCTGCTGCCTTCCACGCACGCACGCATGTGCACACATACACACACACAATCCACAGCAAATCAGGGCGTGGTGGAGGTGAGAGAATAAGGACCAAACCCAGAGAACATCAGGGGACACACAGGGAAACAGGGAAGGCAGAGTTTCAGGGACGGTGGAGGTGAGAGGGGAAGTGAAGTCATATTTATTGAGGTGTACACATATTCTCCTAGATTCTTATGTAATAATACTCATACACCTCCTTGGAATATATATTGTGCCCCATTTTCTCTCAGAAAACTGAGGTCAGGAATCTACTTGGCCTTTTCCCTATAAACTAGGAGACCTGGCATTGAACCCTTGTCTGTTTGATCCTCAAAGTCATTCACAGTTCACTACGATGTTTCTGTTTAGAGTGGGTGGTGGGTACAATTCTTGACAGCTCTTCTCAGTGAAGAGCCCCGATACTATAGGCAGTGACATGGGATAGATCAGCACGCTCCCAAACTTGAGCCAGAGCATGGTTATGCAAAGTCACAGAGTTGTACCATCATCTTTAGACAAACTCTGGCAGGTACAGGCTCCCCCAACCCCAGTCACTAAAACAAATGAGGTTCTGTGTCACAAAAGCATTTTGAAAATGGTGAGATTTCAGTGCCGCATGCTCACAAGGTGGTGTTATCATTGCTGCAATTACAGTAATGAGGTTTCACCTAAAAATGCAGACGATGACTTGGTGGGGAGGAGTTAGGAATATGCTAGAGATGAAACAATGGAAGACTCAAGCCACAAGTAATTACTGATGTACTGAGGTAATTAAGGTACTTTGTGACCCCCTGGACTGTAGCCTGCCAGACTCCTGTCCATGGGATTTTCCAGGGTAAAATACTGGAGTGGGTTGCCATTTCCTACTCCAGAAATAATGGGAGACTCAAGCCACAAGTGATTACTCAGTGTCTTTAAGGTATGAGGTGCTAAAGAAAAAAAATTAATTTTAAATCGTGTGGTAGGTAGATCCATGGACCACATTGCTTAGATTTTTCCAGACAATTCCAATTCTAAATATTCTCTTTAATGGAAGAAAACCAATGATAGGCACTGGAAGGTCCACAATCTAGCATCTGAGTCATATGAAAAAATAACAACAGCTAATATCTGTTCCAGGCTCTCTGTGGACAGGTTTTGTGCAATTCATACACTATCTCATCTAATCTGTGCAACTACTTGTGATGTAGATACTATTATTCAAATTACCTAGCTCACAGAAACAATCAAAAAATATTGTTAAATGAACATCACCCCTGTTTTCTAGACCAGACCCCAGAAAGATTTCATAGCATGCCCAGCATCACACAACAGATGAGGGCTGCATGAGATGTGAACCCAGGTACCTAACTGCCACCTGCCCCCTAGATCCCCACCTGGCACAGCCTGCATTTCTAACCCCCTCACTCTGCTGTTTCCCCATAAGGCTCTTAGATGGACTTTCCCACCTGAAAGATCATATGCTCCAGTTTCTAATTTACAAAATCTGACCACCCTATGTGCAAAAAAAGGGGCAAAAGGATCCTGTGCAGCTCCAGGGACAATGGGAAGCCTCCAAAAGTTGAAGAAACATTAAAAGGGTGAGAGCTGCTTTCCAAGTAGATGCAAGCTGTTTCCCTAGAGAATACTGAGACCAGCTTAAGCTATGGGCACCACCATTTGGGAAGGCCCAAGGGTGGCTGCTGGGCTTCCCTGGTGGTTCAGATGGTAAAGAATCTGCCTGCAATGTGGGAGACCCAGGTTCGATCCCTGGGTCAGGAAGATCCCTTGGAGGAGGGAATGGCAACACATTCCCATATTCTTACCTGGAGAATTCCACGGAGAGAGGAGCCCGGTGGGCTACAGTCCATAGGGTCCCAAAGAGTCAGACATGACTGAGTGACTAACAGTTCGCTTTTCTTGTTTTCAATGGTGGCTCCTACTGATTCTGGGCCTAGAGGAGGAACTGGAGGAGAGCTTCTCTGTTCTCAGGAGGGTGCCAGCTCAGCTCAGGAAATGCCCTGGTCCCAGCCACGAGCAATGACTATCTTCTCCTTTCCTCTTTGGGCCTCAGGCCTGAATCACAAAGGGTGGTCCTAACCGCACACATGTACCTAGAAGCCTTCATCAGCTTTACTCGCAGCAATGGTAGTGTTAAGAGTCAGCATTCACAGGGCACTTCTTATGCGTTAGGAACTGTTTACGTTGACTCGTTCATTCTCCTCACCAGCTTTACGAGATCGATTTTATGAACACCGTTTTGCAAATGAGGAAACTGATATATTAGAGGTTAAAACCAAGGTTACACAAAGAGTTCAGCATCCAAATAGGAATTAATAAATGTTATGGGTAGCCTTGAAGAAGAAAAATAATTTTTTTAAAATCATACTTAGGACCTTAAACATGGGAGAAAGTAAGAACAGAGGGTTTTTTCCTTTCCCCTGGAAGCAGGAGAGGGCTATGGGAGGGTGACAGGTATTTGAGCACCTGTATTTTTTAGTACAAGCTAACTGAATGCCCTGATTCTCCTCCACCATCGTACGTCTGTGCCAGATGTACAATCTTCCTCCTACCTACCCCCTCAGCAGCCCATCACTATAGTAGCCTGGAGCCCACAATAGCTCCTAATCTCACCAGAGCCAAGAAGAAAGTTTTGCACTCTCTGCACCCACAACTGGGTGCTTCTATAAGAGTGTGTCCACAAATGAACTTATCTACGGAACAGAAATAGACTCACAGACATAGGGAACAGACTTGTGGTTGCGAGAGAGAGGGGCAGTGGGGGAGAAATGCATTGGGCTTTGGGGATTTGCAGATGCAAACCAGTATATATATGTAGGATGGATAAACAACAAGGTCCTACTGTATAGCACAAGGAATGATATTCAATATCCTGTGATAAATCATAATGAAAAAGAGTATATATATATGAGTATATGTGTACATATATAACTGAATCACTTTGCTGTGCACCAGAAGCTAACACAGCATTGTAAATTAACTGTACTTCAATAAAATAAATCTTAAAAAAGAGGGTGCCCAGCATTCATTCATGCTACAAATATTTGTTGAATCTCTGCCATGTACCAGGCACATACCTAGGTACCAGAACAGACCAGTGAACAAAGAAAAGAAAAAAAAAAAAGACCCTGCCTTCATGGAGATTATGTTCTACCATAAAGAATTATAGCACTGGGGACCGTCAGCCCACTCACCTTCATCCAAGAAAAGTCAGTCCACCAAGGAGCCCAGAGATAGTGCTGGAGCTTTAGGTGCTAAGCTCTGCATATGGCACCTGTTGCCACATACTCTCAGAGCTGCCCTTCCCTCACCAGCCTTTCGATCCAACAGGGTAAGGAAATTCCAATTCCCCCAAGTCAAATTCCGCCCTCCAGAGCCTCTGACTCGGCCCCTCTCAGCCCCTGTTCTGGAGCCCTGTCTTCTCCCATGGTTTGCATCATAAATGTATAATACCAGTCGAAGGAAGGCACCCAGCCCAACCTGCTCTGCCTTGCATCCATAACAACCTTATCAAAGGGTTTTTTCCTGAGCACGAAGAGCAGAGAGCCCTCCAGGTTTTGATTCATAGCAGGTGAAGGCTGGATGTGCTGAAAGCTGATTGAAATCAGCGAGGTCAACAAAATACAGCTGAGAGTGCACAATAATTGGGCGAGAAGCACTGCTTCCTTGTTTTTTTGTGATCCCCTGCACTTCAGAGCTCCCGCTCTTCAAGGGAAGCCTTTGTCTTACACGCTTTGTGGCGTCGGTGTGTGCTGTATTTGTATAAACTTCGGGTTTTGCTGACCCACAATTTCCTCTTCCTTTGTCCTGCAGTCGACTGGGTATTTTGTTTGGGGTGGGGAAATGGAGACTGAAGGGGGAGGGGGCTTTAGACTCTAGATTTCCATGATGGGAGGAAACACACCCACACATCTTCAGGTTTTGTTTCGGAAGAAGAAAGTCAGCACTCCACCGTAGCCCTTTGGTGTTGATAAGAGTACTGTAGAGCAAGGGCGTAATTCTAACCAACTCAAGGGCAAGTGACTACACCGTATTCAAAGTCTGCATCCACACATCCTCACACACACACACACACACACACACACACACACAGACACACACATACACTCCATTTAAAGTGGTTTTATCTGAACTGAGAGGTCCCTGAAGGTAGGATCTTGGTCTTGCTCAGGGTCTCCCGAATACATATCACAGAGCTCAGCACAGGGTAGTTGCTTGAATGGATGCCTGCCCAGCTGAACCTCAATGATGCTTCTAAGTATCTCCTAAGCCTCTGCTATGCCAGGAGAGATGGATCTGTCAGTGGGCTTTTGTCCTCAGGGGAAAAGAGAAAACCATCATGTGGCCACCACATTGAGGGGGGATACTGGTGAGGCAGCAGCTAACCCAGAGCCTTGGAGGCAAGGCAGTAAGGGCTTAAATGGTTGAGGACACTCTCTCAACCAGGTCAGCACCTTGGGAAGCAAATGCTATGTGTTGGAAGGTGATGCTGACGGGGAGGGTCGTTGAGACTGGTTTAGGTAATTTTATCTGTTGGATTCCACCCAGTCAGAAGGAACTCAACATCCTGCTCTCCAATGTGCTGATGATTTATTGCATCTCATTCTCCACCCAAAGAAGTCTGCTGTCTATTTGAGCTCCTCCATGTGAAGACAAGGCCTGCCACCTTAATCCCTGGTCACAAAGCTGAACTAAGGAAGTTCTCACAACAATCTGACCCCAGAATCTGTCAATAGTAAACCCAGAAAGATGTTTTTTCTTCGACTGAAAGCTCTTCTTGCTGGCTTAAAAGGGGAATCTTGAAAGCAATATGCTGATGAAAAAAATCAGTCACAAAAGGCTACATATCATTTGAGTCCATTTATATGAAATGTCCAGAGAGGGCAATGTCCTGAAGGCACATGCTGGACCCACATAAAGGAAGTGGAAACTTCATTGTCATGGTGGAACACTCACCTCCCCCTTTGTAGATTGCTTAGAGATTAAGTCAAGAAATTTCTTCAGTCAGTAGTAACTTGAGCCACATAAGCAGCCATTCTGCCATCATCATTCACAGAAGCCATGACAAAGACCTCCTAAGGGGACTTCCCCTATGCCTGTCTATGTTTCAAACTGCTGCCCTGTAATTCTCCTGAGAAACAAGTCTGGCAGATAACAAGTGTTGGGAAGGACATGGAGAAACTGGAACCCTTATACATTGCCAGTGGGAATATACATTGCCAGTGGGAACGGTACAGCTGTTCTGGAAAAGGTTCAAAAGGTGAAACAAAGTTACCATATGACCCAATGATTCCGCTACTTCCTAGCTAAGAGAAACAAAAATGTTGTTGTTCAGTCACTAAGTCATGTCTGACTCTGCAGCCCCGTGGACTGCAGCATGCCAAGGCTCCTCTGTCCTCCAGTATCTCCCAGAGTTTGCTCAAATTCATGTCCATTGAGTTGGTGATGCTATCTAACCATCTCATCTCATATGCTTACATTAGAACTTGTACATGAATGTTGACAACAGCATTGTTCACAACAGACAGAAGGTGGGAAAAAAACAAACATCTGTCAACTGATGAATGGATAAATAAAACGTGGTATAAGACTTCCCTGGTGGTCCAGTGGTCAACAATCCTCCTGCTAATACAGGGGACAGGGGTTTGATCCTGGTCTGGGAGGATTCCACATGCCATGGGACAGCTAAGCCTGTGTGCCACAAATACTGAGCCCATGCTCTAGAGCCTGAGCTCAGCATGAAGAGAAGCCATCTCAGTGTGAAGCCTGTGCATCACAGCTAGGGAAAGCCTGCGTGCCTTAACGAAGACCCAATACAGCCAAAGGTTTTCTTTTTTTTAGATGTGGTATATCCATCAATAGAATATTACACAGCAGTATGAAGGAATCTTGAAAGCAATATGCTGATGAAAAAAATCAGTCACAAAAGGCTAATCATTTGAGTCCATTTATATGAAATGTCCAGAGAGGGCAAAGCTATAAAAACAAAAAGTAGATTAGTGGTTGACTACACACACACACAAAAAAAAAACATTGCATAATAGGTGAATTGTATGGTGTGCAAATTGTATCTCAGTATTGTTGTTGTTCAGTCTCTCAGTGGTGTCTGACTGTTTTCGACCCCATGGACTGCAGCACACCAGGCT
This sequence comes from Capricornis sumatraensis, assembly GCF_032405125.1. Classification (NCBI taxonomy): domain Eukaryota; kingdom Metazoa; phylum Chordata; class Mammalia; order Artiodactyla; family Bovidae; genus Capricornis; species Capricornis sumatraensis. The sequence goes on along the minus strand of NC_091084.1, from coordinate 28,057,667 downwards.
TCCCTGTCATTCACCATCTCTCCCCGAAGCTTGCTCAAACTCATGTCCCATTGAATCAGTGATGCCATCCAACCATCTCATCCTCTGTCGTTCCCTTCTCCTTTTGCCTTCAATCTTTCCCAGCATCAGGGTCTTTTCTAATGAGTTGGCTCTTCCCATCAGGTGGTCAAAGTATTGGAGCTTCAGCATCAGTCCTTCCAATGAATATGCAGGGTTGATTTCCTTCAGGGTTGACTGGTGTGATCTCCTTGCAGTCCAAGGGACTCTCAAGAGTCTTCACCAACACCACTGTTCAAAAGCATCAATTCTCTGGCACTTAGCCTTCTTTATGGTCCAACTCTCACATCCATACATGACTCCTGGAAAGCCATAGCTTTGACTAGACGAATCTTTGTTAGCAAAGGGGTGTTTCTGTTTTTTAATATGCTGTCTAAGTTTGTCATCGCTTTTCTTCCAAGGAGCAGTATCTCAATATAATTGTTACCCCCAAAAAAATAGAGGTAAAAAGTTAAATCTGCTCATATCCCTGCTGAAGACTTTTCTGACTTCCCATCACCCAAAAATAAAACCCAAGCTCCTGGGGATTTCTCTCATGGCCCAGTGGCTAACACTCTGGGTTCCCAATGCAGCGGGCACTGGGTTCAGTCCCTGGTTGGTAGGGAAACAAGGAGTTTGGTTGTGGCGGTTTAGTTGCTAAGTCATGGCTAAGTCTTGCGATCCCATGGACTGTGGCCCACCAGGCTCCTCTGTCCATGGACTCTTCCAGGCAAGATTACTGGAGTGGGTTGCCATTTCCTTCTCCAAACTAGGAGTTTACATGCTGCAACTAAAACATCCGACTTGCCACAACTAAGACCCAATGCAGCCAAATAAATAAAAATAAATATTAGGAAAAAAAAAAAAAACAACAAGCTCCTTGGCCTGCCACCAAAAAAGTCCCTTAGCAGTTTGGTTCTACCCTATTTTTCAGCCTCATCTTCCACTCTACTTAACAAGTACCCAAACCCCAAGCCTCTTTTGTCCTGGAACAGAGAGTGCTGGTGGCGTCCTGAGAACATGCACTTTCACCTTGTGCAATTGCAACATGGACTACCTTTCCCCAATCTGCACCTGACAGATGCTGCTTTATTCTTCAGGATCCGAGATGAACATCGCCTCTTCTGGGAAGCCTTTCCCAGCTTTGCCAGGGATAGCTTCTCTCACTTCGGGGCTGCCACAATATGCTTTATGGTCTGTTCTGGTGCTTATCACATTTTATTTTAATTAGCTGTCTACATAATGCCTTCCCCACTAGCCTGAACTGTGGGCACTTCAAGGACAGAATCTTTGCCTTGTTTATCTTCGTATCCTCCTCTCTGCCCCACTCCCACCACATATCGATAAACAAGTGCACAAAGAGAGAAAGAAAAAGAGTTAGGACCTTGCACAGCTACCATTCAACCCATAAGCAGTTAACAAATGTAAGAGGCATTTTTTTTCTTTTTGTGTAATTGAAGTACATTGACTTACAGTATGATGTTAGTTTCAAGTGTGCAGCATAGTAATTCAATGTTTTTATAGATTAAACTCCATAAAAAGTTATTATAAAGCCTTGGCTATATTCCCTGTGTTGTACATTACATCCTTGTAACTTACTTATTTTATACCTAGTAGTCTTACCTCTTGATCCCTTCACCTAAGAGGGAGCATTAAATATTCCCAATGTTAAGGAAAGCAAGTGAAGGAGACATTGGCACAGAGAAATAGGAGTTGCATCTCATCCACTTGTTCAGACTGAGTTACCTTGGTTGACAACTTCCATTTTCTGTCACAAAAGATAATACATAGCTGAATGGACTGATGATCACACATAATAAGAGTAGCTGAATGGTGACCCTGTGTTGGTCACCTGAGTTAAAGGAGTCTACATTAATCCCTGCAACAAACCTTTGAAGGTTATTGTGCCCGTTTCACAGGTGGGAGAGCTCAAGGCATTCAGAGGTCTGTTTCTGGCCTCTAAAGCCAGAGTTTTTAAACACTTTGACAATTTGCCTGTATAAACTGCTAGAGGCTGCTGCTTATTCCACTTTCAGAGGATCCTAGTAGCAAAAAGCACTGGATACCATCCTAAGTACAGCTTCCTGACTTGGACTGGATTCGGTTCCAAGTGAGCATTGGTTGACCAACCCAGGTCTTCCAGACTTCACCCCAAGGCCAAGTACAGTGTCAGTCTGCCTGCCCTGCTCTCTGCCCAGCCAGGGCTCATTGACTTTGGGGACCCAACTCAAACGCAGTCTCCTTGTAGACATCTTCTTAAACACGCCTGTATTTTTCAAGGCCTTACACTCGGATTCACTTATTTTAACCACAGCGTCTAAATTTCTTCTTCCATTCATAGACAAAATTGTCGACTTAAACATCTACGTCCACCTCCTAACTTCCCACTGATTGGCTGGCACTCTGCAATATAGATTGCATTCCTCACCACCCCATTAGAACTATGCTCCGTGATGTCAGCTGCAGCCCCGCCTCAGTGCCATCCTCGGAGCCAGTCAGACACATCCTCCAGGGTGCTGCTGTCTGCTTGTCTCAGCACTTGACACATGAGAGCCCCGACTCTGCCTCCTGGACCCTCCCTCCTGGCCCCTCATCTGACATCCCTCCTCCACTGGCCTTCCCTCCCCATTCCCGCACTCCTTCCCCTCCCTGGGCCTGCCCGAGGCTCAGGTGTGCAGTCCTAGACCCTCCAGTCTGCACACTCTCTGCCTTGAAGTGCAGCATCTTCTGTCCCTCAGGCTCCAGCCCTGTCTTCCTTCATTATCTCCAGTTGAGCATTCTCCAACTGCCTTCTGGATATTTCTACTCAGATACCTCATTGTCACTTAGCATTCAATATTTCTGGACCCTGTGAGTGCTACTTTTGCATAATAAGATCTGTAAGTATCTTGAGAAAATATAAAACACCTCTCTCGTTTTTCATTAGTCCACACTCAGTTCAGTTCAGTTCAGTTCAGTCGCTCAGTCGTGTCCGACTCTTTGCAACCCCATGAATTGCAGCACACCAGGCCTCCCTGTCCATCACCAACTCCCGGAGTTCACCCAAACTCATGTCCATCGAGTCGGTGATGCCATCCAGCCATCTCATCCTCTGTCGTCCCCTTCTCCTCCTGCCCCCAATCCCGCCCAGCATCAGAATCTTTTCCAATGAGTCAACTCTTCGCATGAGGTGGCCAAAGTATTGGAGTTTCAGCTTTAGCATCATTCCTTCCAAAGAACACCCAGGACTGATCTCCTTTAGAACGGACTGGTTGGATCTCCTTGCAGTCCAAGGGACTCTCAAGAGTCTTCTCCAACACCGCAGTTCAAATGCATCAGTTCTTCGGTGCTCAGCTTTCTTCTCACACTAACCTGGTCTCTATTAAACCATCACATTAACTTGTTTATGCTACCAAATGAGTCAGCTGAGACGAGAATGTTCACTTTTTCAAGAAGATGTCTGGACCTATCTGGACCTCTCTTGATATCATATATCTATGCCTAGACCTATGTCTATATCAGGTGTTAGTCACTCAATCGTGTCCAGCTCTTTGTGACCTCATGGACTGTGGCCCACCAGGCTCTTCTGTCCTTGGAATTCTCCAGACAAGAATATTGGAGTAGGTGACCATTCCCTTTATCAGGGGATCTTCCTGACCCAGGGATCAAACCCAGGTCTCTTGCATTGCAGGCAGATTCTTTACCGTCTGAGCCACCAGAGTAGCCCATCCATATATCTATATCTTTGTCTATATCTATCAGTTCAGTTCAGTTCAGTTCAGTCGCTCAGTCACGTCCAACTCTTTGTGACTCCATGGACTGTGGCCCATCAGGCTCCTCTGTTCATGGGAATTCTCCAGACAAGAATACTGGAGTGGGTTGCCATGCCCTCCTCCAGGGGATCTTCCAAACCCAGGGATCAAACCCAAGTCTCCTGCATTGCTGGTGGATTCTTTACCATCTGAGCCGCCAGGGAAGCCAAGAATACTGGAGTGGTTAGCCCATCTCTCCTGCAGGGTAGCTTCCCAACCCAGGAATTGAACCAGGGTCTCCTGCAGGGTAGCTTCCCAACCCAGGAATTGAACCAGGGTCTCCTGCAGGGTAGCTTCCCAACCCAGGAATTGAACCAGGGTCTCCTGCAGGGTAGCTTCCCAACCCAGGAATTGAACCAGGGTCTCAGCTAAGCTACCAGGGCAGCCCATCTATATCTATGTGCTATGTGCTAATCTCTTTAGTTATGTCCGACTCTTTGAGACCCTATGGACTTACCTTGCCAGGCTCCTCTGTCTGTGGAATTCTCCATACAAGAATACTGGAGTGGGTTTCCATGCTCTCCTCCAGGGGATCTTCCCAACCAGGGATCAAACCTGTGTCTCTTATGTCTTCTGCATCAGTAGGCGGCTTCTTTACCACTAGTGCCACCTATATCTATATCTATGTCTATATCCATATCCCTATCCATATCTATATCTTGCCTGAGATATCAGGGCCTGTATTTTGTACCAGGACTCCATCGACAAATCATCAAGAAATCATTCGGTACCTACTCCGTGCCTGGTATTGTGCTAGATACATCTTGAGACACAATGGTGACTGCTACATAAAACCTATCATCAAGCAGATTACAGTGTGTGCCATCTCAAAAATAGCATCATATAAAACCAGATTCATCATCTTCCCCCATGGCTGACCATCATTTCAGTCATCCATGTTTATAACATGAAGTTTTAAAAACAACACCAGTTTAAAAAAAAAAAAAAAAAGCTTTCTTGGTTTTGCTTTGTTTTGTTCTTTGGTCCATTGCTTCTTGCCCCAAATCTGATCAATCCCCTAAACCTGTCGGTGCCTCTTCCTTAGCATCCCTTGTACCCATCCTTTCTTCCTCTTCACCTTGGCGCATGAATTTAGGCCCTCAGTACCTTATGATGAGGTCTCTGCAATTGAGATCTTTCCTCTGCACATTTTTCCACAACGTCTTACTCTCCTAAAGAAACTGTTGCTCAGATCTTCCAAATTAATCCTCCTAATCCACCAGCTCCAGGAACTCACACCCTCTCATTAGAGCAGCTTGCTCAAACTATGGAATCCTATGTGCAGGGAAAACCATGTGGGTCTTTGAGTCAAAACTCCTGCCCATCATCACTGTCCTTCTCTCTGCAAGGCAGCCCCCTCTGGAATTTACCCAGAAATGAGGAACTCACTCAGTCTCAAGTGGCCCATTCTATTGTCGGCCCTGATTGTTAGAAAAACCTTCTCAAGCTGCTTTGGCTGTCATCTTACCATTTCCACCCATTGGTTGAAGTCCTCTATTTCCTCTTCCTGCTTTCTTCCATTGCTTTCGTCTAGTTCCCTAACCCCTCAGAGACATTCTCTGCCCTCAGATTGCACTCCACGCAGCCTCTGCCTGCCTCCAATCAGCTCTTATCCTCTTTGCCCCCATCTGTTGGGCAAAGAAAGGAAAGGGGCAGAAGGCTGATTGTAAAAAGAACATGATATCTGTAATGCCAACATGGGAAGCACCGCCTTCCTCCCTCTATACCTCCCCTGCCCATCTCTCTCTCTCTGTTGGTGTTTGATGCACTTGGCATGTAGTCTGTGGATTCCTATGCATGCAGCTCCGTTCAGCTGAGTCCCATTTTCCGTGTTCAACCAGTGTTCTGGAGGATGAAATCACACATAAGCAATGCAAATGTTACATGATGCTGAAATTGTTCACTAAAATACCAATCACATTGAAATAAATCCACCTTTAATCAGAGAAGACTCTTCCAGGCATTTACTATTTCACCCACCCACACACACGCACACAGAGTACCTTATAAGAGCCAAGTTTAAAAATAGAGTCATAGGTTAATACTAAACAAGTAAATAAAGCTGAGCTGTTGTTTACTTCACTGTTTATTACAGTTGAATCTGTAATACTCTAGACCAGTGGATCCAAGACAATTACCTCCACCACCAGGGTCAGATGTGGCAACGTCTGGGGACATTTGCGGTTGTCACAACTGCGGGAAGTGCTTGTGGCATTCGGTGGTCAGGGATATTGCTAAACATCCCACAGTGCTCGGGATAACCTTGTCTCCAAAACAAAGAATTATCTGACCCAAAGTAGAGTAAGTCGAGGAACCCTGCTATACACTTATTCCTCTATTTTTATTTTCTCTTCTTGGCTTGCCTAGGTTTGAAATCCTGTGTAGCTAGGATGGGTCAGAGCACTGGGAGATGGCCAAGGGAACGCCTACTCCCAGGGAACCTGGAGGTTTGCGGTGTGACCTCTTGTTCATGCCCTGACCTTCCAGGCCCCAGGCAAGCCCATTCAGATAATCAGGTTAGAAAAACAGGCGCTTGGCTGACTACCAGCTGCTGTGTCCTGGCTGAGTTTCCCCTGAGGGAGTGAGGGCAGAGGGCAGAAAAGAAAATAGGCAGGAGAGCAGGGTGGGGGAGAAGCCCAGGGAAGGCGTGTGGATGAGCTTGCAACATTACGGGACGCCTGAAGGTTTCTCATCAGCTAATATTCATGGGAAGGACTGATGCTGGAGCTGACGCTCCAATACTTTGGCCACCTAATGCAAAGAGCCAGCTCATTGGAAAATACCCTGATGCTGGGAGAGACTAAAGGCAGGAGAAGAGGACAACAGAGGATGAGATGGTTGGATGGCATCACCGACTCGATGGACATGAGTTTGAGCAAGCTCTGGGAGATGGTGAAGGACAGGGAAGCCTGGCGTGCTGCAGTCCATGGGGTCACAAAGAGTCAGACATGACTGAGCGACTGAACACCACCACCAAATCAACTAATGATAAAAACGTGTCTCCTTACAGCTTAGACAAGCCTTATAGGTTGCAAAGTGTTCTGCACCTATTAAACCTCATTTAATTCTCATAACCACCCAGCAACACAGTGAGGTGGTCACAACTGGCCTGTGGATAGACGGGGAACCAACTACTGGGGAGACTCCAGATCCCAAAGTGAGCTCAGCACCAAGTTGGTTCAGAAGAAATGCTTAGAAGACAAAGAAAAGGAGAAACAGAGGGAAGAGAAAAAGGAAATGAAGTGAATGTCAAGCAAGTAGAAATTCTTTGACTGTAATAGATGCTCCATGAATGCTTAAGCTTCACTCATCATTTGTCTTGCAGAAGATGAACTCTGTGTTAAGAAATGAGATCAATACCTTAACGGCACAATGGAAGAACTCTAGACTGGGAACCTGAATCCTGGGGGATACCCTCACTTTTGCACTCCCTGACCTGCTGCCTTACCTGGCTGGAGCAGGTTCATCTGAAGACAGGATAGTTAAGTTCTACCATTTCAGGGGGCACCTTTCAATTCTTCGATCTCCTATCTCCTCTTTTTTCAACCTCCCAAGCTTCTCAGCCCCAACTTCACTTGGCCACAAGGTCTGGCCAGAGTCTGCAGCAGCTGGACAAGGACCACAAGGCAATAGCTGATACCCATATTTGTAAACAGAGCTTGCTACCTTCCAAAGCACCGTCACAGGCATTGCCTTTCCACGGGATCGTAGGCCCCTCCCTTTCTGGGCAGAGGCAGCACAGAGTAGCAGGAAGAACATCAAATGAAGCATCAAGAGGTGTCCTCTCCCCCAGGTTGCTCCATTCCCTTGCTCTTGCATCCTTCCACACTTACAGCACTCCAGAGATTCTGTCTGCCATTAGCATGACACCTAGTCTCTTTGCCTGGACCCACAAAGGGTCCCCATGACCCAGACCCCGCTTATCTTTCTGATTATGTCTTCCATCACTCCCTGCTTTGCCGCTCACTCCAGCAACATTGGCTTTCTTTCTATTCCTTGAAGACACCAAGCTTAGTCGCTCTGTAGAGACTTCACCCTGGTTGACTCCTGTCTTGAGAGTTTTTCCCCAAATATTCAAGGGGTGGCTCTTGCCCATTATTTGGGTTTCTGATCAAAAGTCACCATTTCAGGAGCCTTTCCTAACCACTCTAGCTAAAATAAGCCCAATGTTCCCATGCCCACCTGTTATTTTCTAGCCTCTGATTTTATATTATTTCTTCACAGATTTAGGAGGGCACACCACTGATGTTTCCTTACATGTAGGAGGATCCTTGCATTAGACAGGGTAACGCTATTCATTTCTCTCCCTAGCTTTTATTCACTTCTCCATGGGGCAAGTGTCTTACCTGATTGGTGAGCTTGGAGAAGATGCTGGGACCATCTGGTGTGGTCCTCTCTTTCTAGGATCTGCTCCACACAGAGGGCGTGAGTACTGCTCTGCCCTGGACCAAGAAGTAGGCTTCATGGTAAAGGTTCTGCCCCTTGGAGGAAGGCTTGTGACTGACCATCTCTGCCTGGGACTGGATTACAAATCTTTCTGATTCCAGGGTCAGCACCATGACGTCAACCCATTGCTACTGCACTCCGGAGCCTCATCCTCCAGCCTAGCTTTGATGAGCCATAAAGCTGCTATTTGTGTCTCCTCTGACTCATGTGTCTGTCTCTCCAGTGGTTCAGAACTCGGTCTGGGAACAGCTCTGTCATTAATGGGCTCCACTAAACCACAATATTTCCCTCTTCCTGAAATCATCATATTTATTGGTTGATTCATTTGTTTATACATCTATTGTTTTCATTCACACGCTCCCCACTCCACCAAAACACACACACACACGCACACACATAAACACCTCCCTCTTCTACTATCCTCTACAGAAAAATAAACAACAGGAATTCTCTTTTGCTCATAGATCTTGTGCCTAGAACAGTACATGGCTCAAGTAAGAGTTAGAAAGTGTCTATTGAATAAATGACAATGCCTTGGCCCAATGCCTTGCCCCTGCATGAGACCCCAGGGATTCTGCATCTTCCTGAGATGGGGAGTCTCATTGATGAAGACTAAATTTCCAACTTGCTCAGAAGAATGGAAACTCAGATTTGGATTCAAGTTGATTTAAAGAAATTTTTAGAATATGTCTTATAATCCTAAACTTCAGATGATATTCCTATCTGTGAAATATGATTTCCCTGAGATGAGGAAACCGAGGCACACTGAGGTCCACTTGCTGAGGATGCTCAACCAGTGGTCAAGCCTGGATGGCTGCTGCTTTTCTCTACATCCTTCTGCACCTGCAGAGGCAGGCTGGGCTCCTGCCACCGCCTCATCCAGAGAACCACCAAGGCCGATTTTCCTCAGTCCTCACCTTCTGCTGGGTCTCTTAGTCCCAGCAGGGTCTCCATTCCATTGAGTCGTATGCCCTGAGGACCTTTACTCTGCAGGCCTAGACTCTTCTACTCTACTCTTCTGGGTAGAAGCTGACTTCACCCAGGGGCACGTGAGAACTCCACCTGCACCTAGAGGAATGGCCTGGATTTTACCATCCTAAACCCAGTGTTTCGGGGGCTTAGGTCCCCCATATTCTCCCTGAGCTTCAGCAGGCCCTACCCGTGCTGGCCTGGGCAATGCAGTGGGTTCCTGTTCCTATTTCCTGCCTGACCTGGGGCTGGAGAATGACCCTGACCCCTTCCCACTTGGCCGAGGTTCCACCATCTTACCCAGTTCTGCCAGTTTCCTGGCTCCTGCTTAAGGACTGTGCCCACTCCTGTTTCTGAGCTACTGCAGAGGGCTGTGTGTCAGACTCCAGAGGCCTGCCAGAGGCCAAGTTCTATCTTCTGACTCATGTGCAGAATCTCCACCGTCTCCATCGTCCGGGTGTGGGTGAAAGGCCCAGCGTGGCACTAATCTGACTTCACCCCTGGGGGTGTGGGCCTAGGGTTCCTACACCCATCATTGCTCTAGAGGAAACCCTTCAGGACTGCCCGGTCCACCTGCCAGCCTCATCCACAGCTGCCCTTCCTGTGCATCGGGCCTTCAAGGGGCCATTTCTGTTTAGGGCTTGCTGTCTGGCCACCCAGAGGAGCAGCGCTGCCCCCCAGGGTGACTCTCTCCCTCCACTGGCTGGCCATTCTCCAAGAAGGCTCTCTTCCAGAGCATTCCAGCTCTCTGCCTCAACTTCTCTCTCCTCCCCCAAGTCCTTCCTGTAAATTTCACATTTGAAAAAAATATTGACTTCCTTACTAATGCCCATTGCCAGGGAAGTAAGACACACACACACACACACACAAACACACACACACAGATTGCCGCAGAAAACAAAACACATGGGCCTGCTACCACTTCTGGAAATGAATGAGGCGCAAATAAGGAAAACACAGAGCAAAAACAATGTGGTTTCTAGCAAAACACAGCAGCTGCTATTATTTTCTAAGTCTCTCCCTGACCCTGGCACTGAATTAAGAGCTCAGGTGGTGTGGTGAGTGTTGACTGGGAATGAGTGACCCAAGAGGGTTGTTTTTCCATAAAATTAAAAACAAACAAAAACAAAAAAAGTGTTGTAACTTTTCCCTCTTGTTATCAGAAATGAAGAGAAAGCCCACATTCTGCCTGGATTCCGTGGCTGCAAGACTCCTGGCCTCGGCTCTCTGCCCTCCCCCTCCCCCAACTCCCTTTTCCCTTGGCTAATAAGTAATCCTGAGAAGGTTTGTGCACTTTGCTTATTGTATTTGGCTCAGAATACATTCCCTTTATCACCCCCAACCTCAGGCAAATGCTTTCTGCTATCCATTTATATGCCTGAACACACGGAGCAATTGGGTTTAATGTCATTTTCTGGGTAACAGCAGGAAGCGGAAGGTCACTGGGCACAGGGCGAACCTGGCCCCTCTGGGGGATTCGATGCCCAAGGCCTGGCCAGTTCCTGTCTCAGGCTTAGCCACCTTCTCCCAGCCCCAGTGACAGGCCTCCAGGGCACCTAGCCAGTTCTACATCTCCAGCCTGCTCCCCTCCTGGGTAAGTCTGGAATCTGGAATCTGCCAAAGACCACCTCACCTACCAAGGAATTTGCAGAGAGCAGGCAATTTATTGAGACTTTAACAAAGCACAACAACTGATTCCAAAATTACCTGAGTCTTGTTTTTCTCTGCAGTACACAAAGGCACGAGAGGTATTTCCTTCCCTCCTCCCACCCCTCCTTCCAGCCCCTCCCCAGGCTTTTGTGTCCTTGAGGTCTGAATTTCTTCACTTGGTTAATAACATTTACCTCTGTTTTGTAGCACAAAGGAGGAGTTGCCAGGGGCTATTATGTTTGTTAAAACTCAGGGACAATCTAGTGATTAAAGGGGATTTGTCCTCCAGGGGACAAGCCTGGTGGCTTCCAAGTTCAGGGTTTTGAAAAGAAAGGGCTGGTGGAGAAGGGCCTGCCACTGACCCCAGGGAGGATGACTGATGCTCAGGAGTGGGAAGGAGAAGAAGGAGGAGGCCAACAGCTTCCAGAGAAGCAGAGAACTGAGCCCCCCGAGCCCCAGAGAACACAGACCCCTGGGTAGGGAGGAGTCAGAGCAGGAGAGCTCCCTGGGTGCCTGTGAGGGCCAAGCACCCTGGCCGTGTCCTTGGGAACTTTCATGAAGGGCCCCCCAAGGCTGAGCTAGCACTTCTGCATCCGTTCACCTGAGTGGGTCTGGACAAGGAGCACAACCACCATGAGGCAGCAGGCAGATTGGCCCCTCTCTCAGGGTAAAGCGATTGGAGATTCATTCACTGTGGACTGAGACTCCAAGACAAGAATAGCAGGACAAGTAAGGGGAAAGGCTGGATCCTGCCCAGACTACATAGTTCTCATTCTCAAAGTCAGGAGACTTCCCCAACCACACAGGCACAGAAGAGCTCCTTGAAGGTCAAAGGGAAATTATGCTACCTAATGCCAGGCTACCCACAGGTCTCTTTGGTAGAATCCAGTTTGGCTAAGAGATGTGTGTACACACATGGGAGGATCCTGAGATATACCAAACATAAACTGTGAACCGGGCAAATTAAAATGATTGGCCAAAGGAAAACCTGAAGAAATATCCCAAAAAAGTAATTCAAGCTGCCATGAGAGCACATGGGATGAGATGGTTGGGTGGCATCACTGACTCAATGGACATGAGTTTGAGTAAGCTCCAGGAGTTGGTGATGGACAGGGAAGCTTGGGGTGCTGCAGTCCATGGGGCCGCAAAGAGTTGGACATGACTGAGTGACTGAACTGAACTGATGAGGGCACAACTAAGAGACTTGCCCTCTGAGTGTGTCTATCCATACGTACCGTACTTTTTTTCCCTTTTGTTGTTGTTTATTTGCTCAGTCGTGTCCCATGGACTGCAGCATGCCAGGCTTCCCTGTCCTTCACGATATCCCGGAGCTTGTGCACACTCATGTCCATTGAGTCGCTAATGCCATCCAGCCATCTCGTCTTCTGTCGTCTCCTTCTCCTGCCTTCAGTCTTTCCCAGCATCAGGGTCTTTTTCAAGGAGTCAGTTCTTCGCATCAGATGGCCAAAGTATAGGAGCTTCAGCTTCAGCATCAGTCCTTCCAATGAATATTCAGGACTGATCTCCTTTAGGACTGACTGGTTTGATCTCTTTGCAGTCCAAGTGACTCTCAAGAGTCTTCTCCAATACCACAGTTCAAAAGCATCAATTCTGCAGTGCTCAGCCTCTCATCCATACATGACTACTGGAAAAACCATAGCTTTGACTATACGAAACGTTGTTGGCAAAGTAATGTCTCTGCTTTTTAATATGCTGTCTAAGTTGGTCATAGCTTTTCTCCTAAGGAGCAAGCATCTTTTAATTTCATGGCTACAGTCACCATCTGCAGTGATTTTCGAGCCCAAGAAAATAAAGCCTGTCACTGTTTTCATTGCTTACCCATCTATTTGCCATAAAGTGACGGGACCAGATGCCATGATCTTCATTTTTTGAATGTTGAGTGTTAAGCCAGCTTTTTCACTCTCTCTTTCACCTTCATCAAAAGGCTCTTTAGTTCCTCTTTGCTTTCCGCCACAAGAGCCATGTCATCTGTATATCTGAGGTTATCGATATTTCTCCTGGCAATCTTGATTCCAGCTTGTGCTTCATCCAGCCCAGCATATCCCATGATGTACTCTGCATAGAAGTTAAATAAGCAAGGTGACAATATACAGCCTTGATGTACTCCTTTCCCAATCTGGAACCAGTCCATTGTTCCATATTCGGTTCTAACTGTTGCTTCTTGACCTGCATGATGTTTCTTAGGAGGCAGGTCAGGTGGTCTGATATTCCCATCTCTTTATGAATTTTCCAGTTTGTTGTAATCCACACAGTCAAAGGCTTTAATGTAGTCAATGAAGCAGAAGTAGATGTTTTTCTGAAATTCTCTTGCTTTTTCTATGATCCAACAGATGTTGGAAATTTGATCTCTGGTTTCTCTGCATTTTCTAAATCTAGCTTGAACATCTAGGAGTTCTTGATTCACATACTGTTGAAGCCTAGCTTGGAGAATTTTGAGCATTATTTTGCTTGTACGTGAAATGAGTACAATCATGTGGTAGTTTGAACATTCTTTGGCATTGCCCTTCTTTGGGATAGGGATGAAAAATGACCTTTTCCAGTACTGTGGCCACTGCTGAGTTTTCCAAATTTGCTGGTATATTGAGTGCAGCAGGTTTTTCTCCTCTTAATAAATGCTTTACTGTGTCAACAAGTTTTTTCTCTAAGTCTGTGTCTCCTTTGCGGCCCTGCAAATAGGTTCATCAGTGCCATCTTTCTAGATTCTGTACACATGCATTAATATACAATATTGGTGTTTTTCTGACTTACTTCACTCTTATAATAGGCTCTAGGTTCATTCACCTCATTAAGACTGACTTAAATCCATTCTTTTTCATAGCTGAGTAATATTCCATTGCGTATATTTACCACAATTTCTGTACACAGTAGGGAAAGGAGAGGGTGGGATGATTTGAGAGAATAGCATAGAAACTTATACATTACCATATGTAAACCAGATAGCAATCAGGAATTTGCTGTGTGACATAGGGAGTTCAGCCCAGTGCTCTGTGATGACCTAGAGGGGTGGGATGGAGTGAGAAATGGGAGGGAAGTTCACAAAAGAAGGTACATATGTGTGCTTATGGCTGATTCATGCTGATGTATGGCAGATGCCAACATAATGTTGTAAAGCAATTAGCTTCCAATTTGAAAAAAAAAAAAAAACTTGTTCCCCTGCTTTCCATCTTTGTGGGAATTCTTTTCTGCAAAGTCAAAGGCCAGGGCCCTTGCCTCTGACCGCTGGCCTAGTGGCTAGGACCTGGTGCTCTCACCATCATGTGCCACCTCAGTCTTTGGCCCGGAACCCAAGCCCCGCTGTAAACCATTGCAAGCTGAGGTTACTCAAGATCAGTGTGACTCCACAGACCAAGGACTTCCAACCAAGGATACCTCACCTCGACTTTCTGACATCTGAGAAGCCCACCTCCATTTTTACTAAGTGGGAGGATGCCCAAAAACATACAGACATTGGCAGCCTGGGAGTTTGTTCTGGGCTTGTTTGTGTTACATGCTCACCCACCACAGAGCCAGGGAGTTAGAGGGTTGAGGCTTGTCTCTGGAGACCCAGCAGCAGTGGCTACCCTCCGGGGGCAGAAGTAAGAGGGGCCTCCAACAGTCACGCAGGTTCCCAGGAGCTGCTTCAGGACGTCTGCAGCTGGAGCCAGCAGGCATTTAGCTGGATTCCTTGTTAGTCTGATGCCGCTCATCCGATTACTGGATTGCGCCATCTTTATTTCCTCTGTGTTCTGTTGCTTTCTGGTCTGTATTATTCTCTGATCTTTGTGTCTGTGATCCTATTACCTCCCAATTAGGTCTTCATGTATCCCCTATTAGTCTCTGACTTCAACCTACTTGCCTTTAGGATTCAATACATGCTTTGGGTCCTTCTTATATTAAATTTTAACTACTCTTGTTTTTCAGCCTTGGGCGCCTAGCTTCACATTGGAACAAATATCTGTGTTCAGCTTTTCTCCTCTCTGGAGCCTTTAAGCATACTTCCGGGACCCACAGTGGCCATCTGCTGACCTCAGTCACTCTCAGAGATTACTGTAGATCTTTGACCTCTGGCTTCCTCCCACCTGGACCTCTGTCATCATCCCCATGGCTTCAGTCTTCAAGTGAATGACTCATCTAATAACTCTGAAGTTTCTTGACTTCTTTTACTTCAACAAATTTAGCCTCTGTTCCATTTAAGTGATCCACTCTTACAGCAGCACCCTCGAACTTGTCATCACCTAAAATTGTTCCGTTCCCCAACTCCTAAGTTCAAAAAGCCCTCTCTCCAAACCCAACCTCTTATCTTTTCATATGACTCCTTTAGAAATGTTCATCCTTTTAAAAAACTTTATTTATTAATTGTGTGTCTGTGGATCAAATGTAAATTCCCCCCCCACCCCTCCCCAGGAAACTGATAGATTCACAGGATTTCCAGAAAGATTCTTTAACCGACTCAGATAATGGAATCTGTGACTGGTTGTTGGAAGAAACCTTGACTGCATTCCCCAGACAGTCACCTAGAGATGAGAACAAAGATCTGACAAAATCTTTGGCCAGAGGCATTACTCCAGGGAGCCTTGACCCCATGTTTCTGTTTCAACCTGCTGCTTAAGAAAAACAACATCAGAAATCCACTGATGAGGGCAGAAGAGGGGATCAACCTTGCAGAAGAAAACAAGACAGTGAGCTTAGGAAAGATAATTTTAACTACATTAATAGAATCAGGATTCAAAATGTTTAAAAACACGGGATTATTTATCAACAAAGCCAATAAGAGCAGGCTCGCTTTTTGATCAGTTTGGTTTATACCAAGACCCCAAGACCACCAATCTCTTAAATTCTTCCATCTTCTCTTGGCTGGTCTTTCTGATTTCCCTTCCTTTAGCTCCAGTTCAGCCACATAGCCATTTGTCTGAAAAGAGCGACAAATGCCTGGCATTATTTGTGGCTAAGCCTAGCGAGCGCCCTTTCTGTATATTAACTTCCCTCATCTTTTTCATCAACTTACAAATGAAGAAAATGAACTTGAGTAACTTGCCCAAGGCCCCAGCCAGAGCTAGCTACCTAATTTGTAAGGTCCAGTGAAAAATGAAAATACAGGTCCCCTTTCAAAAATCAGAGGGAGAAAGAGCCCCTAAAATACTAATATATACGGTTTTTCCTTTGAAAGACTTTATTACTTACAAAACATAATGAGATAAGTCATCATTCTAAATAAGGTAAGAAGTTTAAATTATTAGCATAAGTTTTACTGTTTATATCGCGTGATGCCAATTTTAAATGCAAATAGAAGTGTTTAACTCTCATGCAGCTTGTGCATGTATTTGCATTTCACTCTTATCAGAATAGCAAAAACGCTGCACAAAACTAGCTATTTTTATTTCACTTCTTGATAGGCACACATTCTATAAACACTTCTTATCTTCAACTGGAAAGACTTAAAACTACAAGCAACTCTACCGTTTCCTCATAGGTCATGAGTTTCAATGTAAGTGACTGGCTGATGCAGGAATGTGATGCAAGTAAGAAAGGATGTGAGTGGGCTGCTCCGTTGTTCTGAAAAACGCCATTGCTTTTGTGTTCCCAGCAAGTTCTGGTTGCTAGGAAAGCCACACCTGGTTGGGGCTGTCAGTGCCCCATTTGCTCAGTTCTAGATTTGTTGGTATGAAGCATCAGAATACAATTCAGTGGACCTGCATGCATGTGAATTCAGCAAGACTCAGTGATTAGAAATCTAAGTATGTTATGGAAGCTGCAGGGCTCCTGGGATGCTACCTGCAAGCGAGACAGCAAGTAACCAGGGCCATGCCCATGTGTTATTTCCTCTGCTCATATGCACACTCTGGGGTCCTATCCACCTTAACAAAATACAAGTTCAAAGACATAATTATCAAGAATTTCAAAACAATGTCACCAGGGCTTTTAACCAAGTGCAGGACCTTTCGGAGAGCAGGACCCTTTCAATGGCACTTTTTGCACCCAACAAACCAGCACTGTCCTTAATTAAGTGATGGTATCAGGATTTGACAGGTGGTGCTCATGGTAAATGCAGGAGATGTAAGAGATGGCAGGTTCGATCCCTGGGCGGGGAAGATCCCCTGGAGAAGGAAATGGCAACCCACTCCAGTATTCTTGCCTGGAGAATCCCATGGACAGAGGAGTCTAGCGGGCTACCGTCCATAGGGGTCGCGTACACAACTGAACCAACTTAGCACTCACACAAACAAGTCAGGATTTGAACCCTAAGTCCAGAGCCTAGGCTCTGAAGCACTATATAGCTACATATTCTCTCAATTATATCACTTTTCTTACAGTATTAATTTAGCTTTGTCCTCCTCATCACTGCTTCTCTGTCAAAATTACTGGCAATAATCATATCACGAGTTGTTTGGGACCATCAGGCTGCTTGGCATTCCATTTATCAGACTCCAGCAAGCGCCCTTTCCTGTTTCCATGGTGGCAATCCTAAACCAGTTTTCAAACCTCTTCTCTAGATTTGAGTTGCCTCTTTCCTACTAAATCATAATTGTTCTGTGTTGATACATTGTTTTCTTAATCATCGCATATTTTGTTCAAATGATATACCAGAATTTTCTCAGCCATTTACCTATTGCTGCTGTCTATTTAAGTTATTTTTACTTTTTCTTTTAACACTACAGCACTGCAATGGAAGGCACGCATCCCTTATGAGATGAACTTGCCTTCAATTTCACAGAAGAAAATGGAACATTACATGAACAAAATCCTTCTTTCCCAAATGTAGATACATTTCGATCTAAGTGAATTCTTTCTGTCGCTGGCTGGGTTCACTGGGAAGCAGACTCTGAGGAGGAACTTAACATTCAGGAGATTTTTTAGAGGAAGTTGGTCTCAGAGGCAACACCTGTGTGGGGAGGGAAGCAATCAAGACTGGGCAGAGGAGAAACTGGGCTGTGGAGCCATGACTGTGTGATCTCAGCCAACCCCGCAGAGGCTCTGGAGCTGGGATGGTCCTTAGAATTGTCTGGGTCAGAAGGGTGGAGCTGTCAACCTTCAATGGATGCCAGATGCCCCCAGAGCAGGGCTGGGCTTGCTTGAAGCGACTCCTTTCAACTGAGGCAATTCTCAAGGAAGCTGGGAATGCCCAGCCATGGAAAAGATAAATGACGCAGTCCTGAAGGGCAGCTGTGGGCAGCACAACCTAGCATCCAAGACACCCCCCAACCCCCACCCCAACCCCCCTGAGAGAGATGCCCTTCCTCCTCCACTTCCCTCAAATCTTCTCCAATTAATTGTCCCCATTTTGCCTTATCTCTTCAATCTCTTCTCCCATAACAGCTCCTTTCACTCACCCTTTTAGCCTCAGTTCAGTTCAGTTCAGTCGCTCAGTCATGTCTGACTCTTTGAGACCCCATGAATCGCAGCACGCCAGGCCTCCCTGTCCATCACCAACTTCCGGAGTTCACTCAGACTCACGTCCATTGAGTCTGTGATGCCATGCATCCATCTCATCCTCTGTTGTCCCCTTCTCCTCCTGCCCCCAATCCCTCCCATCATCAGAATCTTTTCCAATGAGTCAACTCTTTGCATGAGGTGGCCAAAGTACTGGAGCTTCAATTTTAGCATCATTCCTTCCAAAGAAATCCCAGGGCTGATCTTCAGAATGGACTGGTTGGATCTCCTTGCAGTCCAAGGGACTCTCAAGAGTCTTCTCCAACACCACAGTTCAAAAGCATCAATTCTTCGGCACTCAGCCTTCTTCAGAGTCCAACTCTCACATCCATACATGATCACAGGAAAAACCATAGCCTCATCCCTTAATATCCACAGGGGACTGGTTCCAGGACCCTTGTAAATACCAAAATCTATAAATGTTCAAAGCCCTTGCATAAATGATGCAGTATTTGCATGTAACCTACACACATCCTTCAATCCTCCCATCCTTCCATGTACTTTAAATCATCTGTAGATTAGTCACAATATCTAATACAATGTAAGCGCTATGTAAATAGTTGCCAGGTGACTAGCACACTCAAGTTTTGTTTTTTGGAATTTTCTGAAATTAAAAAATTTTGTAAATAATTGAATGATTTGAGTTGGCTGAATTTGTGGATATGGGGGATGTCCTACTGTTCTCAAATTTCCTCTCATTAAAAATGTCCCATTATTCATCTCTGCTTTAATGCTAATGTCCTTTCATCATTCTGCCCACAACCATCCTTCAAAGAGTAGTTCCCATGTGTGATCTCCAATTCCTCACAATGCGTTTACCACCCAACTCATAGTCATCTGGCTTCTGCCTCTTGAGCTCTCCTGAATCTTCACTCACTAAAGTTATCTGCTCATTTTTATGTCCAGGAATTGCTCTTCCAACTTCCCTGACTTCCTTGCTGTACACAATAGAATCGATCACCTCTTTAAGACTCCTCTTCTAAGACTTGTGTTTGCCAAGGGAGATGAGGGGTGAAGGAGAGATGGATTTGGAGTTCGGGATTAACATATGCAAACTAATATATATAGAACGGATAAAAAACAAGGTCCTACTGTATAGCACAGGGAACTATATTCAATATCCAGTGATAAACCATAATGGAATGTGAAAAACAATGTGTATATATGTGCAACCAAATCACTTTGCTGTATAGCAGAAATTAACACATAATTATAAATCAACTCCACTTCAATAAAATAATTTTTCAGAAAAGACACCTCTCCTGCTTTTATTCTTTGTCACAGTACACTTTTGCTCTTGTTCTACCATCATTTCTCCACTGTTCCTTCTCAGGCTTCTTCACTGACTCCTCTTTACTAACTCTACAAAGGTTGATGTTCTCCAGGACTCAGTTTTGCTCCTCTCCGCTCTTCCTGGTTGATTTCATCCACCTTCACCTGTAAGTCAATGACTCCCAACTCTTTGTCTTCAGTGCCCATTTCTTCCTAAGACTCAGATCTGTTCATTTTGTAAAAAATAGTCTTGATTATCCAATGCTTTAGATTTTAAGCCATTTAAAAAAATAACACCAGTAACACTTGGTTTCTACCAAAGATTGGGACATGTAGGAAAGCCAAAAGAATATAAAATGCAAAAAACTGAAATTCAAATTTCCAGAGATAAGCACCATGATATTCTGATGTATCAAATACAACTGTTAGTCCATACCTAACTTTATGGACTTTTTCTGTGCAAAATATTGAATTTTTGGCATAAAAATTTCATTTAAAAAAATTTTAGTCATACTTTATATATGACTTGGCAATCTTTTTTTTTTTGTCTTTCAATTACTAAATATAATTCTACAACATCATTTTAAAGACTGTACAGCATTCCAAGGTATAACTGTATCAAAATTCTTTTAAATTTTTCTTCCAATTTTTATACATTAACCTCATTTCAACATTTTCCACTACTATGAACAACACAGAGTAACCATCCTTGTGACTGAATTTCTGGGAGCAATTGTACAAATATTTTTAAGATCATCTATAGATAATGTCAAATTACCCTCAAATAAGATTGTATCAATATATATACCAGCAGCAGTGAATAAGGTACCAGTTTTCCCAAAACCTTACCAAGAATAGATAACAGTATTGGTTTTAATTTTATCTATATATGTTACTCATTATTTCAGTAGTATTTCTTAATTTTTCCTATTTGTTGTCCATTTGTATATCTTTCTTTGAAAATTGCCTGTCTGTTTTCTTTGTTCATCTTATTCTATAGATGTTCTTTTATTTATGGATCTATATGAAACACCTATTCTTTTTAAGTACTTACAAGTTGGCAATAACTAGTTTTCCCCAGACCACTCTCAGACCAAAATTTCCACAGCCAAATTGATTGTCTCTTCCATGAAGACCAGTTAGCGCTGTTTCCCCTCTCTCTGTTAAAAGCATCACCATCTCCCAAGTCAGCCAAATAGAAAGAAGCATATCTCCTCCCCTGCCTCTTCTTATCCAGTTACAAAGTCTTGTCCATTTGCTCTCAAAGAGTCCTCATGTCTCTCCCATCTCTCCTATTCTCCCTGCCACTTCTTTAGCCTGGCAGTCATCACATGTTAATCTCATCTCTTGCTTGAACCCCTGCAAAAGCCTCCTAATGATAGCCAGCTGTAGCCTCCTCTGTTTTACCCTCATTCTGACTCAAGAGTATTTTTTTTATCCTGATACAGAATAGGAAAAACAAATATAGTGGTGTCGGCCCCCTCAAAGTCCTGCAATGTCTCTCCATTGCCTCCCATGTAATATGACCGTCCTTAGCATTGCACATGAGGCCCTGTGCAACTCCATTCCTAGTTACTTTCACATTCCTCTACACTATTCTAGCCTTTGCACCCGCAGCCAGTCCTACTAAATACTGTTCCCTCCAAATGTCATGCTTTTATACAACTTCATGTCTAAGCATTTTTGCCTGAAGCCATCTGGTCACGATTCAAGACAGCACATCTTGCCCCTGGAAACCCTTAAGAAATAAGTCAAACACATACAGACTTTGGATCTCTAGCTAACTGGGAACTGGGATAAAACCTGAACCCTTATAGCTGCAAACTTGACTCAAAACAGCTGAAGGCGTTATCCTCGGCACAGCACAGTATCTAAGCAACAAACTCCCTGAGATCAAACCCCAGCTCTGCATTGTACTTATCCAGGGCAAGTTACTTAATCTTTCTGTGTCTTAGTTTCCTCATCTTTGAAATGGTAATCACAATTATTATTCCCTATAGGGTCTCATAAGTTAATATATGTAAAACACTTAGAAAAGATACTCTCATGAATTAGGGTGAGCCATTACTCAGTGTCACTCAGACAGATGATATATTTGGGGCAACTAATGTTTCTGCCATCTGACTGTACATGTAAGTGGTTAATTGGATTAAATGGTAAAATGTGAATGCAAGCTCTTTGAAAACTTTAAAGCACTAGGGAATTTTCCAGTATTACTATCACAATACCTCTCTGTACTTCCAGGAACGTATACATCAGAATCTAAATCATAAGAGTTAGATCTCATTACAAGAATTAGAGATTTAAAATTACATCTACCCTTATATACAATAGAATATTATTCAGCTATAAAAATAATGAAATAATGCCATTTGCTGCAACCTGGATGGACCTAGAGGTTATCATACTAAGTGAAGTGGGTCAGACAAAGGCAAATATATGATATCATTTACTAATGTGTGGGATCTTAAAAAAATGATACAAATAAATTTATTTACTAAACAGAAATAGACTCACATAGAAAAGAAACTTATGGTTACCAAAGGGGAAGTGGGGGAGGGATAAATTAGGAATTTGGGGTTAACAGATACACATTATTATATATAAAATATAACAACAAGGACTACTATATAGCACAGAGCGCTATATTCAATATCTTTAATAGCCTATAACACAAAAGAATCTGAAAAAGAATATATGCACATGGCATTCCTAATCAGGCATAAATGCAAATTGAATGGTAGATGTATATGTGTGTGTGTGTGTGTATATATATATATATGTATATATTTTCATGCTAAGTTGCTTCAGTCATGTCCGACTCTTTGCAACCCCATGGACTTCCGCCCACCTGGCTCCTCTGTCCATTGGGTTCTCCAGGCAAGAATAGTGAAATGTGTTGCCATTTCCTTCTCCAGAATCTTCCCCACCCAGGGTTCAAACCCACCTCTCGTGTGTCTCCTGCACAATGATTTCTCCAAGGTCTAAAGATATTTGTGAGGCACTGGGCGTTCAGAAATGATCATTGTTGTCATTCCGTTGAAATACCACATCAAGACAATCTTGGCAAAAGAAATAAGGCAGACACTCAGAGGAAAGGATTAAATGTTGAGGGATGTTGAGTGAGTTCAGAAGAACTGGAGGAAAATGACCACACTCCTCAGGTCGCCAGCCGCTCAGCCCAGACTCAGATAGCAGCAGATTGAATCTCCAGGCAGAAATCATTTCAAATGCTGCTATTTAGCCTTTATTCCATCCAGCCTTCTATCATAGTTAATTATTTCTAGGTTTGTCTTCTCCATTAAACTGTATCTTCCTTGAAGTCAGTGACCTCATCTTTGTAAACCCAATACCTGCAGAGCACATGGCATTCTGAATCAGGCATAAATGCCTGCTGAATGAATGGCAGAAAATAATACCATCTGTCCGGTGAACTCTTACACAGGTGTTCAGGCCAGTTCTTTCTAAATGAAATGAATTACGGAAAGAATACAGAATTCTTGCTTGAAGAGAGAAGCAATGAAGGACTTGGATGGAAAAATCCTAATTCTTAGAGAAATATTTCTGGAATCATGGGGATTCAGAAAAATTCTGCCAAACTGGACTCTTCATTTATACATGTAGAGCTGGAACATGGCTGGAAGAGCAGCTGGTGTTCTGAGATCTTGCACAGTGGCAGAGACAAGCAAAACTGCAGCTACATAGTGCTGACTGTGGTCCCAGGAGAGCTTGGTGGGTGAATTCCGCTACCACCCCCAGCCCATCCCCAGCATCCCCTACTAGCTCTGAAACACGCTCATCGCCATGAGAGTCAAAAATCTCCAGTCTGCCAGATGAGTTTCGGGTTCCTAGAGTTTCCAAGGGACACTGGATTCTGTATCGATGTTCTTTCTTCGGTTACTCCCTTTCCTTTGTTTTCTGCTGACCCTGTTCAGCTTAACAGTTGACCTTCCAAGAAATGGTCAATAATCAGAGGCAAAGTTGCTTAAAAAAGCAACAAAACACAGCTACTGAGAGTTTCAAAGTTTGTGTACCTCCAGGGGTAATAAGGAAGTCCTATCTTATTCCCTGGCTTCCCTGGTGACTCAGTGATGGAGAATATGCCTGCCAATGCAGGAGATGCAGGGTCAATCCCTGGGTAAAGAAAGTCCCTGGAGTAGGAAATAGCAACCCACTCCAGTACTGTTGCTGGGAAAATCCCACGGACAGAGAAGCCTGGCAGACCACAGTCCATGGGGTCACAAAAGAGTGAGACAGGACTAAACAACTAAACAACAAATCTTATTCCATAATTGCGGAACCATTTCTCCCTGCTAGGGGGACTCTTGATCCATAGCTGATCTGGACTCAGGAGATCAAGCCTGATCAACTCTGATTAGGAGATGAAGTCTGATCTAACTGGATCAAGATCAGCAGCTTGATCCTGATCCAATTAGATCTGGACTGATATAATCTCAGGGATCTAGAACGTTAAGGATCCCCTGGGTGATCCCAGTGATCTCCAGAGGTTGCATCTGACCAGGAAGCTGGTGGAGGTAAGACAAGGAATAAGCATTGATTCTACAGAGTGCAGCACAGCCGGTCTGGGCAAAATGGGGTCCAAAGCCACGCATCCCTGTGTGTTTTCCTTTCCCTTTTCTTCTTCATTCCTTTTCACCTTGTAAATGTTTTCTTTCCTGGAAGTGGGGAGTCAGATGAAAATTGTTCTTTTCTTCAGTACTGTAGCAACTTGCATTCAGATTGGCCCTACTGGTTTTTTTAAAAATATATAAATTTATTTATTTTAATTGGAGGTTAATTACTTTAAAATATTTTATGGGTTTAATCCAAGACATTTGCAATTCCTGACGCCCTGGGTCCTTGGGAAGCCAGCCCCAGATCGCATCTCTGTGGTCTGCCAGGAGTGTGTCAGGGCCAGATGGGGGAGGGAGTCACGCATAGGGACCTTTAGTCCCTTGGACTCTGCACGAAAGTGAGTACAAACGTGACATTAAAGAAGAGATAAAAGGGGAAGCTGTGCTGCATCCCAGTGTGAAGAAGACAGCCTGTTCTGAAGTTATCGGGGCTCCAAATACAATGTAATTTCTTCTTGGGCAGGGCTCTGATAGCCTGACCACCAGGAAGGGCTGGATGCCAGGCATCCTGACTGAGGGACAGGGTACAGTGGGCCTGATGTTGCCATCCCCAGCCCTGGGCTCAGGTTCCTCTTGGATCCCTCTTGGGGGCACAAAGACCACTGGTGCCTTCCCGCTGGGCTTGAACTCAATCTCCAGAAAACCTCCTCTAAGTCCAGCCACGCCTGCCTCCCCCTTGCCTGCTCTTGAATCCCAGCCATAGTTTGCTGCTTTGGTCGGGACTGTAAAGAGTCCTCCAGACGCAGAGATGATGCGGGCACCTGAAGTTAGAAGAAAATTTCTGCCAAGAATTCCAAAAGATCCAGGGATCAGGGAACACAGGGAGTATTCGGGTAACTCACTGGTCCTTGTGGTAGCTTCCTCTAAAACCCTTGGGGAGACTTCCCTGGTGGTCCAAGGGTTAAGAATCTGCCTTGCAATGCAAGGGACACGGGTTCGATCCCTGGTGGGGCTCTTTTCAGGGACAGAGGAAGGGAGTGATACTCACACCTCTGGTCCCCTGCCTGCCACAAGCTCTAGGGGGAAATGGCTCCAACGTGGAGTGAAGGACTGTGGGGCTGAACTAAGATCCCACATACCGCGGAGCAACTGATCTCCCATTGCCACAACTGGAAAGTCCATGTGCCGCAATGAAAGATGCCGCAATGAAAGATGCGGCAGCGAAGATCCCTCAGGGCATCTCTAAGACCCAATGCAGCCACATAAATGAATAAACATTTGAAAAAAAAATCACACCTTGGGGGTATGATTTCTTGTTAAAGCCTTCACACAAAGATTCGTCCACCCCACTCTGTACCCCATTCTAGCACCTACAGACCTCCACATAAGCACCTCCCCTTCTCCCTTCACCCTGAGCCCCCTCCCTACTGTGCTGATCCCAGAGAGCATCTCGTAAGTAAGAACATCTCCACCCATATATACAAAAGTTTCCACTACCTATAACAGGGCCCAGAAATCTGGGAAATTCAGAAGAAACTAGCCACAGACAGGTAAGGCCAGCAGCATCCGTTGTTTTGCGTGGCTCAGACTAGGCTGACTGAGGTAACAGGGGCATGAGCCAGGTGTCACTTCAGTTATCTGGGTCATCGTGTCCGAGCGACCCTGGTCACAGAAGCTGCCTTTCCTGCCCTGCCAAGTCATGAAGGAGAAAACACTCCACTGGCTGGGTCTCCGGGTTCCTCTTGTGGAACAGAAGGGAAGGACTTGAATGACACCCCCCATAGAGCCCTGACACTTAGGAGTCCAGCTGGGGCCCATGACGCCTCCTTCAGCAGGAAGAGGAGGGTGGGGCTCTTTTCAGGGATACAGGAAGGGAGTGATGCTCCCACTCCTGGTCCCCTGCCCACCACCAGCTCTAGGGGAAAATGGCTCCAACGTGGGGTGAAGGACTATGGAACTGAACTGACATGAATCTGTGGCTTGGCTATGGGCAGCCCACAATTTTTCTTAATTAGCTATGGCAACTTGCCCATCATCGAAATAAATAACAGGTGTCCCCTAAGGACACAACATGAGAGGCGCCATTTATCGCCGCTCTGAGAGGAAACTGACAACATGACGGCTGACATAGCAGAAATAATGAAGAAAAATGGTGGCGTGCAAAGAAGGGCCCCGTGGAGGAGCCTTGCAATCAGTCCCCAAGGGGAAGCCTCCTGGCCAGCACCTCCCTCAGGGAAGCTGTGCCACCCACGCTGACCCTCAACTCCCGGCGAGACTGACGTCTCCCATTAGCATCAGGCAAGTGCCCCGTGGAGCACTTCCAGGTGACCTGCCACCCCTCCTGTTCCAGCATGGGTCACTGTGAATGTGGGTCAGAGTCCTTGATGTGCTACTTGGAAAGTTTCATTCTTTTAGGTATTTCAGGTTCAGGCCACGCTTATCTGTCTGTTGTGGATTATCTCTACCAAACAGTAGGCCACTGACCGGCCACCTGACATCCTCTGGTCCGTCACCTCATCCAGTGGTTGCTAGGTCGAGTCCAAAGGCTAGAAGGTGGCCCTCTCCTGCTGAAGGCGTAGTTCACCACCTATGCTCGGCATCCCAGGCCTGCTGCTGCACCAACCATTTCTCTCCATCAGTCATGCTCTCTTTAACTGTTACCGACCAGGGCTCCTGGCCTTCCTTAATCAATAGAAATTGATAAAAGGCCAGGCAAGAAATTCAGGGAAGGCTTTATCAGCGCTCCTGCTGCAGCAGGAAGGAGTGAAAATAAGTAACAGATTCCCTTGCTTGTTCCCTAAGAGGTGGAGCAAGCGACATTGTTCCTTGGACAGGGTGGGGAGTGGAGGGTGTCCAGATGTTGGGTTGGAGGCGTGGCTTCAGTGGTTTGCTCACCCCTCTGGTGGTGGTGTATGAAGGGTTCATGCCCAGCACCCTGCTTTTGCTCTCAACCCCCTGCTTTTGCATCCGGCTCTTCAGAGGTGGCAGTTGGGTTTTTGATCTTTTTGTATCTTGTTGTACACAATTTGCCTCAACTGAGCATGCATGCAGTTATTTTTAGTCTCTAATAGTTTCTTTGTATTCTGTTGTTCAAGGAGACATTTATCTTGCAGGTGCAAGCACTGCAGCAAAGGACCCCAGGCCCCAGGTTCCAGCCTGTCTCATAACCATTATATTTAACTCTCTGCTGCTGCTGCTGCTGCTGCTAAGTCGCTTCAGTCGTGTCTGACTCTTCGCGACCCCACGGACCGCAGCCTACCAGGCTCCTCTGTCCATGGGATTTTCCAGGCAAGAGTACTGGAGAGGGGTGCCATCGCCTTCTCCGATTTAACTCTATACTTCCCTCAAAAGACACCACCCTTATGGCAGAAAGCAAAGAGTAACTCAGAGCCTCTTGATGAAAGTGAAAGAGGAGAGTGAAAAGTTGGCTTAAAACTCAACATTCAAAAAACTAAGATTATGGCATCCAGTCCCATCACTTCATGGCAAATATATGGAGAAACAATGGAAACAGTGACAGACTTTATTTTCTTGGGCTCCAAAGTCACTGCAGATGATGACCGCAGCCATGAAATTAAAAGATCCTTGCTCCTCAGAAGAAAAGCTATAACAAACCTAAACAATATATTAAAAAGCAGAGATGTTACTTTACCAACAAAGGTCCCTATAGTCAAAGCTATGGTTTTTCCAGTAGTCATGTATGTATGTGAGAGTTGGACCATAAAGAAAGCTGAGCGCCAAAGAATTGGTGCTTTTGAACTATGGTGTTGGAGAAAACTCTTGAGAGTCCTTGGACTGCAAGGAGATCAAACCAGTCAATCCAAAAGGAAATCAGTCCTGAATATTCATTGAAAAGACTGATGCTGAAGCTGAAACTCCAACACTTAGGGCCCTGATGTGAAGAACTGACTCCTTGGAAAGGACCCTGATGCTGGGAAAGATTGAAGGCAGGAGAAGAGGATGATAGAGGATGAGATGGTTGGATGGCATCACCGACTCAATGGACATGAGTTTGAGTAAGCTCCGGGAGTTAGTGATGAACAGGGAAGCCTGACATGCTGTAGTCCATAGGGTCTCAAGAGTTGAACATGGCTGAGTGACTGAACTGAACTTCCTTCAGGGCTCAAAAATATACCAATCCTTTCCATTAAAATCAAAACAATCAAACCAACCCTCTTTGTAGTTTAAACTCCTCTTCAGCTACTACCCCCAAACATCTCTTCCTTTCTCAGTCAGCTTTTCCCAAAGCACCCTCTCTTCTTACACCTACTCCACGGCTGACTTCAGGTAGGCTTTTGCCCCTCGACCACTGAAACGACTCTTTCCAAAGTCACCAATGACGTCATATGACTAAATCCATCAGCCACTCTCGAGCCCTTACGTTACTTACCATTCCTCTCTCTGGAAATTCTTTTTCCCCAAGGATTCAGGGCAGCCATTCTTTTCCAACTCTACTTCAACTTCTCCGGTTACTTCTCAGATCCCATGGCAACTCCTTTCCCACCCCACATCCCGTAAGTGCTGGGAAACTTCAAGAGTCAGGCCTCAGATGTCGCCTCTTCTCTTTCTGTGTGGTCCTCCCAAACAGACACCCGGTTTCAACACTCTTCCATGCCTTGATGACGACTAGGTCTGAGGCCGCAGCCCCGACTTCTGCTTTGAATCCTGCCCTCGTAATATCAAATCATCTACTGAATGATCTCTATGTGAATGTTCTAGAAGCACCTCACTTTGACTACATCTCAAACTGAAGTCCTCTTTTGCTCTCTACACACTCATGTATGTGCATGTACACACACACATCAGCCAAACCTCATGCTCAGGAATGACACCATCAGCTACCATTAAACAGGGGAAGGGTGGAAAAAGAAAATCAATAGCCACGCAGTTGTCACACTGCTTCATGTAATCCCCAGAGCCCCGAGAGCAGCTGGACAAACTGCTGGCTGGAAATATGAGATGGACTCCAAAAGTGTGTATATGTCTGCTCACACAAAACTGGGCTGACGCCTCCCAAAGATCAGAGATCAGCAAGGCCAAATGGAAGGGATGCAGCACTGATAATCTAGCCACATGTAACAAGACTCTAGTAATGGGCAGAGGGATGCAAAGAGATGGAATCCACCCCAGGAAACACAAACGAGAACTGTTAGACCCCAACATGGATGAGTTTCAGGGCAGCAGTCCTAGTTGGAGAAAGCTTGGTCTTTCTAGACAAGGAGTCCAGAAGAGAAAGTGCCAAAGGGTGGCATTAGAGCAGAAGTCCTGTACAATGGACTGAGTCATAGCAGACACATAAGGACATGCTCGGACTAGCAGGCTTCTGGGCACCCAGGACTCACTGAAGGGAACACAAATCAGTGGCAATCTCAGCAGATAGTCGGACTGATGCCATTGCATCGGTGAAGATTGCTTTGGAAGCTAGGGAGGCTCGGCTGCAATCCCCTTTAGAAGATGGAGGAATGGGAGAGAACTAAGACAGGATAACAAGTTAAGGAGACTGAGAGCCCACGTGCTCTACAATGGGTGACTTGTCTGCGTTCTGCACTGTGGCATGTGAGGGTCAGCTCTCTGTGGTGAGCTGGCCTTCTCTCCCCCTGTGTGCAGTTTGGTTGGGTGTCACATGTTTGAGGAATGAGTCGCCCAGGGTGCCTCAGGGCACTTTCTATGGGCAGCAACAGAAGGGTGTTGTCCTGCCAGAAGTTTTGGCCTTGGACCCATGGATGGGCCAGGAGGGGTTTTCTCTTATTTCAATTGAGTCCATTGAAGACAACATCAGGAAAAAATAGCCTTGGTGATGTAATAAATGTGGGCGCCGAATGCTAAGTATAGACACAGCGGGGATCTTTATGTGTTGAGGACGACTTTTATGGGGGTGAGCTGCACTCCAGGCTCCACTCTGCCTTCTGACAGCAGCACGAAGAGGAGAGGCCTGGGAGGGGAAAATTAAGAACTAGGGACAAGAAAAATAAGTAATGCTTTCCTTTTCTTTCAATTTCTGTTCCATTACTCCTGGATGTAAAGCTACCAGGTAGATGCTAGCTTGGCTTCCCTTGTGGTTCAGCTAGTAAAGAATCCACCTGCAATGCAGGAGACCTGGGTTTGATTCCTGGGTTGGGGAGATCCCCTGGAGGAGGCCATGGCAACCCATTCCAGTATTCTTGCCTGGAGAATCCCTATTGACAGAGGAGCCTGGAAGACTGCATTCCATGGGGTTGCAAAGAGTCCGACATGACTGAGCAACTAAGCACAGCACGGATGCTACAGGAAAAACCTCTGCTCTCAGACAAGTCACAGATTTGGGGAAATGGATATGTAAATGGAACATCCTGATAGCACAGTACCACGTGACAACTGCAATAATACAGTGATGATGACACCTGACACGGACTGAGCCCTTATGATGTAGCAGCTACCATAGAAAATGCTATAAAAGCACTCAGCTCTTTAGCCTTCCAACCAGCCTTGTGAGGAAGACAACATTATTATTTCCATGTTGCAGATACGGATGTTGTGGCTTCCACAGGTCCAGGTCAGGGAACTCGTCTGTCTGCCATTACTTTGCTACAAGTTGAAGCGCTAAAACTCAAACCCATGATTTGCGTACCTGGTGGTGGTTTAGTCGCTAGGTTGTGTCTGGCTCTTGCAACCCCATGGACTGTAGCCCGCCAGGCTCCCCTGTCTATGGGATTCTCTAGGCAAGAATACTGGAGTGGGTTGCCATTTCCTTCTGCAGGGGATCTTCCCAACCCAGAAACTGAACCCAGGTCTCCTGCATTGCAGGCAGATTCTTTACCAACTGAGCTACAAGGGAAGCCTGGAGCCTATACCATCAACTCCTCCACCTGCTGCTGCTTCCCTAGGTAAAGGCAGAGGAAAACAGAAGAAAGAATGAGCAACTTTTCCCAAAGAGTTCAGAGATGGCTACAAAGAGGCGGCCTGAATTGAATCTTGATAAATTAGTAGAAGGGTGGGGAGCAAAGCGCCCTCCAGGTAGAAGGAGAGGTGAGTAAAAAGGTGAGGTCCATTTGGAGAACTAGGAGGTATCTCCGCCCCAGCACACACACAGACACACTCACATGCTCACACACAGACAGGTATGTACTCACACATTCATGTATGTATGCACACATACACATATTCTTTATTGGAGTATAATTGCTTTACAATGTTGTGTTAGTTTTTGCTGTACAAGGAAATAAATCAGCTATATGTCCCCTCCCACTTGAGCCTCCCTCCCCCCTCATCCCACCCCTCTAGGTCACCATGGAGCACTAGATAAGCTCCCTGCACATGTATGTGTTGTTCTTACACATTCTTTCACACACATATGCACTCACTGTCACACACAATTACACACACAGTCAGACCTATGGGCATGCACAGATGTGTGAACACACTACTTGGTCTATGACATAGCTGCCTGAAGGGGACGTTCATTCTCATTCGTCCTCTCTCTTTCCCAGTTTCAACTCCACTGCTCATGATAGTAATAATAATTGTTCACTGAGTGCCTCCACGTTCCAGCCACTCTGCTAGGTGTTCTCTATACACTCTCTCTAACACAAGAAACCAACCAAGTAGGTATTGTGATCCTTTTCACCTGAAATGCAGGAGACCTGGGTTCAATCCCTGGGTTGGAAAGATCCCCTGGTGAAGGAAATGGCAACCCACTCCAGTATCCTTGCCTGGAGAATCCCATAGACAGAGGAGCCTGGCAGGCTACAGTCCATAGGGCCACGAAGAGTCAGACATGACTGAATGACTAACACTTTCAATTTACAGATGTGGTTACAGGACCTCAGGCATGCTTAGGATCTCCCCAGGGGCCACATAATTCATGAGTGACTCTCAAACCCAAACACATCTCTTTCTAGAGCCTGCGCTCTTTAAACCACCAAGCTGACTCTCAGAAGATAACAGCCCCTAGAGCAGACTTTGTCCCAGGAGGGAGTGCTCCAGCCCATACAGCCTGGAGAGCAATGAGCTTGGGTGGGATGTGGAGTGTTGGACCCCATCAAGGCCTCCCCTTCTCCCTTCTAGCTGTGGCTCCTGTCAGTGACAGCCAAGACGTTGGAGAGTCACTGAGAGATGTGAGCGCTTCATATCACTGTGGAGACAACAGCCATCATCACAGAAGTCTGGAGTTCAAACTGACCTTAAAGGATGAGGAAACTGAGGTGCTGGCCAAGGGTTAATGGATTGGAAAAGACCCTGATGCTGGGAAAGATTGATGGAAGGAGGAGAAGAGGGCAACAGAGGATGAGGTGGTTGGATGGCATCACTGATTCTATGGACATGAACTTGGACAAACTCTGGGAGATGGTGAGGGACAGGAGAGCCTGGCATGCTGCAGCTCATGGGGTCACAAAGAGTCACACATGACTTGGTGACTGAACAACAACAACAGGTCCAGAAATCCAGAGAAAACTAGGAACACATCTGATTCCAGGCCCATTCCACTGGCCACACTGCCGCCCAGCATTCCCAGGGCACCTTAGAAGTCTTTACCATGGGTACTTCTGATTAATTAACTTGCAGGAGTAAATATGTAGGGTTGGGGTCATTTGCATGTATGAATTTGTTTTGTTTCTCTGCACATGCTCTAGTTCCCAGGAAGGCACAAGGCTGAGCAAGACCTGGAGAGAGCCCACCTGAACAGATGGCCTAGTTGTAGCCCAGTGAGATTAGCTGAAACAAGAAGCTTAGAATAGCATCTTGAAGACCAGAATCTAGATCTCCTTTGTCCCAGATCTAGCCCTGCTGGATTGGTACAGTTTTTTTCTCTTCTTGTTATTTCCTCAAAAGATCACTCTTCCTTCCTCTGATTTTCCGGGTCCCATACCTCAGGTTTGTATCCTTCCTAAGTGGTTATTTTCCTTCTTACTGGATCCCTCCTTGAGTTTCTCACTCTGTACTGAGCTGATTTATAGGCCAGAGTCATTCCCTTGGCGGGGGCAGAAAAATAGCAAGCAGACAGATTAATAATCCTTTTAGCACCCCCAGGAAAATGCCAGCCCAGGAGTGAGACACTGGTCCAGCGGAAGCTGAAACAGCCTGCATCCCAGTCCTGCGTGTGACTCACCGAGTCTGATGTACTCAGCTCAGGCCAACGCATAGTCATGGGAGAAGGGAGGAAAGATTTAGAGTAGCTCTGAGCATCAGCTCTATCTACTGCTTCCTTTATTATTAAGGGAGAAGGGAGGATCTGGGGGAGCAGTGAGAGAGCTGAAAAAGGGGATGGTCCATAGGGATTCCCTAGAGAATCTGAACTCCCAAAGTTGACATAGATTAAAGTTTCCGGATAAAAACAACCTTTGCTACACGGCTCCCCAGTGGAACGACACATCATACATTCACACCCGCAGTTGTAACACATCTTAACACACACACATTTTTCTATACACATATCTACATGCAAAGCCAAGTGTTCCTGGCCTTGGATCCTCCTTGACTTGAGGACAGGGTCTGCCCGTGTTGGGAGGTACCATGGCTGGAAGAGAAGAAAGACACGGACACCTTGGCAGCCCTGTGTCCCCAGCACGCAGCCCTAACTCCCTCGGAAGCCCTGGTGGGCTAGGATGGCTCCCCTCCTTCCTCCTTTTCTAATTATGACAGGCCCCGGGGGGCCAGAGCGAAGAGAGGGGAAGGCTGAGTGAGGCCTGCAAGTGGGAAAGGAGGGCACAGGAAACGGGGAGAGAGGGAAGCGCTGAAGCTGTCGTTTTGTTCTGGGGAGAAGAAACAGGACGTGGCTAGAAGACATGGAGAGTGGCCACTCCTCACCTTCCCTGCCCCCTCGGGGCTGTGAACCCCGTAAGAATCCCCTGCCCATGCTTGCCAATGGAAAAGGGAAGATCCTTTAGACCTGAGATTCCATAGTAGGCTGATTTGTCTCAAAACCATAATTAGGTTGAATGTCATTTATTCCTCCAGTCCCTTTGTGAAGCTGGGAGACACAAAGGGTTTTATCATTACTTACATGAAGGTAGCCTGAGTTGCCAGAACCACTTGACTAAAACCACAGGATCAGGCTCTTTGCTCCCAGCCCAGGGGATATGTCACTGCTCTACCATCTTGGAGAAGGACTGGCTTCCTCTTCCATCCTTATAGGTGAACAAACAGATGTGCAAAATCACACACCACCGTTTATTAATATAAACAAATTCATAGTCACTGATCTAAATGAGCATATTTTTAGTGAGCATCCTATTTGCCAGGCATTTTGCTGAGTGCT
The DNA here is from genome assembly GCF_032405125.1 of Capricornis sumatraensis. Taxonomy (NCBI): domain Eukaryota; kingdom Metazoa; phylum Chordata; class Mammalia; order Artiodactyla; family Bovidae; genus Capricornis; species Capricornis sumatraensis. Next base: position 28,023,267 of record NC_091084.1, on the reverse strand, counting down.
GGAATGAAGGTCTGGATGAACCGAATCTTGCCCTCATGGAGTTTGTAATCTCATAGAGGACAGATGAAATAACGAGCTGTTATTTCATGCACAGTCCTAGGAGCCCCACTAGGGCTGGGACCACAGAAAGACGCTCACACCTTCTTAGCTAGAGATGGAAGGCTTCCCTGGTGGTTCAGCGGTTAAGAATCCGCCTGTCAATGCAGGGACATGGGTTTGATCCCTGTCTGGGAAAATTCCGCGTGCCATGGAGCAACTGAAGCTGCATGCTGCAACTATCAGGCCCGCGTGCTAGAGCCAGCCATCTACAACAAGAGAAGCCACTGTAATGAGAAACGCGAGGATCACGTCTAGAGAGAGTAGCCCCCACTTCAACTAAAGAAAGCCCGTCTACGCAACAAAGACCCAGCACGGTCCCAAATAGATACATCTTTTAAAAATTAAAAAAAAAGAGAGAAGGATAACCCTGGGGAGGAGGAAATCACCATGACACTCACTACTGTCTTGGCAGCTCGTGGTTAACCCAGTTCCCCAGGCCCCTTCTCCTCCCCAAGACCTAGAATTAAATCAGAACATCAACTCCTCTCCAGAGGATGGAATTTCTTCTCTTCCCAGATCTATTTTGTTGTGGTCATGAAGACCTACCGGCCAAAGATTCAGAAATAGCAACTCTCCCAATTATGTAAAATGTGATTAAAGGAAGTGTCATGGCCCTTCCCAGGCGCCTTTCACTTAATTCTTGCCTCGCCACCCTTGCTTGGGCTGACAAGCATAATAGAGCTGCTTGATACATCTTGTGCTAAAATAAAATGTCTGGTCAAAAGTGCTTAGAATCCGTCAAGGCTGGGGTTGGCTAATGATGTCATTACTCCACAGGGCCGAACGTTATTTTTAGGATGGCCATTTCCTCCCCCATTAAGGCTCATTAGGATTTTTTTTCCTCTGTAGTACTCAACCCACACAATAGAGGTCACACACAGGGCTGAGGCTGAGGCGGGTCACTTCGCCTTTCTGAACAGCTGAGTTACCAGGAAGGCCACTTGATGCTGAATGAAGCTTTTCTTTAAGGGTAGGAAATCAGACCAAGGTCAAAAGCTGTCTGGGATGGGCTTGCATCGTTGGCTTCCAATATTGCAACAGCCAGGTTTAGGTCGCCTATGCCCCACTTACCTCTTTTGCCTTTATTCCTTTCAGGTACTAGCCTCTATAGGTCTTTCCTAGTGGCTCAGTGGAAAAGAATCCACCTGCTAATTCAGGAGATGAGTGTTCAATCCCTGGGTCAGGAAGATCCCCTGGAGGAGAAAATGGCACCCCACTCTAGTATTCTTGCCTGGAGAATCACATGGACAGAGGAGCCCGGCAGGCTACACAGTCCATGCAGTTGCAAAGAGTTGGACACAACTGAGTGACTGAGTGTGCACGCACGCACGCACACACACACAAGCATCTTTAAGACATTTCCAGCCTGGCTCAAATCACAGAGCTAAAATAGCCCTGCAAATATTCCATCATCCACAAGATGAATTCTGTGCACTCCAGTGTAAGGCAACCTCCCACCATGCAGAGAAAAGCATTAATCTGTATTTCTACCAGCACTGACTTTACAATCAGGTTGTATCTAAGTTCAAATCCTAAGGCTGCCATTGACTGTCTATGTGACTCTGGTCAAGTTTCTTAATATCTTTGAGTTGATTTGCTCTCTCACTAAAAGGAAAGTAATAATACCAACTGCCAGGACTATTGTTGGAAAGTAAATAAGAAAATATATGTAAGGCACTTAGAATCTCTGGTACCAGAAGAATACTTATTACATGCAACTGTTGTTATTATTCATCATCATCTCTAGTATTATTATAAACCACCGATCTGCAATTTTGAAACCCCAAAGCGCTGAATATTGAAAGATCCCTTGTAACTCATTTGGCAATAAAACCTGACCCAAACTGACCTGGGTTTCTTTGTAGACCTCATTTATTCCATTTCAGATGAATATTTGCTGCAGAAATCGGCACGGTTTTTCCAAGTTGCTGCTCCTGACTCTGCTGCAGGTTTTATGTAACATCTAAGATCTGTAGCATATTACTTTTCAAAAATCTAAAGAATTCTGAATTCTGAAACACATCTGGCCCCATGGGGGTTTGATAAGGGATTGTGGCCAATATTCTTTTTCAAGTCAGACAAATCTCACAATGCAGGACCCACACCAGCAATAGTCCTTCCGACCTAGAAAAATAGTAAGGATTTCTTTACGGTTGCATCTTTCTGAAAAATCACAGGGAGCCCCCAGGCAGAGAAATCTTCCCACTTTGTTACTCACAGACCAAATATATTACTAAACCTATACTGGTAGCTTTTGGCAAATCTGAACCAAAAAAGCAACAGAACATCTTGGAATCATATATTCTCATTGTGTTCGCATATAAGTAGCATTTTCATTTACTGAGCACCTCATAGGTTAAAGCGTCTGCCTCCAATGCAGGAGACCTGGGTTCGATCCCTGGGATGGGAAGATCTCCTGGAGAAAGAAATGGCAATCCACTCCAATATTCTTGCTTGAAGAATCCCAAGTACGGAGAAGCCTAGTAGGTTACAGTCCATGGGGTCTCAAAGAGTCGGACACGACTAAACGACTTCACCTTACCTTACCTTACTATGTGCTTGACTCTTTACATACACTTTAACCTCTAAACAAGAGAAAAGAAGGCATTACTATCCCCACTTTACCGATTTGTAAATGGGGACACAGATTTGTAAATGGAGACACATTTGTAAATGGTGGAAACTCAGACAGTTCTCACTCTGATTTCAAAACCACTGTTTTCCTCTATAACATTGCTTGCTGATTCTCAAAAATCACAGAAAAAGAACAAAAAGGGAAAGCTTACTTCAAACTGATGTTAGTCCCATTGCTATTATATTTTACATCTGTAGCATTATTTAAGACCCAGACCCTAAATAAGGGGTCAGTTTGTAAGTTTGGGAAATAGTGACTTTTCTACTGCCAATGGTACCCATGTTCTCAGAAAATGACAACAGTCTGTTATCACTCTGCCTTTGATCCTTCTTCCATTGCCTGAAACTCGACGTGTGGGAGGAGTTTCAGGATTGCACTGGTGTCAGAGGTGGTTGTTTTGGGTGGGTCTATAGCTGTGCTCCTTGTTTGATCTGATGAGATCATTTGAGCATGAAGGCCAAGAAAAGGAGATTCAGTAACCTTGGCACTGAACCCACTGGTGAGTGTTCAGAGGGATGCTCCTCCAGCACACAGCGTGCTACACTGGGCACGAGGCTCTATCCATGACAACCTGTCTTCCCTGGAGCTGAAAGTAAAAATCAAAGGCAGCAAAAAAGATTAAAAAGCAAGTGTTCAAAACCAGAGAAAGCTGCTCACCCTCCCTCATGACACCCGAAGAGACAAAGACCACGAAGTAAAGATGTCGTGCCGTCCACAGATTAATCTACCCTACGCAGAAGTGGTCAGAGTCCTCCTTTCCCCCATAATAAGATGCCTGGGAAGCCTCACAATGAATGCTTCAGTCAACAAGATAGCAAGAACTCCAGCAGGCGGGCAGTGCATTGTTTATCGGCTACCTGGGGCTTTGAATTATGAAAAGATGTCTGAAAGAGACTTTGTTATCTCATTGTACTTCTGCAAGTTGCCGCTCAGTTCCATGAGCAGCAATGCTCCTCTTAGAATTCCTGACTTTTGATTTGAGGATGTGATTGTTCCTCAGACTGACAATGGTAGGTAGGCTTGAAACTCAAGGGTGGCCACCCAGCCTGTGGTCGCAAAACTGGAGGTACAGCTGGGGCTTCTGACAGGCCCTGGTGAATTCCAGGCAGACTGCCAGGTGGCCTGGCTGTCAGTGATCCATGAGGTCACTAAGGTATGAATCAACATTGGCGGCATCCATGGTTGCATCCGTAATGTAGATGGCTCATGTAGCATGTCACAGGCCAATGAGAAAGTGACTTGTCTTGAAGAATTTTTTTCTTTTCTTTTTTTTAAATCCCAGTAGCAGAGAAAGCAATCATCCAAGAAATGGAGAGTGTGAAACAGAAAGCCCTATCCAAGTGGGATACTCCTGTGGCTCTGATACGTGGCCTTGGAAGTGGCATAAGTTCCAGTCACTGTGCCCCAAATTATAAAAAAGTTATGACCCCCTTCTTTCCCCGTCACAAATAGTTAAAGCCATTCCCCTGCTCTGCCTTCTCAGTAGCTGCAAATCTCATCAAATCACCACATTTTACGAATGCAGAAGCTGAGGACCAGAGAAAAAGAAGGCACTTTACCCAGGTCACAAAATACATGGTAACAAACCAAGATGCATATCCTCTTTCCTGATTCTCAGTGCTTTCCTTAGCATCCCGTCCCTCAGAAACAAAGACCCTGAAATTTTCTAAGCCTGAGAAAAGAAGCATTTAAGCAGGAGAATGTTGTCATTTAAAATGGAAATCTGCTCTAGAACACTGATGACAACTGGTGACTACCGAGGCGTCTGCAGATAGCTTGACACTGACAAAACCAAGTGTTGAGGTGTGAATATGTGTGATGCTAACAGACGATTCTCCATAATACAGTTTTCATGAGCAAATGAGATGATAGGAAATATATATTGTGGGAGACTGTGTTAATGTCATGTTTGTTTATGCTGTAGCAACCTGATATTCTTTGTATTGTGCCTTCTCTGTGCCTGGAGATGGTACGATGCTGAGAAACCCGAAGCTGGCTCCAAACGTTTCACAAATGCAACCGAGGGTCTGTCCCCACCATATACACACACATCCACTGAAGGCTGGCTTCAAAAGACGGGTCTATAGTTTGGCAAACTGGTAAACGGTAAAGAATTCCCTCCATTGTGGATCACCATCTAAGAGTCCTAGCTGGTTGCCATTTCACTTTGGAAACATCCTTCCCAAAGCCCCAGTTCTCTTCTGCCACCATTACACTACTCGCATATTGTAGTCACTCAACACAGCACTGCTCAGTGCTCAACCCCAGGCCAGAACTCCTCAGGGGAACTACGTGCACTGTGTGCAGGAGGAGGAGCCAGTCTCTATCCTCTGGGTGAAGCCCCAGATGTCCCCAGTGAGGCCCTTGGCGGTGGTGGCAGTGGCTCCCTCCTGGGACATCCCTCTCTTCTGGCACCAAGGAAGGCAAAGTTAGGCTGACAATAACACTAACAAAGATTAATTCCTGTGTCTGATGAGAGTTAATTTCTCTGATTAGAGGACTCTCAAAGATGTGCAGTGACTAAATCCTGACTGGAAATATTCAAGTGGCAGAATGATGGGGCCCAGAGCCGCAGTCACACACCAGCGGCAGACACAAGACCCTTTGGGGTCCTGGCACGTTCTGAATCAAACAAAGACTGAGCATGCAAGGGCAAGCTGGTAGATGTTTGTGTATTTATCTATTTCAGTCCATTTATTTGTTTATTATTTATTTTCCTCTCCAGAACTTCTTGGAAAGTCTTGTCTGGAACTGCATGCATTCAGAAAGAAGAGATGAGAGGTGAGGAGGGCATATCTACCTGGAGCAATACTGTCTGGTCCCTGGAAACTGACGACTAGAAGGCCTGCTGCAGTGGTCCATCTGTCACCCCCTCCCCCAGGAATTTGCTTTGGATCATGGAAGGGGGAGAAGTTGATGGATACCTGCGATGATCCCCTCTAGACCGCTACCTAACTAAGGGCATGTGCCCATGAGTCAGGCAGGCAGAGAAGGCCATCTGTTTAGAAACAGTTGACATTCAGAGTGACGGCCTCGGAGGGATCTGTGGTCAGAGGGAAAGTGGGAGGTGGTTAGAAAGATGGGAGTTTGGAAGGCAGACCAACTTGGATTTCAGTTCTGGCACCATCATTTACATCTGTGTTAATCTGGACAAGGCGCATTGCTTCTGAGAGGCTTAGTTATCTCATCCAGAAGGAATATCACCCCATCTCTGTTAATGCCTTGGCACACACAGTTTGTAAAGAGCCCAACAACAAGGGCCCCCCTGTCCAAATGCCACTCCCCACCTTCAGGACTTAAAAAGAGAAAGGTCCACTGCCTTCACTCCAGGGAGACAGGGAGACCATGGCGTCTGCTCCTTAGTAGAGAACCTTAGCTATTTCTGGCTAAGGGAGAAACAAAGTCTTCCTACTTACAGGTGCGGGGCTTCCCAGGTGGCACTAGCAGTAAAGAATCTCCCTGCCAATGCAAGAGATCTTAAGACACATAGGTTGGATCCCTGGGTTGGGAAGATTCGCTGGAGGAGGGCATGGCAACCCACTCCAGTATTCTTGCCTGGAGAATCCCATGGACAGGGGACCCTGGAGAGCTAGAATCTATGGAATCTCAAAGAGTCAGATGTGACTGAAGCGACTGAGCACGCAGCCATGCACTGGCAGATGGAAGGCCGAGGGAAGAGCTACTTTTCCTTATCTCTCCCCCTCGCTGCCCTCCCCTTCCCCTTTAGCCCTCCCTGCATTCATTCATCTCGTAAGCACATACTGAGTGCTTACCCAGGGCCAACACCATGCTAGGAACTGTTCATAATGTGATGCTCCAACTCCCTTGAACAGAAGACTCCCCACCTTCCAAAGACGTTTGCCAATTCTGTCAGCGTTTATTAAGAGTCTATTTTGGGCTAGGTACCAAACTAGCATCCCCCAAGATAGGGAGACAAAGTCTCTCTCCCAAGGAGCTCATAGACTACTGATGGAAAAGAAGCTGACTTCTGTCTGAAGGTAGTTCGTTCCTTGGGGTTTGGGATGTGAGTGTCCAACGCTCTGCTCTTGAACTGGGCTAGCACAGATGTAAAGCTGCAGTCAGCACACCGCTAATGGGGCTTTGAAAGTCTCTGCTTTATTAGGGCATCCAGGAAAGCCGATTTCAGCTGCAAATGCCTTCATTGCCTCCCCAGCAGAAATGGCTAATACCTGCTTTCTGGGACGCGCTCATCAAAAGCAGACTCTCAAAGCCCCATTAGCAGTGTGCTGACGCTGGCTGTACATCCTGAAAGAGCAAAGTCCAGCGGCGTTAAAGGAATCTAGCCTATTTGTCAACACTTGCGTGAGTCAGAGCTCCCCACACATCCCAGCCCACACCCCCATTCCTTACAATTTCTCAGCAGGGGGCTCTGCAGTCCTACAACCCACACACTCCCCCACAACTCCCACCCGCCCTCTTTCAGCTCTCCAGCCTCCCTCCCTGCCTGACTCAATTAATCCTACAATCCTGCAGAAGCCGAAACCCAGCACAGAGCTGCACGCCCAGAAGTTCCCCCTTAGCCATCGACGGACTCCACCTAGAGAAGCTCTTGGGCTCTGCTCCACTATCACCTTCAGGAGCCCCCCAGGCCAGAATCTGGAGTTTGGATGGGGCCTTAAAGGTCAGCACCACCCATATGTGGTCAGTTGGTCTCCTATGGGGCAAAGATGGCAGTCACCAGAAAGCCATTGGAAGCACACAGACTTTCAGGTCCAGATTTGCACACAAGCTGTGAGAATACCCTGGTGCACACAAGGCAAGTAGGGAGAGCTGCCATTACTGCATGGAGATGCCAGGAATGCCATTAAGATGGTCTTGTCTGAGATTTCCCCCACCAGTTCTTCCCCACCCCAGACCTCCTAAGACCTTATCTCAATTTCTGCTATGGTCCAAGCTCAATGAAAAGGATACCCAGTTCTGAGCAAGACTGTTCTTGCAGACCTCAAGAAGAAAGAATTGAAATTCTCTCCACTTTGTTTATTGTCCCATTATTCAGTAGACAAGCAGGGTGACGTGGGCTACTAAGGAACCAGAGTCATTAGAAAGTCTAGCTACGAAAATAAGATTTCAGCAACACAGAGTGAGCCCTGCTGTGCTGCAGGCATGTGCAAGCCCCTGGGTGTACGAGGCTGAATAATAAACTCGAACCTTTACGTTGAGGACTCAGAGCTTAGTGGGTGAAGACAGGCAGAAAGAGGAATTATACGTAGCCTGAAACATGCTTTGTTAGCCGTATGAACAACTGGCTCTGCTTTGTTCCTTATCTGATTGGATGTTGCCATGGCGTTTGTCACTGTTGACCGCAGCCCATTTCTTGAAATTCTCTACCTACTTAGTTTCTGATTTCACTTTCTCCTGGGTTATCTTTACTTCTGAGACCACTCCTAAGTCTCCTTTATTGAATCCTCCCCGTCTGCTGACCCCCTAAATATCGGTACTCCCTAAAGAATCCATTTTCTCTCTTTACCATTCATTCTGCCACTGACATTCTTCCTGGAAAATATCTTTTGCTCCTAAGTCCTGATGACGTGTATATACTGACAGTTCCCAAAGTCACATCTCCTACCCTCACTTTTCTTGGGTAACACCTCCGGGATATATATTTTTTGAACAAACATTTCTTTAAAATACCAATATCAGTAATATTCTAAGTGCTTTACAAATGTCAACTCTAACAACATAACAACCCTATGAGGTGGGTGCTATTATTATTCTCATCTTAAAGACAAGGAAATTAAGGGACGGAAAAGTTGGGTAACTTGTCCAAGATCACACAGCTAGGGAACACTGAGGCTGAGTTCCAAACACATGTGGTCTGGCTCTAGAGGGTGTCATGCCAAGCTGCCTCTTCACCTCTACATATTACAGGAATATGACATATATTAGGCAAGTATAAATTGGTTATCAAGAAAATTTATGGACTGAAATAACATAAATATGTGTGGGGAAAAAAAGAAACTTGGTTATCTTCTCCCCAAGTCTCCTCTTCCATTTGTATAACCAAATCTTCCACTTCTGTAAATGGCATCATCCTCTCTTCAGGCTCAAAGAAAGAAACTTACAACCTGACATGTTCAGTGAAGGCTTCTGAGTTATATTGAACTGAACTATTCTAAACTGAATTGAACCGAAGCATGAAGGGAGCTCAGAGTGAGAACTTCCACTGGAGAATTCGAAAAGATTTTAGAGAAGTGACATGTGAGCTGACCAAACTATAACACATTATATCAAACATTTCATATTCATAGGCCTGAGAGATCAGGCAGATCTATACTCTCATTTTACAAATCGTGAATTTCGGGCAGGTAAGAGGAACCAGCAACGGCAGCAAGTTGAGAACTGAGTCAGGTAGCCCCTTATCATTGAACGCCTCGTCCACAGGCTGGTGGGACCGCTGATATTGTCATCACATCAAAGCTTCTTCCCATAGACCTTGTCGATCAGAATCTGCATGTTAATAAATCTCCAGGTGATTTATCTGCATGTGAATGTTGGAGAAGCATCTCTGGAAGGAATCAGATTATTTAGTCAACCCTCAGGATCCTCCAGATCTCATTGCCCCTAGAACCCCTCTAAGTGTTGCTAAATACATCTGTTTTCTCTCTGCTTCCTGCCCCTAACAACCTCATGGAGATTAAGAGCAATATGATTGCATGCACACCTATCTCTACTCTGTAGAGAAAGTTTCATCCTCAGCTGCTCAAAGAAAGCACAGCTGTGAACGACGTTGGTAAATGTTCAGCAGTTGGCTTTGACAAAGGAGGGTGGGAGGCAGAAAGAAAGAGGAGGGGTTTGTCCATGGCGTTAACCCAGTCCCTGGTACTTGCAGTTCGTGGCGATACTGGGCCGGCTGCAGTCTGGAATTAAGTCCAGGGAAGGAAGTGAAGAGATCTTGCAAGAGCCAACTGCTTGATCAATGTGGTTGGGGCCAGGGGGTGTTGGCTAAAGTCCTGGAACCTGGAGCACCGGGACGACCTTAGCCTCAGAGTATTAATGAGAGCTGGATGGAGACTTGAGGCTCCCAGTGGGAAAGAAACTGAGGTCTCGAGGCCTGGGTTTGTATCAAAGGTGGATGCCATCAGGATGGGAAGGAGGGAATGCCTGATAGAACCAACGATGAAGGGTGGCAAACAAGGTCAGGAATCAGGGGAAAGTGGGGAGGAGATAGTTAATTAAAACAAACAACCTTCAGCCACAGGGGCTGTGTCTGAGGTCCATTCAGTGATTGGACACAGATCCAACCTTCTTGGGGATGGAAACTGTTACTGATAAAAGGGGCAGTCTTTCAGACAAGCTCTTCACCCCAAAGTTAACTCTTTTCCTGTCTAAACCCACAGAAGACGATAAAATCCCTTCTTCAACAGCTGGGGAAGACATTCATAGACACTTTGCAGAAGCATTTTGTTGCAGAAGGCATTCATGGAACAAGTTTAGGTTGGAAGACAATTGCACCTCCTGAAATTCCTGCATTTGCATGAATATGTGCACTAGCAAACATGAGCAGAAATAGCTAAAGTGGAAGAAATTCAGGCATCTGTATACTTTGGAGTGAACAGTTAGAAGCTGACTACAGTTCTGCAGTTGTCCTATCAACTCTGCTGTAAGGAAGGGATGGGTCCAAATTCCACTGGCTGGGAATGCAGAAGGGGACTTGTGGCCAGGGCTAATCCAGCAGAATACAATTTAGGGAGCACGAGGACCAGAAGTCTGTGGGTATCAGGCATAGGATGGAATCCGAGTTCTATCGGTGTACTAGGTAGAGCTGTTACCTGGAGATAAACCATATTGTTCTTTCCACAAAGTAGAGCCTGAACTGATGCTCCTTGTTTCTGCTCCTAAAGAATTTAGAGTTTGGGGGGAAAACCTTTCAAGTGTTAACAGCTGATGGATATAATCTCCAAGACAGAAGATTAAAAGGGTAGCATCCGTCTTCCTATCCCACTCAGTCTCCAATCTCCTTCCCTTTCCTCCCTACCCCCATCTTTTCTCCTTTTCTTGGCTTTCTTCTGACTCTTCTGGCTATAAAACTAAACCAACATTTTTTTCTTATTATTTATCACAGAGAATTTTATGTTTCCTGGTCTTGGTTTAGAAAATGCACAAGCAAAGCTGCTTTATTTATTGATACATTTAACTAGACTAAATTAACTCGACTTTTATGTTTTTGCGTTCCTACCCCTCCCACCCTTTGCCCTAAACGATGGCACTGTCAATGCCAAGATGGCATCTGCCCAGGTCTGGTACTAACACAGCACTTGCAAAGGATGTTTACAGAGAATGGTGTTGTAGATGTCTCCGGAGCTCGCCTGGTAATTTCAGCCCTTCGGAGGGTAACAGAAAACCTCTTATCTAACACAATGAACTGGGGATAGAGCCAGGGCATATAGATAGGCAAGTCAGGTAGCAATTCAGCTGCGTCCACTCGTTCTAGGGTTCCCTGTTTAAAGGTCACAGAATTCCTACTCACTCACCTCTTAAATCATTTGCTTCCATCTGTACGTGGTGACAGAGACTCCAATAAAGAAAAAAAATGAAAAGAGTCATCTTTCAGGGTTAACAAGGAGCTGCTTGGGAGCCCCAGCATGATTGTCAATAGCCAATCCAAGGGAGCTGTCAGTGGCTCCCCTGAGGAAGGGCTTCAGCTAATGCAGAGAGTAAGGCTGGGGAGCCCACATGTGGGGAAGAACCAGCTATTTGGCCTCCAGGGTGGGACCCCAAAGCTGAAGGCAAAGGGGTTGGGCTTTGCCATTCCCCCAAGCAGAATGGACCAGAATGGGCCCCATGGGATGTCTACAACCAAGGAAAACTTGCTACGGTCTGGGGCTCCTTCAGTGAAATCCACTGCCCTTTCCCCATGATAGGGGTTCTCAGTTAAATTTCTCCTGTGGTCCCTTTTCTCCCCTAGTGATCTGGTGTTTTGCAAAACTTTTTTTTTTTTTTTTCCTCAGCTACTGCAAGGTTGACTCAAATGGATATTATAATTGCAGTTTGGGATCAGATTTATAAACATAAGTTTCCGTTTCCTTATTTATAAAATGACGGAGTGGGCAAATCCAAAAGGAAAACACAAATCACTCAGCCCAACAAGAACATGATCAGGATTTTTTTTGGAAAGAGAGTCATTTGAGACTAAAGAAAATTAAAAGCTTTTCCTTGGGTATAGGAAGAAAAGGAGAAGAGGAGCAAGTGACATCATGTCAATTGACAGCAGAGAGAGAGCAGAACCTCTCAGTTCCTTCTACTTCCACCTTCTCTTCCACAGAGACTAATCTAGGTCTGGGAAGCGTAGGATGAGCTCAAGTAGAAACAGCCTGAAACCTACAATGGGCAAGGAGACAGTAAAAGAGTTCAAGTCTTCAAGCCTAGAAAAATTGCCTCCCAGACAGGAGGGGCTAGGGAAACTACAAGCTGTAATCTTGGAGAAATAGCCTAAAGGAAGAGGTGCCAAGTGACTGGCAATAAGCACATTTGTCCCAATTTTCAAAGAGAGGGAAAAGCTGCATGCTGGAAACCATAAGCTGCTGAGCTTCATAACTAACCCCTCACAAACTTCTAGATTGCAGGATTAAAGAGAAGATTGGGAACAGTTAGTAAGGCAAACAAGCAGCTTCAGACGCTGGCCTGGGGCCATTAACACAAAGTCATTCCAGGGATGGTTGTTCTGATAGGATGTCAAGTTGGGACAAACAAGCAGGATGCTTTTTAAAGTGCCTTTACTAAAGATTGTTTTTAAAGTACTATTCATTCATTAATAAACTTCTACTAGAATGTAAGCTTCATGTGGGCAGGGATTTTTTTGTGTGTGGGGTGGGGGGATCCTGTTTTGTTCATTAGTATACCTAAAACCAATGCTTGGAGTATAGAAGGTACTCAATAAATATTTTTTGAAAAACTCAATTTATGTGCATAATAAAATACTGGAAAGAGACATAGCAACAGTTAATTGAGATTATCCCTGGGTGGTTAGAGCTTGGTTGGTTTTAATTTTCTTCTTCATACTAGATTTTTTTTTCTCTCTATTTTTCATATTTTCTATAATAAGCCTAGGTTACTTTTGGAACCACAGAAATAAAAAATACTATCCTCTTTGAAAGAGTCATAACAAACTGGCTTCATTTTGTTCTCTTTATAAGTATCATTGTGGGCTTCCATGGCATCTCAGTGGTAAAAGAATCTGCCTGCCAATGCATGTGACATGGGTTTGATCCCTGAATTGGCAAGATCCCCTGTAGAAGGAAATGGCAACCAACTCCAGGATTCTTACCGGGGAAAACCCATGGATAGAGGAGCCTGGCAGGTGGGGTCACAAAGAGTTGGACACAACTTAGAGACTAAACAACAAGATCACTTTACTGGTAAACCAGGGGAATGTGGATTTCCATGAAGTGTTTCTCAAAACCTCCCCTGTTATCCTTTGACCAAGATGGAGAGTTATGGACTCAGCGATGGCTTCCCTGGGTAGATTTGTTAAATGACTAAATCTAAATAGTATTGATTAAAAGATCAATGCCAAGGAAAGTCTCCAGTGGTTTGATAGAGGGATCTGACTCATTCAGCACGTTCTTCAGAGGCTCAGATGAAGACCTTCCTTGGAGAAAGACTGACGTACTTAAGACGCAGGCAACAGATAGCTGGGAAACCTCACTCATATGTGGGAGGGTAGAATTCAGATCAAAAGATCTCAACAGATATTATGGACCAAAACCAATGAAGTTAAACTTGATAGGCACTATGCTCAGGTTCCAAAAATATCTACAGCTCAGATTCTCAAAGAAAAAGACCTGCTTAAGGATGGCTATGTGGAAAGAGACCCAAGCAATTTAGCCAGCCTGAAGCTCATGATGAGTCCACAGAACTGTGTAGATGCTTGAAAAGCTAATGCAATCTTGAGTCCCATTAATAGAGTTCTTCTCTCTAGATTTAATCTTGATTCCGGATATAGCATTTTATGATCTATGACAGCATTTTCCAAAGTCCATGGGAGTTTGATGGTTACATATTTTGAGAATCACTTTTTCTGGGTTCTCTTTTAGGAGATGCACAGAGTTTATTAACATCTTAAAGGTGGTGACAAGTGCTGTAACAAAGGTCTTCCTACATTATTTTGCCAGGAAATAGCTATTTGGTTTTTGTTTTGTCTTTTGTGTTGTTGTTCAGCCTCTAAGTCATATCTGACTCTTTGCCACTCCATGGACTGCAGCACACCAGGCTTCCCTGTCCTTCACTATCTCCCGGAGTTTGCTGAAACTCATGTCGATTGAGATGGTGATGCCATCCAACCATCTCATCCTCTGTCTCCCCCTTCTCCTCCTGCTCTCAATCTTTCCCAGCATCAGGGTCTTTTCCAATGAGTCTCTGCATCAGGTGGTCAAAGTACTGAAGCTTCACCTTCAGCATCAGTCCTTCCAATGAATATTCAGGATTGATTTCCTTTAAGATTGACTGGCTTGATTTCCTTGCAGTACAAGGGACTTTCAAGAGTCTTCTTCAAGACCACAATTCAAAAGCATCATTTCTTCAGTGCTCAGCCATTTTTATGGTTCAGCTCTCACATCTGTACACGACTACTGGAAAAACCATAGTTTTTTGTGTGACATCTATTAACAACCAGAGCAGGCTTTGGGAAAGCCAGATCTACCCTAAACTACACTAGGCATGAACTATATCCTATATATCTTTGTCCTCCTCATCAAATAGCACAGGGCAGGGTGCAAAGCAGGTCCTCAGTACATACTTATTGAATGAATGAAAAAGAACATACCAGAGCACAACAGGATCACACAGTCTCCAGATCACATTGCGGAGAAGATGTACAGACAGCTGGTGCATGTCCAAAGGAGAGCTAACAGGGTGTTAATTTGGAACCTTGGTTATCCAAGGAAGGCTTTGCCTGGAGAAGAGAAGATTGGTCAGAGCAAAGCCCTGGTAGTAGGAGGATGGGTTAGACTGAGCCTGGTTGGGATCTGCAAGTGAGAGAGACCCACCAGGAAACAGTGGAGCATCACAAGTGATTAGTAAAGTCCCAAGGTGAAACATGGGTTGGGAAGGGCAGTTTAGATCCCCACGGTGCTGGTACTTCTGGGGAAGAGACTCCAGGGAGGTCATTTGGTCCAGTGATTCTCAACTTTGGTTGCACATATAAACCCCCATACCATATTTTTAAAAATACTGGTATTTGGGTATCTTCCTGAACCAAATTCATTAGAATCTCTGGGTGTTGGCCTTGCAGTCCCAATCTGGCAGAATTGGGAATAGGATGAAGCAAGCCAGACTCCTGTGGCACAAAATGCAAGGAAATATCATTCTTGGGGTCATACAAGTGAGAGGTGGGCCCCAAGAGTGATGCCCTATTACCCTAAGGGCCTGATTCTCCTCATCCTAGTCCTTGTCATAGGAACTGGTACTCTGTAAAGTTTCCCTCAGCTGTTTCTAAGTCGTGGCTTCCCTGGTGGCTCAGACAGTAAAGAGTCCGCCTGCAATGCTTCAATGTCTGGGTCAGGAAGATCCCCTGGAGAAGGGAATGGCTACCCACTCCAGTATTCTTGCCTGGAGAATCCCATGGACAGAGGAGCCTAGAGGCTACAGTCCATAGGGTCGCAAATAGTCGGACATGGCTGAGCAACTAACACATACATGCATAAAGTTTCCCTCAGCTGTTTCTAAGTTGTGGCTGGTTTTTATAACACTGATATACTCAAATGCATTCTATGTATGGGCTAGAAATAGGGAATCAGAGGTCAAGTAGGAAGTTGATGTCAACAGCTGAGCCAGAAAGGATCAGTGGAGTCTGGCAGCAGGTAAGGGACAAAGGAGAAAAACTTGGCATCAAACGCTGGGACTCAGCCACAGGGATGGGGTTTGACTCCAGTTCTAGGAAGGCTTTGTGAGGGAAGATCCAATCCAAGGTGGGGAGTCCCAGGCAGGGAGCTGAAGCAGGCATCTAGGCACGAGAGAATAAACATGGCTTTAGGCACAGGAGCTGGACCTCATCGTGAGCAGACATGACCTAGTGATGGGGCTGCAAGGGCAGTGCAGGAGTTGGGACCTGTAGTTCAGGGACCCTCTGAGCTCCTTCCTGCAGTCCAGCCCCTGAACAGAGCTGAGTTGGCAGGACAGGGCTCCCCAACACAGTGGGAAATACAAACATTTGGATGGAAATCATATGGAAAAAGAATCAGATTTATTCCAGGGGTGGGGTTGAAAGGCCGGACTCAGACCAACAAGAGAAATGTGACTTTGCCCCATGATGAGGCATTTCTACCAATTAGAGATTTCCAAAAATGGAGTCAAACACTGTGTGTGATTTGAGTGAAAGGATTAGGGGATGTTTGAAGAAGGCGACTCCACTGTCTTGGCAGGGGAGGGGGTTGGTGGTGGCACTGCCTCATATTAAATGGCTGCTGCTGCCTTTCAATTCAAAGATTCCAAATCCCTGTTTTTAATTTTTTCTTACCCCAAGGAGCTCCGCTTGGATTCTCCAAAATGCTCTATCCAGGTACACAAGCTTGTAAGGAAGACCACATGAGGTATTTGCATGCAATTAGATTATGAAAGACTGGTTTGAATACACTGTGCAGTCTATTCACAGATAATTTTCAGGTTAAAATTACATCACTGCTCCCCTTATAGTCATCATACTTTGATTCTCGCTTCTGTTTCTCCTCCTGTATCTATTTACATGGACCCAGATCAAAGCTAATCAAATCAGCCAGCATTCCTGGAGTGTTTGCTGCGAGCCGGGTGATGCATTAGACGCAGAGAGAAGAGGGAGCCCCTGCAATCAGGTTGTTGTTGTTATTCAGTCGCTAAGTCTTGTCCGACTCTTTGGGACCCCATGGACTGCAGAACACCAGGCTTCCCTGTCCTTCACCATCTCCTGGAGTTTGCTCAAACTCATGTCCATTGAGTTGGTGATGCCATCCTACCATCTCATCCTCTGTTCTCCCCTTCTCCTCCTGCCTTCAATCTTTTCCAGCATCAGGGTCTTTTCCAATGAGTCAGTTCTTTGCATCAGGTGGCCAAAGTACTGAAGCTTCAGCTTTAGCATCCGTCCTTCCAATGGATATTTAGGGTTGATTTCCTTTAGGATTGACCAATTCGATCTCCTTGCTGTCCAAGGGACTCTCAAGAGTCTTCTCCATCGCCACAATTTGAAAGCATCATTTCTTCGGTGCTCAGTCTTCTTTATGGTCCAACTCTCACATCTGTACATGACTACTGCAGTCAGACTGAGGGGGTGTAAAGAAACTCAGAGTCTTAGGTGAACTTCCTGAAGACATAAACCTTCTCTTCAACCCCTAAAAGCCAAAGTCAAGACCATGATGCACCCTGGGAAAACCAGAGTGTACCCACGGAGCTTCTGCAACAGAGTGCAAAAAGGAAGGCTCCTGGGCCAAAGAATCTGAGTGGTCAGCTACTGGGCAGAGAGTGTAAGTAATGCCGAGTCTGGAGGAAAGATGTGGATAAGGACTGACCTGCCCCAGGACAACTGCCCATGCTGCTCCACTGAGCCTAAATCACTGTCGTGCCCTCCTGTCTCCCACACCAGCACCCAGCATCCCTTCACCTTGCTTCCTAAATCCCTTCCTCCTCAAAACATTCTTGATCTGCCAGATAAAGTTGGTCATCTCTCCATAACAGCTTCAAATTTCCTCATGTAATATTTATCACAATCGTACCCAGTAACCAGTTGTATCATTTTCTTCTCTCTAGACTACAAGCTCCTGGAGAGAAGGAATCTTGAGTGAATAAATGAATGAATACCATGAGTCAGGGGTGTGGGGAGGAGGAAGCAGTAGCTGGAAGCAAGAGAAGCAGGCAAACTGAAGCGCCAAACCTGGAGTCTTGGCTGGAGATAACAGGAAAGCAGAAGGGCAAAGCCTGGGGTCAGACACACATCAGATAAAGAAGGAACAAGGGTTATCTGGCTAGGGCCATTAGGACAAATCCTGCAAATACCAGATTGCAATAGTATCCCTTGGAGGGAAAGTTTGGTGCTCCTTTCTTGGCACGGGGGAAGCTTTAGAGAGGAGGGCTCCCACTGGACACCCTTGCTTCCAGCCTAGGCAAGATAACCTTCTCATGGAAGAACTAACCATCCAATATAAATTAGGCTGCATGCGGGTTTATGGGACATCTGTCTTCACACCACAGGGATTTGAGATCCCTACTTAGCAAGGCTGCCATGTCTCGCTTACAGCTGCCCTAGCCTTCTGTTGACTTTTTTTTTTTCAACTAGAGCTAAAGGAACTCTCTCAGCCCCTCTCTCTGTACCTCGGATATCTGATGCCCTGAGTACCTCTTGATTACCCAACTGAGACCTCTGTGGGAACTTAAAAGATAGAAGAAGGATGGTGAGTCCCAAGAGAGAGGCAGAGTCATATCTGAGGACACAGCTGGGCAGGGACTGATTAACTGCATTAGGACAGGGAAGACAGCAGGAGTGTTGCGATCTGGAATTAGGTTCATCTACTCAGGTGGGGCAAACACTGATGTGAGAGCAGAATGACCAGCCCAGTGCAGGGGACACAGAATGCACAATTTGACAGATGTGGTAACAGGCCACATGACAGTGGGAATAGGAAGTTAGCTGTGGGGCTTGCTTGGAAAGTATTGGGGGCCACCTCCTGGGTGGATGGGCACAGCGATGCACCTGAGAAATAAATCAAATAAGGACAGCACTCAGGAGTCCCAAGAGGCAGGAAGCCATCTCCAGGGATGTCTGTTTGTAGGTACAAGGGCAAAAGGCAAGATGCAGACCCCGAGGGGGCTGGAGACCACCACAGCAGGACACTCAAGCAAGGAATGAATGTCCTCAGCCTCTGAAGGCCTGAGAACCAAGAAAATAACCAAGGCAGTGACTTGGGGACAGAGGTATATGTCAGATTATCCACTTGTCGGAATGAGTCACAAGATGTGGGAAAAGAAGCAAGTAGCCAGGGTGACAAGAGCAAATTGATATTGTTGGATGATGGCAGCTTGAATTCCCCCAGCCTAAAGTCAGAACTGCTCCTGGAACCTGGGCAGAGCCGAGGCTGCAGACCTGGCAGTCAAGTGGATTCAACATTGGGAAGAGAGGGGCACCAAGCCTGGGTACCAGGTAAGGCCTGATGGGACACAAAGAATGCCAGTTCTGCTGCAGCTCTCTCTGATAGCCTGACTTCTTGCTCAGCGGTTCAGGAAGGACGAGGAGCGAGCTGACTTGGGCCTTGGAAGGTAGATGCTTCCGGCCAGGAGTAGGAGAGCGGGAAGTGGAATATGGGTTTGTCAGAGTGCCTAGATGTTCTGAGGTGCTAAGAGGGCCCTATCATCTGAGAGACCTGTGATTCAGACCCACAAGAGTGTAAGTCCTCCATCTGTGGGAAGAATGTGACTTCTCCATCAAGACAGAAAAGACTTCTCACTTGCTGAAATCGTTTTATATGTGGTTTCTTATTTTTCTTTTCTGTGTATTTGCTCAGCTTCTCTTTTTCCCACTAGAAGATGGCAAGGGTTTGGACCTCCTTGGTTTCTATAACCTTGATGTCTATAATGCTGCTGCTGCTAAGTCGCTTCAGTCGTGTCTGACTCTGTGACCCCGTAGATGTCAGCCCACCAGGCTCCCCCATCCCTAGGATTCTCCAGGCAAGAACACTGGAGTGGGTGGCCATTTCCTTCTCCAATGCGTGAAAGTGAAGTCGCTCTGTCGTGTCTGACTCTTAGCGACTCCATGGACTGCAGCCTACCAGGCTCCTCCGTCCATGGGATTTTCCAGGCCAGAGTACTGGAGTGGGGTGCCATTGCCTTCTCCGGATGTCTATAATAGTTAGGCATAATAAGGATTTGCTGAAGGAAGGAAGGAAAGAAGGAAGAAACTTATAGTTCTGCAGTCATTATGGAGACTGCTTCTCAGGATTCATGAAGAAAACTTTCTGCCATGTTTCATGTTTTCTGGAGTGCCCAGATGTGCCTGGACCAGCCCTAGGTCTATAATGGAGCCACCTTCCTCCTCATATGAAGTGAGGGCAGCAAAGCCCACATCCAGAGTCAGGCTCCACGTGCACGTGTCCAGGGCTGCCTCCTGGTTCTCAGGTATAAGCCATCTGGATGTGCTTGTGAGAGTGTGGAGCAGCTGCAGAGAAAGATGTGCTGACCAGCTGGGAAGGACTGGCTTTCATTACCCTCCATGGCCAGCCAATGCGTGGCACGTGCCAGCATGCAGAATTCTGAGTGAGAGATCCAAGAACAGTTCGTCATTCATCCAGCCAGGTAACTCTGGGCTGGAGGGAAGGAGGGTCACCACTTGAAGTGAAATGTTTCAAGGAAAACAAAAACAAAAAGGCAACAACAATGACAAAACAGACAATCGGGGTTAGTGATGGCAATTCATTGATTTCCTTTGTATGTGTAAATTTTAAATGGGGTGGAAAAGCCTGTCCCAGCCGGCAGCCCAGACTGTTCTATATGTACAAATCTTGTTTCCTTTTCCTGCTAGGCAGATTTTCCCTAGCTCCTTAGAGAGAGGTACTACCATATGACTGAATTCCCAGCACTGAAATGTGGACAGAGATGTTTTCCACTTACAGGTCTGACCCATAGACCTCTTCTCCTGTAACCCACTGTTTCCATTTCCTTTTTCTAGTTGCATGAGGAGGATTTTGAAGTTCTCCTTCCATAAGAGGGAAGGAGCCTTAGTCCCTTCATGATCACCTAGACTAGAAGCAGCTTCACTGACATATAGTGTGAATGAGGAATGAACTTCCATGGTTAAACTACTGAGATCTGGGGGCTTATCTGTTACAACAGCCAGCCCTACTTATCCCAACTAATACATAGATTGTCTTCACCAAAATCTCTCCAAAAAGCCCCAAGAAGAGTCTTACTCTATGCCAGGCTGTCTAATTTCAGATGAGAAGAAGCACCACAGTGCATAAAATGCCCATTTCTCTCCTTGAACACCATTCTACCATTGAAAGTTTCCACAGATTCCCCCACTCCCTCTCAAACTTAGAAGAGCCTCAATATCTCTTCTGGAACATTTTGGACTGCCTGTTCTGATGCCCAGTTGATAGGATTACAAATAAAGTCTCTAAACAGAAATAAGCAACTAAAGTCATTTAATTCTATATTTTTGCTGAATATAAACATTCACATGAATGTGACCGTGAAATTGTTCAGGAAAAACCACCTAGAGATGAAGTAACTAATGAGAGAAGACTCTTGAGAGTCCCTCGGACTGTGAAGGAGATCAAACCAGTCAATCCTAAAGGAGATCAACCTTGAATATTCACTGGAAGGACTGATGCTGAAGCTAAAGCTCCAATATTTTGGCCACATGATTCAAAGAGTTGACTCATTGGAAAAGACCCTGACGCTGGAAAAGATTAAAGGCAAAAGGTGAAGGGGCCAGCAGAATATAGTATCACCAACTTAATGGACATGAATTTGATCAAACTCCAGGAGATGGTAAAGGATCGGGAAACCTGGCGTGCTACAGCCCATCGACTTAGCGACTAAGAGTTGGACTTCGCAACTGAACAACAGCAAACTAACAGGAAACATAATATAGAGTCAGTGAGTTCTAGACGTCAGGGAAAACTTGTCTAGCTGCAGCTAAACTGAGCAGAGACTCGCTTCTAACCAACTCCCCTGCCCCAAAATAAGTCAGAGACCATCATCTCTCCCCGGGGCTCCTCACATTAGCTCACAGAGCACAGAAAGCACAGCGTTCAGCTGGGGTCTGTAAAAAGATAATATTCTTGGGGTTTTAGGTAATTTCATAGAAAACTCATAGAATGATTATAGAAATGGTTCTGTATTGCATGGATCAACACAGTGGCTATTATAAACAGTGGTAGATAGACCTACAGAAATACAGTGAATGCAGATTCTGTACTTGCAGAGAAAACTAAGAAGTTGCTGCCAGAGAGACTGAGAATTTTTTACAATTAGTATAAAAGGGAACAACCACTCAAAATTAGGTGGACTGTCTATAATAGCAGGGAATATAATCAAAGATCCAGGACAAAAGAAGACGAAAAAAAATTCAAACCAAAACAGGATTTGCTTGGCTAAAGATTTTGAAAAATTTCCTCCTGAAAAGGGAACTGGAGTTAGAACCACATTAAACATGACATCCTGCTTGAGGTATGTTTACAGTTAATTTGATCAGGTATCATTCAAGATGCATGCCTGAACCCGTAGACCTGGGTGAAAATTGAAATCAGGTTTGCTGTGTCCCACAGTGGGGTGTTCAACCCTACAGCTCTCTAAAAGAATGAGAATACTACCAGGTTTTATTCTGTGAGTATGCTGCACATATTATTTAATTTCTTAAAAAACATCGCTAGGTTATCGAAGCTCTTACCCCACAAATAGCCTTTATAGAATGCCCAGTTAAATGTCTCAGTCATAAATGTGACTTGGGCAGTATGATTAGGAAGTGTTACCTAGATTCCAACAAAGCCATCTATCAATTCTCATTTTTCTTACCTTGTTCTCCTTTCTCTCCCCAAATAATCCCCATCTTTCAGACTCCCTCTCACTTTCTCATCTTCTTCTCCAGCCCAAGTCCTTGGCTTTCCTTGTGTAGAGATTCTAGAAAGGATGACCCTGGACTCCAAGTCTATATCACATTGAATATGTCCCAGTGTACCTGACCTGACTAAATGGGAACACCTTTCTGCCACAAAGGACTGTGACCTTCTGCTGTAATTGACAACTATCCATGATGGCCCCTCCTGCCCGTAAGGCCTCAGCAACTGGTGTGAGAACAACTCTGCATCAAAAGACCCAGGATGAATACCAGCGGCTCAGCTGGGCCCTCAGCAGACCTAAGGGAATTTGGCTGCTATCCTAAGAGACAGAAAGAGCCGAAGGGGCAGGAGAAAGCAGCAGGCAGAAGGTTGGGAGGTAGACTCAAGGGAAGGAGTCCTTGTGATAGAACCTTCCAGAAGAAGCAGGCTGTGATGAGCTGAGAGTAACTCTCCCTCTGGGTTGATAATGCAGAGGAAGCCCTATCCCTTCCTTCAGAAAGAGAACGATTTCAACACTCTATTCCAGGACTTCAAAGGATTCCTTCAACTAATTATTATGGAGATGTGTATTAATTGGGAGGCTGCAGCAGCTTCTTAATACTTGCTCTATTACTGGTTTGAAAAGGAACTCTGAGGAGAAAATCCAGTCCAAGGTGATTGGGGTGGTGGGTAGCGGAGGTTGGAAGGGACAGATGCTAACCCTCAGAGCATTAGCAGAACAAAACAAGATCTTAGCAGATTCAGCAATAAGATCAAAACTACGGCCAGTATGAAAAACTGGACTTGTCAACTTCAAAGTCCTACCATACCTCCAGCCTTCCTGACATGCACAACTATGTATTCTAAGCAAAATAAGCCAGACACAAAAGGACAAATAGTGTGTGATTTCACTTACATTAAATATCTAAAATAGGCACATTCATAGAGACAGTCATAGATTAGAGGTTCCTGGGGGGGCTGTGGGTGATTGCTTAACGTTACAGAGCTTCTATTTGGGTTGATGACGACGTTTTGGAAATGTACATGATGATTCTACATTGTGAGCATAATTAGTGCCACTGAATTGTATCCATGAAAATGGTTAAAATGGCACATCTTATGTTATCTATATCTTACAATTAAAAAATTAATAATGTAATTGAAGCATATCCATTGGATCCTATACTTTAAATAGATGAATTCTATGGTATAGCAAATTACATATCAATAAAGCTATTTTTTAAAAAAGAAATCTACTAATGACCCTCAGCTGCAGGCAGATTCAAGCCTCTTCCAGCTTCTTCCTTCCTCACTCAATGAGAACTTTTTATCTGCCAGGTACTCTGCTACACATGGATGAACAGAACAGACACAGGAAGAATTGTTTAAGTAGCTTACATCTCCTTCTTCTAACTATCTGATGGGTTTAGTATTGAGTATCCTTTTACATTAATACTCAGGTTTAAATGGCAACCCACTCCAGTACTCTTGCCTGGAAAATCCCATGGACTGAGGAGCCTGGTGGGCTACAGTCCATGGGGTCACAAAGAGTCAGATACGACTGAGTGACTTCACTTTCACTTTCACTTTACTTTCCTAATGTGAAAGTTGCTCAGTCATGTCTGACCCTTTGCGACCCCATGGACTACACAGTTCATGGAATTCTCCAGGCCAGAGTACTGGAGTGGGTAGTCTTTCCCTTCCCCAGGGGATCTTTGCAACCCATGGATTGAACCCAGGTCTCTCGAATTGCAAGTGGATTATTTACCAGCTGAGCTACCCAACAGCATAATTATATACTTCCAGCTTTATTTCTGAGTTTCAGCTCACTGGCAGCCCCTTATTCTGGTACAGAGGTCTCTGTTTTCACCTCCACCCTGGGTTCCTATTCCACCACCTGACCAATCTCCAGTTGCCCTAGAAGACTACTAGTAAGTCCCTTTCTAACCACCCAAGGACAGTAGTTCTATCTTAAACTTCATCCACTGTCTGGGTCCCCAAATCCTGTAGAGAGACCTCATTGATGCCCATCTGTCTGATTTTTAACACCCAACTCCAGTTCACCATCTTGTTTTTACCATACTCTTTTCTTTTGACAGGTAAGTAACTTTGCAGCTTTCCCATGGACCCTCTGTTATTGACTCAGCATCTGCAGTGCTATTAGAAAGATGGTTTTTCAGTCTTTCTTGTAAATAAATTACTCCCTCATCACATGTCCCAAAGAGTAGGTCTTGGTAGAATCTCATCCCTCTTGACCCACTCTGTGTATTGAACCATGGCCACAGAATCTCAAGATATGGCAATGGTGTCCAGTGCTATATCTGAAACACGGCCCCACTTAAGCTTAGAGATTCCTTACAAACACATTGATGCATCTAGAGTGGTAGCTCCCAATCCTTGCTCAGATTAGAATCACCTGAGACTTTAAAAAAATGCTGATTCTAGGGAGCAGACGGTCTTCAGGATTTCATTTGCACAGTGTACTCTCCTGGGTCTCTCACCTTCTAGCCTTCACAGAAGATTTTGCATTTGCCAGATTCCATAATCATATGAGCCAATCATATATATATATACATACTGACCATACTGATTCAATCCTAAAGGGAATCAACCCTGAATACTCATTGGAAGGACTGATGCTGAAGCTGAAACTCCAACACTTTGGCCTCCTGATGTGAAGAGCTGACTTATTAGAAAAAACCCTGATGATGGGAAAGATTGAAGGCAGGAGGAGAGGGGGACAACAGTTGGATGAGATGGTTGGATGGCATCACCAGTTCAATGGACATGAGTTTGAGCAAACTCTGGGAGATGGTAAAGGACAGGCAAGCCTGGTGTGCAGTCCATGGGGTCACAAAGAGTTGGGCACAACTGAACTTCTGAACAACAACAGCTAGACCTTATCCTCAGAAATGCTGACTTAAATGGTCTGGGATGGGGTCCAGGTATTCAGTTCAACTCAGTCGCTCAGTCGTGTCCGACTCTTTGTGACGCCATGAATCACAGCATGCCAGGCCTCCCTGTCCATCACCAACTCCCGGAGTTCACTCAGACTCACGTCCATCAAGTCAGTGATGCCATCCAGCCATCTCATCCTCTGTCATCCCCTTCTCTTCTTGCCCCCAGTCCCTCTCAGCATCAGAGTCTTTTCCAATGAGTCAACTCTTCACATGAGGTGGCCAAAGTACTGGAGTTTCAGCTTTAGCATCATTCCTTCCAAAGAAATCCCAGGGCTGATCTTCAGAATGGACTGGTTGGATCTCCTTGCAGTCCAAGGGACTCTCAAGAGTCTTCTCCAACACCACAGTTCAAAAGCATCAATTCTTCGGCGCTCAGCCTTCTTCAGAGTCCAACTCTCACATCCATACATGACCAATGGAAAAACCATAGCCTTGACTAGACAGACCTTGTATAGGAATGTTTTAAAAGTGCCTCAGGAGACTCTAGGGTATCCAGGGTTAAAAGCTACAAATTTCAAAGGACCAGATGATATACAAATATATTTATTCACTTAACAAGTGCTTATTGAACATCTACTATGCACCAGCCATAGAGTCTAAAGATACAGTGAACTAATCAGTAAAGTTTCCTATTCTTCTGGAATTTTCAGTGTTTGGTGGGGAATGGGGTGGGGGGGGAAGTATAATTAAAAAATTTAAAATTAGAAAAAGTATAGATAGAAGTAAGGCTTCCCAGGGGACTCAATGGTAAAGAATGCAGGAGACTTGGGTTTGATCCTTGGGTCAGGAAGATTCCCCTGGAGAAGGAAATGGCAACCCACTCCAGTTTTTTCTTGCCTAGGTAATCCCATGGACAAAGGAGCCTGGCCAGCTACAGTCCATGGGGTCGCTAAAGAGTCAGACTTAGCGGCTAATAACAACAATAGATAGAGCAACTATGCACTCTATAAAGTGGATTTGAAAAATACGTACACAAGTCTCAGGTACCCTAGATTTAGGTTATGAGAACATACTAGTGAATGATTGGCACTGGGGATGGAGGTATCTCAGTGGAGACCAACCAGGATCCCATCGACTTTGGATTTAAGTGTGAAGTAGAAACGTCTTCCTTTAGAGAGTCAGAAACTCTTTCCCTGTGTCTTATTGTTGGTCAGTCGCAAAGTTGTGTCTAACTCTTTGTGACCCCATGGACTGCAGCATGCCAGGCTCCTCTTCTACCGTCTTCCTGAGTTTGCTCAAATTCATGTTTCTGTGTCTTCCTGAGCTTTAAGCCATTCATAAAACAAGGGCAGTAGTTGGAAGACACAGCAGCTGTGCTTTCATGGGAGAACAAGCCAATGACAGAGCTCTCCTTGGTACAGGGCTTAAAAGAAAAAAAAAAAGTCAACGAAACAGGATAAACAGGTTTGATGGCAGCCTGTGGAAGGCAGAGGGGGACTGAGCCTTCCGCTTCCTTCATTCCACAACTGACACTTTCTTTTTCTTCCATTTCAAGCTGTTAAGAAGAAAACAATAGGGAAGGGGCAGGTTTCTTCAGCTCATTCTCCCTCCCCTGAACTCAGCAGGGCTTTGATTGGAGATCCCAGGAGAACCAGACTGACTCAGACCATGCCAGCCTATCCAGGCACCAGATCCTCTCAGTCTGAACTGGGATCTGTGAGGTAAAATTACCCAAACAAGAGAGCAGTTAGCTGGTGCGCAGACAACCACTGGAGCCAGTGTTTGACACGGCCATTCTTGCTTTGAGGAAACCCCTGCTCTCAGGGAGCTCATAGTCTGGTGGGAAATTGAAAAATAAAGTGCTAAACCAATAGAACATTGGATATTTGCAGGAACGTGGACAGAGGACAAAGTAGAGTTCCATTTTAGATGGTGTTTTCAAGGAAGCTTTCTCCAAGGAAGTGATATTTAAGAAAAGGCCTGATCGAAATAATAGATCCAAATTCCCAATAAATAGAAAGCCTCTCACCAACATATGGCACTTCCTTTTACCTATGCAAATAAGAAAATCTGTCCTCCTCCAACCAGCCCCAACCCCAAGTCTTCTCCCCAGAAACTGCTTTCCAATGGTTTGGAGATATAAACCTCCTAAGTCTGGGATCTTGCTCCACGCATCCTTCAGTGAATATCTCCATCTACCCCTCATCTACAGTCCCTAACTCCTGCTCTGAGTTCAAGTTTTCTTAGAGAGTTGTGACCTTCCAAACTGATGCTCTTAAGGCTTCGAGCCAGCTCTAACTCTTATTCGTAGATGGAGCTGGAAACCCCTTTCCAAGTGCTCAGATTCCTTACATGTCCTATGTTATCAGGGAAGGATGGTTTCCCCAGATTAACAGAGCTGATCACAGTCCTCAAGCCATCAGCCTTGATGCTCATTGTCAGCCCTGTCAGCTAGAAGCGAGGGAATGAGGGCACAGTGGTACCTCTTCTGACAGCCTCCGTCTCCCAGAGTCCGGGCTGATGAGGCCGCAGTCTCTTCTGTTCCCCAAGGAATGACCTTGGGAAGTTTTTCTATGTGCTTAACTCCAGTCTCTTTTCTTTGGACATCCCCTCTTCTATTGCCTTTACCTGTGTCTCAGCAATGAGCTAGACAGGGAAGGGGCAGGTCTTGCCCAGCCCAGTGTGTGTGTGCTCAGTTGCTCAGTCATGCCCAGCTGTCTGTGACTCCATGGACTGCAGCCCACCAGACTCCTCTGTCCATGGGATTTCCCAGGCAAGAATGCTGGAGTGGGTTGCCATGCCCTCCTCCAGGGCATCTTGCTGATCCAGGGATTAATCCTGCATCTCTTGCATCTCCTGCGTTAGCAGGGGGATCCTTTACCACTGGGAAGCCCTACCCAGCACACATTCACCCCCAAACTTCTCATGATTCTTCTGTTGGTGAAGCATAGACCTGAGAAGAGGCTGGAGGAGAAGGGAAGGGTGGATTGAGGCCCTCCCAGCCGCTCTTCCTGGAGCGATGGAGTTCAGGGCTGGTGGGCATGTCACAGCCAGAAGGATGATGTAGACAAATTAGATAAAACTCAGGAAAGAGCAACACACCAAAAAAAAAAAAGATGATGAAGAGGCTGGAGGGATTGAATGATGAGGAGAGATTAAAAGAACTAAATATGGACAGACTGGCTAAACGCCGATTAAAAGCAGCGATCAGAACTGTCTGCGGGTATCTGAACACCAGCAGGGAAGAGGGGCCGCGCTGGCAGGTGTGGGGTCAGGCAGGGGGGAGGTGAGGTGGACTGAGAATAAATGAAGGGAAAGTGTAGCAGCAAACTGCTGGGCGGTGAGAGCCTCTATTAAGGGAAAAGGAGGGGTTGGGGAGCAAAGCAGGGCAGTGGGCCTAGAAGAGGGGACCTTTAATACCTGGATCTCCCTCGGAGACTTCTAAATATACCCAATGATGTTAAGCCAACCCTAAGGGAATAGAGTGCATGCCCCAGGAGACCCTAGATGTGTCACGTGGACTGTGTCCTTATGTAACATCTAAAGCCATAAAGGTGAATTCCTGCCAGCCAGGGTTCAGGATGGTCAGCAACCAGGAAGGACAGGCTCACTAGTTGGAGCACTGAGACAGCATAAAGATCAGACTGTGTGACTGTCCAGTGGATACTGACCTCTCGTGCCCCCTTTTTGTTTTAAAAGTAAAATCCTGAACCAGAAATATTCCCCCTTCTGCAGAGAAAGAGGCAGCTGGTCAGCTTGACAGGCGGAAACTGCAGCTTTCTCGTTAATGTGCAATCCTGAAACGGTGATGTATGGCTGGTGATAGATCATGTTGGGTTTCCGGAGAGCAGGGAAGGCTAAAGCCGGAGCCTAATTCATGATGCATGAACGCATTGATCTTCCTGGCTCTGAAAATACAGTGTAATGAACCCCCGCTAACACATCATTTTTATTCCACTGCACCTCGCTAATATCTAATGATTTCACCTTCTACTGTGATCAAACATAATTGTATGGGAGTTTCAACTTTGTTCTTTGATACGAGAACACCGCTGCCCAGCTCTGTTTTGCTCTTTACTAGTGGAGAGCCAGTCTGAAACTTACATGTGCCATGATTAAGATCCTACCAATGAGCTGCTCTGCGGGCTTTTCAGGTGCCCTGTGTCTATGTATGGTCGTGTGTGTGTGTGTAGGTAAGCACAAAAATGTGTTATATGTATGTTGAGCCGAGAGCTAATTGAAGGGGGGAAAGATATTCGGAAGCAGGTGTATCGTCCTTGGAATGGCTATACTCTTTCCCACCATCCGGCTCTTGGGAAATAACAATTACTTAGAATGGAGATTATCTTGTAAATGTTATTGTTTGTGGAATCCCATCTGCTGATTGAAATCTCTATAATAATTTGGTTTGAAGTCCATGAAGCTTCCTGAGGGCCTGGTGCCAGCCTGTCCTTGACAGCAGCCCATCCTGTGTGCATCTCATGTTTCTCGGATAGAGCTTTCAATTGCACGGCTCCATTCTTCATTCTAAAAAGCACCTTTTGGAAAAAATTAATAATAGTTTTATCACTCTAGCCATCTGGCCTGAAGGTAGTTGGTTTCTGCCTGAGGAATAGACATTTATAGCCCTTCTGTGGATGAGTTGAGCTCTCCTTTGCCAGCGCTGTAGTTGGAGGCAGTGGCAAGAGGCCACTTCTGACCTTGGATAAATCACTTGACCAGTCACCTCTTCTGGATCCCAGTTTCTCCCAGAGAAAAGGTAATTCTGATGGTCTTTCCTTGTCTGAATGCAGGTGGCTGAACCAGATGATTTTTTTAATGTATCTTACAGCTCAAGGATTCATGGTTCTATGACATGGCACCCATCCATCTTGAAACTCCTTTCTCCCTTGTGTCTGTAAAGTCAACATTCCTTGGGGATCCTGACCCTTCCCACAATCAGAGTCGGATGTGAATAAACCATAACCTCATAGTCTGAAAAGAGAGAGATCTGTGCTTCTGTTGTCTTTTTTTTCTTAGTCTTGTTTTCAAAAAGAAGAATGACAAAACAAGAGTGAATTAAACAGAATGGTTGCCCAATTATTTAGATTCTTTAAAGAATCTGTAGCAATATTAAGTTAATGCAAAACTCAGTTCTCAAGGTCAAGTTCCAGCACAGCTTGATAGGTAAAACTCTGACCCCTGTCCAGGCCTTTAATTTTGGCCTCTGCTAGGTTCCATGAGTTGCTGCTAGAAGGTTAATACATAAAAAGCTGGTATTCCAGAGAAGTACAGTCCAGAGCTTGAGATGTGGGTCAGGGTACAGTATCCGACTGCAATCAATATGCACTTAAATGTTTGGATCATCTGAACCTCCACTTGGCACAAAGGATCTCCAGAGAGACCTTTCTTAGGAGCAGAAAAATTACTATTCCAGAGGTGACAGTGGGTCTTCTCAGCCCATTTGTGTTTCAAGGGAGATGCTGGTGAAAGGGGCAAGGGAGGTCCATTTGGAATGAATTGGCTGAAAAGTAAATAGACCAGGGAGTAGGCAGCCTTGACTCTAATTCTGATCAACAGTGCTGAGAACAGTTTGGCCCAACTCCTAATTACCGTCTTTCACTCTCTGCCTCTGCAATGGGGTAATTATTGAGACGGGTTAACCAGGTATGTTGAAACCATTAGATAGAAGACAGACAGTATTGTTTATAGAAACTCACAGACCTTGACAGAGCTTGAAGAGAAAACACTTTGAATTTCCAGCCATCCGTTGTTCTAATTGCAGGAGAATGCAAAATGTCATCTACTCATTTTTATCCTTGCACTCTCAAATCCAGCTGACCCCTGACCAGAATTGGATTAGAATTCTTTATTTTAGTTTTCAATGGATCACAGACCAGGGCTGGATTAGAACTAGAATATTTTTTTTATTACTTTGCAATTTCTTGAGAGACTAAGGAATCAAAAGTGGAAAAGAAGTAGATTGACCCTTTAGAAGCTTGGGATCATGACCAAGAATAGGGAACAGGGGTGCAGAGTTAGCCTTGGGATTGAAGGAGAGAGACCCTACGGGCTCCTGGTTTGGTGAGAAACAGAAAGAACAGACCTATAGCAAGATGAATATGTATTACATTTGTCATATATGGATGTCAATTTCTATATTTCCTTAAAAGTTCAATGATATTATTAGGAAGATCTTTGGATGGGAGTGAAACGTAATTACAGGCACTATCCCAGATCAGAACAATGTGGCTGGTGGGTGTTTTGGAGGAAGTTGAGAGAAATGAAAAGGACAGATTAGTGGCAAAATCTTAAATTGTAAGGCAAGAGTTCAAATAGGCAGAATCTCCTGGTGTTACTTACAGACCAAATCAGAACAAGCAACTGCAAAAGCTAGAAAATCTCCTTCCATGATCATTTGGAAATGTGACACCCTTTCCTGAGTGGCTTGGGTTTGCTCCTACCTAGACACTTGGTGCTTGACCAGACAGTCTTGTGAGGTGACTTTCAGATGTAGAAGCAATGAAGGTAAGCCTTGGTTCAGCCCGTGGATCAGCGATTCACCTTTTCCCTTCCATTCATTATCTGGCCTTTTAATTTCACTCCATAAATATGTTTAAAAAAAAACTCAAATGTGAATGCAAAACTTGGAGAAGAGGGAAGGATGTCAAATATACAAGCATCGATCAGAAGACATGCTGTCTTTGCTGAAGGATTTGACCCCAGTAATCTAATTTGCTTTAAATGTGAAATGATCCTTCATTCTCTTATTATAAGGCGCCATGTCGTTGGCTTTTAAAGATTACAATTTCTTTTCTTCCAATTGTAATAAATCCAATTGGCACACCCTCTTGACTTGGAAGTCTGCACAACAGCATGCAAAGGGCTGCGTATCCCTGAGGTGGCTCCTAGGAGGGCGTGCTTGTCTCTTCTGCTGGAGAAAGATGATGCCAGACTATGAAGTGAATCTCTCTCTCTTCCCCTCTCTCTCCCCATTCCACAAACCTCAATATAATCTGTGAAAAGAATACTATGTCTAAATTATAGCTGATTCCTCATTATCCGGCAGTAAAAAGGTTAGGAGAGCCAGAAAGCCAGACTAACTGTAGCTTCACATTTTATCTTTCCGCCTGGGAACAGTTCAGTTTCTCAAATCCATTTGAAAACACTTCAGCTCATTCTATCCAATCTAGGGATTTTAACCTTTTTCTTCCTTTCTTTTCCTTAAAAAAAAATTTTTTTTTTAAACTGGCAGTTTAGAATTATAACTGACCAGCCTATAGCCTGCATATCTGTCTATCTTTCTATTGATCAGTCATGGGTCTAGTGTCTTATAACAGAACTTGACTTTTGGATAACATTTGGTATTGATTCAGAGCTAAATTGGATGGATCTTTGAAGGACTTGATTGTACGATCAAGGGTTTTTTGAGTGATAAATCATCACAATAATTATAACACTTGGTATGAACTTAGCAACCATAAGGCCTCTGGCACTCAGCGATCTTGTTTACCAACCAGTAACTCTCCTTATACAGATGAGAAACTTGACCTCCAAACTACCACAATTTGTTACAGTATTTAATATGCAACAAAGGAAGCCAGGTGCTCTGATCAGACCTGAAGCTGGAGGGCAGAGGGCGGGGAAGGAATCCTGGTGCTCTAGGAAAACAGTAGCTCTAACCCAGACATGATTCAGTCTACAGGTAGAACCGTTAACAACAAAGACGCGTCTCAATGACAGAGCTCTCTGTCATAAACATTATTACCTGACATAGAAATATATAGACAGGAGAAGTGTGGGTGCCAAGATACTAGACCACAAAGATTATGACCAAAACAGTATTAAATACTAACTAAAATAGAAAATGGTAACTAAAATAACAAAGGATGGATCAGAATACCTAAACTGTGCTGTCTCCCCGGATAGAGGGAAGGATGGGGGAAGGCACATTTAATGTTGTGGGGGAGAAGGAGAAAGGAAGAGGAGAGACTGAACCCCCAGGATGATTCTGTGTTGGGTGCTCACCAGAATCATCAGCAGAGCTTTTGATAAATCAGTTTCCTTCCCAAAGACTCCAAGTCAGGAGGTTTGGGGTGGGGTTCAGGAAAAGCCCCCTCCGCAGAGGCTCTGATGTATTTGGAGCCAGCTTGAAACCACTGCTCTAGACCATACATGTTGTGGAGAGAACAAGTGTCTGCTCACCATTGGCCAAAACGTTTGTTTGGTTTCTCTGTAAGATGCGGTGAGAAACCTGAATGCACTTTTTGGCCAGCCCAGTAATTTGATCACGTTCACATCCTAAACTGGAAAAAGGAGTCAAATCTAAGGGGTCAGGGACATGGGCAGAGAGAGGGTCTGGAACATTGACCATTTCAGAATTTCTATAAAGAAAGGATGCACAGATGACAATCTGAGTGGGGTTTGCAGACTAGCCCCAAAATTCTGTTGGCCATGCGAAGCACTGGCTTTTACCTCTCTGTTTACTTGGGGAACTTGACAGGGGAGTGAGTTATGGAAATTTTGGGGAAAAAATTCTCCCACTTCATCTTATCCAACTCCCCAGCAAGTCATTGGTTTGGAGGAAAGAACTTGACAGTTCCCAGTGCACTCTCTTAATGTCTCAGGGAGACAGAAAAGATAGCTCAGGGTTCTCTTAACTTCCCTCATTTCTCTCTGTCTGCCACCTAATGCCTGAAATTTATGTTAATGAAGAAAAAGTTTTGGTTCTCGTAATTAAATATGAAAGCCTTAAAATACAAATGTGATTATATATTGCAACTCATTCACACTAAAGTCAATCTACCGATAAGAGTAAATGACTGATAGCAGACACTTTCTTATTTTGAAAGGCAGAGGGAGGAAAGAGCGTGCCTGACATTTGCTACCAAGGCGGAATAAAGAAATCTTCCACTTCTTTAACAGATTTGCCTAGGATGAGCCCTATTTACATTCACCTGGGAAGGGACAAATAGAAGCTGTGCTCAGAGGTATTTTTGTCATGGGCAGCTGTGAATACACACAGCTTTTCTTCAAATGATTTATGAAGGGTTTTTTGTTTGCTTTTAAAATGTGAAATAAAAGAGCTCCATTCCCCGAGGCTTCATTAACTGAGGTACCACCATCCCCAAAGCTGCCTATAGAATCTGCCACGTGCTGAAATCACCCAGACGGGAATCGGGCTTGGAATTCAAGAAGCTCAGCTCTGCCCCCACCAGGCTAGGGTCCTTGAGCAAGTCCCTTATTCTTTTAGGATGAGAAAGATGGGACCTTTGTTCATGGAATAGTTATCAAATATCAATGTGGGAAGTATTTTCCCTGCTTTATCTCAATGAATCCTCATAACAAGGTGACAAAGTACATACTCACATTTTTCAATTTTAGAAATGAGGAAATAAGTCTAACTGAGTTGTTCAAAGGAACTAGAAATGGGAAGACTGGGTTTGAGAACGTAAGTCTGTCTGACCCTAGAGTCCATTGCCTTAGATACACAATGTTATGATACTACTTCACAGGGAAGTTATGAGGATAAAAAGAAGTGACCTGAGCTAACATGTTTTGGAAAGTTATATTAATACATACATGCTCACATATTGTGATACACATACATATATACATATACATGCTATATATTATTTATATGTGTGTGTGTGTGTAGGCTTCCCGGGTGGCACTAGCGGTAAAGAACCTGCCTACAAAGCAGGAGACATAAGAGACACAGGTTTGATTCCTGGGTCGGGAAGATCCCCTGAAAGAGGGCATAGCATTCTCCAGTACTCTTGCCTAAAGAATCTAGGAACAGAGGAACTTGGCAGGTTACAGTTCATAGGGTCGCGGAGAGTGTATGTGTGTGTGTGTGTGTGTGTGTGTGTGTGTTTACATACATATTCATTTAACACTGTCCCATGCAGCCCAGATTGGTTATGTTATTTAGTTCTAAGATAGGTATATAAATCCATTTCTTGACACCAGTGCTTTTCAAAATGTGGCACCCGGCTCAGCAGCATCTGGGAACCTGTCAGAGATGCAAATCCTAGAGCCCCAACCCAGGCTACACAATCAGAAACTCTGGAAGTGGCACCCAGCAACCTGTGTTTAACAAGCCATCCGGGTGAATCGGATGTCTTTTTCAGACTTAGAGCCACTGAGTACCATTAAGCGAACACGGCGAGGGTCTGTTCTCAACCA
Organism: Capricornis sumatraensis; assembly: GCF_032405125.1. Taxonomy (NCBI): domain Eukaryota; kingdom Metazoa; phylum Chordata; class Mammalia; order Artiodactyla; family Bovidae; genus Capricornis; species Capricornis sumatraensis. Next base: position 27,987,952 of record NC_091084.1, on the reverse strand, counting down.
ATGACTATAAAGACATCAGACTGCGATGTGCTTATCCACTGAGCTCTCTGCTGTCCTACAGAGGAAATAAAGGCTTGTCTTCTTGCCATTTATTTGTATTGTTGTTTGGACCTAAATGACCAAGAAAAAATTGTGCATGTAATAATACTGAATTTATCCTGGAAAAAAAGAGAATGACTATTTTCCGGAGTGTTAAAAACTTCATGGAGGATCGAGTTGTGTTAAAATAAATGATCCAGGAAACAGAATTACAGATGGGTACATTTTTTTATATTATGGAGGCCATGGTAAGTTGCACTGTATCCTGGGACAACTGACCAACATTTCTAGAAAGAGTGGCAGGAAGAAGCTGGTTGAAGGCTTGTCATGACATCCAAGGATCTGGTGAGAAGCAAAGAGCTATTGTAGAGAACCATCTCCATAAAGATGATGTTGAAGAGAGTACATATGTGTCAGTGCGTGTATGTGTGCTGGTGCAGTTCAGCTCAGTTCAATTGCTCAGTTGTGTCCGACTCTTTGTGACCCCATGAACCTCAGCACGTCAGGCCTCCCTGTCCATCACCAACTCCCAGAGTCCACCCAAACCCATGTCTATCGAGTCGGTGATGCCATCCAGCCATCTCATCCTCTGTTGTCCCCTTCTCCTCCTGCCCTCAATCTTTCCCAGCATCAGGGTCTTTTCAAATGAGTCAGCTTTTTGCATCAGGTGGCCAAAGGATTGTGGTTTCGTCTTCAATATCAGTCCCTCCAATGAACACTCAGGACTGATTTCCTTTAGGATGGACTGGTTGGATCTCCTTGCAGTCCAGGGGACTCTGAAGAGTCTTCTCTAACACCACAGTTCAAATCATCAGTTCTTTGGCGCTCAGCTTTCTTTATAGTCCAACTCTCACATCCATACATGACTACTGGAAAAACCATAGCCTTGACTAGATGGACCTTTGTTGGCAAAGTAATGTCTTTGCTTTTTTATATGCTGTCTAGGTTGGTCACAACTTTCCTTCCAAGGAGCAAGCGTCTTTTAATTTCACGGCTGCAATCACCATCTGCAGTGATTTTGGAGCCCAGGAAAATAAAGTCAGCTGCTGTGTCCGCTGTTTCCCCATCTATTTGTCATGAAGTGATGGGACCAGATGCCATGATCTTCGTTTTCTGGATGTTGAGCTTTAAGCCAACTTTTTCACTCTCCTCTTTCACTTTCATCAAGAGACTCTTTAGTTCTAAACTTTCTGCCATAAGGGTGGCGTCATCTGCACATCTGAGGTTATTGATATTTCTCCTGGCAATCTTGGTTCCAGCTTGTGTTTCTTCCAGCCCAGCGTTTCTCATGATGTACTCTGCATAGAAGTTAAATAAGCAGGGTGACAATATACAGCCTTGACGTACTCCTTTTCCTATTTGGAACCAGTCTGTTGTTTCATGTCCAGTTCTAACTGTTGCTTCCTGACCTGCATATAGGTTTCTCAAGAGGCAGGTCAGGTGGTCTGGTATTCCCATCTCTTTCAGAATTTTCCACAGTTTATTGTGATCCACACAGTCAAAGGCTTGGGCATAGTCAATAAAGCAGAAATAGATGTCTTTCTGGAACTCTCTTACGTGTGCTGTACATCCGTACTATTTACCATATATCTGACAATATAGAATGAATTTCAGAATTAGACACACTTAGTTCCAAGTTCCTAACTGGTTCCACCACTTACTAATGGTTATCTTAAGTAAACTACTTAGTGTTATCAACCCACAGTTTCTTTATCTGTGGTTAAGGAAATGTGGATAAGAATAGTGTTTCACAATAAAACATAATATTAGATATGATAGATAAACCTTGGTGTGTATATGGCAAGTGTTCAACACATTTTCATCATTCTTCTTAATGGATATAGTAGCAACATTAATATTGTTCCCAAAATTAGAAAAAGTTTCTTGGAAAAGATGAAGTTTTAGTTGAATCTCCAAGGAGAAAAGGGTGGTACTGAAGAGAATCCACTGACAGGGCCCCAGAAGTTTCTACCTGAGCTTGTTCTTGGCTGGTGTCGGTCTCCTTTGTGAGAACACCGGCTTTTCAATCATCGTTTTCTCCTAATCTGTGGATTGCTAAGCATGGGCCGTTCTCCTCAGCCTTTCACAGAGTCTTTACTAGATTCACTGCAGGCTATATCTCTTTCTTCCTTTCAAAAGTTTCCCCTCTTGCATTTGATTTTGCTCTTCTTCCACTCTTTGATCCCCTGCTTTGGTTGTTTCCAATTATCTTGTCAGTATAGTCCAACCGTCTCTTGTGGACTTTTTTTTTTTTTCCAATTGCAATCTTTGCTATCTAGGTGTGTCTCCTTTAGTAGGAAGCTGTCCTCTGAAAGGTTTTTTCTTTTTCCTACAAGAAAAGCTAGGTTGGATCCTATTCACAGCCCTTTGCTCCTTCTTATAGCCCCTTCCACTCACAGCCACTCTGGCTCTCTTCTTTGGCACCAAGCTATGCCTTCGGACAGTACAAACCTTAACACATGGTATGCTATACTGTAGGGGCCTGATGAACGCTTGTGGCTTGAATAGGTCATGTAGCAGTTTACAGTTTAATAGAAAAGAAAGAAGGAGACCTAGAGAGCTCAGCCCCCAAAACTGCAAAAGGGTTGAGAAAGAGGGTGGTGGGGAGAAGTGGGGGTAAAGGCACAAAAGGAAAGAGATGAGGGGCTTTTCCTCTTTTTCCTGCCATCACAGATAACGACTTCAAGAGTGGAATATCATCTGAGAAGACAATGCTGGAGTCAGAAAACCCTCATCCAAAGCTGATCCCTGTTTAGGGCCTCACAGGCAGCGTACCAGTTGGGACTTGTTATCTGACAGCTCCCCATGTGAATTACCCCAGGGAAGAAGTGTTGCTACAAGGCACACCTCCCAGGCTGGGGAGGGAAGGCAACAGCCCTTCCATATTCTGCCAGTGGTTTCTGGGCAGCTGGCATCCCCTCCCACCATGCTGTGTATTTACCCAACTTCAAAGGCCAGGGCAGTCATCAAAGGGAGGAAGAGGAAACAGAGATGAAATTAACTCCCTCCCCTCATCTCAGCCTCCCTGCTCTATTAGAAAGCCTCCTTTGCCAAAATGTTAACTAGCAACGCACGCTGTCACCATCAGATATGTGAGATTTGCAGCAGTAGCGCAGGAGGAAATTTGGAGTTTGGGGCCAAGATACAACTCCTGCAGCCAGGTAAGGGTTAAGCCACAGCGCCTGTCCCAAAGGGACCTTCAGCCCCAAATCATTGTCAGTTTCCACAGCAAGAAGGCAATGGTGTTTTGTTTTGTCAGGATCTGAGTGTATGTGTTGGGCTAGAATAGAACCTGTGAAGTAGACAAAGGGCAAGAAATCTACACATGTATGTGTTGAAGCTGGTTATGTTTCACCTCAGGCTGGGTTATCCTCCCCTGACACAAGCATGACTGCCAACCAACAGGAACGAAAAGCACTGAGAAAATATGGCCTTATATGAAGAGCATGGCTTGTGAACTCAGATAGATCTGTGCAAATTGTTTAACCTTTCTGAGCTGCAATTTTCTCATCCACATAATAATACTACAACTCAGTTGTTGCAAGAATTAAATGAGATGTTTTAGAGAGTAACAGACTCGCAGCGAACATTCAATAAACATTAGTGTCTGTATTAGTTTCTTGAGGCTGCTGCATCAAATCACCACAAACTTGGCAGCTTAGAAAAAGAGAAATGTATTTTTTTCTCAGTTCTAGGGGCCAAAAGTCTGAAGTGTTGCTGCTGTTCAGTCACTAAGTTGTGTCCAACTTTTTGCAACCCCATGGGCTGTGGCATACCAGGCTTCCGGTTGTTCACCATCTCCCCAAGCTTGCTCAAATTCATGTCCATTGAGCTGGTGATGCTATCCAACTGTCTAATCCTCTGCTGCCTTCTTCTCCTTTTGCCCTTAATCTTTTCCAGCATCAGGGTCTTTTCCAATGAGTCAGCCTTTTGCATCAGGTGGCCAAAGTATTGGAGCTCTAGCTTCAGCATCAGTTAGATACTGAAGTGAGTACCACTGCCAAAAGCAAGGTGCTGGCCAGGCTGCACAGTCTCCAGAAACTCCAGGGGAGAATCTGTTCCTTGCCTCTTCCAGCCTCTGGGCACTACTATTATTTTTTTGCAGTGGTCTTCATCATTTTTGGCACCAGGGTCCAGTTTTGTGGAAGATAATTTTTTCACGGATCATGGCAAAAAGGATGTTTTCTGGATGATTTTCATAAGAAGCGTGCAATCTAGATCCCTTGCATACACAGTACACAGTAAGCTTCCTGCTCCTACAAAAATCTAATGCCACTGCTGATCTGATAGAGGTGGAGCTCAGGTAGTAATGAGAGCTATGGGTAAAGCAAGCAGCTGTAAACACAGATGAAGCTTCATTGGCTCGCTGCTCACCTCCTGCTGGGCGGCCCACTTCCTAACAATTTCTTGGTTTGGGGCAGCGTCACTCCAGTCTGCAAGACGAGCATCTTTCAATCTCCCTCTGCTCCTTCTATATACGGTGAGCTTCCCTGGTGGCTCAGACGGTAAAAGCGTCTGCTTTCAATGCGGGAGATCCAGGTTCCAACCCCGGGTTGGGAAGATCTCCTGGGGAATGAAATGGCAACCCCCTCCAGTACTCTTGCCTGGAAAATTCCATGGATGGAGAAGCCTCGTAGGCTACAGTCCATGGGGCTACAGAGAGTCGGACAAGACTGAGTGACTTCAGTTTCTGCTTCTTCTTTGCATCTCCTTCTCTGTGTGCATGTTCCATCTCTTTCGGCCTCCCTTTTATAAAGATAATTATAATTGCATTTAGGGCCTACGTGGATAATCTCCCCAACTCATGATCCTTACCTTAATCACGTCTGCAAAGATCACTTTTCCATATAATATGAAAGTTGCTTGTGACGGAACGTTCACAATTTCCAAGAATGAGGAGCTGGAAATTCTAGGGGGGCATTCATCAGCCTACTACAATGTCCTTTAGGCTTTTGAATGGCAAGAAAGGAGTGAGAAAAGAGTAGAAAAGGAGAGGATACCTTTTCCTATGAAATGAAACTATATGTAAACTTTGCATCCTGTTCTGATTTTTTTTCTCAAGTTGGCCATTCAGAATAATAAGGTATCAATATGAGTAGATATGGGCTTCCCAGGTGGCGCTAATGGTAAGGAACCTGCCTGCCAATGTGGGACACAAGAGACGCAGGTTTGATTCCTCGCATGGGAAGATCCCCTGGAGGAGGGCATGGCAACCCACTCTAGTACTCTTGCTGGGAGAATCCCATGGACAGAGGAGACTGGAGGGCTACAGTCCATGGGGTCGAAAAGAGTCAGACACTTAGCATGCATGCATGCTCATGAGTAGATATATGATTTGGATGTATAATTATAGTAATGTTTTCTGAAATTTGACTGTATTTATGGTCAATTACATTGTATAAAACTTTTCATTTTATTTATATAAGAGACATAAGCAGTTTCTTGAAATAACTATATCTGTACCATAAGAAATCATTTAACTGGGTTCTAATATATTTGCTAGCTTTTCCCCTTTTACATATCAGATGTTTTTCATATACTGCCTGAAGCAGTTACTTAACTTTCCATGGATCTTGCCTCTTTAATTCAATTATAAATTCTTCAAGATAAGATATCATGTCTTGTACACTTCATATCTTTCTTAGTGCCAGAACTGGTATATTCGTCAATAAGTATTTGCTTGATTGATTAATTTTAAAATACCCAGGAAAGCAATTGTAAAGGAAGATGAAGGCAGAACCCTTTAACTTTTGAGCTTCATGGAAAGAGATATTAGGAAAAAGTACTTTAACCCTTAAGGGAAATATTGATGCTTTTCTCTCTTAGTCCATGTGTCTCAGCCTTGATTAAAATGTGTACACCTCTGTCAAAATGAATTTCAAACTAACCAAAGAAAAATAGTTCTAAAGCATTTGAATACAGATTTTTTCTTCTATCCATATATCCAGTGATAAATCCAGTGAAGCAGTTTAACAATCTGAATCCCCTCAACAAAATTTCAAATAACATTCTATTCACCTTTTTTTTTTTTTTTTAGGATCAGAATGAGCCTATTTCAAATTTTTCTGCCAGAAGGGACCTTTGTATGATACACTTATCAGTGGAGAGCTTTCAAAAGAGAGTGCATGACTCACGTAAGGCAAACAAGCACATAGTCTGGCACATTGTGTTCTAAAATATCAGTTTCTTCCTGTTGTCCTGCATTTTCACCCTAATAAACAAATTTAAAAGTCAACGTAATGAGCAACTAACCTTCAGAAAAATAATAATTTCTTCTAGAGTCAAAGGTTTAACTGAAATGCAAAGTGTCTAAAATGATGCGTTTTATCACAACTGGGAGACCTAAAAAGACATCCTGTAAATACTCTGACAAAAAAGACTATTTAGTAGTGACTAGGGTGCTATGGCGGCATTCCCAGGTGGTGCAGTGGTAAAGAATCCACCTGCCAATGCAGGAGATGGAAGAGACAGGATTTTGATCCCTGGGTTGGGAAGATTCCCTGGGGTAGGAAATGGCAACCCATTCCAGTATTCTTGCTTGGAAATTCCATGGACAGAAGAGCCTGATGCAGTACAGTCCATGGGGCCTCAAAGAGTCAGACACTACTGAGCAACTGAACACACACAGGCACACATATGCACAGGGGGCTATGGTAACCATCCTTCTTATGTGACTTCTAGGTTGTTCTCCTGGTGTCCTTTCAGTGATTTTGAACTGGGGAGCTTTGTGAGAATACCAGGATCAAGAGTACTAAGCTCTCTTGGATAAAGAAGATGTGTACATATACAGTGGAATATTAGCCATAAAAGGAACACAACTGCTATTTGCAGAGATGTGGATGGACCTACAGACTGTCATACAGAATGAAACAGTGAAGTAATTCAGAAAGAGGAAAAGCAAAACAAACGTGGCATAATATCATCTATATGTGGAATCTAGAAAAATGGTACAGATGAGATTATTTGCAAATCAGAAATAGAGACGCAGATATAGAGAACAAACGTATGGACACCAAGGCGAGAAGTAGGGAGTGGGATGAATTGGGAGATTGAGATTGACATACACACACTGCTATGTAGAGAACAGATAACTGATAAGAGCCTACTATATAGCACAGGGAACTCTAATCAATGCTCTGTGGTGACCTAAATGGAAAGGAAATAAAAATAAAAGAGGGGATAAAAGTATATATATGGCTGATTCATTCTGCTATACAGGAAATAAGACAACATTGTAAAGCAACTATACGCCAATAAAAATTAATAAAGAAAAAACACTAAGCTTTCTTTAGTTGAGTCTTTCAAGGGAGAAAATGGGTTTTTTCTTTTCTTCATCTTATTTATTTGCAGCGCCTTTCAAAAGTAGAGGAGCAATCTTTTGAAAATGATGAAAATATAGAATTGACCATTGTAACCTGATTCAGCAAACCAGTTCCATATGGGGTGGGTTTTAGCCTGCCTCGGATAGACAGAAAAGGGCAGGATGGAGTCTCCCCAGACCCCAGATAATTGAGTTGAGCTACAGTTGTGTACTAGATATTTATGCTTTAGCTGCAGCCCTCTTGGCCTCTGCAAAAACGGATCTCTTTTCTCAATTATTCAAGCTAAATAAATCAATGATATTGTGTTGTTTTTTTTTTTTAAAAAAAAGGAGAAGAAACACCAGAAATACTGTCCCCTCTGTTTCCATATGGAAATCAAAGTCTAAACTTCAGTGATTTTAAGACGATTATAGCGAGGGGAGAGAACCCATCTGTATGGCTTGGCAAATTAATTTTGAACATTAGAAGATAAAAAGACTGAGTTCCTAGGAACTGGCATTAAAAGTCACCATCCCTAACAGTCTGAGGGATTCATGACAGGGGCTCTTTTATTTATTCCAAATACGTCTTTATCACTGGTTTCGAAAGAATATGGCTTTTTGCAAAGCACTTCCAATTGGGAAAAGAATCAGATAATGAAGAAGTGATGCTCCCATGATGACACGCCTTTAGGTCCTCAATAGGATTTCTTTTAAATCAAAAGACTTGTTTTATTAGCACTTACGATGCAGGAGGGGGGAAAGGAAGGAGAGGGGTTTTTCTTTTTTCTTTTCCATTTTCATAACAAAACACATATTGAGTAAAAGCCCCTGGATGAGCCACAATGCAAACCCAGAGGGTGGAAGACATAATTTTGTAAATTGTAAATCAGAAATTCTATTTGCAGTAGACACTGAACATATGTAATTTACCAGCATAACATTGTGATGCTGAATTCAAGTGTGATGGATGCCCTGTAAGTTTGAGAAGAGGGGACAGAGCAATTTAAACATCAAGCATGAGACTTCTAGGTTCCCTGTGATTTCAGCCTCCCTGGAAGATCCTTTAGGAGAAGGAAAAATCCCACAGGCATTGCTTGGAGATGGAAGGCTGGACAAGCGACTGACTGAGAACCTCCCCTTTGGGCTTGTTTCACTCTCAAAACAGAAATGGAGTCAGATGGAGGGAGTTGGTGGTATCTGATATTAAGATGACCTTGCTTTACAAAGTGCATCTTTAGGAGACTAATATGCCAAAGACCTTATCAACTTGGAATTACTAACCTTTCCTAGGTTTGAATTGACTTCATGAGATTTTTTTTCATCCTTTGCATTAGCAAGCAAAACAGTCCTCAGGCTGGCAGTATGAACTGAGAAGCCTGGTAATTGACTTTCCCTTGGAGTAGCTCTCTAAGAGAAGTATAGTCATCCCTCGGGATCCATGGGGGACTGGTTCCAGGACCCAGTTAGTTACCAAGATGCTTTATATGAAACAGCGTAGTATTTGCATATAATCTCCTGCCTACTTTAAATCACTTCTGTGTACGTGTGTATGCTTAGTTGTGTCTGATTCTTTGACACGCTATGGACTGTGGCCTGCCAGGCTCCTCTGTCCATGGGATTCTGCCAGCAAAATCACTCTTAGATTCCTTATAATACCTAATAAAATGTGAATACTATGTAAATGGTTACTGGCACATGGCAAATTCGGGTTTTGTTTTTTGGAGCTTTGCGGAATTTTTTTTCCTGAATATTTTTTATCCGAATTTGGTTGAATTTGCAACCCTCAGAATCTGTGAATACCAAGGGCAGACTGTAGAAGTTTCTAAGGTCCTGATCCTTAATTTCTCTTCTTTATCCTAGTATGGCAAGCGGCAGCTCTATCCTTTCCCCAGTGGCAGTGCTATTTCTGGACCAAAGCTGACACAGACAAGAGGAACACTTTAGATGAAAGATAAATAACAATTATTAGAAATCATGAAGACTTTTTTTTTTGGTAATTGAAGTCATGAACTGTACTAATTGACTCTGAAACTATATGCTTTTTACTGCATTTTATGAACTGCAGCATATGAGAGTATGCCTATTCTGTCTATTGGTATCTTGTAGATATATTGAGATTTTTGCATAAATGTGTTATTCATCACAGACCAAGCCACATAAATAAAATATATGGAGAGATATTAGTACTGTAACAAAAGTCTTAGAGAAATAACTTAGGAAGTGACAATGCTGTCAACGAACATGAAAGATTGAAATTAAGCCTTGCTTTTCTTCAAAACATGGTCTTTAAACAAACTGAACTTTAGTTCTTCACTCTGGGGACAGGTAAAAGGCAATATTCAAAGCACCACGTAGGGTTCCTGCTAGCTAATAGAAGGATCTCTTTGGAAAGCTGAAATAACTTTAAGAAAAGGGGGAAAAGTGCTACTTAAATCTGCAAAAGAGTAAGATGAGTATTCTCCTTCTGGAACCCTTTGGACAAGCCCCTACAGTTTCAAAAAGTTCATGGGACTTAGGCAGGCACTGGCTTTAATGTAAGCTACACGGCTACATTACGCGTCCTTTGGAAATTGTGGGTTTGGTTGTTCGATATAAGTCTGATGATGCTTTGGTTTAACTTGACAGTTTGAAGAATGAATAAACATGGGCACTTCGGTGCAAAACTCAAAATCTCAAAGTAACCCACTAGTCAGGCAGGGATAACCAGGAAGAAGAAGAATGCAGTATAATATCGATTCAAAATGCAGTTGAAGGATTTACATGTCATTTGAGATTAGAAGGTCAAACATGAAAACTTGGACAGGGCCATCATAAGACCCCCAAGGATGGGTTTGTGAGATCATTTTCCTAAAAGCTTTTCCTGTTTGGGACTGCAAGATAAATGATCAAGACAATTTCTATTCAGAACTTGTCCTGTTTACAACTCACATTACAAAAGTTATATTACCATTGTCATCTTTTAGCAGCATGAGTGATACAATCTCATATTCATAATATGGCTATTTTATATTTGCAGCTTTATGAAAATCTATAGATATCAATATCTGTCTTTAATGGATCTTGCTGAAATCCTGCTGCCAGGGAAGTTATGCTGTACTGCTATGAAATTATCACAAAGCTAGATCTGACAATTATGATATCATATCAGGGTAATGTGACTTTTAAAAGTGTTGGAAAAAACTTTTACAGCATCATGACCAATCATATTTTAGTTTGAAAATAAAAACTAAAGTTACATGTGATAATTAGTTGAGTTACCTCAGTTGCAAGGCTCCCTCTATCCCACCCAAGGCTGTCTGTCAGTGTCAATGAAATTGAATGTCAAATTGAGGAAACTCTAAAGCTATTTCCTCCATATTAGAAAATCACTAGCAAATCACATCTTCCTGCTCTACTGGCAAGATAAGTAAAGTTAGCACATATCGCTCTCCTGTTCTGTCAAACTTGAATCAAACTGTAGACATGGAAGGTGAGATTGGTCACATACTGGACCTCAGCATTTCATCTCTATTGTCAGCTCTTGATCATTCTTGTGAATGCACTTTTTTACTTGTTTGTAGCAACAAATTAACATGCCCCTTCCTTATTTAGCTGTCTTTTTAATTTTTACTCCATTCCCACGTTTCTCTTTCTCAAGCTCCATCCACTCCTTAAATAACTGGTTTTCATCAGAGTGATGCACCTAACTCATTTTTCAAATGTCCTTCGATATATTCTCCCTAGGTGACTTCCTCTTCCCCTTCTCCCCACTCCCTACTCAAGTCCATGGCTTAGCTTCTGCCTCCATGTCCTTGACTCCCAGCTCAGTCAATTTTCTGAGTTCTAGACCAGCATTTCAGACTTATTGCCTGGCTAAATACTTCAAAGACACCTTGAAGCCAATTTGTCCCAAAGTGATAATCACCTTCTTTCTGCTGTCCTTCCCCTAAACAAAGAAGCAGCGATCAAATGGACTCGTTCCATATTCTTGTACTTGTCTTGAGTACCAATATTTACTAAAATGCTGAAAATACAAATCTAAGCTTCATTTTAAGACTTAAAACAAACAAACAAACAAAAAACATGATACCACTAGCATGGGCTTCCGTGGTGGCTCAGTCGGTAAAGAATTTGCCTTCATTGCAGGAGACTCAGGTTTGATCCTGGATCAGGAGGATCCCCTGGAGAAGGGAATGGCTATCCACTCCAGTATTCTTGCCTAGAGAATTCCATGGGCAGAGGAGCCTGGTGGGTTATAGTCCATGGGGTCACAAATAGTTGGACACAACCGAGTGAATAACACATACCACTAGCATAATTCTTCCAGAATATAAATCTGACCATGAAATTCTCTTTATTCAATGGGTTCCCATTACCTATCATCAACAATTAAAACTTCTTAGCATATCAGTAAAGGCATTCCCTGGTCCCTGTATATTTTCCTTGGCTTCTTCTCTTGGCACCTGTCCTCTGGCAACCTATGATCCTAAACTTTCCTAAGAGATCCATATTTTCCTAAGATCTGGGGCCTTGTAAATGACCTCCCTAGTCACATCTTCTCCCTCTATCCTTGTCCACTCTGTGGTGTCTTTTTCAATGTCTAGCACTCAGCTTATGAATATTCTGTGTGAATTTTCCCCTGATACACAGACATTCACACTTGCCTCTTGGGTATAGTTATGGTTCACATAGTCCTGTGCACATATGATAAAAAACACTTATCATATATAAAAACTGTGCTATTCATCTGTCTCCCCAACTACCCTCTTAAGTTCCTTGACAGTAGTTTCTTATTCATCTTTGTATTTCCATAACTTAACAGTGACTGTTCCACTGAGGTATGCTATATGTTTTTTTCCCTTTTACTGAATATAAATTTGGATCAGCCATGTTTACCTGTACATATTCCTAGAGATGATGGAACAAACTATGACATGAGTCTCTATGACAAATTACCCTTCCATGGCTATCGGGGCTGCTTCTTGACTTGGTGTTTGCGTAGTAGTTTCTGCAACCTACTCTGGTACCTCCCTTTCCTTCACACTGATATTCAACCCTTGATATTCAAGGGTTGATTGTTAACTTTATGATTCTAGAAGAATAAACTTGCAGGTAAAGTGTTTAACTACTCACTTAAAAATTTGGATCTAGGGGACTAATCTGCTGATTTAGTGGTTAAGAAGCTGCTTTCCAACACCAGGGGTGTGGGTTCCATCCCTGATTAGGAAACTAAGATCCCGCATGCTGTGGGGCAACTAAGCCCATGATACTGCAATGAAGAGCCCATATGCCACAACAAAGATCCAGCACAGACAAAATAATAATAGTAGTAATGATAATAATATGTATCTACCTGGCTTTATTTTTCACAAAGATTCACAGATTCATGCTCCCAAAGGTGAATTGCTTGGTCTTAATAATCTAAGTATAGGTGAGATGTCTACTAGGTAGACCAAGAGTCTCTCCAGTCCAATATCTAACATACAGCTAATTTAATTTACAGAAGACTTTCCATAAAAATCTGACATTTGTTATAATTTTAATACACCTTTTGACAATGGAAGCTGAGGCCTAGGGATTATTTTAGGGTGCTTGGCTGCTATAACAAAATGCCATAAGCTGAGAGGCTTCAATAACAGACATTTATTTCCTCACAGTTCCGGAGATTGGAAGTCTGAGATTAGGGTGCCTGTGTGGTTGGATTCTGGTGAGAGCCCTCTTCCTGGCTTGGGATGGCTGCCTTCCAGCTGTACTCAAATGGCTTTTTCTCAGGCCTGCATGCTGGAGAGAGAACACCCTGGTTTCTCTTCCTAGGGCATTAACTCCATCAGCGGTGCTCCACCATCATGACCTCATCTAAACCTAAAGAACTCCCGAAGGTCCTGCCTCCAAATATCATCACATTAGGGGGTGGGGTTAGAGCTTCAACATATGAATTCGGGGATGGGGGTACAAAAGCATTTAGTCTGTAAACTGATTAAACCACTTTAATGAGTACTCAAATAATCCTGGAGCAAGGCCAAAGCTGATGCCAAATATTGTTTTATTTTCCCTAATAATTTGTGTTGTTTTAATACATGATTTCCAGTAGTCATGTATGGATGGATGGCATCACCAACTCAATGCGCATAAGTTTGAGCAAAGTCCAGGAGATAGTGAAGGACAGGGAAGCCTGGTGTGCTGTAGTCCATGGGGTTGCAAAAAGTTGGACACGACTCAGCGACTAAACAACAATACACAGACACTCAAATAATTAGCATTTTTAAAAACAGAATGTCACTAGTTCTCATTGATTGTCTCTGATGTGTTCCCCAAACATGAATCTTCTTTTCATGTTTATTTTTCATTTATGTTTACCCTTGTTTCTCCACTGTTTTAGGGAAGGCAAATAATGGAGGGTCTCTCTCTCTCTTGCCCTGTCACGTTTTCTTACGGAAATAAGAAAAGAGCCAGGCTCTTGGTGCTTCTGGTAATTTTATTCTAATACAAGCAGCACCCAGATTGTAATTCTGATAACTATTTCAGCTCTTTCTTAAAAAATTAAATTCACAAAACAATTGATTATCAGTTATAAATAGCAAAAACACCATCTGGTTTTCAAAATTGGTTAAATTCATGTAGCTGGGGGAAAAAATGTTGGAACTCGTTGCTGGCGAGGAGTTCTAGTCCACGAAGCAGAAAATGACGAGCTTTACTATGAGAACGCCAGAGTAGTCATAACTTGTATTTAGCGGCTGCAGGAATTTTGATACGTTCTTCACATGTTCCATATGTTAAATCGTTTGGCGAGATCTTCAGTGTGAAAGAGCTGAGGGTGGCAGAGGAGTGTGGCTAGTGGATAGGGTTGCAACAGCTTCATCCTAAATTTTCAGTTCTGGTTCTTTCCATGAAGACCTAGCGCTCAAGATGTCCCGTGACCTGGGAAATCGGATGTGCAAGTTCCTCAAACTTATGGCAAGGGTGGCATTTTCTGGTGGAAGTTTCTAAAGCTATTTGTATTCTTCTGGGGAGGTAAGTCATACAGCATTAGCATTTCCTACAGAAATGTCCCATGTTGTTCTTTGCCAACTAGAAATCTGCGTAGGTGTTCATTTGATATGCCAAGAGAATGAAGGGAGATGAAAACACTCCGCGTCTTCCAATGTCCCCATACTGTGTTCCTCATGTGGGAGGGCTGAGGCCTGACTAGATTTTCTTGGAGTTACAGCCTCATGAGGAATGCTTTTCCTTAGGAGTATAATGCACTCCTGTTATTTATTTATTTATTTTAAAAAACCACGTTTCTGAGTTGCTGGCATATTTTCACCTTATGTTAAAAATGTAGCTTATTATTCATGCCCTATAATGTGAAATTTACTCATTCATTTAACAAATATTTATTGAGGCCCAGTATAATACAGTGGTTAATTGCATAAGCTTTGCCTGCACCTCACAAACTTTGACCTTGGGGCAATCACTTAATCTTTCTTCATTTAAAAAATACAAGATGGGAGAGAACACTATACCATGAGGATTGTTCTAGGGATTAAATGAGATTACTCATGCAAAATAACTTAGAACTCTATAAGTGCAAAGTAGTAATAATAATAATAGTAAATATAAATTTATACTGACTAATGCTGAAGCTGAAACTCCAATACTTTCTGAAGTTGAAACTCCAGTACTTTGGCCACCTCATACGAAGAGCTGACTCACTGGAAAAGACTCTGATGCTGGAGCAGGAGGAGAAGGGGACGACAGAGGATGAGATGGCTGGATGGCATCACTGACTCGATGGACCTGAGTTTGAGTGAACTCTGGGAGTTGGTGATGGACAAGGAGGCCTGGTGTGCTGCAATTCATGGGATCGTCAGACACGACTGAGCAACTGTACTGAACTGAACTGAGGGGTCTAGGTTTACTGGGATATAGGACCTTGAAAACCTGAAACTAAGTTGCTCAGTTGTGTCCGACTCTTTGCAACCGCATGGACTGTAGCCTGCCAGGCTCCTCTTTCCACGGAATTCTCCAGGCAAGAATTCTGGAGTGGGTTGCCATTCTCTTCTCCAGGTCATCTTCCCCACCCAGGGATCAAACCCCGGTCTCCTGCATTGCGGGCAGATTCTTAACCATCTGAGCCATGTCTTTCAGCATACATATGGTGTCAGCGTTTTTCTCCTGATCGTGGTGGGACACTGCTTTGGATTTAATCTGATTGAGGTAGCTTTACTTCCGGGAGTGATAAGAACAGGTCGGACTTTGCCGACTGGACATTATCCCAGTGACCATGTGGTGATGGTTTCCAGCCTCCTGTAGTGCTGTCTGCCTGCTGGAGCTTTTTGACTTCTGGAGAACTGCCTGCAGTTCATGTATTAGGGCCTGTAATTACAGAGCAGAATATCCAGGGCTGTGAAGACAGGGCAGTCTTGAAATTAGTTTATGCATAATGGATAATAGGAGGCTGTTTTTAAGTGTAACTCATTTGGTGGGTTGGCAGATCTTGATTTCCTTTTTGATATGTAACATTTATTTATTTATTATTATGTTTTTTTTAGCAAGATGAGGACAGAGGGCTCCTCTAGACTATAGCTCAAGACAGCAATTTACATTCAGTAATCTCTTGGTCATTTAGCCACAGATAATTTGTCATGGTTTGTTTTAGCTGTTGTGATATTGATATTTATTATGCAAATTGTATTTCCTACATCTTATTGTTCTGCATCCTATGAATACTTAAATTATTATAAACCTTTACACTTAATATGGCTCGTCCTTCAATTTGATGCTTGAGCAACAGAGGGTCAGAGCGCACACGATCTTCTAGAGAGGAAGAAAATAAGTAATTAAAAAGCAGACAAACAAGAGAGCCGGCTGCCTGGTTGAGAAGAAAGCAAAGGCAATTTCGGGGAGGGAGAGCGAGTACGGAGAAGCGAGTCGCTTCAGCCTAGAGCTTCTTTCTCCCAGAGACGCGGGAAGCTCAGAACACCTGTTGGTCCCCAGCCATCTAAGGCGCGAGTAGGGGCAAAGGGGCGGCAAGGGGAATGGGTTTGAGTCCTGAAGGAAGACGATGGCAAACCCTGTCTTCACATCCCATGCCTCCGCCCTCCACCCCGAAGTCTTCACAGAAAAGATTTTCTGTTGAGTGTGTGTAATCGTAAATATCGAATAATACATATGCATCATGTAAATTCACATCTGTGACATATATATTAAAGCCAGGTAGGAGGCTTTCAGCATGCTGGGGGGATCCTGAGTCAACCCTCCTCGATCTACTTTTCCCGAGAATCTACCGCAAAGACACCGACTCGAAAATCCGAAAGCCGGATTCCGGCTCCTTTCTCCCAACTATGCCCAAGTCTACCGCTAGGTTGTTGAGCGGGCTCTCCCGCTCTGCCGGACGTGCAAAGCACGCATGCACTTCTCCCAGATTGTTTTGTCAATCCGGGGACCTGCCTTCTCACTCTCTACTCTCGAACAGCCCCCGATTCCCAAAGATCTATTCCTTCGGTGCAAGGTGAGTGACGGAAATTTGCAACGTTTGGTTCCCCGGCCGGTTGCACCCGGTATACCGGGCAGGGGAGCCTCCCAGGGAGATTCTTATCGTCGGTCTCCTGGAGCGATGGCTATAAACATTCCTAATAAAGGTGTACAGGAAGCTAGACCCCGCCCCCGGAGCTGAAGCCCCTTACACGCCAGAGGCCCAGGAGAACACTTTTTCCTGGATCCGGGGGAAGCGAAAACGAATTTTAACATGAACATATTTGCATACGCCCCTCCCCCTGGCCCCGCCCCTAGGTGGCGCGGGCGGTCCGCCGAACCCCAGCGCCAAGGAGAGGGGTGGGGGAGGGGGCGAGTCCTCCGAGAGCCGGGTTCGGCTCGCGGCGACGTGATTGGTCGGCCGGGACTCCGCCTCCAGCGCATGTCATTAGCATCTCATTAGCTGTCCGCTCGGGCTCCGGAGGAAGCCACCACCGCCAGTCTGAGGCAGGTGCCCGACATGGCGAGTGCTGTGCTGCCGAGCGGACCCCAGTGTGCGGCGGCGGCGGCGGCGGCGGCGGCGGCGGCGCCTCCCGGGCTCCGGCTCCGGCTTCTGCTGTTGCTCCTGTCTGCCGCGGCACTGATCCCCACAGGTAGGTGTGGGCACCGGCCCGTTGGCCCCCTAAATCTCTTAAGGCGCTCCAGTGGCCGTAGCCATGGAGGGGGGAAACGTTTCCATGACAACCTTCCCCCACTTCCTAAATCCAAATCGGAGGGAGTGTGAAGAGAAAACTCAAGGGCTGAGATGGAAAGGGTTGAGGGGATCGGTAAATCCCCTCTTCCTTGCCCAGCTCGATGCGAATTAGAGCCCTTGGGGATGGCTGCACCCACACCTTTTCTCCCCTGCTTGGTGCGGAGTGCAGTGAGAATGAGGGGCCCCGGGGGCTAGAGAATATAGAGGAAGGGGGTGGATCGAAGGCACCCCCACCAAACCTTCCAGACCCTCCCGAACTCGCTTCCATCCCCGTAACTTGTAGGTCTTTCCGCCTCCCAGGGCTGCCCATTCGCCCCCACCTTTCCAGCGGGCCCCCCATTCCCCATCCCCGTAACCTCCCCATGGCTGACTAGCGGCCGCCTCCTGCGCGATTCCTCACTGGTCCACAGGACATCCCGACTCGTCTGGTCTGATCGCTCCCGCTTTCCCCGCGCTTTGCCTTTGCTCCCCTGTCCCCAACCGCTCGCCCCTCGTGTCTCCCTCCAGCAGGATCGCGGCCCCCCCGCCCCCTCTGCCTTGCTGCGGGCTTCCTTGGCCGGGCTCCAGGCAGGGAAAGTTCCCCGGGCCCGGCCCCATGGAGCGGGGGGCGGTTGCTGTCGCCGCCTTTGCGGGCAGAAGCGGGAGTCCGCAACCCGCCTGCCCCACGGCGTCCTCCGCCGCTAGTAGGGACACCGGATTTCCAGCCCGCCTGTCATTTTCGGCAGCTCGGGGGTGGTGGAGGGAGCGTTCGCGGCCTCTGCGGCCAGTCGGGCACCCTGCGGGCCTCCCGGCGCCCTCTGTGTGCGGAGCCGTCTTGGGAATTTGCCCAGGGGAGGCTCTGCACGCCCGGCTCCTTCCCTGAAGACGCCGAGCACTCGGCAAGGAGCACGCTGTGTGGCTGCCCGTGTGCGCGGCGCGTTGGCGCGGTCGGGAAAGAAGAGGGCAGTGTTTGCTTTTGCTAACAAAAGGGAGCCGGAGCTCTTCCCCAGCGGAGAGCCGAGCCGTGCTGCACCCTGCCTCCCCTTCCCGCCACCGCCGCGCTCCGCGGCCGCGCGGCGTCCCCGCGCCCCTGGCCGCCCGCCGCGGGCCGGGAGCGGGAAGCCAGGACTCCCATGCTGAGGGCCGTGGGGGCGGGGAGGTGCTGGAGGGGCTGCAGCAGGGCTCGGCGCCTGCAAAGCCCCTCCTCACAGCTCCGGAGCCGCAGGAACCGCGAGCAACAAGTGGCGGAGGACACCGAGAGCTCAGCCCCCACCTGCGGAACCCCCGACCCGGGCGGGCGCAGCTCTGGGGGCCACGGTGCAGCTCCCGGGGCGCTTCTCCACTTGGGCTGTGCCTTTTGTTTACACGCTAGAGGACACACAGTTACGTAAACACCGCAGGAGACACGCCGTAGGAAATGGGGAGATCTGCGGAGCGCTAGCTCTGGATTTGGGGGGAATGCTGGGGTGCTTGCTCACCCCACTCCCCGGACAGGTCTGAAAGGGAACTCAGCTTGGGAAACCTATCGGGGATCCATTGGGGTGGAAATCTGGCGGCAGCTTCAGTTCCAGAGCTGAGGATTTTTTCGTCCCTGCTTCTGTCTCCGGATGTTGTTTATGTTTTTCCACTGTGAATTCTTAATTTATGAGTTACGAGATAATTAGGTTCAGCCGATGCCGTTGTGGTTACAACTTAATTTCGGCTGATGTCTCTGACTGGATGGGTTCAATAAAATGTTCCTGAACGAGATCCCGCTGCTGCTGCATTGTAAAAAGCGCCAGTGCTGTTTAAACGTGAGCGTGAGTACAGGCTCAGTAACTGGTGCATAATAAAGGCAACAATAGACTTGTATTGGCTGCAAAAAAAAAAAAAAAAAATGCGGCGTGGGGGGAGCTCTGGCCAGGGATATTGCTTTTGGAGTAAAAATGGGAGCCGTGCAATGTCGCTTGGCAGCAGAACAGGATCAGATTATACCTCCTCTGTCCAGCCTGCTCATTGAAGGCTCGGGGTAGTAGCGGCAGTACTATATTTGTAAGTATCTCGCGGTAAGAAGTTGCCTTCCCCAGCGAGGGCTGTATGCTGACTTGGAAAGGAGCGGTCTGGAGCTCAACCGTGCATGTATGTCAAAGCTACAAGAAAATTCTGTTGCCGGTTACCGTGGAAGCAGCTTCTTGCTCTTGTGTACATCCCTGTCTTTACGCTGGTTATCAGATTGTGTTCAGATTAGAAGGTAATTGGGTTTGATTTGTAGTGAGGGGGTGAGACAACTTTCTTTAAATCTTCTTTCTTTGCTTTTAATGTGTATTTTGGTGCTCAGTTTGAGAAGGGGTTTTGGCCTAACCCCAGGTCCTAGACCCAGAGAGTAGATTTCAGGTGGGGACCCAGGGACTTCTCTTCCTTACTCTTCTTACTTTAAGCTTTCTCCGAAGTCTCCAGTTCCTACTCCAGGATTAGAGAAACCTGTTGGCATTGCCTTTGAACTTCATTAGGTTTGTTTCATTCACAGCCTCACTGGGGTAGCCACCCAGGGCTACTGTGCAGTGGGGTCCAGGTTCTCTCTTCCCCTGTAACTGAACCCATCTATCCCCTGGAGAAAATCTCCCGTCCTTCCTGTGGTGTTTGGAAGAAATGGATGTTAATGGAATGCAGCTAAAATGGGGTCATCAAAGCTCAGTCAGTGTAAATCATGACCGTTAGGTTTGGAGTGCTGGCATGCTGTTTTTGACCCTCAGTGAACCCCTGGTTGGTCACCCTCCTTTTCCCTTTTTCAGCTGTAGAAAGGATAGCCAATGGGTGGGGGTGTGTAGTCTGCTGGGGACCCCAGGGGTTGAGTTTTTGCTTGTCGCAGCCTGTTGGGGCTTGTGTACTGGGGAAGGTTAGGGACTTTACAAAAGTGCCGCCCTGCTATTGTCGCCTTTCCCTGCATCAAATCCAGTAGCTGCGGGAGGGACTCACACTTGTCTGTGATAGCTTTGATAAAATATCCCTCATTAATGCCACTTTATATTTACAGTGTGTCACTGGAGACGCACAAGGCTTCATTTAGTGACTTGTGTGACGAGACAAGCTTGCATTATTTGCCTGGGACATTTTGGTGGAACAAGAGACCCATTGAGCAATCTTTTGAAATGAACAAATACGGAAAAAGGGGGGAAGAAAAGAGCAGGCAGTGCTCCGGAACAAAGAGCTTTATTCATATGGATGTTGTACATGCTTTATCCAGTTTTCCCCAATGGCCCTCCTGGGAAAGGGGAGTGGGACAGGGAAGAGCCAAGGCAGGACACTGGCGCTTCCTCTCTGGTTTCCTGACTTCATATTCTTATCCGACTTGGTCCTCGGCTCCCTGGACTCCCTGCCTGCTCTGCTCAGCTCGCTTGGTTCCCTCTAAAACCCCCGAAGGTAATGGTATCCTGGGTCTAAAAGGGAGATTTTGAGATACTTTCTTCCAGCTCTGAATTTAAGCGGAAGAAAGTGGAAGTTACCTGTTGAGATGGATGGTTGTTGGTGGATATATTGGTTGAATGGAAAGAGATATCACTTTTCTATGACATGTGTCAGAAAGTGGTTGATAGTGACTGTCACACGGGTAAGAGGTCTTGCAATTATAGTATTAGCCTTATTATTTACTTTTAAAGAAATGCTTTGAAAACTAAAATCCAAAGTTTTCATGATCATGAAAGGTACTTTTGGAGTTTTCAGTGTCTTTTGACCACACCTGGTACATTTTGGCCTTAAACATGAGTGAGGTTTTTTAAAAAAATTATTCCTTGGCCTATATTGCTAAGTGATTTTCTGGCTTTAAAAACTTTATAATATTGCTGTGAATATAAACGCAATCTCTCGGTTTCTGTGTGTGACATTTTGATGCTTAACTGGCCACTTAGAATTTACATTTTAAAAATGGTTTTGTGTGTGCCTGTGTGTTAACAAAAGGCCCATTTTTATGCAGGGGAATCTCTTAAATTGGGCCAAACGAATCAATGCTATGATTTGAATGGAAATTTACCAGCATATGAAGAAATTTTATGAGAAAGAAATCCAAAGGATTCAAATATTGTATCTCTTTCTTGGGAAGAATAGTACTGACCATCACGCTGGGCATTTTTAACAGAAAATCCAGGACATAAAGGAGAAATCACACAGCGACATCTGTTGCAGTATTGAAAATTTGCTGCTTTGAGTTGTAAGCAATTAGTCCCGTATAAGCACCTAATGATATCAGTTAGCCTGTGTGTGCATGTGTTTGTGTGTACTCACACAAATATATATACAGCCACATGCATATGTGTGTATATATGCACTTATACAGAAGTTCACCCAGTATTCATAGTCAGTCATATTTAAAATTATTTAATAGAAACTTGTAACATTTTAATGCAAGGTTCTTTTTCTTCATATCACCTGTTGAGGAATCAGAGTGTCTTACAGTCATGGAATTTTGAAAGGGAATTAGAAATCATCGGTAAAATCTCATTATTTTGCAGTGTGGGAGCCAAAGCCCAAAGAAGGAAGGATGACTGAACTGAGGCTAAGTTAGCTATGCTTCCTGGACGAGGAGCTGGTCTCCTGATGTCCAGCCTGTGAACTGTCTCTGCCATCTCCCAGCAAGGATGTCCAGTAAGGGATTTGCATCGTGGGTTAGCCAGCATCGTTGGTAGGAAGAGTTTGTATTCTGAAGGCAACAGGAATAATTGTTCTCGGTAATAAACTAATGGATCAGAGGTGTAATCTCTGGGCAGAAAGGGCCAGTTTTTGGTAAGGTTGCCTGTGGTGTTGACAAGTGAATTTGAAACCTGTGGACTTTATCTGGCAGCCACCACGTGAATGTTGTTCACAGCACCTGCGGAGGGGAGAGCTCTGGATTTGTATTGCGGTCCTAAGTCAGATGCGTGAAAACTAGGCTTCACAGAAGCTTCAGCTTTAGACTTTTAAGCTTCTGTTTTGTCATTTCAAGGAGTAATGTTAACAGTTGAACTGGTTCCATGTAACTAAAGAATAAAGGAACGGGCCTTAAGAACAAAAAAGGCATCTTTGATTTTCTTACCGGGTACTTGTCCTTTGCATTAAGCCTGGGACAAAGCTGAGAATTTCTTAGAGACAAAAATTATGTTATTGTTGCAAGATGACCTTTTTTATGTTGATTGTATTTTTTATTTTTTCACTTTATTATGGAAAATTTCAATTATATAAAAAGGAGAAAGAATGCCATATTAATCCTCTGTGCAAATCATATGGTTTGATAATTATTTACTCATGGTCCATCAACGTTCCGTATACCAGAAGGTTCCGTATACCTCCCCGTCCCAGGTAGTTTTTAACAAATCCTGCATATCCTACCAGTTCTTCCATAAATTACTTTAGAATGAATCTCTTTATTACAGCTCTTCCTGTACACCCGAAAGCACAGTATCATTAGCTGAGTGTACATTTTATCCACTGGTAGAATTTTCTCCCTAGTCTTGCTGCACCCAGGAAGGTGGAGTGAAGGCTTGATATAGTGGGTAGGAGCTGAGGCAGGCAGTAGAGAAGCCAGAGCGTGATTACGTGATTACCGCCTGCCCTGAAGAGACCTTTTCATGTGGTTTGGTTTATTTTGAGCAAGGTTTTGTTTGGATCGGATAAGATGAGTTTTATTGTTGTGTAAATATGGTTGTGTAAATATGCAGTAATTGTAGCTAATCCCTCAACTGTGGCAAGCTATGGAAATCACCCTTGGCGAGATTGGCCATTTCTAGACTTTCTCATAATGAATACTTTGCATCGGAAGACTTCTGTAGGAAAGGCTATTTTAGTTCGATGGCTGTGAGATACCCTCATTCGGTATATTTTTCTTTAAATGTCTCCGTGGTATAAACGCCTTGGCGTTTTGTGAATATATGGCTTAAAAGAAGAAAATAACGTTTCTTTGGATTAGCTAAGTGCTAATTTCAGCTTGTTTTCTGTAATTGAAATGATCACAAAATGCCTTCTTTGGTGTGGGAAACCCATCCGGAGCTGTAAGTATTTGGGCTTTGTTTTTGTAGAATGAGGGTATTGGGTGGTAGGAAGAGAAAATGTTAACTGTTTTTATTTCTCAGTGTTTGTCCATTAATTTAAAATGTGAATTACAAATTTCAGCTAGAAATGTTTGAATATTTTGGTGTTAATTTCGGAACTTTTTTGGTTTCTCGGAAAACAGGTTGGTTCCATTTCCCAAGGTTGTTGAAATGTGAGGGTGTGTGTGTGTCTTTTATTTAACTTAATTTTAAAAATTATTTTTTACTGGAGTATTGTTGCTTTATAATGTATTATTTTCTGCTTTACAGCAAAGCGAATCAGCTATACGTATATCTGCTCTTTTTATTTTTTATTTTTGGATTTCCTTCCCATTTATATCACTGCAGAGCATTAAAGTAGAGTTCCCTGTGCTAACTAATGAGTAGATTCTCATTAGTTATCTTACGCAGTGTGTGTGTGTCTTTTAAGAGCTTCTTACTCAAATGTTTTTAACGTAGACTATAAATCTGAAGCATTTGGGTTTTTGGTTTCCAGCCAAACAAGTAATTACACATGAGATGGTTGGGATGGGGGTGCTTGGAGCAGCCTTGGCCAGGTAAAACCCACCTCCTGTACCCCTTTTCTAAGTTGGCCTGGGCACCAGAAAAGCACAAAGGAATGCCTACATTCAGGGTTTGGGGAGCACCACCAAAATCGAATAAAAAGCCTTTGTTTGGAAACCATCAATGAACGAAGGAACCCGCTGGAATGTTTGTAATTACAAGTGGCACCTCGTTGTTTAAATTTCAGAAGCCACAGTTTCTTTTTCAGAGATTTAAATTGCAGGTTCTAGCCAGCAGCTGCTGTTGTGGTTAATGGGCACTTTCTCTTTGAAGATCTTCCAGTGCTGGTTCTCAAAAGCTTTGGAGCAGTTGGCCTTGAACTAGGGTTAGAAGAAAGGGAGATGGAGGTATTTATATACATGCACAGCAAAAGTGACATGTGGCCTTTATTACTACTCAAAAGAGGAACTTGACGGTAAGGTTTCAAGAAAGACGGGCAGGAAGGAAAACTCTATTATGACTGACAGGTGTCTTGAATGGGGTGATTATCTTACGAGAGATGTGGGGTGGGTAAAATTTTTCTTTCAGTAGATGTTTTACTGGAATATAATCATTTGACCCAACATTTTGATCTAGATATTTCAGAAATGTTAAATAGGCTTGAAATGAAAGTGCTCTGATATGTATTTAAATGCTACTCAGTGTTTGAAGTTGATATTCTAGTGACATGGACTTTTAAAAATGCTTAGAGTAAGTAGCTTGCTCTTGGCAGTCTTCCGTGGTAAGGTAGGCAGGCACTCTAAATCCTCTTGAGCCTTCCCTCACTAGATGGCAACATCAAGTTAGAATTAAGTTATGAGGTCCCCCAAGGGGGCAGGGAGGAATCTGCCTAGAAACAAAAGGTCCCCAGGCTCCATCTCTCCTTTTGTCTGTAGCGCATCTCCACTTGGCTAGCAATAATCTAGAAGTTAACATGTCAGAAATGGAACCTTTCATCCTAGGTCTCAACTTTCCTCAGAGTCTCTATTACTGCCAATGAATGACACCATTATCATCCTGGTCTCCAAGGCCCTGAAATTTGGAGTCTTCTTTTTCTCTTCCTTAGCTTTCACCCTTGGACAGAAACAATATGGGATAAAATGGGGCTGATGATTTCTCTACTATATTTTTGGGACGCCTTAACGTCCTCTCCAAACCATGTTTTACTAGCAGAAGCTCTGTGAGTCAGAATTTAAGTCCACCTTCTACAGCTGTGGGGTTCCCTGGTGGGTCAGTGGTTAAGAATCAGCCTGCCAGTACAGGAGACATGGGTCGGGAAGATCCCTGGAGAAGGAAATGGCAATCTACTCCAGTATTCTTGCCTGGGAAATCGCATGGACAGAGGAGCCTGGTGGGCTACAGTCCGCAGGATTGCAAAAGGGTTGTACACGACTTAGCGACTAAACAACAACAACCGCAGCTGTAATTCTTTCCTGGACAGGATCATGACACTGCCCTAGCAGAAAACCTAATCTCACATTCTTGCTCCTTGCACCAGATTCAGAATCCACACTGTTTTGTCTTTAGGTTGTTCCTTCCTCAATTGCTCTTTCACTCCTTCTCTAACTGCCCTCGTTTTTTATTACTTTTCAGCCCAATCCTGATGAGACTGGAAGACTGGTGATTCTCCAGTGAAACCGAGGAAGAAAGTGGTTCCACTGATCAGCCTTCAGCTGGTTGCCTTTGTATAAATCTGCTCTCTGTTCAGTTTTTCTCTTAACTCTTTTGGATTATAATTGTAGGACGGCTGAATCCCCTTGCCCACCTTGAGAATAAATCTGTTTCCTTTGCATCTTCCAGTTTAACTAATACGTGCTTATCTAAAATGTATGCCGACACAGACGTTTCTTTTTCTGCTTTACAGGTGTAGACATGACTATTTCGTTCCAGTAAGCCACAGTGTGTAGATATTAACACGAATATATTAATGAAAAATTTAAACCTTAGAATGCTGAAAGTGTATTATGCCTGTTTGGCAATGCGTGTTGGAATACGGACATTTACTATAGTTTGAAAAGAGCGTAATTGATTTAACAAATTACAAGCTGGCTAAGTTAAGATTTTTGGGCAAAATGTTAAGCCTTGAGTTGAAGACTTTGGAAGAGTCAGAGTCAGGGGGCTTCGTCTGGAACTGCTGACTTGGCCCACATGAGATCAGCCTCTCTGAAGATTCCAAAAGACGCAGCCTTAGAGGAGCAGCAGGTGCTCATGCTTTTGGTGCTGTGTCAGTTATTAAGAAGTTCCTACCCCAGGGAGCCAGAAGGAAGTGCACTAAAACCCAGGTCTTTGCAGCCCCATGGACTATACAGTCCATGGAATTCTCCAGGCCAGAATACTGGAGTGGGTAGCAGTTACTTTCTCCAGGGGATCTTCCCAAGCCAGGGATTGAACCCAGGTCCCCCTCATTACAGGCAAATTGTTTACCAGCTGAGTCACCAGGGAAGCCCAAGAATACTGGAGTGCGTAGCCTACCCCTTCTCCAGGGGATCTTCCCAACTCAGAAATTGAACCGGGGTCTCCTGCATTGCAGGCGGATTCTTTACCAGCTGAGCTACCAGGGAAGCCCAGGTCTTTATTAGCTAACATTAGCGTTGACTCTGGGAGCAGCACTGCCTTTCTAAACACAGGCTTCTCCCTCTGTCAAGGCTGATCGCATTTTAGTTGGTTACATCCAGGTTGAATTGTTATTGGCTTAAGAAAAAAAGTGAAATCTTTCTCAGTCTAACTGCTAAACTTGTTATCTGAAGGATCTTTGCAAAGCTTTTATCTGATACGAATATCTGCCACGGCTCTTCTCTTATTTTTTTTTCCCCTCAGCTGGTATCCTGCCTCTGCAGAGTTCAGTTTTTGCTACTGGAAGGCTTTGTAGCACGAGAATTCAGTGATACGAATGCTTGATTATCATGGAGTATTTGGGGACAGTCTTGGGGGAAAAGGTTGTATGTCAGATGTGGTATGTATTTGGCTGTTTGTTGATTATCAGCCTGGGATAAGCTGAGCCGTGCAGAGGTTACTACACACCATCAGCTTCTGAATAGAAGAGGACCTTGCTTCTTGCAGAAACACTTAAATAACGAAAGCTTCGAAGATAGGGAGGGAAAAAACAAGTTAATTCAGTCCTAAATTACTGCTCAAATGGTTTTATCTCTGAGGTTTGAATAGAGATTAGCTTAAATGACACTGAACTTCACTTTTCCTTGTGCATATCTTGTGCGCATCGTTGTGAAGAGACCTTTCTTTTAGTTTTGTTAGTAATCACATGAATGTTAGTTGCTGTTTGTTTCCTTTTCCTGAAGCAAATCTCTCTATCTCTGGGCCGGGTTGGCAAGAATACCCGGTTTAGGTTACAGAACAGTATAAACCTAGTGCTTTGCTTATGTGCTAAAAACAGCCTATCCTACAGGGTGTTACAAATAAAATAAGATCACAGATACAAGTGTTCTTGACAAGGAAGTATTTTACATATATGGCTTTTATTAGAACAGCCATGGTTTAGTGATGGGCATTATGTTTCTGGCTACTATTACTACTAATCACATTTGTAAATCCCTCACACATTTGAGACTATTGAAAAATTCTGTGCTGAAAGGATTAATTCAGGATGTAGTCAACTGTCTCTAAGGTGAAACTGAAGAATAAGGTGGCAGTAAGATTAAGATCAGAGAAGGCAATGGCACCCCACTCCAGTACTCCTGCCTGGAAAATCCCATGGACAGAGGAGCCTGGAAGGCTGCAGTCCTTGGGGTCGCTGAGGGTTGGACATGACTGAGCGACTTCACTTTCACTTTTCACTTTCATGCATCGGAGCAGGAAATGGCAACCCACTCCAGTGTTCTTGCCTGGAGAATCCCAGGGACGGGGGAGCCTGGTGGGCTGCCGTCTATGGGGTCACACAGAGTCGGACACAACTGAAGTGACTTAGCAGCAGGAGCAGCAAGATTAAGATCCCACCCAGAGTTGAATGGTTTTTGGAAGTAAATAGAATTATCCAGTCACCTTGGAGAAATAGACAGTGATTGTAATCTCAAGTTTTGGGTACTTTTAACACAGATGAGACTTTGTGATTTTACTTACTCCCTGTATTTTATATATTATATTTAAATCAAGAACTTGTATTTCTGTAGCTAAACCATAAGGCACTTGGTAGAAAAATGAGAATTTAAAAATTATTGTGAAATCAAGTTTTTATACCAGGCATTGTCTTTGGTGCAGTCATCGTGGGGTATGCTGACTCCTGACAGATATGGTTGCTTTTTATCCTCAATTTTTATTTTGAAAACTGTCAAAACCACAGGAAAGTAGAAAGTATAAGGAATGGTTGTACACTCCTTGCTTAGTTCATCAACTGTCAACATTTTGCTCATTTGTTTTATCTCTAGCTCTCTAAATAATGTATCCACATATCTTTTTTAGTTTGTTTTTTTCTGAACCATCTGAAAGCAAGTTGCAGGCATAGTAACATGTCATCTTGAATACTTCAGCATGAGATTCCTGAGAATAGGAACATTTTCCTCCTCAACCTCATTACATTCAAGCAATTTAATATTCACCGTTATTATTTGGGCTTCCCTGGTGGCTCAGATGGTAAAGAGTCAGCCTCCCATGCAGGAGACCCAGGTTCATTCCCTAGGTCAGGAAGATTTCCTGGAGAAGGAAATGACAACCCACTCCAGTATTCTGGCCTGGGAGATCCCATGGACAGAGGAGCCTGACGGGCTACAGCTCATGCGGTTACAAAGAGTTGGACACGACTGAGTGACTAAGCGTAGCATAAGCATAGCGTTATTATTTAATGTCTAGTCCATATTCAAACTTCCCCAGTTGTCCCATTAATATTCTTTATCTGTGTTTCTTTGTCCTTCATGGTCTAGACTCCATCAGAGATCACATTGGATATGGTTTTCATGTCTCTTTTTCTTTTAATCTAGAACCATTCCCTGCCTTTCAATTTTTTTTTGTTTTTTGGGTTAAGATTCTTTAAAGGAGTGTGTGTGTGTGTGTGTGTGTGTGTGTGTGTGTGTGTGTGTGTGTGGCGGTGGGGGGATGTCTTCCATGGCATTGACATTTTGTTGAATCCAGATCTGCTGTTTTGTAGAATGTCCCGTGGTTCTATGGATTGTTTTCTTGTTTCCTCATAGTTTGATTCAGACTGCAACCCTAAGCAAAAACATTGCACGGCTGGTGTTGCCACTTTTTAACATCACATCAAAAGGGGCATAATTGCAGTTTGTCCTGATTTTCGTGCTGACAGGTTTGATCCCTTGGCTAACTGTATGTTTAATCACTTGGTGGAAGTGGATTTACAGAATTTTTCACTTCTGTCCCTTTGTCATTAATGAGTAATTTGTGAGATATTTTGAGATGGAAGATTCTGTTCTCAAACAGTTCGTCTAGTGGTGTTAGCAGCATTGATAAACCTTGTCTAAATCAAGTATTGCACCAGTGTTTACAAAATCGTGCTTTTTCTAATTGTCATTCCTCTGCATTGGGTAGAGGCCTTCTTGAGTAAAGAAGAGTTTGCCTTACCCTCACTCTCTCTCTCTCTTTTTAAAAAATCAGAAGAAGTGAAGTGAAGTGAAGTGAAGTCGCTCAGTCGTGTCCGACTCTTTGCGACCCCATGGACTGTAGCCCACCAGGCTCCTCCGTCCATGGGATTCTCCAGGCAAGAATACTGGAGTGGGTTGCCATTTCCTTCTCCAGGGGAATCTTCCCAACCCAGGGATCGAACCCGGGTCTCCCGCATTGCAGGCAGATGCTTTAACCTCTTCGGCCAGAGAGAACACCTTCATTCTGACTCTTGTATCCTTTTGACTTATGTCTATTGATTTTTAAGTTCTTTCTTATTTTAGGTCACAAGAAGATGTCCAAGCTCACCTTACCTTTTCCCTGTTCCGGATCTGGAATCAGCTATTTACCTGAGAAGTCATGGGTCCTTTTAGTGAGTGTGTGAAAAAGTGAAACTGTAGCCAATCAAGCTCCTTTGTCCATGGAGTTCTCCAGGCAAGAATACTGGAGTGGGCAGCTGTTCCCTTCTCCAAGGGGTCTTCGCCATCCAGGGACTGAACCCTAGTCCCTTCATTGCAAGCGAAGTTTTTACTGTCTGAGCCATGAGGGAAGCCCCTCCTTTTAGTGGAGAAATGTATTTAGATACCAGAGAGTTGTTTTCATTGCAGTTGACTTGTTTCAGTGGACAGAACTAGGAGATTACATGTATATTTATTATTATATGAATAAATTTTCGTATCTATCTGAAAACATTTTGAATTTATACTTATTTATTTAAATAATGAGTTCATACTGATGTCTTTAATTCTAGTGTAAGACTAAGATTTTTTCTTCCTTTCTCTCATTCCTTATTTGTATTTTGTCCCCATGGTGTGAACCTTGGTTCCTAGCTGTATCAGTGTCTTAAAATTAATGCAAAAATAGTTTTGGAATTACTCCACAGAGAACAAGGTAAACAACAAAACTACCAAGTGAAGCTGAAGATTTTTGCCATTCTTTTTGCCTTTAAAATAGATTCTTTCCATCTTTGAAGGCTGGCGATCAGAGTACTATGTTCACAAGTTCACAAATTAGTTCCTTCTACGTGTGTGTGCGCACGTGCGCGCGCGTGCATCATGCATGTGTGTGAGATCAATGAGATCTATACTTAGGAGCATTAGTTTCTGTTTCTGTTCAATTTTAGTGTTTTACCTATCCTTTTTGATTTAGTTTTTTATGTTGAGTATATAAGTTATTACCATGGCTTGAAAATCAAAACTGTATAAAGAAGTGTTGCTCCTTCTCCTGTGCTTTCGGGCCCATTCCCACTCATCTTCCTATAGTAGCCAATTTCATCCTTTTCTCATGTATTTTTCTTATTGAAAAAATAAATAGTGCTGTTCTTTGTTTTCATACTTTTTTATGAACCATGTTAACGTCTGCCTGTAGTATCTTCTTATTTGACACACCCTGGTTTCTCTTATTCATTTGATGATTTACTCCCATTTGGGTTTATTTTACTTTGGAAACCATTTGTTTTTCTTTTTTACTGTATTCATATCTTTTCATTTCTTCCTTCTAGGGTATTAGTTCTTTTTGAGTAGTCAGAAGAATTCTGTATCATTTTTTTTCAATGAATTCACCAAATTGCTTGTAAGAAAATAGGGACTGCCCCTTTTTATATAACGCAATATGT
Source organism: Capricornis sumatraensis (assembly GCF_032405125.1). Taxonomy (NCBI): domain Eukaryota; kingdom Metazoa; phylum Chordata; class Mammalia; order Artiodactyla; family Bovidae; genus Capricornis; species Capricornis sumatraensis. The sequence goes on along the minus strand of NC_091084.1, from coordinate 27,956,684 downwards.
GTCTGATGTTTAATAACTGTGTCTGCTTTGCTTCTCAGCAGTCGTCATTTACCCTTCTTATCCAGTAAACTGGCAAATCTGTGCCTCAAATCCCAGTGCCCCAATTCTTCCTACCTCCCCTTTTTTAAAAAGATTGTTAACACAACTCTACTTAAAGTAAGTAAACACTTTACTTACTATGAGGTGTATAACCTGTTGCATCTAAACCTTTAGATCATGATCCAAAGCTGCCCATTGAACATCTCAATCTGATATTCCACAGTTATCTCAAATAATATTAATGACAAAAGACCAACTATTATTTAGTAACTTTATTCATGAAATTTAATCCCTACTGTCACCCTGGAAGTAGTTAATCTCCTCGCTTCATTTTACAGATGAGGAAGCTGAGAGGATAATAATAGGTCTCTTGCCCAAGAGGCACAGATAATAAGGGATAGAACCAGGTCTGTCTTCAAAACCCATCATTTTAAACATTCAACTACATTTTCCTAAAGCTCAAGATGTCTAAAACTGAGCTTAGCATTTTTACTCCCCAAACCTCCTGCTGTCCTATATTTTCTATCCTGATGGAGATTATCACTGTCCACCCAGTGAGCTAAATGAAGCTGAGACATCTTAGAGTACTTCCTCCTTCACTGCCCTTTCCCTCTCTGTTAGTAGCTGAGTCTTATCTCTTGCATTCACTCTTGTCAGTTTTACCACCACTGTCTTAACTACCCATATCCTCATTCCACAGATGAGGAAAGTAGATTTAAATTGATCTGAACAGCCCCTTAGGGGCTCCCAGATGGCTAGTGAGAAAGAATCTACCTGCCGGTGAAGGAGACAACTGGTTCGATCCCTGGGTTGGGAAGATCCCCTAGAGAAGGACATGGCAACCCACTCCAGTATTCTTGCCTGGGAAATCCCATGGGCAGAGGAGCCTGGCAGGCTACAGTCCATAGAGTCGCAAAAAGAATCAGGTATGACTTAGCGGCTAAACGACAACAATCCCTTAATTGGTCTGTTTACCTGCAGTCTGATCCTCTCTAATGCATCCTTTTCACTGCTTCTAGGAAGATCTTTCTAAAACACACATTAAATTGTCACTTTCTTGCATAAAATCCTGAAATGTTTTCTTGACATGTTACAGAGGGCGCCTATGCTCTTCTGCCCGGCCCGCGGCGCCCTTCATCTCTTCTGTCTTCCCCTCAAGCGCACCTCTTGCCAGCTGTGCACACGATGTTCTTCCTTTAGGATTTGCTTTAGGAGCTGCACACTGTGTACTTTACTTAACCAAAGTAAATGTGTCCTAGATACGCCATCCTCTCTCAGGCTTTTTATATGTCACCTCCTCCTCCTCAAGCACCCTTATCCAGACGGCTGATTCCTACATAACTTTCAAGATCAAGCTTCCAATTTCTCAAGGAAACTTATAGGACCTCTCAGGTGGGTTAGGTGCTTTTTCTTTGTGGCCCTCTTCTCTACTTCCTTAAGGGCTTTCCCAGTCTTACCTTCTTTCTTCCTGTCAAACATTCCTTTCCAAATCGCCCCAGGTTCCATCTCTGTACCAGTGTGTTTCATGCTTGTCCAACTTGTTTTTACCACCACGCCCCTCCCTGTGGTCTTCCAGGTCTCCAGGTTTCAATCCTGTGTATACATAAGACCCAAGTGCAAGTGCTGCTTTTTCAAATCTTAATGTGCTTTCCAGCCTAAAAGTAATATTTTCATTCAACTTCTGTTACAATTTCTCTAGCCATCTCATGATATTAAACACCTCTTACATTATTATGCTTCCTAGGTCGTGCTAGTGGTAAAGAACCCGCCTGTCAATGCAGGAGACTTAAGAGATGCGAGTTCCGTCCCTGGATTGGGAAGATCCCCTGGAGGAGGGTGTGGCAACCCGCTCCAGTATTCTTGCCTGGAGAATCCCATGGACAGAGGAGCCTGGTGGGCTGCTGTCCAGTGGTTTGCAAAGAATTGGACGGTACTGAAGTGACTTAGCACACACGCATATTATTATATGTTGACATGTGTCCATAGATGTGTGTTTCCTAGCCTTTCTATAGGAGGGACTATTTCTTATTCATAACAGCATAGAGTGAGTGCCCTAGGCAGAGTATGTGCTCAATAAACATTTGCTAAAGCTATGAATAAATAGAGCTTCCCTAATGGCTCAAGATGGTAAAGAATCTGCCTGCCATGCTGGAGACCTGGGTTCGATCCCTGGGTCGGGAAGATCCCCTGGAGAAGTGAAAGGCAACCTAATCCAGTATTCTTGCCTGGGAAATCTCACGGACAGAGGAGCCTGGCAGGCTATATAGTCCATGGGGTCACAAAGAGTCGGACACGACTGAACAAGTAACACTGAAGGCTATGAATGAATTGGAAATTAGGTATCCATTAGCCATGAAATCATATCTAGCCCTGCAGTATAAATGTGAACAAAGAATGTGGTGGTGGTAATTCAGTCTTGAAGACCAATGTAAAGATGCGTCACTTCAAAGGTGGTTTATTTACCCGCTGGTTTCTGTTGCTGTTGTTCAGTTGCTTAGTCTTGTCAGAGTCTTTGCAATGCCATAGATTGCAGCATGCCAGGCTTCCCTGTGGCTTCACTATCTCCCGGAGTTTGTAGTTTTCCTGTTATACAATCTGATTTCCAATATGTATGTAGCCTATCTTTTCTCATTTGTCATGAATACGGGTAGTTGGGGTTTAGAATTCGCACTAGGCCTTTGTGTATGAATTTAATCTAGTGTATTTCTAATGATCAGTTTTTGGAACACTAATTCTTGGTAGAAGTTGGTCTTTCATAATGGATGAAGGGCTGTCACAGTCTGATGTTTTCATAGCCTGAAGGACTGACTCCTGGTGTGTTTGTTCACCCTTGGTTGTTGGGTGGTCATTGGAGACAATTAGATACCCGCTCAAGTAAGAGAGACTCTTTCCATTTGCTTAATCACTGTATAGTCCTGGCGTGGCTGGACTTCGTGTCATTGCTAAACCAGGAAACTTCTCTCTGAGGCCATCTACCTACCCCTCTGCCCCTCAGTTTTCATGAGAGTCTTGTCTTAAAACAGGCACGTTCTCAGGAGAGGCATGGTGCACACAGAGAAATTTAAACCTCAGGGTAACAGTTTTCCTTGTACCATAATAAAGATATATGTGGAGTCAGTGACTTCAGGATCAAAAGATGGATCACAGTCATTGGATCAAACATGAGAAATGGCTTGTTGTTGTGTTTTTAAAAAAATGAGATGGGTAAGGCAGTCTGTTTTGTGGCCATGTTTCCATTATTTGTGTTACTGTATAGTTGGTGCTAAATAAGACTATGGCAAAATCAAACTTATAATAAAGTTAATTGCCTTCAACTGCTCTAGTTTTAGACAGAAAGAAGATTTCCTGTTCTTCCATGGAAGATGGGAGAGATTTCACATACAGGCAGAGAGGGAGAGAGTTTCCTAACATAACCTTTTAATTTAGGAGAAGTTTGGAGTTTGTTCTTTACTGTGAATATAGAGGTGGAACCCACTCTAACAGAGTTTATTGCTGTAATATTTTTTAAATGCATTTGTGACACTGATATATCTGTGACCTTGTCGAGGCGTTTTTGAAGGGGAGGGGGTGGCTAGCCTTTTTCTCACTGTCATAAGTGATGTCTGCTCAATAACTCTAACTTCCTGACAGTATTGGGAGGGGAGGAGGACCTATCGTAACTTGTTTTTATGGCCTATTTCTAAAGTGTTTCCTTCATATTCACATCCATCCATTTAGACTTGTCTTCTCCCTGCCTAAGGCTTGCATCGAGCCTCGTCTGTGTTTGGTGCTTTAAATGCTTTGAATTATGGAGAATCGTAGCATTTTATTGATGCTTCCCTTGTAGCTGTCTAGCTCTGTATTGTCTTAGGTTACACAGCTTGCGTTTCTTAGGCATTGTGCATGGATTATTGCAATTAGTTGAGGTTTTGAGTGGAATGACATATCTTCCTTGATTTTGTGCCATTTGCCATTTTTCCTTTCGTAGTAGACATTTTTTCAAGGATTGCCTTCTTAAGAAATCCTTCAAGGTAGAGGCATTAAACCCTTCCTTTTCACTATAAATCTTGGTAAATATATCTTTATCACTGTGACCTACTGTCAAGTTAATAATGATGTGATAGCGGTGTTCACAAAAAATTGTATCTTTGAAATACACATTTTGTCAGTGTGTTAATATATAGTCTATGATTGGTATTACCCAAGAAAAAGCAAAGATTAGTAAATCAGTTTCTTCTAGCTAATGAATGTTTCAAGCATCCTATTTAAAAACAATTACTTCTAGGTCCTGTTCGCAGGATTGCTTTTTTCGTTTTTTCTGGTCATTTGCATGAAAACCAGTTGATGATTCTTTAAATAACCACCACCTTCAGTCTTCTTTTCCTCTTGAAATGTTATTCCTCCAGGATTGTATTCCATTCATGCAATAGCATGAATATGGTCTGGAAAGTTAGAATTTTAGGCTAACATAGTAACAGAACTTTTCTTCACTTTATTTTTTTAAAACCAAAAATGATGTCTCATTTTCATATTAATTCAGCCATGATTATATCCCTTTATCCCTGTTTCATAAGGTGAGTGCTACAGTTATGCTTTAATAGAATATTTTTCAAGGTCTTAATATTTTTTTTAAGTGAGGTCATCACCTTGAAGATTTTGACCTGAACTTTTCATGAACTAAAGGAGCAAGAAAAGGATAGACTAAAAAAAAAAAAAAGAGATGAATATATAATCTACTTATAATGGAATGACTGATGAGAGTTAAATTCATTTTATAACATTTATCTGGTGCTAGTTCACAGAGCACTCTACCGTTTCAGTAAGAGAAGCCCCACATTTATATGTTGGATCTCTATAGGAGTCCCTTTGAGAAAGTGCTTTACTCTTTTAAAAAAGGTATGAAAACTTCAAGATCTAAACAGAATGAGTCCTTCAGATTCAAAACAACAAGGCTGGAGAGAATGACACCCCAGATCCTGAGATTACAAGCAAGCCATAGCCAGAAACAAGGACTGCTCATCCACCTCCTCTTTCCTTTCCTCATATTCTCTTTGGGGGCCCCTGAAGGTATGACTGTGGCCGCAGGAGAAGACCGGATAAGGAGCTGAGATTGCAGGTCACTCATCTCTGTCTTAACTTCAGAGGGCTATAAGGAAGGCCGCTAACATGGAGTTGGGGTGTTTTTGGCTTTTCATTTAAATAAAGTCTTGAAAGCACAGGGAGGACTTTCACCCAGAAAGAGGTAAGGAGAGTATATTCCAGGTTGAAGGAGAACCATGTGAATATAGGCTTACAGTTAGGAGAGCTAAATTGGCATGTGAGAGGTGGAGTTAGCAAAAAATAGCTGGGGGCCAGATTATGGAAAAACTTTGAATGCCAAATTTAGATTTAATTCTGGAGGTCACTGGGAACTATTGAAGGGATTTTGAACAGGGAAGTAATGTCAGATTGGTGCTTTAGGACTATGAATCTGGCAATGGTTTGTGATTAGATTAGAAATGAGAGATTGGTTAGGGGTATAATAGTTCAAGTATGACTTTATGAAAACTTGCATTAGGGCACTGGAGGAAAAATGGAGGTGGAATTGACTGGAGAATGGGAATTGAGGGGAAATGAAGACGAAATGAAGAGGCATGTTTTGATTTTGAACTTGAGTTGCTTAGAAGAATGACTCTTCCAATGAACAGAAATGAGTCTTATGGCAGGTTTTGTGGGGAAGACAATGAACTTGGTTGTGGACATGTTAAACCTGAGCTACCATTAGAACATAGTAGAAATTCTAGAAAGCCATTTCAAATATGGTACTTGAGTTTAGGAGGGAAGTTGAGAGTGGAGCGAAGAGATAACAGATTGGAAAGTCTTTGAGTCCGTAGCTGATTTCTATATGATGCACTCATTCAGTTATTTCTTTGATACACGTGTACCGAAATGCCTGATATGTGCCTTTGTGTTAGGGGCTGGAGAGGAATGTATGCGTGATCCTGAAGAGGATCACGGCAGTGGAACCTTGAGGAGGACCTGTTTTTAGGCGACAGGAGGAGGATAAGAAACTGTAATGAGCTAGTCAGGTTAATGCTGTGAAAGGAGAAGGGAGTTGTAGGCAGGGCTGATGAAAGTTTGTTAACGAAGTTGCTGAAGAGACTTGAAGGTGGCAGGATCTTCTTGGAAGTGAATGAACTCTGGGGAGGGGGTATATAAGAAGGAGAGTAGCTGAGATGTGGGAACACTGATTCCTGATCCAGATTTTTGGACTGGAGCGCACTCCAGTGAGTGCGGGGCTCGCTGTAGTGCAGCAGTCCACCATTCTGCCTTTACCACGGTATGGGGGGCTGTGAGAGCCTGCTCAGTCTGTCCATAGAACTTGAAGGACTTAATTATGATTCCGGAGGTTGTGGTGTTGAATAAAAAGCACATTAATGAACCTCATGGTTGTCGTTGTATTTCACGTAATGAATGACAACTTTGGCAGGTTTAGGCAAGGAGGCAGAACAGACGGAAGCTGTTTTTCTGGTAGTGTGCTTCTTTAACAACCACCACCAGAGAACAAAAACAAATCCTAGTGTAGCGCAGGGAGCACTTTCAGGATGGCAGGAAGAATCTAGGTCAGCTTAACGACAACTCCCATTCTTTAGGGAGATGAATGTTTGCTACCCTGGCTTTCAGCATGCTGCGTAAAGTCCAGAAAGACTGGACATGGTTCCTTAGCGCTTATTAGTCAGTAGGGGGTCACGAATTAAACTGATGTGTGGAAGCATTTTGATTTACAGTTGACTAGTGAGTGTGTAGCTCAGGCCTGATATGGCAGGCTGCTGAGTTGTCCTCTGCATTTCATTAACTCTTCCATGTAAAAGATAAATCCTTGTGGAATTTTTGCATATTACCTTTTAGGGCATGATAGGTCTCCTTCTATAGGAAGAAGGATCAGAAAGGAACTCTGATCTAGCAACTTTAGCTTCTTTTTTCCAGCCATGTGTCTCCAGCGCTTTTCAGTAGAACTTTCTATGATGATGGAAGGATTCTTTAATCTGTGCTGCCCAGTGGCGTAGCCACTAGCCATCTGTGACCATTGAGCACTTGAAATGTCATTCCTGTAACTGAGGAGCTGCATTTTTATAATTCTTTTTAATTTTAAGTAATTTACATTTAAATAGCCCCATATGGCTAGTGGCTCCCATATTGGACAGCATAGCTCTAGACTAAAAAGTAAGAAGCCAAATTCTCATGCTTACTGTTACTGTACAGAGGTTGGGTGAAGGTATTAACATTCACGCCAAATTCAGTAGATTCATATTGAATCATGGATTCAGCTGCTGTGGGTCTCCAAACTGTGCATTTCCTCTACTCTTCTCTTGCTTTTCAAACCTAAAAGCTTCTGGAATATCTCAATTTTCCTTTCTTCATCTGAAGAATTATCCCTTTTGGCCTTAGAGGGGTATAGCTTATCTAGTTCCCAGATTAATAGCTCTAGCTTTTTGTCCTTAGAAAGAGAAATCTTGAAGGTTACTGTTACACGACTGTACTGCCATATGCCAATTCACATTGTTATCTTTTTTTCTTTTTTTTGGATGATGCCAAAAGTGAGTGAAATGTGAAAAAAACATTATTCATTTTAAATAGTTTTGACTGCCAGGTTAATGCGGCTCTTAAGCAGAGCTTCGTGAGATCTGGCCATAGTAACTGCTTTTAACTTGATTTAAAGTTCTTAAACATTCTGAATTGCTTCACCTAATCTTTTTATACTGAACGTACAATTTTCAGGCTCTTTTTTATTTTCAAATCCATAACTGACAGCTGCTCAACACCTCATTCAAATAGTTTTAAGAGTTTTAGAGAAAAGTTGCGACAGCCTGGATTTACTGACATCAGTTGAATTGAGATATTGTGGATTTAAAGCTGATAGAGAGGGAGAAAGAAAAATATGAAATAATTATTGCATGTTCACTGCTTGCCCAATGACAGTGATTTGAAGCCTAATAACGAACCAAACTGAGAGATTAGCAGAAGGACATTGGAGTTAACTTTCAAAACTTAACATTAAAAATGAATATTCCATTTGGAAACAGAATTTTCATGTGTGGTCCCATTCATTTTATGACATTTTAAAGAATACTGATGCACAGAAATGCATAGATAACAAAAACTCACCACATATTTTTTCTTGAGATATAGTCTACAGATTCTGAGACTATAAACTCCTGAAAGGAGTGAACTCTTTAGGAGAATCTGTGATGTCTAGTGCACAGCTATATTTCTCAACTGAAATCAACCATTTTATAGGAGAAACAGAATCATAAGTTTCCCACCTTTACTTCTCATGACAAATGGAACCTACTCCACGACTCAACTCAAGAAGGCTGTGTGCTATAGTGAGTATAGAGAAGCTTCAGGGTGTGATGTTTGTCTAAGAGTTAAAATTAATGTGACTTTAAATTTTGTCCTCAGCCTTTTAAGTAAATACTGCGTGCATATCTCTGTGGAGTGTGGGTGTGGGTGCGGGTGTGTGTATCCCCTACTATGTGCTGGACTCTGATATAACTACTAGATTTACAAGGATGAATTATACAGGGTTTCTTTCCTTCAGAGACTTACATTTCAGATTCTTGTGCAGGAGATGGTAAAACTAAGAATACTGTGTGCTTAGAACTGTAACAGACATAGTTTGGGAGTACTGCATAAGTATGAAAGAGGAATTCTTGAACTCAGTTTGGAGACTGAGAGTCAGGAAAGAGTTTGAGAGGTTCTTGAGTTGGATCTTGAAGGAACAGTAAGAGAGAGCCATGTGGGTGGTATTAGGGATTTTTCCAGGTAGAGAGATGACATGTAGACAGATGTGGTGGCATCAAAGATACAGAGTGTTCTGGGAACTGCAGATAGTTTGGCGTGGTCGGGGGAAAAAGCCTTCGAGGGTACAGCAAAAAGTGAAGCTGGAGAAGGCACATGGGAATCAGATCCTGAAGGGTCACCTTGGTGATAATGAGGAGTCGAGGCTTTATCCCAGGGAGGGTATCAGTGGGGGTGCAGAGAATCTGATTGGCTATGCATGGAATGGATTGGGGATTAGAAACCAGAGGTAGGAGAGCAGTTAGGAAAGAGCTGGGTGGGGAGGGGGGTGCGGAACAGCTGGGATTATGAGGGCTTAACTAAGGTGTCTGCTGGTAGTTTGGGAGGAACTGGTTTCAGGAAGAGCATATTTTGAAGAGTATTTTGAAGAGCATAGAATTTCACGACTGAACGAGGAGCGAGAAGAGGGGGAGTCTAGACGAATGATCAAGTGCTGGCATGGTCACTTAGATGAGTGATAGATAACACTACCCAAGATAGGAAGTTTAGAAGGTGGACAGGGTTGGGAGTTGAAGACGCTGTGCTTAGCTTTGGAGGCAGCTGTCGCATGTCCAGGTGGAGACATCTCCTGTACTTGTTTGGAGCCGTGGCTGTGATGAGCTCTCCTAAGATTGGATAAGGAGAGAAGAGGCCAGAACCTGAGGGAACGTCAACAGTTAAAGGTAGACAGAAGATGATGTACCAGGGGCAGGATGGAAGAAGGAGCTGTCAAGTTTTGAGGAAAATCAGCTAAGACTCTTGGGATCCAAGAGGGAAAGGAGTTCTAAGAAAGAAAGAAAGGAGCATTCTCAAATGCTACAGGGGGATCAGATTGCACAAAGGAGGCTGTTCATGGACACAGCACATAAGTATGTTCAGGGAAGCTCGGGCTAACAATTTCAGCGCTGAGTGTGGAAACCAGTAGTAGTAGGTGAGGCAAATGGGGAGTGCGGAATAGGAGAGTAGATATGTGTTTCAAGAGTGCAGCTGGTGAGACTAGGGCAAGAGAGGAGGAAGGGGAAATAAGATGTAGGGTTGAGGGAAATTTCAGTATATGTGTGCATATATATATATATATATATATATATTTTTTTTTTTTTTTTTTTAAATTGGGAAGACTTGAGAAGGTTTATATAAAAACCAGAGGGATAGAAAGATGAAGTGGTAGTGATCACTGAAGGAAGGAGGGCCATGATGAAGGCCAGGATGGGATGTGGGCGGTGGGGGGGTGGGGGTTGATTTGGAGAGGAGAGGGAGAGAAAGCATTTGTCTTGGGATGGAGGTAATGAGAAAGCCTTGAGAAGAAGTACGGGTATAGGCTGGATTGCATGTGGAGGGGCTGAGGACCCAAGAGATGGAGGCTGTTCTCTTTGGGAAAGTTGGAGTCCATGTTGTGTAAACCTGCTGACGCTGGATGTGATACCGACCAGGGTTCTTGGCCTTCCCCCAAACAATAGAAATCGGGCTAGAGGCCGGACAAGAAATTCAGGCAAGGCTTTACTGGGGCTCCTGAGGCTGCAGGAGGGAGCAAAAACAACTGACAGGTTCCCTTTCTTGCTCCTCAAAGTGGGGTGAGCTGGCTCCTAATATGCGGTGAGGTTTAGGGTAGGTCCAGCGGTTAGGCCAAAGGGGCCCACTCGTTTGGTGATGTGGAGTGCAGCTGGCATGTAGTATCCTGTTTTTGCTCCAGTTCTTCAGAAGGGGTGGTTGTGTTTTTGGCCTTTTTGTATCTCGTTGCCCAGAATTTGCCCCAACTGCGCAGGTGTGCAGTTATTTTTAGACCCTTATAGTTTCATTGTATTCTGTTGGTCAAGGAGATGTTTGTCCAGATGCAACCACAGCAGCAAAGGGTTCCAGGTCCTAGGTCCCAGTGTGTCTCAGATGGAGCTGGAGGGAGACATGGAAAGGTTTGAAAGTCCCTCCCAGGGTGAGGTGGGGGCTGCTCAGAAGATTATGGAGAACACCCAGCTGTGGGTGGCAACCTCACATTGCACTGACCTGGCCACAGTCCCCCTGGCCTGTCGGGGGCAGTAGACTGAACCCTCCTCTTTCCCAGATGGACGCTTTGCTCCCGAGGAGTCCTTGATCTTTCTTCTCTTTTAGAGGGGTAGCGGATCATTATATCATGATCATTTAGAGCCAAAGGGACTTCAGAGGGCATACAGACTAGCCTTCCCATCTTATAAATCAGGAAACTAAGGCTCAGAAAAATGAAGTGATTTGCTCAAGTCCAAGGCCAGGACTGAGCCCCAGGCTCTGACCTGCAGCATGGGGCTCTTTTCTGTATCCTTGCTGCCTCCTTGATAAGGATTATGAATAAATTCCATGCATTGTAAATGCCCTTAATATCCTATTATGGGGGCTTCCTTGGTAGCTCCGTTGGTAAAGAATCCAATGCAGGAGCCCCTAGTTTGATTCCTGGATCGGGAAGATCCTCTGGAGAAGGGATAGGTTACCCACTTGAGTGTTCTTGGGCTTCCCTGGTGGCTCAGTTGGTAAAGAATCCGCCTGCAATACGGGAGACCTGGGTTCGATCCTTGTAGGAAAGACCCCTTGGAGGAGGGCGCGGCAACCCACTCACTCCAGTATTCTTGCCTGGAGAATCCCATGGACCAGAGGAGTCTGGTGGGCTGCAGTCCATGGGGTTGCAAAGAGTCAGACACAACTGAGCAACTGATCACACAGCACACACACGTCCTATTATAAACACTGTGAATCCAGTGCCATTTTCTTTTTTTTCCAACTTTTTCCCCCTCCTCTCTGCCAGGTTCAAGCAGTTATAACCATACTCTCAGCTGCTGAAAATAAGTAGGCTTATCTATTTTTTCCTAAGTGGAGCTGATGTTTGATTAGATGAGAATATTAGTTGGGACTTGTAAAAAGGTAGAGCTTAAATGGTGAAATGTTTGAAATTTCTAGTCTTAGAAACTATCTAATTTGAAAGATAGATGGATTTATTCATTCATGCATATATTCATTCTAAGTTTCGATTATTCCATATTTCCAGAGTAAGTGCCTGGTAGGTGCCAGGCACTGTAATGCTATAGTAGCGTGAATTCCCATATCTGTCCGAATGCCTGTCGAGAGTTAGCTCTCCTATTATACCCTCTCCATCTAGGATATCAAGTTTAATATCGGTAACTTGTGAATGCCTCCTTGGGATCTGCCACCTCCAGCCTTGGCCTAGGCAAGAACTAAGAATCAGATAGTAGCATGTCTTTTAGTTAAACACAGACTTGCCAGGAGTTATTTAGTGTGGAGCAGGGGACCTTTAATTAATTACCATTGTTTATAATACATTTTCCTCCTTTGTTTCCAAGAATAAGAATTATTCAGCAGTATGATTAATAAATAAAACATAAAAGGTCAGTTATGGTTGCCCTGGTAACTGTATTTCTCAGCAAGTATTTTGTTTGCCATGAAATATGTCCTGGGTGATTTACTGGAAATCAGACTCTGAATGTCATGACTTTTTGCATTTGAGTTTCTCATGCACTCATTTAGGAGTGACAGTTTTGTAGGATTTTTTTGGGGGGTTGGATTTTAAAGCTGGTGTGTGTGCTGGGGATCCTTGTGTATGTATGTTTTTCTTTTTTTGGTAAATCACAGGAAACTGTGATTACAGTGAATCTACTTGAATCAAAAAGATCTACCAAGTCTAATGTGGGACTTAGGAGGATTTGAATAATTTGGGGAGGGTACATGAAATTTCTTAAAACTGGAATATTTTTCTGTAAAATTATACAAAGTGTATTTTCTAATAAATGATCAGGAATGTGTTAAAACATACCTTTTGATTTAATTCCTATGCAATTAATTTTGAGTAGAATAAATTATTCTTAAAAAAGTATTAAAGATGAAAATCAAAATCATTAAGCAATTAAAGCAATTGCTACCTTGAAGATTTTTGGTAGTATGAATTATAGTTAAGTGGATAATTAAAGAAAAAACTTTAGCATATTCTGTGACCCCAAACAAAAAACCTACTTCAAGGAATTCAGCTTTCAGAAATAGTTTAAATAAACACAGTAGGATGTAACTGCTACGTTGTTTTTAATGGCAAAAAAATTGTAAATAACCCAAATGTCCATCAGTAAGAGACTGGTTAAGTAAATTATGGTCTGTCCATATAATATAATACTGTGCAGCCATTAAAAGGAGTGATGTTGATTTATGTCTACTGACAGGAAAAGATTTTCAAGATGTATATCAGTAGGTTGCAAAAAAGCCCCTTGCAGAACACTATGTATGTAGAATGATCCTATTTTTCTTAAAAACTTATGTTTTGTGTATAATCTATAATGCATACTAGCTAATTAGTATATTCATGTAAAATTTGAAGAACAAACATAAAGCTGTTAAAAAAGGGTATGTCTGGAGAGTGGGATTATGAAGGACTTTTACTTTCTAAGTTATACTTGCATGTTGTTTGAAATTTCTATAATGAATATGGAATACCTTTGTAATTAGAAAGAAAAGATGCAAAGCCTGCTGTTTAAAAGGTCTAAAAAAAATCTGTTGAAATGGACACTGCGTGTAAATATAGTAGGCTTTATAGAAACCTTATATTTATGGGTTTTGTCTAGATACCTTGGACTTTGAAGAAGCGTTATATTTATGTCTCTGTACCCTTTACACTTGGACGTGAAGTTGGCAAACTTTGGGAGATGGTGAGGGAAAGAGGCCTGGCATGCTGCAGTCCATGGGGTCGAAAAAAGTTGGACGTGACTGGGCGACTGAACAACAGCAACCCTTTATACTGACTGATATTTACCGCTTTCCTAGATATCCACTAGCTGTTTTATTTTCTCATATTTCATTTGCATTTCAGTGTACCTTTCTCCGTAGATTATCACTTTGCAAGGCAGCCTTTTTTATTTCTATTATTTCGCTGCTATCATTTATGCTTTACTGTCTTGCTTTTTTTGTTAAAAGAATTTTTTTTCACGGCCCAAATGCTGGCTTTCTTTTATTTTAAAGTTATATAAACTCTGTAAACCATGGAATTCAGGAATAGAATTTGTGGTCTTCAGGATTTCATCTGCTTGTGATTTGTTAGCTCCTGGCTCTGTTGCACCAAATGTCTAGGTTTCTCTATGTGTGTGTGTCTGTCTGTTTGATCCTAGTCTCTGCCTGGACCCCAACTGCATCAGCAGTCTGGAGAAGAGGCTTGTGTAGAACAATCAGTTTGTGTTTTTTGGAGAGGAGTCATCAATGCAAATAGGATTAGGAAGAAACTACACACGGGCCAGCCCTTTATTGCCATTTTCAGTGTATAAGCTCAGTCTGTTAGCGCACGGAGTGGAGCAGAAAAGACCCTTGCTGTGAGTGAGGCTGTTTCAGTACAGTGATGATGTCTGTGAGGATAAAGCTGCGCTCCAAGGAAGATCTTAGGTCACACTGCTGACACTGTGGGTATGTTTTACGGATCTGGTGACATAATACAAATTTAGCTTTACATTTTTATTTTCTCCCCTTCTGCCTTGGCTACATAAAGCTAGATAGGTAATTCCTTTTTTTTAAAAAAATATCCATTAGATTCGTGTCCTTGGGAAGAGTGTAAAAACATGCTTTTGAAAAAGTTTTAAAACAAGTGATTATTATACCAGGGGTTAAGATTTAAGGCAGTGCTTTTTTCAAAAAAATTTAGACCACAACCCATGGAGTCATATACACAATAAGTTGCTATGTTCAGTGTGCCTTGCTTTTTTAAATGTACTTTCATGTTTTTATTTTCCCTTTTCTGTCGGTCCTAACCTATCTCTGTATCTTGTCCACTGTAATAATCTGTCCATTCATTCTCTCTCTTCTCCCCATCCATTTCTAGTCTTATTTCATTTAAACAAATGCTGGGTGGGACCCATTCAATTTAAGGCCCACCATTTGAAAATCACTGATGGGAAGGATGACAAATTGCAGTAAATGAAATTGCCAAAGGGCTTGGATGTTATATTTATTTCTTGAGTGTTGTCTGCCATTTCCTGTGGAAGTCAGTGTGTTAGCTCTCAGTTATGGTTTGTCCTCATGGCTTGATTGAGAGTGTAGTAGGATGCAAACATTAAGCCACCTCATTTTGAGATATGTAATTGTTGCTCTAAGCCATCTTTCTTCTGGGAAAGTTTTTAACCCGGACATCTTTATCATCCGGAGGCTCTTATCATGTAAATGTTGAGCAGTCCAAGTAGGTAATGATGCTAATAAAGTCTGCATTTTCTCAGTGTGGGTGATGCACTACGGAGTGTTTAATTCCAGGATCGGTTTCTCCTACCACCCAGCATGTTTCTGGTCCCCTCTTGCTGCCATCTACTAATTTGCATAGAGAATAGAAATCCATTGTCATGTCGGACTAAGCCTCTGGGCCTAAGCCTCAAAAGTGAGGTAAATATGCTTCTGAGGGGAGAAAAAAAGCAAACAAACAAGCAAATCCCCAATCCCCCCCAGTATACTTGAAAGCCACCTGGAGATGACCTTGGATTATCTGGCCTCAGTCTTCTTTTATTAGTGATAATTTAGTGTTGACTTTGCTCCTGAACAAGTCTGTAGCTGAATTTTTAGTTTTTAGATTATAGAATCAGAACATATATTCTTGAGACACTGGGTAGAGTACAGACACTCTGTATATCTTTTATTTACTGTAGAAGCCAGCTCTGTGTCAGAACATAATTGATCCTTGATAGTGTATTGATTTGATTTGAATGTGATTGCATATTAAATCCTGAGACTTGCTAGTACTGTAAGAATTTTAAAGTTTATGAAGTGCTTACTCTTAGTACATATTCATCTTGTTGTGTTCTCACAACCGCTCAAGGAGGTTCTTTTTCTAGTGATAACTTTGTTTAATTGATACTTGTGGGAATTTAAAAAATATTTACATAAACTAATTTTTTTTGGGGGGTGTGGGGGAGTGCCAGGCCAGAATACTGGAGTGGGTAGCTCTTCCCTTCTCCAGAGGAGCTTCACAACCCAGGGATTGAACCCAGGTCTCCCACATTGCAGGCGGATTCTTTACCAGCTGAGCCACCAGGGAAGCCCGCTGTTCTGTAAATGTTGGCAAATGCACAGAATCGTTTCACTATGACTACCACAGTCAGGATTCTGCTCCCTCACTTACCCACACCCTCTTGTGCTGTCGCTTGGCATTCAAACCTTTTCCCCACCCTTTTAAAAGAATTTGTGGTTTAATTTGATTTTTAAAAGACATGTGTAGTATTTTAATGAAATAATTTGTAAAATAAACCTTTCATTTTGAATGTGAGTCAATAAAATTTTGCAGTGATGCAAAGTGAAAATATAAAGGAATCAGTAAAAATTCACATTTTTAAATTCAGAAAACATATCTGAAAAGACATTAAAAAATATTCATATGCCTTACCTTTATTTTGTTCTTTATGCAGAGGGTTTACTAAATTTGCCAAGACTACCATGAAGGAAAAAAAAAAACAACAAACCCCATTCTTTGACATCTTTTGAATTGATACTTGGAGTACTGTGATTAATCATGATGTATGCATATCTGCATCTGTTCTTAAGAGGGTAGAAAGTCTGCTTCCTTTAGTGTTAAATTTACTAATCTAAGCCCTTTAGTATACATTTAAAGAATGCACTTTAATCCACCTGACTTTAATTCATTCAAGCTCGGAAATAAGTAGCCACTGACCTGTTCTCCATTCCTATAGTTTTGTGTCTTTTCTAGCATGTCATCCACGTGGAGGGCTTCCCAGGGGGCCCAGTGGTAAAGAATCCACCTGCCAAGCAGGTGACGCCTGTTCTATCTCTGGGCCAGGAAGCTCCCCTGGAGAAGGAAATGGCAACCCACTCCAGTATTCTTGACTGGAGAATCTCATGGACAGAGGAGCCTGGCAATCTGCAGTCCATGGGGTCGCAGAGAGTTGGACACAACTTAGTAACTAAGCAGCAGCAGCAGCAGCAGCAGCAGCAGCAACAGCATATAAGTGGAATCATCCTGGATACAATCATTTGATTCAGTCTTCTTTCACTTAACTTTTGCATCTGAAAGTCATCAGTGCTGTTTGTTATCATCACTAGTTCATTCATTTATATTGCTGTTATATTCCATTGTATGGCTATACTGCGGGTTATCCATTCATCTACTGACAGACATTTAGGCTGTTTCCAGTTTTGGCAATCTCAGTAATGCAACTATAAATATTTGTGTACAGCTCTTTTTGTGGATAGAAATTTTCATTTCTCTTGGTTATATGCCTGCAGGAGAGAAGACCAGGCCATATAGTAAGTGTAACTTCTAATAGGTTTAACTTTAATAAGAACTGCCCAAACTGATTTCCAGAGTGGCTACACCATTTTTCATTCCTACCAGAATGCATAAGGATTTCATTTGCTGTGCATCCTCATCAGCACTTAAAAATGTCAGTGTGTGTGTGTGTGTGTGTGTGCCTGTGTGTTAATTTTAGTCACTGTAATGTATAGTGGTATCCCATTATGGTTTTATTTTATCTTTCTCTAATGACTGCTGTTGTTGAGCATCTTTTCATGTGCTTATTTGCCATCTGTATTTCTTCTTTGGTGAAATGTTGTTTATTCAGATATTTTGTCCATTTTTTAAAAATTGTTTTTTTTTTACTGTTGAATATTGAAAGTACTGGATATAAGCCCTTTGTCAGATGTGCGATTTGCATTTATTTTGTCACAGTGTGTAGCTTGTCTTTTTCTTTTCTTAATAGTGTCTTTTTACTGAGTTTTTAGTTTTTATGAAGTCTAGTTTATCAGTTTTGTCTTTTATGGATTGTGCCTTTGATGAAGTAACTAGGAACTTACTGCTTAATCCAAGGTCATGAGGATTCTGTCCAGTTTACTTGTAAAAGTTTTATAGTTTTACATTTTACGTTTAGGTCTGTGATTCATTTTGAGTTATTTTTTGTATAATATAGTAAGTATGGATTGAAATTTATCTTTTTTGCATATGAATGTTCACTTGTTTCTGAACCATTTGTTGAAAAGAGAATCCTTTCCTTTGAATTGTCTTTGTATGTTTGTCAAAAATCAATTGGCCATATTTGTGTGGTTCTATTTTTGGACCTTCTTTTGGTTTAATTGATTAATATGAATATCTTTTTGCCAGTTGTGGTAAATACTTTTTAAACTTCAGATTACTGATGAGGAAACTGAGTGTCAGTCAAATTAAATGCCTTGCAAATGGTTGAACCAGTGCTCAGACTGGTTTGTCTGGCATCAAAACCCATGTTATATTGAGAAGTTGTTTTGCCATCTTAGTTATTTTGCTCCTGGTTTAAATTTTTGGTTCTAAGGAACTGTTTGTGCAGTATGTTTCTGAAAGGCTCGATATGAGAAGTAGATTACATTGGATTATCTAAAATGTGAAATCAAAAGTTTTTTTTCTGCTTATGAGACTATTAATTAGTTATCAGACTATAATTAGTTATCAATATCTTTGACAAGGTATAACCTTCTTTCCTAAATCCAGGAAACGGTATGTCATTTTCCTTTAATTTAAAGAGAGCAATAGCAATACATGTTTCTCGTATGGCAAGAAAAGAATGTTTAGGATTTGTGAATGTGAGGACACAGATGGGTGAGAGTAACTTAATCCAGATGGCTTATGCAGGGAACTTAGTAAGAGGTGAGAGTGATGCTACTGTGGCAGTGAATAATAAATTAACATTTCAATATTGGCAAACTGGGGAATTTTGAAGAATGTCATATTTAGTTAACTTCTGATTTTTAAAAACCAAGCTGTACATCGATAGGTTAATACCTGGGAGTGTGTGCATGAGTGTGTGCGCGTGCGTGCGCGCACACACACACACCTATAAATGTGTAGTTTTTGAGAATTATCTTTAATGACTTCAGTCTAGGCACTCTGTGATTTTTCTTGTTTTTAAGAACTGAGATGTAATTGTTACATAATATATTAATTTCAGGTGTACAACATGATGATTTGATACTCATACACATTGAAAAATGCTCACCATAGTAAGTCTAGTTAATATCCATCACCAACATAGTTAGAGCAATTTTTCTCTTTTTTTTCTTGTGTTCAGTACTTTTAACATGGCACTCTATTCTTAAATGGCTTCCCTTGCAGCCTAGCTGGTAAAGAATCCGTGTGCAATGTAGGAGACCTGAGTTAGATTACTGGGTCAGGAAGATTCCCTGAAGAAGAAAGCGGCAACTCACTGCAATATTCTTGCCTGGGAAAGCCCATGGACAGAGTAGCCCGGCAGGCTACAGTCCATGAAATCACAGAGAGTTGGACACGACTGAGCTCCTGACACTTTCACACTTTCACTTCACTGTTCTTAAATATGCTCCTCCTTGTGAGAACCCATTTATTCACTTGCTTCCTGAGACTAATGACTCCAAAACTCGTATCTACATCCCTTTGATAATCTTGCTTTTGCTCTCCAGCCTCTGATGGCTAATTCAGGAGAGGATACAACTGTTTGGATGATCTTTTGACGCTGGAAACTTACACACAAAACTGAGTTGTCTTTCTCCTCCCCCTCACAAATTAGCAACCATTCTCAGTTTTCCCTTTATTTTTTGTAAGATGGTCTTGCTCTTTGGAACCTCAGAATCAGCTGGACCTCTCTCTTTCCGGCCCTGGTATGGTTAAGTCCATAGCCTTTTTCTGTTCATTGTTTCTGCACAGGTTGGTTTGGACCCGGCTCCTCTTACTTCTTACCGTTCCTTCCCGGGCCCCTTGCCTCTTTCTCTTCCCTTGATTCATGGCTGTTAGCTCACTTCAGTGCCTTACTAGCTCCTATGCAAGCACCCCATGCATTCCAAGCCAGATCTCTTCTCTCTCTCTCTTTTAGCCAATTTTCATGCTACTCATTCCGCTCAGAACGCTTCCCTTCTTCAGTATCTGCAGATTGAAAACGAGGGCATAACTCAGCTACCCATTCATCTTTGAAACCCTCCGGTCCTCTCCAGTGGGCATGCTCCCTGCCTCCTGATCCTGGAAGCTCTGTCAGCAAGGTGCTCCAGCTAGCAGCAGCAGGGGCAGCACCACCTGGAAACTTGTAAGAAATGCGAAACTCCAGACCGAGAGGAACTTGATGCAGGGATGGCAAGGGCCTCGGCTAGCAATCGGCATTTAGAAAGCCACTCCTTGATGCTCACTCATTTGATAACTACAGCCCTCTCTTCGCTCAGTCCAAAATGCTGCATCATATTACCCTACTTACTAGGTCACCTCCATTTCTTAGTGTCTGTCAGTTTTTTCATTTTGAATACCCTCTTCTCTCTTTTGCAACCACTTGTAGTTCCTCATGTAAAATATCAGGCTGAAAGTTCTCTTCCACGAGGAAGTGAGCGCTTACCCTCTGAGTAACAGGTGTTCAGTCGTGCTCGTTTCTCCTTGAGCCTGCTCTTTTGGAATGGCTTTGATTGATTGCTATAGGTGTGCTCCGTTTTTTCAACAGGGATGATGTGAGGTGTTTCCTTAAACTGGCATAGAATATATTTGGCACATATTTGTGATACATCGATTTCTCTGGAATATTTGAGAAAAATAATATATTAAATATAAAATCAGTGAATACATATTATCATAAAAAAATGAAAGTGAAAAGTGTGTTGCTCAGTTGTGTCTGAATGTGACCCCATGGACTGTGATCCACCAGGCTTTCTCTGTCTGTAGAATTCTCCAGGCAAGAATACTGGAGTGGGTTGCCATTTCCTTCTCCTGGAAATCTTCCTGACCCAGGGATCGAAACTGGGTCTTCTGCATTATAGGTGGATTCTTAACCGTAGCCCCCAGGGAAGCCGTGTATATTACCATATAGAATGCAAAGCATAACGTGATTTTCCGGGGTAAGTGATACCTGTATTCAGGTAACATTTGGCTGTCTTAAGCTGCTTAGAGTCATTAATTCCCTCTCCTATGATGCTTGAGGTGTCCTCGATAGAAAGGCCGGGGCACTTTGGATGACGCGAGGTAAGGGGAAATGCACTGCAGACAGTGGGCCCAGTCTTGACTTCTGGGCCCTTCACTAAAGTAGCTGACGTACATGTTTGGCCTTAGTTTCCTCATTTGAAAGATCAGGATAATGCAGCCCACTAAATGTGATTGTTGTATTGTGGGGATTAAGTACGATTTCATAGGTAATGTCCCGTACAATCCCTGTCCTACATTAGGGGATTTATAAATGGTGCCTTTTATTAGTAACTCCACTAGAACGGGGTGTTTTTAAAGAAAATGTCAATCCACAGAAGCAGTTCTGTTCTCTGCATAGTAGGCACTTAGTAAATGTATTGGCTGGTATATATGGCATTTTGTGGTCCTGCTCTACGCAGGAATCCTGATTGCACAGAGCTTTGAATTTTTAGTGCTTTATAATTGTTAATGAATAGTAAGAAATGTTACTTCTTGACAAATCTATTGCATTTCTTAAAAATTTTCCATTCAACTTTAGTTTTAATGAATGATAGCCTACTTTCTAATAGTATCTGAAAGGCTTTTATGTTTTTTTCTAGTAGAATAAATTAGGCTAGCTAAATGGGTTTTTTTTTCTTTTTGACACAGTGCCCTACCATGAATGTTGTTTCATAGTCAATGGCTAGTTTAATCAGTGTTACTTGAAGACAGTTTCAAACTACGCTGGGTACTTGGTTCTTTATTTAGTTCTAATTCTTTCTCCTACCACATCTAATTAATGAAACTGTCCAGTGGTCTAACATGAAGAAAAGAAGGTGGCATTATAAGAAGGTTGGCTGGCATCACTGACTCAGTGGACATGAATTTGAGCAAACTCTGGGAGATAGTGAAGGACAGGGAAGCCTGGCGTGCTGTAGTCCATGGGGTTGCAAAGAGTTGGACACGACTTAGCGACTGAAAAACAACAAATAAAATGACAACTAACATTTCAGACAAATGTTGTAGTTTACAAAGTACTTTAACATTCATTGTATCATATCTCACTGTCATTTGAAGTGGGCATGGTTGTTTTCTTATTTTACTGGTTAGAGAGATGATGTTCAGATTAATGACTCATCTAAGATCTCAGAACCAGGAATTAAAGGTCATATGGTCAAGGTTAGCAGTACCACTTCCTCATGGGGTTAGATATAGAGATGAAGTACAGTTTCATGCCATCCAAAAAGCACTGTCTCTCACAATTTATTTATGTGATACAGGAGTCCGACCACATGGGGTTCAGTCTTGGTCTTGCTGCCTCCTTTCTGTGTGACCTTAGGCAAGTCATTGAACCTCCCTGCACCTCAGTTTCCTCATTTGTCAAATAGGGAGGATACTTGTATCTACCTCATAGAACTGTTGTGTTAAAATTAATAAGTATAAAACTATTAGAGCTATCCCTGGGACATAGTATGTACTATATGAGTGTTAACTTATTTTTATTATTATAGTGGAGAGGCTGAAGTGCCTTGCTTGAAAGGTAAGTGATTGTCCTTAGACAGAACTAAAATTATAGAAGTGGAAATCAGGGCTTCCTTCTGTAAGAGTTTATTTTGACAGAATTGTGTAATTTGTAAGCCAGCCTCTGTTATGGTAGAATATATACATTTTAGGCGGGTATCATTTCCCATCTGAATTTTCATATAGACTTAGTTCATTTATTGCTCTGGAATAAATGACCATTTGGAGTACCTGATTTTTGTGTCTAAAAACTCAGCCCATATAAGCAATACAATAAGGTGCACCCCTGCCCCCATACCAGCAGACTCTTTTGCCTTCTGAAAGAAACACACTCACACCACCCACATGGATACCGTATACACACACACACACACACACACACACACACACACACAGATACACACACAGCCTAAGACAGAAATAAGGTATATTAGCCATTTCCATGATAACTAAGTTGTTAATTGGTTTCTTTAGAAATTGTAGTCTTTCTTTTAGGATTTTCGCAAATGAAACAAATATCCTATTCATGAAGTTTTGTCTGTTCTTTTCTCCTGGATTTGGCAAATCACTTGTTCCAGGAGAGCCTTCATTATTGTAGAGAACGCTCCAGATCTGGCTGTCTTCAAGCTTTTTTCTTCCCAGTCCTCCTGTCTCATCTCATATAATGTAGTGCCAAGGAGCACAAGACTGACATTACAGTACTTACAGCCTTTCTTTTTGGTAATTTTCTATGTGGCTGGAATCTTTTTTCAGTGAGCATGTATTTGTTTTATACAAGGTGGAAAACTCATTTAAACGTTAAAATTCTGATAAATGTTGAAAGTAGAGAATTAACATTTGGAAAATTGCAAATTATCCTTAAAGTTTATACTTACCTTTTTTATAGATACTATACACAGGATGCTTTTGCATTAATGAAGTCTCTTTGTATCTAAAAGTCACTGGCTGAGTGTCGCACCTGGTTATGAAATGAAATACTTATAGAAATGTATTCACTTTTAATTTATTAATGGCTATAATCAAGATGAAAAGCTTTTCTTAATAATTAATGTCAAGAAGACAAGTGTAAACTTAAGACAAGTTTATGACTTCTCTCCAGAGGATGTACAGATGTGACTGAGTTGATTAAAACAATTTTTTTTTTTTCAGTTTATTTGATTCCCCCCCTCCCTTTGGTTTGGAGGTCCTTACGCATCAGCATTGACTTGCTGTAGAATTAGGAGTCAACCCTAGTGTGCCTATAAACTTGTTCACCTAAAGGATGAGAATGCTTTAGATTTCTTTCCTCCTTTAAAGACATTGTATGCTTGCAATGGTGTTGGTCCATGGTCCCTGCTACGTATGGGTCCTCTCTTTTCCATGCTCAGCTCAGCATGTATATTTCTTGATGCCTTGAAATACCTAGCAAAACTCAAAATGGAAATGTCCTAGAAATCAAGCTGCTTGGGTGGCCCCACCAGCATTTTGGAAACCTTATGTGCAGCTGTTTGTGGGCACCTTTGGTGCTGGTTCTGGTGCTTCTGTCCATCACTAGGGGGATCATGAGTCTTCTAAGGAAAGAGTGAGCTTGCCCCACCCACTCAAGACTTTCTACCTTCAATCAGTTGGGTGTGCGTATTGGAGCATATTCCATCTTGTGACTGGCAGCCTTTGTGTTAGGCACCCACTCTGAAGTGTTCCATGTCGTTTAGAAGGTCGAAGTAGTCATCAGTGACTGAAGCCTAATTTAGATTCTTAAATCGAAATCATTGTTGAAGAATACTGCTCCTCCACTACAGACGTCTTCTGCATATCATGAGTGTGTTCATCAGAGAACAAGCTCTCACCCGGTCTCTCATAATATAAAAGCGTTTTTTAATCCCTCTTAACAGGTGCTGCTGCAGTTTATTTATAACCAATGCATTAAAATGAAAAATACTGAAAGGGTCCTAAGTGGAAGGCGGCTATTGAAATATTGCCGTATTTAAATTATAAAATTTTGTCAGGCTGATTTGTGGAAAGGACGAGTCAATGTTGGCTGGTAAGTGATGTACTCACTGGCTTTCTGTAAGTTTGGAAGTTGCTTTCTGCAGTGTACGAGAGAGTCGTGCAAAATCTGGGCCTTGCAATTGAATTGATTGCTCCCTTGCATATTTATAATCAGATTGATATTTGGCCAGCTTTCATGCTCCTTGACATTTCTGATCTTTCCGAAGTATGACATGTGTTAGAACTGCCTTGGTCTTCTAGATTCACTGCAGCACAAAGACTGGAGATCCTTCACTGAAAGAATTGTCAAGAAGGTCTCATTTAACCCCTTTCGTCCCAGTCCAAGTTTGGGCTCACACACGGGGAAGGTAAATGGATCCTTTAATATTGTGCAGCACATTGAAATTCTTGTTGATTTGTATTTCTACTGCATTTTCTCCTTCCTGAAAAATCTCGCCAGAGACTGAAGTAGTTGGGCTGTATTAATGGATGTTTATGTTGTCCTGTGACAGCTGGTTTTGCTAATTTGTTTTTACAGGGCAGTTTATAGTAAATGAATGGCATGCTGAATATTTTACTGAGATTTCAGATTATCTAAAGAATATTTTCCGGTTTACTAATTGGTAGATAATGCTGAGTACATTGATGTTGACATGAGCAAATGGATTTAAAATGATTTGAAGTGAGCTTCATTAAAAGATGTTCTAATCACAGTCAGCAGGAAATGTCAAACTAGTTCTGCCTTCGTTCACTCTGGCGGGCCAGAACCCTTGTAGACTCAAGGTGCTACAAGCCCCCATGGTCCTGGTTTTAGGGTGATCCGGGCTGAGAGAAGTGATAGAGGCTTTTTCATAGCATTTTTGACTCTTAAAGCAAATAACGTATCAATTATTAATTACCTGTATGGTTAAATGAACATTCTTTGAAAATCATGGTTTTACTGCTGGAGCCCCATAATGCATTATGGATTGGATACATGGAAATCATATTTGTTGCCCACTCTGACCTGCAAGGCAGTAAATTACTTGGTACCCATTCCAGCAGAAATGTATTCTAGAATTAATGCTAATGTGCTCATCAAAACATCAAGAAAAACCTAGGCAAATGCATTCTAAATTCCCAGGTTAAAACTTACAGCACTGGTTCTGCTTGTCATCCTTAGAAAGAGCAGCAGAGGCTTTTTGATCAAAACCGACCAATGGGGAGGAGAATCGAAGGATATCAAATACAAGGAGTAAGTATACCGATGAAGAAGGCAGACTCTGGAATCAGACTTTTCAGAATTCAAATCTCACTTTCCCCATTCCAGTTGTGTGTATTTGTGCAAGTAACAACCTGTCTGTGACCTAGTTTTCTGATCTGTAGAATGGGGATAATATCTCCTTTGTGAGGTTATGGGAATATCTGTATATCTGTGTCAGTATTTATATTTCTGTCTATATAATGCTTATCAAAGTACAAGGCACTTGGTAAGGGCTCCATCAATGTCAGTTACTGTAACCAAAGTAAATTTATTTCCTCTTTCAGATACCTATGGAAAGGCACTGGGCTTCAAATGCCAAGGCATTAACCAGTCATCTTATTTTTATTAACTAAGTTTTATGAAAACCTCTTCTGTCATTTGGAACGCAGCTGTCTAAAACAACTGAGAAGTTCCTGATGAGGATACGGTATTGGCTGTGATGAGACTATCCCCAGATTCATGGAGTAGGTTGTGGGGGAAGCTTGCTGCAGTCATCTTATTTTTCTTTTTGAATCCCATCAAAATGCCTTTTTTCCTTCCATCACTGACACAGTGTGCTGAGGGAGTAGTGCTCCCAGGCAGAGATCAAGGGCTCTAATTATTTCCCGGTGAAAATAGTATGACGCAGGAATTTGCCTAATGCTAATGAAATCTAGCTATGTGGCAAGCAACTTGTTCTTTTCAGTTTCCTCATTAACATCAGATTTGCACTGTTAAACAGCTGTATAGTTGGGGTATCTTCTGAAGACCAGTCGTGGGGGTCAGCCTAGCGTGCAACATGGGAAGCTCTGTGCTCGGCAGTCAGGAGGGCCTCCTGGTAATCACTTTACAGTATCAGACCAGATTAGGAGATTGATACGGAGAAGGCAATGGCACCCCACTGCAGTACTCTTGCCTGGAAAATCCCATGGATGGAGGAGCCTGGTAGGCTGCAGTCCATGGGGTCGCTAAGAGTCGGACATGACTGAGAGACTTCACTTTCACGCGTTGGAGAAGGAAATGGGAACCCACTCCAGTGTTCTTGCCTGGAAAATCCCAGGGACGGGGGAGCCTGGTGGGCTGCCGTCTATAGGGTCACACGGAGTCAGACACGACTGAAGTGACTTGGCAGCAGCAGCAGCAGCAGTGACATGATAGCTGCAGCAGGAGATTGATCAAGTATGCTGATTTGTTGTTGTTTAGTCACTCTGGCTCAGTTGAGTCCGACTCTGTTGAGATCCCCTGGACTGTAGCTCACCAGGCTCCTCTATCCATTGGATTTCCCAGGGAAGAACAGTGGAGTGGGTTGCCATTTCCTTTTCTAGGGAATCTTCCTGACCCAGGGATTGAACCTAGGTCTCCTGCATTAGCAGGTGGGTGCTTTACCATTGAGCCTGTTCTGGACCACACAAACAATATCCCTAAGTGTTGATAATCAATCCCTACAGTTGTTGATTCTGAGCTTCTGGCTGTGTTGCATGTGAATTTGGGTTGTGTGCTTGAGTAAAAATTGTTCGGCTTATCCATGCAGGGTTCTGCAGGGTGGGGAGACGGTTTTTCCCTCCTCCTTAATGCCACTGTAAGTTTTAAAGCGGAGAGAGGGAAAAACAAAACAAAAATTCTCCCGTGAATGACCTCTCAGCTTTTCACTATTTCCTATAAACTATGCTGGAAATGTAATAATCCTGCTTTTGAGTGCAGGACACAGCCCCTGTTGACAACACCAAATGTGAAAAATGGCCCACCAGACTGTAGATGTGGTTTGTGGGTTAGTACAGACTTCCCTCATCAATGGGGAAATGGGGCCTAAGTCGGGCTTAGAAAATGAGAAAAATGCTTAAGGGACGTGACTAATGTCTGCCATGTGCACTGTGCTACATAAACCCATTATGTGCTTTAATTTAACGTTCTCTATAAAGATTCAGGACCTGTCAGGAGAAGGAAAGAAACAAACGATCCATCTTCATGACTTGTGAATAGATTTTTATAAAAAGACACATTCACCTGAAACCTGCTTTTCCCTTCATTCAACTTTCTCCACGTCTGGTCCATTCCCTCTCTCCCACGGCCACTCCCCAGGCTGCTTGTGAATTGTTTTGTTCAGTGAAATAAGACTAATGTGTTAAATATTTAACATTGTTAATTGATTCAATGTAAAGGGAAAGGGAAGAGAGGCAGAATGCCTCACGTCCCTGTCAGCCGACTTGAGCAAACAAGGCTGCGGAAAGTCTGAATTGAAGATGATTCATCTCCGAGGCTGTCGGCCTCTGGATAATATAGCATTTCTTGCAAGTGGTGATGGGGCTGAAATGGGGAAGAGATTAACTTCCACCTGGGAGCTGGAAAACCGAGTAACTGTTTTCTGCAGAGACTTTGACTCTAATTCTCCTTTTTTTTTTTTTTTTTTCTCCCCCAGAGCCTTTTGTTTTCAGGCTTCAGATATAAATTGGGAGATGGGCAGGTGATGTAGACTTCCAGCAGAGTCATCTTTTTTGCATGTTGGGAGCATTAAAACACTTACCTCTGCTTCACTAAAGCAAGCTGAAGTTTGCTGATGATTTTAATTGATGAGTGAGGAAGCTGAAACCCCAGTGGGTCAGAGAGAATTTTTCCATTATAAAAACATAACCTTTCAGAGAGTACCCAATGGCAGTGAACTGTCAGGTACTGGGATTTTACAAAGGAAAGGGAGGCAGGCCTGCATTAAGTTTCCTATAATATGATTCTGAAATATGAATGTACATATAGGCTTCATTCTTTCTTGAAGGTGTTTTGTTGGTCGCTGTGTATGGGTGAAAAGCAATTGTGACAGTGATATCAGTTTTGGCTTTGAATTGATTTTTTTTTTTTTTCAATCCAAAAAGTCTAATGGCACGGTAAGAAATTACTTAGAACCAGGAAATATAAACGTTGAAGCAAATGTTGGTCTTAGGAGTTAGTCCGAACTCTTCTATTTTTCTGGATGAGCAATGTTAGTAAACTGAGGCAGGGATAGACTTGTTTCTGTGGTTGTGGTTAGAAGTGTAGGTGCTGGAAAGAATCAGTGTGGTGACATCAAGCATTGGGCTCCTGTGTGGGGTCCATGAAATCCCTCAGGAGATGCATGCATGGCCTTCAGCAGGTCTCTTGAGTTTCCTAAATTACATGCCATGTTCGGTGTGCATTTTTCTGAAAGGATCTATGTTTTAATAAATAAATATACTGAGGTTAAGTCACTCCTGCCAGCTGTCTCAAATGGCTGTTTTACCGGTTGACATGGAGTTTGTGTGTTGCATTCTTTCCCTTACCTGTCACTGTCTGCTTCTGCCGAGCACACCTATGTCAGCCCCCGCCCCCTGCTATCCCCTTCCCTTCTTTCTCCTCCTTTATCCTTTACACTGCTGCTTCCCTTATTTGTGCACGCTTTTAAAAAAGGATGATCTGGGTGCTTGCCAGACTGACTGACACACAAACTTCAGGGGTCTTTCTTAAACTATCCTTGCCTTCAAGTCAAGGAAATTGATTCCCAGGCTCTGCTGGGGCAGAGCCATTAAGGCTTGTTTGATTACATCCCTTAGCTCATGGCTACTCAGATACTTCCCAGCGTAATGATGGTTTTCTGACTTCCCTTTCTCTCCTCCCTCCAACTCCTCCACATCAAAAAGAAATTACGTGTAGAATATTTAATGGGTTCATGGGGCTCTGCACCAGTGTTAGCTGTTTTCATTCTGTATGAGATGAGATGAGGCACTTGTCAGCAGGGGCCACTGATGATGTCGGACCCCCTAGTGGAGCACAGGTCACCGTGGCCGGCAGACCTAAATTGGGTGGATCAGCAGAGGAGCTTCATGCTGCGGAGTGGGAGGACTTCCTGGTAACCTGAGGTGTCTCTGGCTGTTCTGCAGGTGAGATGCCGGATTCTCTCTTTCCAATTTAACTGTTGCCTTCTCTGCTGCTCTCCAGCCATCCTTGTGTCCCGCTGAAGCAGTCAGCCTTCTGAGCTGGGTCTCGGAGTTTAACTTCTGCCCCCTCCATGGTCCTGAAATGATACTTTTGACGGTTACTAAGTGCCAGAGGTCCTTAGTTAGGCCTCATCTTCTTTGCCTGCCTTGAAGTCCTTGGCACAGTTAGGCCTCATCTTCTTTGCCTGCCTTGAAGTCCTTGGCACAGTTAGGCCTCATCTTCTTTGCCTGCCTTGAAGGCCTTGGCACTGTTAACTCCTCTTTCCTCTGAAAAATGCCACCGTGTCTGCTGCAGCACCACCTTTTAGGTTGGCGCTTTTGGTGGCACTTGTGTGGACCCCTTTTTCTTTCTTCTCCAGCTGCGTTTTTTTCTACCCAGTGTTTTGTCCTGAGTGGTTTTGTTTTCCAGAGGCCCTCTTTGGTGTTTTGGATCTCATTCTATGTCTCATTCACTCCTATACCTTCAAGTGTGGCTTTTCTCTCCAGCCCGATTTTGGTTTTTTAATCCCTGCACTGACAATGCACTGCATTGTCAACTTACTGCGGTCCTTGTCACCCCTGGAACCCTGGGAGTGCCATTGCCCCTCAAACTCTGATTTCTAACAGTTTATCCCGCACCTGTTCCTTGTTTCAGACCACAAACAAATATACAAATACACCCACCAAAGACAAAACCCCCAGCTGGAAAGGCTGTCCCTGCAACCTGTCCAGAAGCAGGCACCTGCTACCCAGGTCATTGTGTGTTTCCCTTTTTCCTTTCATCACTCACCACCCTTTTTCCGGGCAGCCCCAGGCCTAAGGCTCTGCAGACATCTTTGTCTTCCTTCGGCACTTAGTGTATGTGCAGGAACCAGGTTCTCTTGACCTTTCTAATAAAACCTTTCTCACCTCACACTTCCCATTGTGATGGCTCACTGTCAGCTATTTATTCCTTTGTGGCTTTTGTCCTTACAGACCCCGTCCGTCCCATGGACTGTGGATGGGTTTATTTTCCTGAAACCCTCTTCTGATCACTCCCTGGTTCCAAAGCTTCCTTGTTTTAAAAGCAGAATTCTTTAACCTGCTGGACTCCCCAGATTCTTCCCTGTGCCAGTCTGTTTGAGACAGGCTGGGACCTGGGACCCTGTGCTGCAAAGCTTGCACCAGAACATACCTCTCCTCTAGCTATAAGATACAAAGAAATTATATGGGACTAGAAATAACTGTGTGCATGTGTAGTTGGGGCAAATTCTGGACCAAAAGATACAAAGAAAAAAAAAAAAACCAGCCAACTGCCATTTCTGAAGAGCCTGGAGCAAAAATACTGGGTGTGTGACCCCAAAGCAGGGTACTGCATATTAGCACCACAAAGGGATGGACAAACCACCTAAGCCACCCCTGCAGCTTCACCCCTGGGCCCACCCCTGCTCTCACCCATATTTTAAGGAACGAGCTCACCCTGCCTTGGGGAATGAGCAGGGGAACCTGTTGTTTATTCTCGCTGCTTCCTGCTAAAGCAGGGTCCCCAATAAAACATTGCCTGAATTTCTTGTCTGGCCTCCAGTCAGTTTCTACTTATTGAAGAAACCCAAGAACTGGCGGTTATCATGTTGACCCAGCTTGCCATCATCCATGGTTTGTAACTTCTCACCTTACAGAATTTTTTTAACCTTCTTTCATGTGCTTGCATTGAGATACTATTCATCTTTTTTCATCTTTTATATTTCTGTGTGAAGATGGAGCCTTCCCTGATTGCCTTGGCTTTATCAGAACTACTATTCTCACTCTTCTATGAGGGCTATACTACTTAAGGTTGTTTAGAGTTATATGTGTTTTCATTTTATCATCCTGTTCTGTGCTAAGTCTCTTTAGTCGTGTCAGACTCTGTGCGATTCTATGGACCATAGCCCACCAGGCAAGAATACTGCAGTGGGTTGCCATGCCCTCCTCTAGGGGAATCTTCTCGACCCAGGGATTGAACCCTGGTCTGTTATGTCTCCTGCACTGGCAGGCAGGTTCTTTTCTATAAATAGTGACAGACTAGGAGCTTTATCTATTTTATACACACACACACACACACACACACACACACACATACATATGTTGCCTAATATAGTACTGTCTGCATGTTGCTGCTGCTGCTGCTGCTGCTGCTAAGTCGCTTCAGTCGTGTCTGACTCTGTGCGACTCCATAAGATGGCAGCCTACCAGGCTCCCTCGTCCCTGGGATTCTCCAGGCGAGAACACTGGAGTGGGTTGCCATTTCCTTCTCCAATGCATGAAAGTGAAAAGGGAAAGTGAAGTCACTGAGTCGTGGCCGACTCTTCGTGAACCCATGGACTGCAGCCTTCCAGGCTCCTCCGCCCATGGGACTTTCCAGGCAAGAGTACTGGAGTGGGGTGCCATTGCCTTCTCCAGTCTACATGTTAGGGAGTCCAGTAAATATTTATTGAAAGAGTGAATGAACTC
Organism: Capricornis sumatraensis; assembly: GCF_032405125.1. Classification (NCBI taxonomy): domain Eukaryota; kingdom Metazoa; phylum Chordata; class Mammalia; order Artiodactyla; family Bovidae; genus Capricornis; species Capricornis sumatraensis. The sequence goes on along the minus strand of NC_091084.1, from coordinate 27,924,886 downwards.
CCACACTGAAATTCTGCTTTATGTTGGCAGTCTAACCCAAAGTTACTGAAGACCTCTTTCTACTAAAGATTTCTTGACTAATTGTTTTTGGAGTCTTTCTACTTGGCCATGCAAATTAGCATGGGTTCATATACTCAGAAACTGAAGTAAATTAATCTATACTTGAAAGAAACCAGCCTGTGACTGCAAAAGGATTTTAGTAAAAGAAAGATGGGGCACAGAGAACCAGTGACCAGTAGTTGATATAAGTGATAGGATCTTTTTCTGTTTTCTGGCACATGGGTAGAATGGGTGGCTTTTACATCCAGTGACCCAGACCAGAACCACATATGGGTAAAAGAGCTGAGACATGGGAGAATGAGATCCATGAAAGGAAGAAAATACAGAGGCCCTGACCATGTTAATCACTCAATAAATAACTTCATTGTTATTACTATTGCTGCCACTGTATTTTCACCATGTATTGTCATTTAAACAGCGTACCGTGCACTTAAAGATCTTCAGAGGGAATCATTAAAGGTTAATGCTGCTTCTTAGGCCCTTAGACATACTTCTACATTTTGTTACTGGTGAGGGACAATTTTTTTCAGATTTACCGGTAACACTATGTGTAACTAAGGTGTATTGTTTCAGGCTATTTGTAAATAATATTTTGTATGACACACTTCCAGCACCTGGAAAAGCCTGACCTTTGGGGCTGATCCGAAGAGCTGTTTACAACTGTGGCAAACCAGTACCCATGGCCAAAGGGAAAGGTTCGCACTGGGAGTCAACTCAAATGAAAAGGGAGGGTGTGTGGCTTCCTTAACCCGGTGTGGACTCGCTGTACTGCTGCATTTGTTGCCAGAAGATAAGATTGAAAAGCTTAGGAAAGCCTCAGCATTGATGAGAGCTCCTCTAGAAACAGAAATCTCTTGTGAGCCTACCTGGCAACTGGAGAGAAAAGGTGCCAGGTGTTCAGGGGCTGCTTTGCAGCTACCAAAGCCCCTCAGTACGTGTCCAGTTCCAAAATTTAAATCCTATTTGTGGGAAATCAGTAGAGGGTTTAATAGAAGTTTAAACAAATTATACATATACACACAGAAATAGTCTGGCCTGAGTGTGGAGAGGCTGAGAAGTCCGAATGTTCTGGTGAAGTACTAGGAGGTAATTTATTTTTAAAATTTATTAAACCCACTGAAGCATAAGTGTTGAGGATGAGAGAAGCCATATACACATGTGGCCCAGAATAAAATTTTTCAGATTTCTAAGATGGTTGCAATCAATGACTAAACCATTTTGAATGAACTTGGTGTGTGAAAGTCCTTCTGATTTGGCCTCTTCAGGTTCTCTAGTGGTGGAGAGACAACTAATGAGGCATTGATTTGGTTAGGGGGACTTGCAGGAGGGAAATGGGACCCTTCTCGTCCTGACTCTGGGCTGCTCTCTTAGGAATAGAAATGGGGTGGGGTGGGGGAGGAGATCTCTGCATTTCTTTTCTGGAGAGCAAGGCAGGTCTGAATGAAATTTTATTCAAAGCTTTTGGTCTCTCTGAGGAAAATTGTGACGTTGGATTTAGAAATTTTACGTTTTAAAAATGTAAAACTCTGTCAAGAGACCAGACGTGGTTGGTCAAGTGTGAGAGTTAGGCCTTTGGTTGGATACGGGAAGTAGGTGCGGTTAGTACATTTGTGGTAGAGTGGCGTCTGCAGGAAGAGCTAATCAGAGGAAGAATCTAGAGGATGGACCCGGGAGACGAATCACTGAGCTGGATACAGAAGGGCATTGTGTGGCAATAACACTTCTTTCCATTCATTATTGCAGTTATAATTATGGAACCCAACATATTTAATTGGCACGGTGTACTCTTCTCTACTGAATAGATTGCATTGTTCCTGTTGAAAAAACCCTTCTGCATCGGCGATCCGTGCACATGCTGCTCGTCGGCTCTGGAGAGGTTTCTTTGTTTCCATGATGTGTGATTAACTGAATTGTGGAGCCTAGCTAGTCATCATCCACGAAAATGAAGAGAAAAGGGGGTATCTGCCCTGCTCTAACTTTGAAGGGCTTTGATTAATTAAAGAAAAGTCTACTAGATCTTTGTAAGTATGTACGCCTTACTTAGAAATATGTAAATGGAAGGACCGGTTGAGTTTGATATCGGGACTAGACTTTCATGGGGCTTTCCTTGTGGCTAACACGGAAAAGAATCTGCCAGCAATGAAGGAGACCTGGGTTCGATTCCTGGGTTGAGAAGGTCCCCGGAGAAAGTAATGGCTACCCACTCCAGTAATCTTGCCTGGAGAATTCCATAGACAGAGGAGCCTGGGAGGCTACAGTCCATGGGGTCACAAAGAGTCAGATGTGACTGACTGACTAACACTTTTTAGTCTTTTATCTGATTCCAGAGGCCTTGTTCAAGGAAATTCTGCCTGCTAACGTGTTAGTGGTGTGTGCAATGGGATTTCAAGTTGCAGAAGTAGTGTGTAAATTCAAGAATCCTTCAAGAGATGTGTGGTGACTGAACCCCTATAAATGAGAGTGGTGCTAAATGTGAATGGAGAGAAAAGGGATCTTATATAGGACTTGTTGGTAAAGACCGGAGACTTTTTCCCCTAACTTGCAAGATGAAATGCAGGTACAGACTGGGGCAGGGCATAACATAATTGTTATTATTATTATTAGAGTTATTACGACTAATATTTACAAGCATACACTGTATCCCACCAGGCTCCTCTGTCCATGGAATTTTCCAGTCATGAATACTGGAGTGGGTTGCCAGTTCCTACTCCAGAGGATTTTCCCTACTCAGGGATTGAACCCACGTCTCTTGTGTTTCCTGCGTTGGCAGGTGGATTCTTTACCATTCTTTACCTGGGAGCCCTGCTGCCTGCAAAGCACTGTCCTAAAGCGTTTTACCTTCATTGTTTCACTGAGTTATCACAGCTATTCTGGTGTCTACTGTTGTCCCCATTTTACTGATGAGGAAACTGAGCCTTAGATAGATTATTTCATTTTCCTGTCTGAAGATCACAGAGTTAACGGAGAGAGGGGTTCTTGATTCCACTCGCTCTCTGCACAGGCTGGAAGGCATAGCTCATTGTTTTAAAGCCTTTATTATTTTAGTCATGTTGTTCCTCACTGCTGCTAAGTCACTTCAGTCGTGTCCGACTCTGTGCGACGGCAGCCCATGAGGCTCCGCCGTCCCTGGGATTCTCCAGGCAAGAACACTGGAGTGGGTTGCCGTTTCCTTCTCCAGCGCCCACATCAAGCTCTGATTTGCTCTTAGATGTAGAAATACTTATAAATAGTTGTTCCTCACTACTTATAAGTATTTCTACATCTAAGAGTGAATCAGAGCTTGATCTTAGCACCCCTGGAACATCAGGTTGTTGCTTCACCCAGAACGGTGGGTGCCACAGGTAGTCCTGCTGCTCTGGATGCGAAAGGTCTCTAGCTCAATTTCTTGCTGGAATGGATTCTTCACAAATAAGGATAATCTTTCATTTGATGTTTACTCACATGAATTCCTTCTGTATTCTGTACTGTCCACATCAGGCTTTGCAGTTTTTATATATTCTTGCCAGAATGCGCTTATTCATTAGCTATTTTTATTAGTGTTACGGTTGAGATGACATTTTCCATTCGAAACTCCAATTTTCTGTGGCTTTTAATTTTACAAAACAATTACCTATCAGACTGAAACTCCTTAGGCTGGTTTTCCTCTCAGAAAAGAGGTTTGGGGGGAGGTGTTAAAGTCTGTTCTACTTTTCTTGGCAGCCTAAGCATTTAGATTCATGTAAGTGCTCTTTAAATAAAGTTACAATTGCTTAATTATTTAAATAAACTGGAGCTGAATTATTTAAGGGTTTTCTGGCAAGACAGAAGATCCCTTTCTCTCCTACCCCTCACTCAGTATTTGCCATCCCATTTTGTGTTGGCCAACAAAGAATGAAGTTTTCAGTCGTGTTTTGCTTTTGCTTTATCTGCGAATCTAGGTGCATTTGGGGGAAATCTTACCCAGGCTTAAGCTCATGGATTTTAAAATTTCAGTTTGCAATTTTAGTTTATTGTCAAAATGCTTCCCTTTAAGTTATGTCTTATTACGTAACATGGTTAAAATGAAGCCTTTAATCAAACACGACTCCTTGGGCATCTGCAGTATGAAAGGGAGAGTAGCAGAGTGGAAAGGGTAAGTTTTGGAATATGGAAGACCTGGGTTTGGAGCCTAACCTTGGCGCTAACGTAGCTTTATCACCTTTGCAGGGTTATTTAAATTTTCTGAGTGTCAGCTTCCTCTTCTGTTACCCACCTAATAGGGTTGGGGCGTGGGGGTTAAGGAACCCTATAGGAAAGTCTGGTGGTATCTAGTGTTTAGTAGACACTCAGTATGCAGTACCTATGAATTCTATGCCAGGCACTCTGCCAACTTTTAGGAATTCTGAGGTGCTTAAGACAGAGAGATTCCTGTCTTTACTGAGCTAGTGGTAGTCTGGCAGTGGCGAAGCAGAGGAAATTTCAAGCAGGACTAGTCTGAGCAGAGGTAGGTTTGGAACCATGAAAGTTGGTTATTCGGTGAACTGTTAATGTTCCAGTGTGTTTAGTCTTGACATCAATGTAATTGGAAATATTAAATTGATGCGGTGTTGTTGAGGTATATAATACACACGACATATATTGTTTCATTTGATCCTTGCAAAACCCCTGTGTGGCAGAACGGGATTACCGTCTCTATTTCATAAGGGAGTTGAGTGATTTACCCACATTCATATAGGTAGTGGAAGAGCCAGGATCAGAGTCTGGGTTTTTGCATTTCCTGTCCAGTGCTCTTTTCACGGTTTCATTCACCTAGTGGTGTAGATCATCTGTATACACAGATGCTAAGCCTTTAATGATGATTTAATGAGATTTTAAGGATGTTCTTTTTGCTTTTTTTTTTTCCTAAACTCAAATTTGTTTTTACTCAAGTTCATCTGACTTAAGATAAAATTATACAAAATCAAATTGAGGTTTTACTTTAGTCTTTGTATGTAGGTCACTTGCGACCTTGTAATTAAAAAGAAAATAAATAAATAAAGTTTAGTTTGGCCTTCCCCGGTGGCTCAGACGGTAAAGTGTCTGCCTACAATTCGGGAGACCTGGGTTTGATCCCTGAGTCAAGAAGATCCCCTGGAGAAGAAGTGGTAACCCACTCTGGTACTCTTGCCTGGAAAATCCCATGGAGGAGGAGCCTGGTAGGGTGCAGTCCATGGGGTCACAAAGAGTTGGACACGACTGAGCGACTTGACTTTCACTTTCCCTCTCACCGGAGTAATGTAGAGTCAGAATCTCACCCTTGAATTTTACTTAAAGTGTTGGTTCCTTTTTGTATTAATATGTTTTATTTATTTATTTATTTATTTTTACTGAATGGACATATCACTAGTTAGACATTCAGATTTGCTGAGTGTACAGTTAATAGCCTTATCCATCCAGTTCTGACTGTTCTTCTCCATTAACGACAAGAGTACATATCTTGGGGGAGATATTCTCTTTAAAGGCCCACTTTTGTTTCACTATACTTGATTCAAATCCGTTGGATTTTTGTTGAAATTTTTAAGATTATAGCTCTTGCACCATCATTGATTTTTAAAAGTAAATGCATGGACGAGAAACTAACCACCTCCACCCCCCACCTCACCCCCAACCACTTGCATTCTCTTTGCTCTCCAGGAGCTGTGCCGCCGTGCCAATTACAGGATGCTCAGTACTCAAGGGAGAAGTATGGCCCCACTTCTTAGAGAGTACTTACTTGAACCCAGGGAGTTGGTTTTGGATCCTGCCAGTTATTGGCATTCCCCAGTGAGAATGCAGAACATGCTGTCAACTTGGTCTTTGAATACGAAGTTGCTGTGAATGGATGGCAATGCTACTGTGCCAGCGACCTGTGAAATACTTCACCTTGTTGGGCACACAGCAAATTAACAGGTTCTTTCCTTTGCTGAGGAAGAGAGTTTGTAAGAACTGGCTGCTTCAGGGTTTGAAGGGAAGATAATTTACAGTTGTTCCTTTCAGTTAGGAAGGAGGTGGCTCAGGTATATGGGCTGGCTGCGCTGGTCACAGAACGTGTGTGGCCTTCCTGGAATACCGAAAGATTTTCTTCAGGGACTTGACTCTGTTGGAACCTTTTCCACAGTTGCGAGAGTCATTGAACATTCCAGAGGCTTTGTTCCCATTTTGAATTCTGCTTTTTTTTTTTTTAGAAGAGAGAAATATTTATTTAACATTCACTGGTATTAAACACTTGTCTTAGTACTTCATTAGATTTGATCATTATAATACATTTGATTCCTATTTTACAGATGAGTAAAGTATAACTTAGAAAATTTATAACTTTATGCTTAAAGTTGTATAACTATTAAATGATAAAAGTGAGAGTTAAAAATTTTATTGAACTATATAGAAAAGGTACACATTATTCATGCATGGCTCAAAGTATTACAAAGTGAATTACTAGTGAAGCTTGTTCAGTCACTAAGTTCTGTCTGACTCTTTGTAACTCCACGAACTGCAGCATGCCGGACTTCTCTTTCCATCACTATCTCCCTGAGTTTGCCCATACTGATTCCACTGAGTCAGCAATGTCATCCAACCATCTCATCCTCTGTCGCCCCCTTCTCCTCTTGCCCTCAATCTTTCCCAGCATCAGGGTCTTTTCCAATGAGTCGGCTCTTCGCATGAGGTGGCCAAAGTATTGGAGCTTCAGCTTCAGCATCAGTCCTTCCAATGAATATTCAGGACTGATTTCCTTTAGAATTGGCTGGTTTGATCTCCTTGTCTCAAGAGTCTTCTCCAGCAGTACAGTTTGAAAGTGTCAGTTCTTCAGTGCTTGGCCTTCTCTATGGTCCAACTCTCACATCTATACATGGCTCCTGGAAAAACCATAGCTTTGACTGTATGGACCTTTGTCGGCAAAGTGATGTCTCTCCTTTTTAAAACACTGTCTAGGTTTGGCATAGCTATTGTTCCAAGGAGCAAGTGTCTTTTAATTTCATGGCTACAGTCACCATCTGCATTGATTTTGGAGCCCAAGAAAATGAAATCTGACACTGTTTCCACATTTTCCCCATCTATTTGCCATGAAGTGATGGAATCGGATGTCACAATCTCAGTTTTTTGACTGTTGTTTTAAACTAGCTTTTTCACTCTCCTCTTTCACCTTCATCAGGAGATTCTTTAGTTCCTCTTCACTTTCTGCCATTAAAGTGGTATCATCTGTATATTTAAGGTTGTTGATATTTCTCCTGGCAATCTTGATTCTAGTGAAACCAGGAATTCTAAGACCATGGGTTAGTTGTCTACTTCTGAAATTTATTTGTTTTTTTAAATTTAAGTATAGTTGATTTACAATATTGTATTTGTTTTGGATATACATCAAAGTGAGTCAGTTATACATATATGTATTTACATATGTATTTTTTCAGGTTATTTTCCACTATGGATTATTATAAGATATTGAATGTAATTCCCAACACATTTTGATCTCTTAGCACATTTTTATTTAGAGTACATATGGTGATTTTTCACCAGACACTTCCTCGGTGTCTTTTATCTGTATTTTTTTACCCTTTTTTTTTTCCCCCCCTTTAAAGTACTTCTGTTCTTAGTGGTACTCCCGCTCCCTTGCCATACAGGCCTTTTTTTTTTTTTTTCCTAAATGCATTGAAGATTTGCAAAGAAATGATTATTGAACTTTTCAGTGGGGGTTTCTCATGAGTTTTTTTTGGCTTCATGTATGAGGCTTTTTGAGTTTATTTTTACTTTGCAATTGTGAAAAAATGGAAGGGCCTAAAGCTAGGAGCAGGTGCAATCCAAGAAGGAGTTGCCATATTGATAAAAAGAACCTGGAAAAGAGAGCCCAGAAAGAGTGACTTCCCCTCCTTTGAGGCCTTTTCCCGTTTTTCTTGTTAGGGAAGTCCCTCTGCCATCTCTGGATGGAAGGAAGGTCTGAAACTTCCTCTCCAGTCCTTCCAAGGGATCAAAAGTTGTTTTTTTATAAGCCTTCTGATTGTATATATTGTCAAGAAAACTGGGTAGGGGGCAAGGAAATGGTTTCTTTATAAAATATCGGAAGATGGGGTGCAAGACTTGTCCCTTAAGATAGAAGGTAGACAGCAAAGTAACAGCAAACGACACACCCTTTTGGATGAAATTTGCCCAAAGAAATGGTCTGTGACCCTTTCTCATGGTGTCCTGAAATGAACTCTTGAAAAGACCCAGAGTCTTAGCTTCACAGAGAGGAGGTGGGGTCTGCACAGCAGGCAGGTGGATCCTGACCTCCATTGGAAGGGCAGGTGTGTGCCTTACGTCCTGTCTCCTGCTGGAATTTAATGGGCTTTTTGATTTGTCATTTTGCCAGGAGCTTTCAAGGAATTTGAAACGTGATATGATCCAATGTCATTGCATTTTATGAGGTTACGTTGAAACTCTTTTCCTTGACCCCCCGGCAAAACCAGCTTCTTAGGGTTTGAAGATATTTTTAAAACAGCACAAAAGTGAATATGAAACCCTGAAAGAGAAATGTCTGCCTGGCAGATTGTGATTCTGCTCCAAGAGGGGCAGTTTACTTCCACCTTGATTTACCTGGCAGGAGAGTATCTTTTGCAGGCTCTACTGAAGTTTTTCTTAAATTCCTCTACTTTGAATTGTGTCTCTGGGAGCCATTCATCTTTGTCACCTGCTTTCCTTCTGCTATTTTTAGCTGGGTGCCAAAGACCTTACAGCTTTCTCAAGTGAAGGATAAAGAATTAAGATCTGTTGTAAACAAAGGCTCATCACAGTATTGTTTTTCTGCTGTTAGAGTTCCTTCAGGTTTTCCTTTGAGTCAACTTTAACTGCCTAGAACCTAGAGGAGTTAGACTTCCTAGGAGAGAGGCCTTTGTCAATTTTGCTTCCAAATCCTTGGAGAGGTAAGGGCCTTTTTTTTTTTTTTAAAGAATATTCCAGCAGTAGTGACTGTTACTCTTTCATCCCTGTTCTCATGTTGTGTGTGCTTAGTTGCTCAGTCGTTTCCAACTCTTTGTGACCCCGTCACCTGTAGCCCGCCAGGCTCCTCTATTCATGGAATTCTCCAGGCAAGAATACTGGAGGGGGTTGCCGTTCCCTTCTCCAAAGGATCTTCCTGACACAGGGATCGAACTTGAGTCTCTTGCATTGCAGGTGGATTCTTTCCCATCTGAGCCATCTAATGATAGATTATATATAGTCATTAAAACAAAAAATGAAAGTGCCTTCCAGATCTAGGTGGCTATTTCTTATATGTTGATTGATTTTGGAATTCGCCAGTATTTTTTTAGCTCAAGGCTAATCTTGGGACTAGGGAATTATAGTCTTTCAACTTTTTTAGGCTGCTGTGTGTTGGGGGAAAATATTCATGAAACCTTGCCTCTTGGATTTGGAGTTGTGATCAGAACGTATGTTTTTGGTGTATTAATACTTGGCAACCACCTCTGGGAAGAAATTAAAGACACTTGCCCTGTGATGAGTGTCTTTCATTCCATGTGACCAGTGTATTTACATGACAACTAGACTAACTAGACAACTAACGTAATTTTTTCTAGGAAATTAGATTACATAAAATTAATCTAACTAAACTAATATAATTTTCCATGCAAATGTTAGATGTTTACAGGTTTGGTTTTTCCCCTCTAAGGAGGTGAGTCTACCTCTGAATCATTTCTTTCATCTAAATGTTAATCACTCCCAACTTCCCCCCTTAAAAATTATTTTGGAGACTGAATTATAGTAGGTAATTCCCAGTAGTGATATTTCTTTCCCATGTACGTCATACCTATATTTTTTTCTTTTTTAAAAGACAAAGAACAGATATACAGTGAAATATTACATAAACACGGAACCCAAAAATTGTATTTTACTCTACTATTCTTCCAAGTTGAGTTTTGTTCTGTTCTTATTTTTATCTCTCCATCTATGTTTGCAGGGCTGTCTGCTTCCCCCAAGTGTTAATGTAAATACATTTTATTTTGAGACAGATCAGTTCACTTCCCTCTGGAAATCCATTCCTATAATGTGGTAAACCTCAATATAACTCTCTGGTCCGAATGACATTTCATAACTGTTTACAAATCAAACACACTGTTGATATTAAATGACAACATTTAATGCTAATGTCAACAATTCACTTAAGTCTCATTTCATTAAAATACTCCTGATCTGGAAAGAAGCCACTTGTCTGAGCAGATAAAGCACTTGACTTTCACCTCTAGTTTCCAGGTGAAAGTGCAGTTGGTGAGCTATAGTTCAGATGGATTTCATAGCTTTTGGCCAAGGGGATTGATACTGAAATCTAGTTCACATAATCAGAGTAAACCTTGGGTCATCTGGACGAGAGAGAGCATCCAAAACAGAGATTTTGGCTTTATTCTGTGTGTAAATCAGTTTGTCTCTGCAGGTGATCCTCCCCAAATCTCTGATGTAAGAAGTTTAAATAAGAAATTGACATAGTGAAGAAAGTTAACACATTTCCCTCCTTATTCTCCCTCCATTTCTTATCCTTCACAGTCAGCTTCAAGCCACTCACACTTGCCTTGAAACTATTCTGAGAACCTTTCTGGTCCCTTCGGGCACTGGATACACTGCTGTCTCTACCCAGGACCTTCTTAGGAGACTGGCTTTTAGTGTTTTCCAGAGCGTAATCCTAATTTGTGTACTGGTCTTTTATCCACATTTACCCCTCTGATAGTTTCCCTGTAGTTAGGAAAGAGGCCCAACCCAATTAGGAACTCCATCTAATGCCTACATTATCAAGGACAAGTGTTTCCCACACTTCCAAGGTCATGGTATCTCCACTTCAAGAGTAGCCTCTTTGTTGGGATGACGCGGGCCTTATGCCGAAGCCTGTGAATAGTCTATAACTTGAAGTGGTCTATGAGGGACATTTGCATAAATAATAATAGTTGCTGCTGTTCTGTGAATAATCCTGTTTTTGTTTCATATAACTCATTGAAGTGTAGGGCTGGGCTGTAGATCACCATCTGATCCCTTTTTGTGTTGCATCTCCTGAGAGCCTTCAGCCAGTACAGGGTAATGGGGAGGGGAGGAGGCACGCGCCTCGTGGCTGGGAGTAGCTGACATCCTCCAAAGGCTGCAAGTAAAACTCTGAGGTTGTGCTGAGTGTACACATACCTGTGTAAACGCAGAAAGACCTTGAGATAAATTACAGCACTTTCTATAGTGGAACCACGGCTACATGAAATAAGTGGCTGTTAGGCTTCTCTCAGGTCTTGATAACTTAGGGAAGGCAGATAATTAATACAGTCACGATGACAGTGGGCCATAATTGGCTGCGTGTTATGAAGTTTAGACATATCCCTCCCTTCTTTCTCCGGGAGAAAGAAATTGCTCTAGCATATGTGTGTGGAAGACATAAAACTTGCTACAGTGGTATTTTGATTTCCAAATTATTCTTAAAGCTATTTAAAAGTCACCACAGAATGTGCTTTACAGAAGCAATTTCATGGCTCCTTTAGGTTTTTGTGCAAATCCAGATAACTGAAATGTTAGCCCCGATTCATTATTGGAGAGGAAGGAGGAACACCAAAGCAGATGGAGAAGTCCAGGTACAGTATAAAGGACCTAGGGGTTGGGGATTGGATCTCATCAGAGACTCTTTAGTTCTTTCGAAGAATCTCTGTTGTGATTGCTAATGTAAGGGGCATTTGAAAGATGATCCTTCTTTGAGAAATGTTTCTGAACTTTTAACTTGCCTGCTTAGAGTCTTGTTAATACTCACTGGCAATGATATCCATTTTCCATTCCATGAGATCAATTTGGAACTTGAGCATAATTTTATTTCTGCTTCACAGTTCTTAAAATCCTGTTTGGAAATGCCATTAGGAGGATAAGGGCTGTAATGAAAAATACGTTTTCTCATGTACCAAATCAAAGTGTATAGTTATGGAGCTGGCTATCTATACCAAACAACAGTTAACGAAATGAATCGGCGGCTTTCTGCATTTGAAGTTGTATAGTGTAAAATTCAATGAAACATTCAATAACTGGAAAGATCACATCAGCATCAAGGATGCATTTAGCAGGTTTCCTCCTCCCATATTACCAGAGTAGAGGCGTAGTTTAGAGCCAGGAATAAAAGCTGTGAGTGAAGTTGAGAATCGTGGGAGGCCTGGAGGTAAAAAGTAAGTAGCAGTGACTGTGCCTGGAAAGCCAAACTTGGATGCAGGTGGAAAGAAATGGACCGAAAGATGGGCCTTTGGGGACTAGTATTTTATGAGAATGGGGCTCTTGTCACATCTTCTATTGAAGCCTTGAAGTCATATTTTGAAACTTGCATCGGTTAGACCCCTCCTTAGGGGAAAGGATCTTGTTTTCAGCAGTTCATCTTGCCAGGTCAAACAGAGTGACTGTATCCGATTCTCATGTAGAATGGAAAAACGTAGGGTGGATGAAAGGAGCTCTCTTTCTATCCAAAAAAATTTTAACAGATTTTTAGTGTGGGAAGTTATTCCATAAATAAATGAATTGAATGACTGAATGAACGAATGAAAAAAAAAATGTCAAGGTTTGTTTTTTCCTAAACAGGTTTTGTTTGTTGTCAAGAGATCTGGCATGATCTTGTTTTCTCTGGTGTAAAATGAAAAATCCAACAAGAACGTATACTTTTAAGGGGTGTGTTTGTGTTTATATGTGTTTGTTTCACTATATTGTATAAGAGACTGTTGAACTCACTAGAACGCTTGAAACTCTAAAGTTAAGCCGTTTTGAAATCTTACCCTGTTACACACTGGTGTACATGTTTTCATATAAAACACCATGAGCATTAAGTGATGCCACTGCTGGGAAGCACGCCTTGCCATCTCCAGCAGTAGATGCAACTTTTAAGAATGCAGATGTGCAACACTGACAGTGGAAAATTATAGGAAGCTCACATACTCTCAAATTGTCTCCATCTGAGTTTTCAGCAGGGGCTGCTTCTGCTTCTGGCTCTTCTCGGGGGATAAAACAGTTTTACAGGACTGACCTGAGTGCAGAATGGACAGTAATTCAAAGCCCTGAGGGGGCTTAAGAAATGAAGGTAGCTTATTGGTTTTGGCAGGGGAAGGGTTGGCTGATAAGACCGTTGAGCCCCTTAACTGAAACACTGACAAGCTGAGCAGAGAGCATGTGTGCTATAACCAAGCGCGATCATTATTTTCATTGGCAAAATGTATTGCTCACAGTTTTGGGTAGTCTGTCCATTTTGTAAGTAATTTAATCCAGGTCAGAAAAGGCATGGGGTGGAACTGCTATTGTTGAGCATCCCTGCAGGCATCGCTGGCAGGGTCCATTCCAACTTTTAATGAGGAGCCTTGCTTTATGTTGGGGTCCTGCGGTGGCGTACAATATCTATTTTAGGGTGTTTTAACATGGGGGTTAGCTCTTGAAATCGGACAAGGTGCCTGCCTGAAAGATGATGAGGTTCCCCCCACCCCCATCCAGCCTCTGCTCCTGTTAAATAGATAATTAAGTGAGACTTTCAGACACAAGTAAAAATATAGATGACATGGGATTGTGTCAAAGGCGACATAGCTTTTCTTTCAGAGGAAGAATAATTCTGAGGATTAGAAATAAAGAATTTGAAGACAGAAACTTAATACATTTGAGATTTTCTATTTTTATAGTAATTTCATTTCAAAATATGTGCCAACAATACATGACACCTTGAATCATGTATTTTTATACTCCTTTACTTAAGAATTAAGCTGGTACATTTGCAAGATGAGGAAATACATGTTGGCTTTGTAATATTGCTGCTAAACTCACTGTTTCTTCCCCTGGACGTGGTGCTCTCAACCCCATCCTCTAACACAAATTCATCAGTTATTCTAGGATAGGTAATGTTCTGTATTTTCTATGGTTTTTCAAAATATTGTAGTTTATTATTACTATGAGTTGAGACAAGAGGAAATAAAATGACTGCTATTTAAATTGTTTAACATACTAATGAATTTGGTTCTTTAGGTCATTTTGGAAATATCCTTGGCATGAAAAAGAAGGCATTTTCACACTTTGTCACATTGTCTTAGGTCAACCAAGGTAGTCGCGAAAAGCATTTTCTAAGCTGCATGCTGAATAAGGGACAGTTAGTTGGAAGGTAGTGTTCTTTTTTATTCTGTTCATATATTGGACAGAAACTTTTGGGGCATTCTTTTTCTACTTATTCATGACTCCACTGACACCATGTAGGGATTTTTGTAGTAGAAATAAGTTCATGTTCTGGTCAGTAGAATGAAATAGGGAAATGAGTGCATGCGTTTTAGGAATAGGGATGAGAGAAACTCCAACATATATGGTGGTTACAGATTCAGTCATTTAGTCATGTCCGACTCTTGCAGCCCCATGGACTCTAATTACTAGGCTCCTCTGTTCATTGGGTTCTCCAAGGCAAGAATACTGGAGTAGTTTGCCATTCCCTTCTCCAGGGGGTCTTTTCTGACCCAGGGATCAAACCTGGGCCTCCTGCATTGCATGCAGACTCTTTACCAACTTGAGCCACCAGGGATGTGCTGTTTATTGAACATAAACTGTATACATCAGGCACTAGTCTGAAACTGTATTAATCTGGGTCCAGTTAAGAGAGAGAAAGCACAGTTATTTCAAGAGGTAAAGACTCATTCACATGAACAGGGCATTGTCATAATGACGGTTTTGCTAGTACGATTTAAAGAGAATTCTAGAGTATAGGAATAGCAGATAGAGAGCAGCCACTGTGCCGAGGTGGGGATAGAGACCCTAGGGAGAGCCCAGCCTCCTACCCCAGGCGGTACTGCAGTGGGCACAGCTGTGGCACACTGTGGCAGGGAAGTTGCTGTGCTGCTATGAAACTGGCTGGAAACTTGTTCTCTAGGATGCTGGAGGAAACTGTTCAGTAGACCCTGTCTCTTAGTAGACACTTTGATACAGGATTTGCCTGAAGAGCATGCTGGGGAAGCTACAAGCCTCACCTAAAGAGCATGCTGGGGAAGCTGCAAGCCTCTGGCTGTGCTTGGTCAGTCAGCTCTGTTGGACCTGAGGAATCTGTGAGGACCTCACAAGCTGGATGCTGAAACCCAGTTCCTTCTACAGTGTCCCTCCAGCGCTCTCTACTGACAAACTTGACAGTGTGTCAGTGGGTAAAGGAAGAACATTTAAAAGGCTCAGATCCGTCTTCTCAGAGCAGGCAAAAAAGGGTGAATTTGAAGTTGAGAGGCAATAAACCAATAAAGACTCTAGAGAATCCTTTGGACTGCAGGGAGATCTAACCAGTCAATCCTAAGGAAATAAACTATGAATATTCATTGGAAGGACTGATGCTGAAGCTGCAATACTTTGGCCACCTAAGGTGGAGAGCCAACTCATTGGAAGGGACCCTGATGCTGGGAAAGATTGAGGGCAAGAGAAGGGGGCAATAGAGGATTAGATGCTTAGATAGAATCACTGACTCAATGGACTTGAATTTAAGCAAACTCCAGGAGATGGACAGGGAAGCCTGGTGTGCTGCAGTCCATGGAGTTACAAAGAGTCGAGCACAACTTAGCAACTGAACAACAACAAGCCAATAGCCAGCAAGGACATCTATGCTTCTTGTCATTTAATCCTAAAGAGGCTAGGACTAGCTATTGTTTATTCCTCTTCAACAGGAGAAGAAATTGATTTAAGCTCAAAGAGATTAAATGATGTATTCAGGGCCATATAGCTAATAAATGGCAGAGCCACACCTCAAGCTCAGATTTAAAACTTTTAAGGCCTATGTTCTTTCTGCTGGCCTCTTTGAAGTGCAGATGTTTACAGTCCAATGTGGAAGGTGATAATTGTACCAAATACCCTTATCTAGGTAATATATCAGAGATCATATATTTAGTCCATCATATAGTTCAGGTCCCACTGGACCTACGGACAAGAGGGACCATGTGGAGAATCATTTGTTCTGTTTTTACTATAGTAGATCATATTTTAAGTTTTAAAGTGACAGGTTGTACATATCTCAGTGGCATCCGGAAGCCTCTTATTAACTATATTGTAGTTGAGTTCAGGCTGCTCCTGGGGTCTCAACCTGGGCTCTTTGGAGGGTAGGGGGAGATGGTGGTGAGTCTTGGCTTTTTATTTGAAACGTTACTCTTTGTTACTCCAGCCTCTCTCCCCAAGACTGCCTTTCCAGGATACTATGCTCTTGTTTGTTTGCTGGTTGAGGCTGAATTTGTAACCCCGTTCTGGAACGTCTCTGGTCCTGCTAAGCTTCTTACTTTCACCTCATTTGGGATAACAGATTTATACTTAAGATTTTTGTAAAAGCAGTGTTATTTTCATACTGTTACACTATAATTTTTACAGCTGCTTCATCTTTTGACTTTAGGTGAATTACTTAACCTCTCTGGGGCTTAGTTCTTTTCTTTCATCCATTCTTAAGTCTGTAAAGAGGGGTGGCCTTTCTAATGCTCCTCTCATCTTAAGAACACTCAGTGGCTATTTCTAGTTTAACATCTTTTGGCAGCAGTTCCAAACACGTGAGCTTTTGGTTGCCTGATCCTGTCCCTGGCAAGTAGTTAATGAATTACAAATAAATGGAAAACAGTATGATGTGCTGGTGAGAATGTGGCTTTGAAGTCAGATCCATGGGGGTAGAAATCTTAGTACTAAAACTTCATTTTTTTTTCTGTGTCCTAGACTGTTAATTTGTGTCATAGCCACAGCAATGCCTTGCTCATTTTATTCATGTGACGTAAGAGAAGTGGTGTAATTAAAGCTCTTTATATAGCTACTGGCACATGGTAGGTATAAGCTCCTTAAGGCCAGGGTCCCTTCTTGTTTTTGTTCAGTCGCTCAGGTGTGTCCAACTCTTTGTGACCGCCATGCTGCAGCACGCTGCCAGGCTTCCCTGTCTTCACCATCTCCCAGAGTGTGCTCACACTCATGTCCATTGAATCAATGTTATCCAACCATCTCATCCTCTGTCATCCCCTTCTCCTTCTGCCCTCAATCTTGCCCAGCATCAGGGTCTTTTCCAGTGAGTCAGCTCTTTGTATCAGGTGGCCAAAGTATTGGAACTTCAACTTCAGCATCAGCCCTTCCAGTGAGTGTTCAGGGTTGATTTCTTTTAGAATTGACTGGTTTGATCTCCTTGGAGTCCAAGGGACTCTTGGTCATCCTTTAATTGCTTATGGACACTCAGTAACATCCTTACTTTGGACTAAGATGCTTAACGTCCACCAGGAGAGTCTTTTCCAAGCTGAGTATCTTTGTCAGGTAAACACTTTTTGTAGGAATAATCACCTTGGAGTTTATTTTATAAGCTTGATTATACATATTATTGTATCTTTAAGCAGTACATCGGAGAAGGCAATGGCACCCCACTCCAGTACTCTTGCCTGGAAAAATCCCATGGATGGAGGTGCCTGGTGGGCTACAGTCCATGGGGCCGCTAAGAGTCGGACACTACTGAGCGACTTCCCTTTCACTTTTCACTTTCATGCGTTGGAGAAGGAAATGGCAACCCACTCCAGTGTTCTTGCCTGGAGAATCCCAGGGACGGGGGAGCCTGGTGGGCTGCCGTCTGTGGGGTTGCACAGAGTCAGACACGACTGAAGCGACTTAGCAGCAGCAGCAGCAGCAAGCAGTACATCTTTATAATTTTATTACATTTCTTGTCAGTAGTTTTCTGTCTGATGACATGATTTTTTTTTTAAAAAACCACTCTTATATGGCATAATAGTAACAATAGTAACATTATTAAGGATTCACTGTATGTTAGTCATCAGTCCAGGCAATTTACATGCACTAATCCTTTAATACTTACACCCTTCTTTTAATCTTCACCTAGACAGGAAACTGAGGCACTCACAAGCTGAACAGCTTGCCTCAGATTGTGCAGCTAGCATGAGGGGGAGTAGCCATCTGACTTCCGAGCCTCTGTTCTTCACTCTGATATTGAATTACCTAGTTCAGCTTGAGGTTTGAAACACTTCATCAGAGGTCACTGATGAAAATCCAATCAAATTCAAATCAGCCCAGTCTAGAATGAAAGGGAAGGTGTATACTTCAAAGCAGCTTGACAAAATCTGTTTTTAAGCCTTTAAATATATTTCTGGGGGATTGCCTTCCTCTTTCCAGATATCTTCTGAGATCAAGATGAGCAAAAGCCGAGCACGTGTAACTGTTATGTTTTAATGTTAGAACTGTTTTTGACGCCAGGGTCTCTTGCAGTAGTGTTTGGTCTTCTTAAATCCCTCACACTTAGCCTCCCCTCTCCTCTCCACATCCCCGTCCCTGAAAACAGAGCAACAGCAGTAACAGCCTCAAGCTCTGTGCATGTCCGTCTTCCCCGTGTGGGGTCTAGGGTTAGTTTCTCCCTGTAGCGTCCTAGTCTGTTTACTGACATTGTCTTTGCTGTGTGAGTAGTCTTTTAAATATGAGGACGATAAGAGGATTTGATTTCCTACTGATAATGTGAAATATTAGTAATTTAATTTCACAATATTGATGAATTAAAAAAAAAAAAAAAGGGACCAGTGGCTTATTCTCATATTACGTTAACGAGGCCCCGAAAGTTGTCTTCTGGCTCCTGCCTCTAGACAATTTGGAGATAGAGACTCAGGAACTCGGGAACCTGCATGAAGTATGTGTTCTGACGCCAACAAGCTTATTCTGTTTCTCCCTGTATTTTAGTACCAACATGATTTGCACTGTTAGGGAAAAGATAGGCTTGGTAGACTTCAGGAACCACTTTAGTCAGTGTGGATAGATGAAAAAACACAAGTGATCAGCTTTCATCATGACAAATGGAAACTGTCATTTAATTTTTATCCCCAATTATACAGCTCCGGGACCAATTTTTCAGGTGGAATGTTGGAGCCATTAAAAAGAAATAAGTAAACTATGCCATATTCCATCATTTTTCTGGCAGCTCACCAATGATCTGTAGCCTTATTACATGTACGTTTTTATAGAGATATTTTTCTCTTAAGTTTGTAGAAAGCTTTATTAACTCTTTACTGATTTCTTCTGGAATGTGTTTTTCCGAATGAATTTTCTCTTTATCTCTGAGTGTTGGTTGGGATTTACTTTTGATTTTGACTGGCAGCTATTTTCATCTTTTATGTTCTTCGATTACTAGAATTGTATGGAGCAGTATTTTTCCTCATTTCAACTAGAGTTATGTTAATTGTCCTAATGTTGGCTACAGACTATGTTCATTTGGATTTCAGAATTGATTAGAAATACAGTACATATATAAAACTCAACCACTCACCTCTCATCTTCTGCCTTGACTTGAAAACACGTGGTGCTCCCTTCTGTGCTCCTATAACATTTTGTCCATGCTTCCATTGTAGCACTTCTCATGTCATGTTGTACTATTATATCTGACTTCCTGTTTCCAAGCATTCTGAAATTCCAGGACTATGGGCAGCCTTACCATTTGGCTGTTTTATCCTTGCATCCACAAACACAGCAGAATGCCTGGTACATGTTAGATAGACAAAAAAACATTTTTCTGGAAGCCTGATTCAATGCTTTCTATTTCTTCTTTGGGAGATATTTATAATTAAAAGTTCTTCAACAATATTGAGATCCAGCATCTTCTGAGGACATTAAAATCCATGATAACCATGTGTTTAATCATTTTTATTCCATCTAGAAAGATTTTGCACATCGCAAGTAGTCTTTGAATTTTAAAGGTGAGAGAAATTGAGGTTACAGGTTACGAATGATTTGCCAGCTATTAAAAACGCCAGGGATAGCACTATGTGTGAAAGCTAAAACATGACACAGAGGAGCCTATCTATGAGGCAGAAACACGGACATGGAAATTAGACTGGTGGTTGCCAGGGGGTTGAGGGATGGCTGAGGGAAGGATTGGGAGTCTGGGATTAGCAGATGCAAACTGGTATAAATGGTTAAAACAAAAAGATTGTATTGTATAGCACGGGGAACTATGCGCAATATCCTGTGATAAACCATAATGGAAAAGAATATGAAGAAGAATGCACATGTATGTATAACTGAGTCATTTTGCTGTGTATCAGTAATTAACTAACATGACATTGTAATTCCAACTATACTTAAAAAAAAAAAAAGAACTCTGGAGAGAGGCATCGCTGGGATTAGAACCATTGACTTCTGGCTTCCATAACAAAAGAATTTTGGAAAAAACTCCAAGTTACACTGCTTTGGGACTTTGTGCTTCACCATTACTTGTATTATCAAAAATACCAGTGATCTATTTTGATGCATAATTAATGTATAAAGTGGTGGTCACAGTGATGGTTTGAAAGTCAGGTTGTTTGGCTTTTACAGAAGCTGGTTAATGGTTGGGGCCTATTAACTATGTTTATCTGCATGAGGATTTTTTTTTTTCTTGGTACAAATCTTTACCCCTTCATTCACCTAATTAGTAAATCCTGGGAGTCTTTGGCTCAGAGCTGGAGAATGTTTGTCTGCTTGATGTTAGCATCAGAACTTAGTTTTAAATAGAAGAGGTCCTGGAGTGTATTGTGAACAATACACAGCATTTTCTTCAGCTCTGTGCCTTGGCATATGCTTGGAGGAGAAATGATACCCTCTTGTACCTACATACAGATCTGTCATCTGGTACTGTTACCATTAGAATATGCGAGTAAGCTTATAAACATGCTGATGAGAGGACTCATGGCTTGGAAACTTGTTAAGTAAAAGGTGTTAGATCATGTATCTTGTCCTCAGGGGTTCTGGGCTAAATAGCTGCACTTATTCTTATTAATGCCTGCAGACTTCTGCTTCTGAAGATGCAAATGGCCTGTTGTAAGAGTTGCTATAGTACGAAGTTTCTTTTAGACAAGCTGTTTATTGGGAATATTAACAGCCTGATATTAGCTTGGCAAAGAGCAAAAAACTTAGCAGTTTGGGAAATAAATGTACATGATTGCTGATCTGTCATAAATCATTGCTTTTGGTAGGTATCTATTTTTAAGGCTACATTAGGTCTTCCGATGGGAGGAAGAACTTTTGGATTTGGCTAATGTACCTGCACTGATGGAGAGAGGGTAATATCCTGTCTATTCTCTTGTGTTACAAATGAGAACTTTTCTTGCAGAGCTGGAAGAGACCTTAGAGACTGTACTCAGCATAAAGCTTAGAAGCAGCCTTTTCAGAGAGTCACAGATGTAGAAAACAAGCCGTGGTTACCTGGGGGGAAGGAGGTGAGGGATAAATTGGGAGATTGGGATTAACATACACACACTAGTCTATATAAAATAGATAACTAGTAAGGACCTACTTACTGTATAGCAGAGGGAAGTCTACTCAATGCATACTCTGCAATGGCCTATCTGGGAAAAGAATCTAGAAGAGAATGGATATGTATATGTACAACTGATTCCCTTTGTTGAACAGCAGAAACTAACACAACATCGTGAATCAACTATACGTCAATACAGTTTTTTTTTTTTTTTTAAAGTAGGCCTTTTCATGTTTAGATAGCCATATTAGAACGGTCTTACATATATTATGATGATAGTAATTATCCCCTGTAACATCCACTCCTCTATCCCTTTCCTTGCATCCCAGAGTCTAATCCTTTCTTGTCAATTGTCCATTTAGTGTGGCATCCTTGACTGTGCGCAGTCTTAAATTCCCATATATATCAGATTGTTTTTTAGATTTTTTTAATTGAAGAATAATTGATTTACAGTGTTTTGTCAGTTTCTGATCTGCAGCTATGTATGTATGTATTTGTTTTCATATTCTTTTCCGTTACGGTTTGTCATAGGATATTTATTGCAGTTCCTAGTGCTATACAATAGGGTTTTGTTGTTTGTCGATTCTATATAAAATAGTTTGCATCTACTAATACCCAAACTGCTGATTCAGCCTCCCCACCCCACCCCACTTGGCAACCATAAGTCTGTCCTCTGTGTCTGTGAGCATGTTTCTGTTTTGTAGCTGTGATCGTTCGTGTCACGTTTTAGATTCTACACATAAGCAATATTGTATGATATTTGCCTTTCTCTGACTAACGTCACTTAGAACGATAATCTCTAGGTCTGTCCATGGAGCTGCAAATGGCACTATTTACTTCTTTCTATTATGGCTGAGTAGTATTCCATTGTATATGTAACTTCAGCTGTTTAGGCATCTCCATGCCATTGTCGTATGCTGTGCCCTCAACCTTCGTCATCCTGATCGTTGAGTCATTCAGTTCAGAAGCCAGGGACTCTGTTCCTCTGTTGCTGTCATTGTTTCTCCATCCCCTTGGTCCCCAGGTGAAGTTAATGATCTCCCCATGTTGTGCCCCACTCACACTTCCCTTCCCATGTAGCACGTGGTCTTATGTGACTGCCCTTTCTGTATACTTTTTTATCCTTTCCTGTTTGGTCACTGGGCTCCATGCTGGACTGAATTCTGTGAAAGCAGGGATCAGACCTTAATGTATCATAGAATTTACGGTTCCTAATATAGTGCCCAGCTCTTAATAATATATGTTACTGAATGTGTATTGCGCCTATCAGCTTGAAGTAACTATCACTTTTGTTTTTTTTCCTGTAGGTATAACTTTAAAGATATCTGATTATGCATTGTTCATTGAACTTAAGATCAATTGAAACTCTTAGGACTGTCATAGTTGCCTGGTATAGGGTTTTATATAATATTAGAGGTTGTAAAATAACAAGAGGGATGCCGAAGGGGCCCCTGAACAACTTTTCACTGACTTCAGAGTCCATATTTCTTTCTGCAAATATTAACCTGCAGTATCCAGGTAACTGGTATAAATGAGGGCTAGTATTTTGCTCACTTTCTATAAAGTTTGATCATTTTCACAGATTGACTAGTGCCGTGAGCAGTTTTCTCACTCAAAAAAACCCCTTATCCAATCTTCAATGTCATGAGAAAAATTCACCTGTTACTTACTCCCAAGCGGTGAGCCTAACCTTTTCTGTAGTGTTTTTGCAGTTCCATGTAGAAGTTAAAATTATTAAATGTCTTGATAGAAATCAAAGAATGTTCCAGTTTTCTTTCAATCTTGTTTTGGTCTCATGGCATACTAAATATCTCTGTAAGTTCCTTTTTTTATTCGAATGCTCAGACCTTCAAGGCGTTCTCTTCATTATTGAGCTCCACATGCATATCCCTGTCTATTCACATAAAGGGAGAGACCCTCAATCAGCACCTCCAGGGACAGGCCTGAGAAGGCAGGGACTTCACTGTTTCACAGTTTTTTGGTCCCCACCCCCACCCCCAGGAAAAAGATGCATTTCTATTCCCTATTTCTAAGAGTCGTGACTGCTAAAATTTTGAACTAAACTTAGACTGAAAGTGAAATCGCTCAGTCTTGCTGCGACCCATGGACTAGCCAGCATACTGGAGTGGGTAGCCGTTCCCTTCTTCAGGGAATCTTCCCAACCCAGGGGTCGAACCCAGGTCTCCCGCATTGCAGGTGGGTTCTTTACCGGCTGAGCCACAAGGGAAACCCAAGAATATTGGAGTGGGTAGCCTATCCCTTCTTCAGGGGATCTTCCTGACCCAGAAATGAAACTGGGGTCTCCTGCATTTTAGGTGGATTCTTTACCAACTGAGCCATCAGGGAAGCCCAAACTTAGATTATTGTCCTTGAAAATGAAAGCCAAAGGGCCACTGAGTATCCAGTTTTCTCAGAAGTTCTGAAGGAAAACTTCAAGAAGCAGAGTCCATTGGCTCATTATTTAAATGGTGATTTCATGGTCCCATTTGACCTAGCTGCTCACTCCATGGAGTAGTGGTCTTTGCCCCAAATTCACCTTTGCTGCCTTTATGGAGTTCATACACACATAACCTGCCTATGAGGAGGGACAGTTCACGTCTCTCTGAAGTAGTAAAGCACCCTATTGCATTCAGTTGATTCCTTAGAGATTTTCCTGGGTGGAATGTGTCATTTCTGTCTTTGTATTTGCTTTCTTTTTCACTCCAGAATTCAGCAGGTATTTGCTGAGCACCCATTGTGTGCCAGGCACCTTGCTGGATATTGGGATGCTGGTTAACAGGCAGATAGGATGCCTTTCCTATAAGAGCTCAGAGTCTAGTGAGAATAAGGCCCTGAACAGTTACCGCGTATTATGTGTGATAAGTATAGGGAAAATCTCTGTCGGGATGAAATGTGTGCTGTTTGGCATGTTGATGCGGTGATGATAAATTCTGAACCAAAACCTCACAAAAGATTATGAGAAATGAAGGAGATTATGCCAAATAATTTTTTTTTCCTGCCAAAATCACATGTGGATGGAGATATTGAAAATATAGTTTGGACATTAAATTATATGAAGTTCTGGGACATTTCAATCACCCTGGTGGGCTCAGATGGTAAAGAATCTGCCTGCAATGCAGGAGACCTGGGTTCTATCCCTGGGTCAGTAAGATCCCCTGGAGAAGGGAATGGCTACCCACTCTGGTATTCTTGCCTGGAGAATTCCATGGACAGATGAGCCTGGCCGGCTACAGTTCATTGGGCTGCAAAGAGTCAGACATGACTGAGCAACTAACACACACACAAACAAGTACTAAGGGGGTCGAATATTTGAAATCAGTGCTGCCTTGGCAAATTCAGGATAAGTGTTTGCTGTTCTCTCTGATTTCTGCCACTTGTAGAGCTGTTAATACAGGGAACAGATTTTAAAAAAATTTACAAGTGTATAATAAAAACATAACAGAGTTTATTAAAAATATGATTTACTTTAGAAATTCTGAACCCTACTCCAGTGTTTTGATGGGAAAAAATAAACTAGAGAAAAGTGAGCAATTGTTCATGTTCTTCGTGCAGATATTATGAAAAGACCTTCTGTGCTGCTGCAGTGTAATGGATTCCCTCTCTCAAAGCACCACGTGGCTGTGCTTTGTCACTAGAGTTGATCTGACAATTTCTCATAGACAACTTTGAAATGAGTTTACATTCATGACTTTGCATAATAATTGTATGCTTTTAATATTGCTGAGGTCAGCATGCGGACATCTCTGCAAAACATTAGTTAAAGAATTGGTTCTCTTAAGCTGCAGTCTGTCAGCAGAACACATCCTTTGAGGCCGTGAATAGAAATGTGTAGTGCTTCAGTATTTGTTGTTTTGATTCAGTTGCTCAGTCATGTCTGACTGTTTGTGACCCCGTGGACTGCAGCATGCCAGACTTTCCTGTCCTTCTCTATCTCTGGATCTGGCTCAAACTCATATCCATTGAGTTGGTGATGCCATCTAACCATCTCAGCCTCTGTTGTCCCCTTTTCCTTCTGCTCTCAATCTTTCCCAGCATCAGGGTCTTTTCTAATGAGTCAACTCTGCACATCAGGTGGCCAAAGTATTGGAGCTTCGCCTTCAGCATCACTCCTTCTAGTGAATATTCAGGATTGATTTCCTTTAGGATTGGCTGGTTTGATCTCCTTGCAGTTCAAGGGACTCAGTGTATTAATCCACAGCAGTCAGTGAACCTCAGAGCAACAAGAGTGGTCTCTTGTCTTTAGTCTCTGGTGAAAGAACTAGAAGGGAAACATGTTTAAAGTCATGAATGGGTTCTAGACAAGAGCATCTATCTGGTCTACCTCTTAACCTGCAGTCAGGGTTACACCTAAATCATCGAAGATGGATGGACTTGCTGGGTGGTGCTGGTGGTAAAGCACCCACCTGCCCATGGAGGAGACATAGGAGATACAGGTTCGATCCTTAGGTTGAGAAGATCCTCTGGAGGAGGGCATGGTAACCCACTCCAGTATTCTTGCCTGGAGAAGCCCGTGGACAGGCAGGCTACAATCCATAGGGTCCATAGGGTCACAAAGAGCCGGACATGACTGAAGCAACTTAACACACACTAGGCTCTTTTTAAGATGCCATAGCACCAAATCTTTGAGTATATGGTCTTCCTTGTGCCCCTAATAGCATCTCTCCCTCCACCCCAAGGTGGTAGTGGTCAACCTTTCATTATAAAATCGTTGCACCTTGCTGACGTACTGCTGGAGGGTTGTAGGTTGCGCGTTTGGAAAGTCCTTTGAGTTGGAATAAGGTTTGTACCTGCTTTGCATGGCAGGAAGAAGCCTCTCTGATGACTCACTGAGCCTCTCTCGGAGTGGGTGCTCTGATGATGATGCGTCCCCTTTAATACTGCTTGACAGAATCTAACCACACATGCAACAGATCAATGCAGTCCAGAGCACAGATGCACTTGATCTATATTGTTTGTCTTCTTTTGACTGATGCAGACCGAAAAAAAAGAAAACTTGATAGCTTCTTGGTTAATACAGCTTTGGTCTGAAAAGCAGGCTGTGATGTATTTGGGGGTGCATATGCCAAGGCCTGAAACAAAGAAGATATTTACCAGTCTGAACAATAAATAGGCAATATCCAGCTACACAGTGCTACGGGAGGAACCTGGTTCTTTGGCACACACAATGTTATGTCAGAGTTCTCTAATACATTATTACTGTCATTGACAAATACAGCTCACTAAAAACCATAAATGATCATTTTAATGAAAGCTGCGTCATTTGTGAGTGGTACTTGCCTATACTTATTTTTAGAGCTGTGAAAATAAATTAGAAATAAGGCTGATGGTTCTACTTTCTTCTTTGATTTATTTTTTGCCCCTTCCAAACCTTCATGAACAGTTTTTGACTGTCTGATTTGTTTCATCGTTTCCTTCCACTGCCTGTATAGCATCTGTTGGAAAATAATGCTTGTCCTGTCAGTTTCCAGAATCAGCAGCAAACCAAAGTGTGTGTTCAAGGTGGGTGCCAGCATTGCACTGCTGCCGCCACCAGGCTCCTGGAAAGACGGGATTGACCCTATTGTGGTAAAATTCACTTTTAAAAACGGTCTGGACACCTCGATTCAGGAATAGGACGTTCATCCCAAAATGGACCAAGCAGAACACCAGCAGAGATGTGATTTTGGGGCTGAAGGCACAAATACAGGATGATTATTGCCTGTTATTTAGTGTATGATTCTTTGTTCTAAGCCTAGGTGATACTGTTTTTGCTGGAAGCTCACAACAGATCAATAGTAATTTTGTTATGGGCCAGATGTCAAAACAGAAATGTGCTCTCAAATCCCACTGACTTGCTATGACAACTAGTATGCTAAAATACATTCGCTCAGCAGTCAGGCATTTCACCATACTCCCCTAGTTTTGTTTGTTTGTTTTTTTTTTAATTTTTTTATTCATGTGGAGCCTTAAAGCTAGGCATTGTTAGCAGAGATTCTCCTGTATTTGTTTTCCTTTCTCTAGTACACACTTCTTTTGACTGAGAGGAGAGAAACCTCAAACTCTCCCCTTTTCTCCACCCTGATAATGAGTTAGGTGATGTCTACACTGTAACTTCTGGTGACAGGTATCATTTTCATGGCAATAAATAAAAAATCTGCAGTAGGAAAGTGGTTCCGAAGGAAAGCCAGCCAGCAAGAAGCATGTCCTTTGTTTAGTTCCTCTCTCATCCGACTTTGAAGTTGTCATTTCAGTCTGATTTGGACTGGGGAGTTCAACATTTTGGGATGAGAGGAACTTCAGGGATATTACTAGCCTCTTGCTTTGGGGGGCATTCCTCTTTCTTTTCTCCGCTCCTCTCTTTAGTGAAGTTGCTAACTATCCACCAGCTTTTGGGTAGGATTAGGACAGCATTCTGTAGTCATGAACACTTCTTGTGCTGATTTGTTATTATAGAAATATTCAAGATGAATCAGGTGGCAACAACTGGCAAATTTGGGCACATGTTTTGTCAATGTAATTTAAAATGGTGTTAGTTTCTTAAGTCCGTTTGGTCTTTTCCTTGTGTCTTATAAATCTGGGCCTAGCTTTTTCCTTCCCTTTCCCTCAAATCAGGAAAAGAAAAAGGGAAAGGCTTTCTTTTTCAGATCATGAAAGAACTGAACAAGCTGAGAATTATTTGTTCAGTAATGTGATAGAGGGACTTCCCTGGGGGTCTAGTGGTTGAGCTTCTCTGTGCTTCCAATGCGGAGGGTGTGATCCCTGGGTTTGGGTTTGATCCCTGGCTGGGGAACTGGATCCCACATGCTGCATGATGAGGCAAACAAATAAATAAAGTGATAGAACTTTCCATTCTACCTTTGGGCAACTCTTGCATTTCTTACCACTATCGAATTTTCTGGGAGTAGAAGTATCTCTAAGTGGGAGGAAATATTCCATCCAAGGATGTAAATACTCTGAGAGCTTAATACTCTGCCAGATATTGTTGTCTGCTGTTGTGTGCAACTCTTTGGGAGCCCATGGACTGCAGCACACCAGGCTTCCTTGTCCTGCACTATCTCCCGAAGTTTGCTCAAACTCATGTCCATTGTTGTCCTTTAGTACATGTAATTCTTGGTGCTGCCCCACAGATTTCTCCAGTAGACATTTTACTCACAAGAAGCATTACTTGGATTCTATTGTTCTTGCCTATCTTTATTGCCAGTGCTATCTAGAGCTCTGAAGCTGCTAGGACTTAAGAGAATAAAGTTCAACTTAGACTCAGGCACCTTTTATAGTAGCTCTTTGTTTATTGACTGACCACTGAAAAAGGGCCTTTTAAAAGCAAAAATTAAGCGCACTGTTACTGCATTCCAGGCTCTGTGTTAGAAGTAGAGGGGGTGGCATGATCAGTAAGTCAGTCCCTCTTGTTTCAGAAACAAGCACGTTGTCATACTCGGGACACTGCTCTCCTTCTGCTGGGG
Source organism: Capricornis sumatraensis (assembly GCF_032405125.1). Taxonomy (NCBI): domain Eukaryota; kingdom Metazoa; phylum Chordata; class Mammalia; order Artiodactyla; family Bovidae; genus Capricornis; species Capricornis sumatraensis. The sequence continues at coordinate 27,896,224 of NC_091084.1, read as the reverse complement.
TGTTGGGGAGGGTGGATTTGCTTTCATTTATCCCCATTCTTTTAGTTGTTCTCCTGAAAACTGAGTGCATGAATTACTGAATTACAGGACAGAGCAACTAAATGGTCCACTGAGAATTAAGTTCAAGACTTGGACTCATGGGCCAGAGCTTACCAATTATACTTATTGTCATTGTTATGACCTCAGATGTATATAAATCCAAAAGAGTCAAAGTACATGACAAAGGAACTTGAGACATAGAAGAGTCAAGAAGAGAATGCCAGGTGGGCTCCCCGTCCCAACAAAATTCAGTAAATAGGTGGGAGTTGAATTCGAGACGCACACTTATTAACTGAGAGCAAAGCAAAAAAGACACTCAGTAGGTGACTCATGTTTCCAGGAATACGTTTGGAAAAAGCTGTAACAATATTTATTCACATTAAAGGATATAAAAGATTTCAGAATTGGGGGGAAAAAAAAGAAGATATGTGATCATCTTGACCCTTTGTGTCATATGATAGACATAAAATAAGCATTTAAAAAAATTGAAGTCTAGTTGATTTACAGTATTGTGTTGGTTACAAGTGTGTGGCAAAGTGCGTCACTTATATGCGTGCTAAGGCACTTCAGCCGTGTCCGACTCCTTGCGACCCCATGGATGTGGCCCACCAGGCTCCTCTGTCCATGGGATTCTCTAGGCAAGAATACTGGAGTGGGTTGCCATGCCCTCCCCCAGGGGATCTTCCCCACCCAGGGATCGAACCCTTGGCTTTCATGTCTCCTGCACTGAGAGGTGGATTCTTACCACTAACGCCACCTGGGAAGCCTGAATCTATCTATCTATACACGTGAGAGATAATATATACATAAATATACATATGTATACTTTTTCAAATTCTTTTCCATTATAAGGTATTACAAGATACTGAGTATCGTTCCCTGTACTATACAGCAGGTCCTTGTTTGTTTGTTTTGTATGAGATGCGTGTATATGTATATATACATATATAAGTAGTTTTTTTCTTAATTTATTTTATTGAGTGAAGTGGGTTAGTGCATAAAATGAAGAGCAGAAGATAGTTAACTTTTTCATATTCAGAGCCCCCATCACCGTGATATCTATTATTAGCCTGAACCCTGTTGCCTAGTGTCTTTGTAGAGATACTGAAGGAGTACCATCTATGGTTTTTCAGAGGGTTTTGTAGATTTCTGAAATGTTCACCATCATGTATGAAGCTTTTTCTAAACCAGAAAATACTGGTCTATACCAGGAATTGGAAAATGTTTTCTGTAAATATATGAGGCCTCTTGGACCACAGATTTCTGTCACTGAGTTCACTCTGCGGTTGTAATGTGAAAACAGCCATAGGAAATGCATATGAGGGTGGCTGTGTGCCAGTAAAACTTTATTATGGATACCGGCAATCTGGATTTCATGCAATTTTCATGTGTCATGAGATATTATTCCTCTTTTGATTTTTGTCAACCGTTAAACAACACAAAAATCACTCTTAGCTCTGTCTGGGTTTGGCCCACAAATGGTAGTTTGCCAACCCCTACCCCAGACCGTCTACTGTTTATGTTTCCCAACCCATGCTATTAGTTAATCTGAAGCTTTAGCATATTATAATGGAATGTGGAAGCAACTATGTGAGAAAGCAAAACATTCATAACAATCCTCAGAGAACTGGTCATCTAATCGGAACTCAGCTTTTCAGAAAATCTCGTGTAAGGAGTGTTGTTTGTTCCGTTTGATTTCGGGCCAGTGGCTTGAAGAGTAGGGAGGAGAGGTGAAAACCAGCCAGAGTGACAGTCCTTGGTTTTGCTGCGCTCAGATGGTCTCATTTAATCCCCCTCTCCTGAGGGGAGAACTATTTTCAGCCCATTATACAGATAAGGAAATAAGGCATATAGAGCCAGGGAACTTGAAGGTAAAATAGTAAATGGCAGAGCCTGGTTTCTAACCCAGGATCTCTGAGGCAAGGGGGGTAGTTGGAGCAGGAAACAAAAATCACTTGGCTGATTTAGAGCACTTAGCAGGGGGCCTGGCGTATGGTCGGTCCTGGCTATATATTAATATCACTGATTTGTCTGTTGCGAAGGAGAAGGGACGATGGGAGACGGGTGATGAAGGAAGGGATAATGAGGCTTTAGAGACGAAAGAATATGGTACCTTTGTCACAGATTCAGTTGAACCTTGCAGTCAGCCTGTATCTTGTCAAGCCAGAATATGCTTTTGGAAGCCAAAGAGGAGTCATAAAAAATAAAAGTTCAGAGAAACTCATGTATTTAAAAATGTGGCAAATCATAGATGCAGAGAACCCAGTGTGAAGGTCCTTACTCCTGAGTTCATGAACTCCCATTTGATGGCTGGAGTGTCGTGTTTTAGAAAGCTAGAGGGAATTTTTTGACTCATCGCCAGTCATTTACTTAAACTTAAAAGATCTTTGCATTAAAATTACTTCCTTGAAGTGCTGGCAGGCTGATAAATTCAGGGGGCTATTTTAAACATTGTCAATCTAAAATGTAATCCTATTAAAATAATGGAGTATTTTCTGAGTGGAGAATTCCCTTGTCTTCCTGTCCAAGGCTCACAAGAGAACAACATAAAAGGCATCCCAGAATGTCCTCTGAACATCATTGAAACCAACTGACGTGTTTTCACAGCTTGCTTCTCATCAGCAGAGAATTTCCTTGCTGCACCCCTTTAAAAGGCAAAGCCCCACCGTAGTGACAGGTTTATTCTAATCCTGGAATAGGGGGATTCTATTGCTATTTGGAATGATCCCTTGTAGGTTCTGGAAACCTTCTTGGTTTCTTCATTTATGCTCATTTCTCTGTGTGATCAAAGATCCTGTATAACTTGAAACGTTAGCATTTTCTTCCTTCTGTTCGTTTCTGGGGCTCCTTTTCATCCAGCAGTGTGGGTTACCTTGAGATAAATTGGTTTATGGCATGCCATTTTCGGTAAAACTCTGCAAAAGAAATGGTCACATAACTCAGAAAGGTTTGCCCTTGGAGTGATTTAGTCATGCTGGATGATAGCTGAGGAGGCTTATTGACTCTGAGCTCCCTTTGGAACCAGATTCAGAAAGCTGTGCACTTCTGTGGCACCTGGGAGACACTCAGTTGAATAGAGCTACGGAGAAAAGCATTTCAGTTATTGGCATCTTTCCTAATGCATTTTGTATGTGTCTATACCGCAGGGAGAAATGTGTGGTTATTGTTGAAATATTATCTACATGGCTTTGCAGAAGAAGAAAAGGCCTCGTACAACAGTCAACACATTAAGTCTCCTGATGTTGTAATGGTTTGGGGGCTGTGCATCTCTCCCCACCAAACACCGGTACAGATATATGGCCACATCATTTGGATTCCCTCATTAGACTTACAAAAGCCCTTAAAGGGACCTTGAACTTGACAAGTTGAACCTTGAACATTCCATAATTTGGAATGTTGTTTAAACGTTAGTGTTTGTGTTGTTGTTATTCACCTGATTTTAACCAGGAAGCTAGGCTTTGATCATCTGAGTGTGTGATGTACGAATCTAGGTAGGATGTCAAACTCTCAGAAGTGCGCAGAAATTAATTTCTCCTTCTGCACAGATAGACTCCTGTTCAAATGAAAATGTGTGTGGACAGATTTTTGTTTGTCATGTGTGAACTGGGCATGTTGCGTTGGTCTAAAGGGAGCAGTTTTAAGTGGGTGGATGTGTCAGACCCTCCGGCTATCAGAGCCACCTTATTTCCACAAATCTCTTCTCATATAACAACATTGCAGGAAGTTTGGATAATTGATTCTCCTGAGCAATACAAATATTGGGATGCTTAATCATTCCAAGAGATGGTCAGAGCTACTGCTTTTATATTTTTTAAAAAACATTTGTTTACTCTGCTCAGGCACTCATTAAGCACTTATTGATCAACAGTCTACCATGGGCCAGGCTCTAGGCTAGATGATGAGGATGCCAAGGGGGAGAAAGGCATAATCTCTGACCTCATAGCTCACCAAGGAAGGCAGATCCCAGATGGATAATTGCAACACATGCAACAATTAATTTAGGATATTTTAATTTAATGAGTATGTGCTAGGTGCTGAGTGGAAGAAGCCAGTGGTAAGCAAAAGCAGATTTGGCCTCTGCCCTCATGTGCCTTGCAGTCAAGGAGCAATTATTAAATATACTTAATATAATTATTTATTAAGCGAACGTTGCACAAATGTACAGTTATAAAGTGGTCCAAGTGTCATGGAGGAGAAACCTATAGTTCAATGAAATCATAAACTAAGAGAACTTGATGTGGTCTGGATGGCCAGAGTGGGAACCACAGAAAAGTGATGATTGACCTGTGACTGAAGGGCCGGTGTGAGTTAACCAGGCCATAAATTGTCGGAAGTGCTTTCCAGAAGGAACCAAGTGCGTTAAAGGGATTGAAAGAAGGCCCTTGTGGCTGGAGTCAGAGGGCGAGTGGAGAGGTGGGTAGTGGTCAGGCTGCTCAGGGCCCTGTAGGCTCTGGGAAAAATAGGGGGCTTTATTCTAAGAAGCATGGAAAGGCTTTGAGAGGGTTTAAGAAATTACGAAGGGGTAACATGATCCTAGTCATTTTCTGAGAAAGAGCACTCGGGCTCCAGTGTGAAGGGGTATGAGTGGATGCTGATGGGGCCCCATAGCTTAGGAGGCTACTGTCTGGACAAGAGGTGGCAGTGGCTTGTATTAGGGTGGTGGTGTGGGGGCAAGGAGAGAAGCGGGTGAAGTTTGAGCAGTATTTCGGGGCCATATCTGCAAGCTTGGTGATGGACTGAGTATGTTCTTATGAGGGAGGTGGATGGTCCCAGGATGATAGAGTCCGAGGTCGTTTAGTGACACTTTATTCTGACACTTAGATAATCCGGAATAATTCATATTCTACTGTTCCGAGATTATACTGGGACTATTTCTAATAGAAGTTGTCAATCTGTTTTCCAATTTTCTGGGACTTTTTTTGTATCTTTAAGAAAGGAAATCACAGTTCTTACCCCTCCTGTTCCTTTTAGTATAATTAAGGCTGAAGAAGTGCTCAGTTATGACTCCAGAAAGAAGTGCAAAAAGACGCAGACCCAAGCCAGAAGATAATATCAAAGTGAAATATTTCCAGCAATGTCAGCAAAATGTAAAGATATCATCAGAAACAAACATGTGCTCCCTCCCACCTTTCCTGCTGATTTTAATTCAGAAAATTGAAATGATTTTTCTCATATCAAAAATGAGTGAAAATACTAGGGAGTCTTTTTATTCTTTATAAACTGAAGTCAGAGTAATTTATTTTATCTGGAGGAGAGTATTAAATTAGCTGTCAACGGTGCTACACAGGTGGATGGTAACTTTGGAATTGAAATGACCAAATCTCCAGTCTTGAGGCATTCATTTTAATCTCTGCTTTCCATTGAAATAGGCAAAACATGAAATGTTGAGATAATGGCACTAAAATTCCAAGTAATTGCTTTTGTTAGCTCAACTCATGTTTACTCATATTAATTACTGAAATTTGATAACCTCTTTGTTTTCTACTTAGCATGACTCTGAATGCAGGGACAGGGCTATCAATCAGGTAGGTGGTTCTCACCCAAGGCTGGACTCCTTTGCTTTGATGTTGGCAGCTTAAGGCTAATTCCTTCCGCTTGATAGGTTTATAATTCAAGAAGATGTGATTTAATGTTGATGGAATTTATTTTTGAAACACATTATAGGACGAAAGCCTTTCAAAGTAAAAAATGAAGTTTTGAGGTAAATCTTAAGTAAACAAAGGCTGTCAGGCTCTCTCCACACCCAATTTTAGAGATCTCTATAGAACTGTGGACCTGTGCCATGCATGTCCACCCTTCAGTTGGAGGGGATGAGGTGGTGAAAAGAGAAAATGCAAGAGCTCTTGAGTCTTAGGAAGAAGGTAGGCAACTAAAGACATCAACTTTTTCTTTCCTCTCTTTGTAAATTCGTTTCACGTTGCCTTCTCTTCCTCATAGCTTTTCATTTATGATATTCCTTCCTTACAAGTTGTTTTCCCAAAGGTGAACTTGAAATCTTAAAATTTTTAATATTTCATTCAAACTCTACTTTAGGTTTGTAGAGTTCGAAGAGATCCTGAGTCCATTTGTTTTCAATCTGCTGATTCATACATTTCTTCAGCCTCTCATTCATTTCACTTATACATTCATGCCCTCTAGAAGTGTTGAGTTCCAGTCACTGCTCTACGCATGGGAACTGAGCAGGTAACAAGCTACAGTCAGTCTTTGCCCTCATCTTTCTTTTGGACACTACTGTTATTAGACCCTGCCTGCCAATGCAGGAGACATACTCAAGTTTCAGTCCCTGGGTCAGGAAGACCCCCTGGAGGAGGGCATGGCAACCCACTCCAGTATTCTTGCTGGAGAATCCCATGGACAGAGGAGCCTGGTGGGTTACAGTCCTTAGGGTCACAAAGAGTTGGACATGACCGAAGCAGCTTAGCACACACACACATTGTTAGTACCACCTAAACTCACCTTGGACATGACTGAGCGACTGAACTGAACTGAACTGAACTGAAAATCACCTTATCCATTTCTTCTTCTTTCTTTGGAAATGTCATGGCCCTGACAACTCAGTAGAGCTCACTGGAGAAACTTAATGCCTGCTGTTTGAGGAAAACTGTCCCAAAGCGGCATACACAATTCTATGCCTTTTAAAAAACATAGGAGATTGAATTTTGTTTTGTGTGAATAACTCAGGATCTTGTGGAATGCTAATCACCTTACTCGAGTCCATTCATATGGATTGGTTGTTTTGTCCATTCTGCACTCAGAGAGATGGCTATGCTTTTCCTAGTTCTCAGTAATTTTAAAAAATGGTTTCTCTTGTCTCTTCTTTTGCCCTCAGCTTTTTCTTTTAATTTTTTAAAAATTTGTTTTGATTTTGTTATAAGCTGGAAAACTAGATAACTAAGACTATCAGATGTATATGAAAAGTATGTTAATAGGGTAAATGGTGATGGCCCATCATCTTCCATTGAGTAAAATCTTGTCCGTGACTTGCTTAGGGCTTAAGTAGGCCTGTGGTGTTGGCGTGACTTAGTGCCTGCCTTGGCGCTCTGACACTCCCCTCTGATGCTCTAGGAAGCTGGACTTGCTGGATACCTGGCCTCATAGATGAGACACTGCTAAAAGTATCTTGCCTGAGATACCAGTCCTTTGGGGTGATAACCTCCTAACCGTAATGAAGTATAATGTTTTATAATTTTATCCTCTCTGAGTTTCCATGTGTGGGTGGAGACAGACAGACAGACACGCACACACAGAAGTAGCTTTTTTTTCTCCACAGCCAAGCTTTCTTGAGTGAAGTCTTTAAAGTGATATTTCTATATTCTGTCAGTTGTATGTTAAGAATTATAACAAAGCACAGGGCTGTGAAAATAAGAATCGAGGAGCTCATAGACAATTGCAAAGCTTCTAGACTGGATGCTAGATTACACGAAGGCACAGCGTATTGATTTGGGGAATAAGAGCTATCCATAGTTCAGATACAAGCTATGACAGATGGGGGTTCACTAACAACAAATCTGATGACTTCTAGGCACATTTCCAAACACAAAAAATTCACCAGATGCAAGGACTCTTGCCATTCTTAATGGATTCACTTTTATATAAATGAGTCCCATTTATATATTTTCTCCCATGGCCAGTTATCCTGAAGGTGTTATAAGAATTAATATTTTATTATTTTTTTCCATTTAATGGATATATTGCCATGCTGTAGTAAGGTAGTTATATTGATAAAGTTGGCTGTTTTCTAAAGGAGCCCATCAATATTTAGATGTTTAAAATAAATGCCTAGATGTTTTAAACTTACATAAATTCACAATCCACCAAAACTTTTTTTCTAGATATTTGTATCCTTGTCTTGAAATGCTTTTCAAAAGCAACACTTTTAGAGGAGGTAGAATCAGTTCATCTGCTGGTCCTTTGATAGAACTTGAAAGACTCAGACGTATTTCCTTTAGTTCTTGACGTTGTCCCCTTCAGTTAGCTCCCAGTTTATTATAAATATATTTTTTCTTTAACTTCTAATTACTTAAGAAATGTATGTTTCCCTTTAAAAGTATTTTAGAAAAGGCTGAAGTTCTCACTGAGGGATGCCTGGTTGGGGTCCGCTGACTTCTGTTTTCCTCTGTATCTGTTCACGTATCTGTCTACCTGCCTGTCTGTCTGTGTGTATCTGTGTCTGTCCATCCGGATGTAGATGTGAACATCCAATTCATGGAAGTGCTGTGGGATGGTATATGTGCCAGCCTGCCGCACGCATCCTCTGCAGCTTACTCCCTTCCTCAGCGGTGTCCTAGAAGCCTAGCTGTGCTGTGACATGCAGGTTTTGCTTGCTCCATTTACCCGCTACCTTGTATTCCAAAGCACACATATACCTGTTTATTCAGCCATCCCCCTGTTGATAGGCAGATGGGTTGTTTTCAGACTTTTCTTACTTCAGTGAAGATTCGTGTACGTGTCTCCTTGTGCACGTGTGCCAAGGACACCCACCAACAGAGAGCATTGCTGGTCCGTAGAGTCTGTACGTGGAAAACTTTCATTGATATCGTCTACGGCTGACTGTTGGTCATTTTCAGCTTTCTGTCAGTAACTAGGTGGGTTTGTTTTGAGTTAGCAGAAGGGACCGAGTGATGTTCTCATACAGAGCAGAAAGAAAGATGAATTTATTAATCCCTCCCGGGTTCCCCCACCCTCTGGATCTGTAGCATTCTTGGAATTTTGAAAAATTAAGTGAAGTTTGTTAACATACATGCCCTGGGAGACATGGCAGTGTTTTCCTGGCTCTTGCCTTATCCATCCACTCTCTCTGTTTCATCTTAGTCTGTCCTTGTGAATGGTAGGGATCCAGCCCTGCCTTTCCACCTAAAATTATCCAGGTTTTAAAAAGAACTAAAATAGGTCAAACCGTCTAAGCTGTGGAAAGACCCAGAGGAAGCCAAGGAAGGGATGGTGAATGGAAAAAGCTTCATGGGTGACACCTGACGTGGTGCAGCAGACTCCCAAAGACCTTGCCCCCCCGAGGGAGTGGAGGCGCTTCTCCAGCCTGGGGCCGCTACACCAGGTGTATCTAGGGGCACCTGGAGACAAAACCCTTTGAACTGCTTCTCTGACCACAGGGGTGCACCTAAGAGGGGGAAGGATTGCTCAGCAAGCCAAGACGTCAGGTAGGGACTGAAGCTGCCCTGGGACTCCCACCCCTCTCTGCCTCCGAAGAGAGCAGGCAGCTGCACCTTCAGGGACACTGAAAGGACAGGAAACAGGCTCTGGGTCCACAAGAGGCTGAGGCTTGGAATCTGGCGCCCTGTCTGCATCCTACTCTGGAGTGTGATTAATATCCTTCAATTTCATATCCTATGTGAGAGAGATCATTCAGCCCCATTGATTAGTTCCCTTCAATTCTATATCATCTGTGAGAGAGACATTTAGCCCCATTGACAGTCTGAGGTGATAAAACATTTTCTGGCATCCCCTAATCATGTAGGATAAAATATTCCTGAAGCTCAAAAGAAAATTCATGTTTGGGAGATGCCTTGTGCCGCTTGCTAAGATTTATTTTCTTTTTAAAATGTCAGTGTCTGTTGCCTTTCCTGCAGGTACCCCTCCTGCCTCCCCGTTGCCTGAGTCCTTCAGTATCTCAGGTCGGGCTGCATCTGTTCCTGCCGAGCTTTTCCTTTCTCCAGCAGAAAGCTGGTTTGTTTGGCTGACAGATGGGGTTCCCGCTTTGGCCTGGATGCGCCTAGTTAAAGGGTTTCTGTTTGAAGCCCGCAGGTGAAGCCCAACTCCACGCAGACCCCTGCTTACACAGTTCCCTTCATGGTCACGTAAAGCAGTAAGGAAGTTTTTAATTGACATTGTCTACTGTTAAGAGGGCAGAGTGTGGACATCTTTTGAGAGGGTTTACTTTCTCTGTGAAGTATCAGGCTATCAATTCATTGGATGACGCAGTGGGTTTGCTCTGGGGAAGAGAGAAAGATGTTATTGTAGTGTATCTTTTAGAATCTCTGCACACAAAAAATCCCCTCAGAAGCAACCATCCTCAAAACCTATGTCGCAATCAAAACCAAAGCTTTAAACTGTTTGAGTGATAGATATGGTTAAAATAACAGTATTTAATGCCCAAAGCACATCAAATTTGGGCGAAGAGGATGCATAATGCTGGGAGATGTCTCGTTATGGTGTGGTTACCTAGCAACAAGTGGAAACTGTATGAAAATGTGCTGCTTATCTGTTGTTGGAGTGGGTGCAATGAAACTTATTACGCTAGCCTGTTTTGCTTGGCATGTTATTAAAATCATAGCTAATGTGGAAAGAGCTGGAGTCTGTTCCCATTTGATACAGAAGCAGTGTTAAATGCAGCTACTGTAAAATACCAAGACTTTGGTCAGGAGAGTAGGCACGTGCGGCCTCCTTAAACACCCAATATTGAGATGTTAGGATTTGATTTATATTATCAAAGGTTTATTAATAATAAAAGCAGACAGAACCTTTAGGGTACTGAGGAAGTGGCTGGTTGTTTAGATTTCTAAAAAAGAAAAAAAAAATCCTGAGAGCCATTTATAGTTTTGTCTGTATCTGTAATAATAGCTTGGTAGAGCTCCGCTTTTCCTCGCCAAATTGTATTTAACTGTCTGCTGAGCTTATCGATGCATCCTAACCACACAGCCTTCTTCAGTTTGTTTAAGTTACAGAACCAGGATGCACTGTCACCGTTTTTAAAGCTTCTATTTTTATTTAATCACTTTAAAACAAGCTGCAAATCTTTCGCAGTATATACCAGTGTCTATTTGGGGCAGTGGAAAAGCTTCTCGTCTTTGGGTTACCCTGGAGCTTTGCTGTCATTTGTGTTTCAGAGAAGTGTGTTTTGCCCCAGGCCTGTCCGACCGCTTTTTTGTGTATACTTCAGATGGCTTCGTACTGAAGTTTTATCTCACATTTATTTTTTAGTGTATGTGCTGCCGAAGCGAGCACGTCTCACATTTATTTTTAAAAAAATCGAACTGGGAACACCTACTGAAATATCTTCTTCTGTGGGGAGCCCGTGATCCAAAGATGATATAGCACCAGCTACCCCACAGAGGAGGAAAAGTTCAAGTACTTCCTGTGCGTGTCAGACACCTGTGATGACACACAGAAATCTGGCATCCAGGACTCAACTCTGTTAGTCGTATTCTGACATGACTTCTGGGGGCTCTGGAAGGTGTTTATGTGTGGCAGATGGAGCTATTAGTTAGCTGTGCTATCTTGAAGAATTGCTTTCCCAGGTAATCAGCTCCGCTCATTTAGGAAGTCATTTCCCCACCTCAACTTGTCAGCTCAAGAGGCAGGAATGATGGATCGCAGTGACCGGACAGTGCACTGGAGTAACTCTGTAAGGGGATCCATCCCCTGATGCTTTGCAGTGCTCTGAGGCCCAGCACACAAGATGGGAAGGATGACCAGGATGCTTCCCGAAGCTTACCTGTCAGTGTATAGCGTTGCTGTGGCAACCTGAAGATTTGCAATTCATAGGAAGTGTAGAGCGAGACAAAACCTTAAGTCATGGCTGTCATTACAGTGGAATGGGTGCCACCAACACCTGGCAACCTCTATTACTTCAACTTGTTTCTTTTCACGCTTGGAGGAACAAAATGCATCAAAGATTAATATGCATAGTAAACCTTTTGGTAAAATATGTATGTGTTCTGCATTTCAGATGAGTGAAAAACTTCAAGAGTTCCCTCTCCACTTAAATCAGTATTAGTTAATAATGTTCAAAGTGAGCTTGTCGTCATACTCTTGGAGAGGAGAGGGGCCATGATGCAAGGCTAGAGAACATACCACATTCTCTTTCCAATTAAAAAGAAGGGTATTAAAATTTTTTCTGTCCCTCCTGGAAATGCTCATAATGTATTAATTGTGTCTCCTCTGTCCCATGTCCCCTGCCTGTTTGGGGGTATTTTAAGTGATGGGTATTTTAAGTTTATCCAGGTACTAGTACAATCCATAAAGATGAGAGAAAAAGCATACCATTGAAGATTTTCTTTTGAGGAAAAAAAAAACAACCACCGATATTTCTAAGTATGGTCACATCATTTATGCATATTCTGCCACTTCATCACTTGATGGAATTTGTAGGACTTCCAGCATCAAACTGATGTTAACAGTTGTCCTACATAAGGGTTCCTTTGGATGTTGGAGGTGGGTTGCTACATAAATTAGAACATATTTAAGCTTTACCTTGTTGTCACTAAGGCTCAGCTTTTGTCTTTGCCATCTTAAAAATGCAATGTTTAGAAAAAGCAATGCCTGCAGCATTTTCTAGGTCTATATTTTACTGTACTTAGTAATATGCTATCTTTTTTTTTTTTCTTTTGGGGTGGAGAAAAAATGTTTTCTGTAGAGAAAATGTTTCTTTTTTCCAGGTGTGTTTTAAAAACAGTTAAATTGAACTTTACTTGGAATTTTCTGGGGTGCAAATTCTTTTGAAAATCTTTTTCTGAATGCCAGAAAAATATATGGTTGCAATAATACCATCACAGTCAGTATCATGACAGGTGCATTAAGGCTGGAATTAAATCTAAAGGGCTGATGTGTTAAAAACACATTAAATATTTAATATTAGAGATCAGCTTATAGTTCTTCTCTCATCTTCTCCAAGGGCAAAGTTAACCATCGATGCCCTTCTAAGGAGTTGCACTTGAGAAAGTGCCTATCCAGTTTCAACCGGGATCCAGAAATCTAGGTTTATGGTTAGGAGGATGAGAAAACAAATAAGAGGTGTTCAGGTTCTACACGAGGGACTTGATTGCTTAGCCGCCGTGTTGCCCCTGTTGAGATGGGAAAGCCTTTTGACTGGTATGTTTCCACCCAGCACTACATTGGGCATTTCTTCAAACCAGCACTGTGTTGTAATTGGAGATCATCTTCTCGAAGATGGAGGCTTTTATTTTTGTGGCTTTCTGGGGAGTTGTAATGCCTGCCTGCTTTTCCTTTTAATCAGATGTTTGAGAGCTGCAGCTTCGGGTCAAACGAGCATATCACACCTGATTTTTACAGGATTTTCAGTAACTTGAGTATTATGATTAAATGGGAAACTATTCTGGATAGTCCCCTTTTAGGAAATGGTCTGCTGGGAGAGTAGCATTTTCCAGCATTTGGTGGATTTGAGAGAAGGCACTGACACCTATAATTTGTAACCCAGTTAAAATTGTTTACCTTGTCTGGGCACACTTGTAGACAAGGGGAGAGCTGCTTATTTAAAGTTTAGCTGTGTAATTTTTACTTGTATGCCCAGATGTCCTTTAATTTATTTTCAGGGGAATTGATAACGGCAGCAAGATGTTAAAGTTAATTGCCAGATTCCAGTAAGGACTGCCATGAATGGACTGGAAGAATACCCCTAGGGCATACGTCTGTGTGCAGATATGTGGCAAAGTGCTAGTTCTGAGTTCACATAATTTTCGTACAGAAATATTTAAGATGAGGATCTATCAAGTCTTATCTGTTGAGACGTGATCTCTTTAGTATCTGGCAGGGCTCGTGCAACAAATTTTCTTTCTTTTAAGTGATCTCTGAAGCTGTCAAGTTCAGTTGAGTGAACTGTGCTTGAGGGAAACATGTACCATTTTCTCTGGCAATGGCATGCTGCTGATGACATATTTTTAGAATTAGCTTTTTCTCTTCCCCCACCCTTCTAGAAACTGAACTTTTATTTAAGCTCCCTGCTGTTAACATTGGAAAGAAAGTTTCCCGTGCCAATGTTTGCCCAAATGGAAGGAAATGTTTGCATTTTGTATGCAGTGTTCATAAACTTGATGAGTCTAACAATTTGGCTCTGCTGATGAGCACGTCTGCTTTGAGTTCTGAAGGGCAGGCAGAAAGAGCGTGGAAAAGCAGTGTAGCTGTGGGAAAAAGGTGTGGCTGACGGTGGCTGAGAGCCTCCTTTCAGAGGCTGGAGGCCAGAACTCAGGTTTCACTTTTCCTCGTGCTTTGGAGATCAGCACTTAGAAAAGCGATCTCTGGTTTTATCAGGTAGATGTGAGCAGTAGAATCCTTTCTTCCCTCATTCATTTGATCAAGGTTAGCTGAAACCCTAGATTCATTTGATTTCTCTAGGCAGAGTGCAGGGTGTTCTAGGAAAGCCTTTTGACCCCGTCTTTCTAGGCATTTGGTTTTTGTTGTGAAGATCTTGTCAAACTTTGCCAGGGTGCATTATGTTTTTTAAAATTTTGTTCTAGGAACTGGTGCCAACATATTCAGTATCTGTAACATGTTATAGGAACACTGTAAAAAAAAATGTGGTTTGATTTCATATAAAGTCAGATTTTTTTGTGTATGGGATGCAGAATTCAAAGAACAAGAAATTTGAAAATTCAGAACCCTACGCAAATGAGTCATTTGTACAGAGATGCACCATTGGATGATAAGGAGGGTGAATGCATCAGGGAATTAACTGATAAGTGTATGGCAAATGACCTAGCCAAGGATCCAAGCAAGAACAATTTGCTCCAAGGACCTGTGTAAGACAATTTAGGAAGATACACTTTTCTTTGGCCCCATCCTACAGCACTGTTGAATCAGGTAAATGAAACTGTTTGGCTTTGCTTACCATCAGTAAGCCAAGAAGAACATGGCATGGGTCATTAAGATTTACAGATGAAATGTAAATAATTCAGGGCCCACAAACAATAATTAAAAAAACCAACTGTGGCGCTGCTTAGAGTCAGGTCCTCTGGGCCTCCTTTGAGGGGGAACCTCTCTTGTTTTGGCTGGAGACCTGTCCATCTGGGTACAGATGGCTGTAAGAGCTTTTTAATGACCTTTGCTAATGCCGGTGAATGTGTCTTTGGACACCATCATAACCAATGGATGAGAAGGGCGGAAACAGCAGGATGGTGGCAGCTGAGGAATTAAATGTCCTGAATTTGTTAGACATCTGCAGAAACATGCAATTTGTTGGGCAGGAAATTGTAAACAAAACAGACCGAGTCAATTATCAATACACCTGTGACACTCCAGGATGCCAGCTCTAGTGGTATATGGCAACTTTCAAAGTCCATACCCTCTGGAGCAACCTGTTGGATATTTCAGATGAGTGCCAAGGCTACTGGATGCTTCCTTTGCCCAGGGGGCCAGAGCCTGGCTGACACTTCAACCAGCAGAGGAGGAGAGGATGCTCACCATCAGGAGGAAGTCAACTTGAAATTCTCTGCTCATGACTGTCTCCTTCCTTATGGGGTGATCCTGTGGGTCTTTGCTTACTACATTATACCGATTGTCTTCCATTCTAAGTTAGTGGTGCTCAAGCAGTGCTGTGCTTCAGAGATGTTTAAGGAACTTAAAAACTATACCCGTTTGGGGCTTCTTCCTGGAGCATCTGATTCAGTAGTTGTGGTAGGGAACCCTGGGCACTTGCATTTCTTCTTTAAGAGACCCCTAGGTAATTCTGAGAAATACTCTCCTGAGTGTCTCCGAGGAAGTGTGGAGAGTATAAGAGGCTTTGGACCAGGTCATGGGAAGCCTCACACTGAATCCATTGATCAAGAAATCAACTCATTATGCACAGAAATATCATTTGAGTCTTGGGCACAATTGATATGAAAGAAGCTAAGGACAGAAGTGTGTTCCTGTGACTCATCTCTGTAGAAGAGCCACGGGACTGACTTTGGGCTTGGATGGAAGCCACTTCCTGATTCTAGCATCTGTTCCCAGCTCTGGATCTCCCCCATGTAAGGTCCATTCTGTCGTTGTGTTCACCCACTTTAACTAATCAGATTACTGACTCTCAGGGGCTCATTTTCAGGTTCATGGTCAGAGATTTCTTAGTTCTCTAGAGGATTCAGTTAATTTCCTGCTTTAAAAGACCAGATGGGGTATTGGCTTTATGAACCTGAAAACATAGCTTTCATTAACTGGGAGATTTTTGCAAACTGGGAATCTCTGGTGATAGTAATTTTTAATGATTATTAGGAGTAGTTGGGAGTTTAGAAAATTTTAAAAGTAATGTATCTATTTATAGGGTTTTTTTTAAGTTTTTTTTTTTTTTTTTAATGTGGACCATTTTTAAAATCTCTATTGAATTTGTTACAGTATTGCTTCTGGTTTGTTTTTTGTTTTTTTTTTTTGGCCAGAAGTCATGTGGGATCCCCAGCCTGGGATGGAAGCCACACCCCCTGCATTGGAAGGTGAAGTCTTTACCACTGGGAGCTTCCCTTGTGGCTCAGCTGGTAAAAAATCCACCTGCAATGTGGGAGACCTGGGTTCCATCCTTGAGTTGGGAGGATCCCTCTGGAGAAGGGAAAGGCTAGCCACTCCAGTATTCTGGCCTGGAGAATTCCATGGACTGTGTAGTCCATGGGGTCACAAAGAGTCAGACACAACTGAGCAACTCTTTTTTTTTTTAAAACCGCTGGACCACCAGAGAAGTCCCTATGGTGTGTTTCTTAAAGGCGGGGGATGGGCATCAGAGGGAGCAACCAGCCTTGTTTTTTTTAACCTTATCTTGGGACTGGGAAAAGAGAGCAAAGGGTAGAAATGTTTCAAATTACTGGAGTGTTTAAGAGTGTTTCTAGGGCATTGTGAGAAAAGAGTGGTTAGGAGATCAGAGCAAAGGGGTAGCCTATGTTGGAAGAGGCAAATGACGGGAAATTCTTGAACTGGAGAAAAGATAAAGGTATGTGATCATGACATATGAGGGTGGAATGAAATGGGAAGGGGATTCTTAAGGATAAAAAACTTCAAAGGTGTCTGTCTGGAAAGTACAATATGCTGTCAGTAGCAGACCATAGCAAAATAAGAATCGCATTTTGCTTAGTGCTAATACATTTATGTTTTCACCCCTTATTAATCTTGTCTCTTGCCTTCAAAAGAACCTTCACTGCACATTCATTTATAGGACCCAGTTAGCGGTGCGGTCTCTTTTCCTTCCCTCCTGTAATATTTGTATTCTAAATTATGATTTAATAGGTTTCTGAATCTTTTATCTTTAGTAGATTATGATGTTGTATAGTTTGTGTAAATATTTGTCTTCAGGTGCTTTAAGTACTTGCTTCTATAAAGTCTCACATTTGAATTGTTTTATTGCAGTCACTCTGTTTAAATTAAGCCCTAATCTCTTCAATCCTATTGTCAAGGCCTCACTCTTGGCTTGGGTTTAATGGAGATCAAATTTGGTTGGTTGCTTAATGTGGTATGTTTAATTTAATTTTTCAGGTAGTGATAAACAGTGGAGTTTGGGCTATAGGCTCTTCCGCATTAATATGTATAAACTCTGATCTCAAATATGGAGCGATTTAAAGTGTTGCGCTGAATACAGTTTGCAGCAGTGCCTTTTTTTTTTTAAGTATAATATAGAGTAATATTTCTGGTTCAGATTCTGCTGAAGCAAACCCCCAATGGCTCATGCTTTCCTGAGGCTAATAGAAATTTTAGGGCAGCCTGGAAGGGTAGTAGTTTGATATTTATCTCTCAGTTCTCATGTACTCTAGGAATTTTCTAAATATAGCCATCTTGACTGTAAATAGATCACATGAAGCAGTAGAAGAGTGGATGTCCCTTCTTGTTAAGCTAATCGTATAAACCAGTTGAGTGGTCCACTTCCCTTACACCCTTGGGCTGTGGTATTAAAGAATTTTCCTTTTTTGTGTGTGCATTTTCAAAATATACAGAGCATCAACCATAGAGCCACAGGTGACCTTTGTGTTCCAGAATGAGTCAGGCAAAGGTTTCTCTCAGTGTCTTTGTTAAATCTTACTTTGTTGAAGAAAGACTTGTTTTTATTTGTGAAGGCTGGGAGAAGGGGAGCAGGTTTTTTTTTTTCTTCTCAAGTTAAAGTCCTTTACTACTCACCAATATTGCTTCTTTTATTTTTATTGTGTTTTAAACTTGTTTGAGGTCTTTACTGAATTTGATGCAGTATTGTTTCTATTTTATGTTTTGTGTTTTTTGGATGCAAGTCATGTGGGATCCCCTGACCAGGGATTGAACCCCCATCCCAAGGCAAAGTCTTAACCACTGGACCACCAGGGAGGTCTCACTGATACTGCTTCTTATCGACTTCTGAGTAAGGTGTCAGAGAGTCACCGCTATAGACCTTGAGGCAGATAAGTAGAAACACAGCATCTTTTCACTGCAGGTATCCTTGGCTTTTAGTTGCTATGTTAAAGTCTGAGTTATTTCTATCTGGGGTGATACAGTTGCCTTAGCGCAGTAATGAATTACTTCACAAATTTCCTCTAAACAGTGAGCTGCCTTAGTCATGTATTGCATGATTCAATTAAAAATGTTTCGATTTACATTTAACTGCAGGAATTGACTGTCAAGGTGATATAACAGTTTAATGAGCTACAGGGGGAAATTGTGTAGTCTCTAGCCAGACAGTTTTCAAGTGAGTTGAAATGTATTTTTCCCTGAATGGTGAAAGAAAGACATGTATTGGACCACATTTTCACCTAAACATTTCCCCTCTTCTGTGTTTCTGTAACCACATCTACACTTATATGTTAAATTATTTAAAAGTCTGTTTATAGTTAATAAATGTCCATCTCAAAAAACACTCAATTCATTGAAAGTGCTTTTGCTATATTGTTTTACAGATTTTTTTTTCCCCTTTCCCATCTCTATGTTAAATTGAATGCCCTGTGGCTGATAAGATTGAGTCTAAACAGTAATTATTAGAATAGTTTAAAAGAGCCAGAAGAGTGTATAGAACATTTTCTAATTTTATTTCTTGACTAGCTGATCACATCTTGTTGCTTGCCTGAGTTTTTAGACTGAGTACAAAGTTGGCCAGTTTGTGCTTGTGCGTCTGTAATCCTTGCAATTAACCAGCATGAAGGGGGCCAGTGGCTACAGTCTCAGAGAGTAGACTCAGCAAGTTAGCGTGGTGATTAAATAAGCCATCTTGGTTTGTATAGGACAGACGACTAGGACACCAGAACAGCAGATGAATTTAAATAGTGTGGTGTGCTTTATCTGTGGTTGTTGGTTCTAACTGTCTCTGCTGCTTAAATACTGATAAGGAGAGTCTACAAGAATACTCGATGTGATTTGTGCTACTTGAGTTTACTGTAACCCAGCAGATTTATTCCTTCCTTCCATGTTTACAATCTGAGCAGTTCACTTCATATCAGGGTTTAGTGATTCTGATGGGCCAAAATAGAAATATATTGTTTCGTATTTTTTCACTCTGGAGATATAATACAGGAAAGCAGGGAACGATTGGCCAAAGATGCACAGCTTTTGAATATGATTCCTGCTTTTCACAGAAATATGCCTTTGATTATCTCTTCATAAATGCATGATGTGAAGCTAAAATTTTCTGTCACTGTCTTCAGTGGAGTTGTATATTAATGGCTTGACTTGGCATTATCAGTAGATGAGCTATGCCACTACAGTATTTACACTGCGTGCCAGAGATGGCAGGTGGCATGGTAGATAATAATGAATTGGATGTCTTCACAAGCCCCATATTGCTTTCTCACCATTTGTGTTCTGGGGACTCCTTTTACAGGGACAGAAAGGGGGCAGGATGAACAAACGTATAGTGAAATGGATGTAAGGTCTTTCTGATTTAAACCACTCTGATTTAATCTTTCTTTTGTGCAGCTCCTTTCAGGAAGTCTACCTTGATTATCCTTGTTGGAATCAAACTATTTCTTAGGAGTTCCACTATTTCCTGTTTTTACAGCTTTAATATCATATTACTTATTTGCCTCATGTGCTAAATTTTTAAAGCAAAACCTTTTTGTTATAAGCTTTGAAAACTCACAACTCAAGCAGACTTTTAAGAACAGACATTTTGTTTAAGTTTTTGGTTACTTCCCTCTGCCTCTAAGGTATACAACTAAAAGTCAATCAATATGTAATATATGAATGATGAATGCTTGGTGAAATTGACTGTCAACTCATGGAGATGGCAGTTGAGAGTTTCAGAATAACCAGCATGTCACTAGCCATTCACAGACAAGTGTGCTGTCTCATTGCCTCCTCAAATGAGCACCATGAAGTAGGGGATACTCTGTTTTCTAAGTATGCAAACTGTCTGAGACAGGTCAAGAGGTTGTCCCAAACTCACTGTGGCTATTGTGCAGTTCAGCAGGGATTAGAAACCAGTTTTTTCAGACTCCAGACTCTTCCCCTATTAGACTGCTTTGCTAGGAAGTATGCTACTTCTCCCTCATACCACTCTGAAGTTGTGAATTCCTTTTAAAATGCAGTTTGGGTACAGGAGATCCTCCTTATTTGAGGATAATTGATGCCTGGAAAAGGTCACTGAAGTGAAGTCACTTAAAGCAGGTACCAAAATTTCATGTAAACAGAGTTAAAGAGATTTGATTGAACTTTATCGTGGATAGTGAAGGTAAAGTGAGGAATATTATTTTATCTTATATTTAACAACATTTAAAATATGATTGCAAGTCTGTAATTCTTAGAATGAGCAAGGATCAAGTGTTAACTGTTTTTGCCTTGCAATTTTCCTGATAGATTGGATGACTGAATATCCCTCTCATGTCCAAGTGTTTAGCCTGTTTTTATCCTGTCCAACTTTCCAAAACGTCCTGGTTTTATTTGGTTTAACTTTGCCAGATGCTCTTTGACTGGTTAGAATCTTGCTTGTGATCCAAACAGTCTTTATCATCATTTTCATTGATTTCATGAAATTCTGTGTCTTTGATAAGAGCTACAATTTTCTGTGGATCTTCCCGAACCAGGGAACATAAAATTGTTGCTCCTGGGTGCTGAATTCTGGAGCTAGTCCTGCCTCTTGCGTTTATTAACTGTGTGTTCGCGTTCAGGTGGTGTGGTCTCATTGTGCCAGTCTCCCTGTCTGACTGTGGAAATACTTACAGAGTCATCCTCCCAGACCTGTTTTGAGAATTAAATAATATTTGCCAAGCATCTAGAATGGGACCTGACATGTAGTAAGCGCTTGATAAATGTTAGCAGTTGTAATTCATTGTTTTAGATTATTACGAATAATTTCAAGGTTTTGCCCAAAGAGGATCCCTGAAGAAAACTGGTTTAAATTGGGCTGAGAATATTGGCCTACCTTTTGCTTTTGTTGTCCACAAAATAATAATCTCATAAACATTTGTTGAAAGAAAAAAGTATGATTTATAAATCATTATTGGTTTGCTATATATTGAATGACATATGAGAGCTCATTGCACTTTTGAGCACGTATTTTGAGATCTTCTAAATATTTAAATGTAAAATGTAACTTCTCTCAACTCCCCTCCATGGGTAAATAAAACCAGGCATTTCTTTACATTTTTACCAAGAAACCTTAAGGTGACTAACTTAATGGCTGAAGGAAATAGTAGTTTTAAAATTTCTTTTCTTGTGTGTAAACACAGTGGAAGTTCAGTGAGAATTTATCTTTCAGTTGATTACTTACTTTGGGTTTTAGTAGTGATGATGACAGATGAATAGTAATTGAAGTGTGAATAAAATTTTGGAAAAGATAAATGATATCATTTCTTGTGGAAAATATTACATTCTTCTATCAGGGTGCGTGGCTATTTATTAGCTATTTTTAACGGGTAAGAGCTCTTGCTGCTTGTAAAACATCTATAGTTTTGAACTGGCTTGGGATATGTTAATGGTAAGTGATGCTGTGGAAGTAGATGCTGGTGGTCCTAAAGGACAGACTGAGTGCAAAACAAATTTCAGCAACAAGACTTTGCTTCTCTTTTTGCCGGAAGGATAATGACTCACAGGAGGGCTGTGTTACTCAAGCGCTCGCTGCCTCCCTGGCCCTCTACTTTAGCATCAATTGGGAGACTCTATCTTTCTCCCTCATATAGATGTGAAATTGTGAATCCTTTTTGAGAAGCAGATTCAATCAATTTTTTAAAAATACTGAAGTTTGCTTTAAACAGTTTTAAAGCTGTTTATAAGAGCAGGTTCAGTATTCATTTTGTAAATCGCTTCTGTCCGTTTCATATGCCTGTTTTATACTTGGTCACATCAACTTGATTAGTCATAAACAAATAAACAAACAAAAGGCATATATTACTAAAAGTGAAACTAGAATATTTCCAAACATTACATGAAGAAAAAAAATCTTGAAGTCTATCATTTTGGGTTTTGTAAACATTTTTGTGTTTAGTCTGGTAAGGAAGTGCTCCATAAAAATCAGACAACAATTAGAATGAAGAGACTTAATTATAGTCTTAGGTTATTTGCTTTCAAAGCATTTGTAGTGTTTTAATTGACTTTGTGTGTCCTGTTATTAAATTCTGGTTTTGTTTGGAGAAAGGAAACTTCAGAAACATAGGAAGTACCACTTGCCTGTGTTGTTGTTCAGTCCTCAGTCGTGTCTGACTCTTTGCGACCCCATGGACTGCAGCACATCAGGCTTCCCTGTCCTTCACTATCTCCCAGAAATGCCAGTTTGCCCAAGAGAGTGTGTAAGATGACATGGGTGCATGTACGTGTGAATGACTGAGTCCCTTCGTTGTTCACCTGAAACTATCACAACATTGTTAACTGGCTATAACCTAATACAAAATAAGTTTTTTTAAAAAAAATGCATTGACATGCAACAAATGGCTGATGATTGCCTTTGGTTTTGTGAAAGTCTTCTAAATAGGATTTCCATCGTCTTCCACTTCCTTTGACCACACTTTTTAAACTGTTTAAGGGTGGGATTAAGTCAGAGGCTGTATGAGGTCACCAGTGGGTAGACTTGTTTTGTTGTTTAAATATCAATGGCAGATGGGAGTCAGGCTCTCCTAATTCTTAGCCTATCTCACTTTTTATTAAAGCTTAAAAATGTAAGCACTTCCTATCATTCCATAACTAAATATAGTAATGAAATTTTATCTGAAGTCAGGAACATTATCCAAATCTGATTTGATGTGTGTAGGACACTGCACATTCATTGAGTGATACAGATTGTGTTAAATGGGCCTGAAATAATGTTCAGGAAAGAGAATCACTTTCTATTCTTCTTGACACAAACAGTTTGTCACAGATACGCGTTCCTATCCCCAGCTTGTTAGTATAGTCGTTATAGTTTTCATTGTAAATTTTATGTAAATAACTCTAGTTTTCCTTGATGAGGTTTACATGAATACATTGCAGTTGTAGACTAGGTGTTATTAATATGTGTGATTAAACTTGTAATTAATATGTGTAATTACATAGTGAGAGGTGTACTGTGCTGGGCTCTATGCTGATTTACTGTATAAATGCTGCGTGCACAAAGACATGGTTAGACTGTTATGTTCAACGTTTACTCCCACAGTAAATCTGCAGTGGTTTGTTGCTGGGGTACATGCTCTTTCATTTCAATGCAGGAGAAGCACTTTTATGGTCTTGGGAGTGACTGGGTCATGATTGTCTTTTACTGTGGCTATGTCAAATATTCTACCCAGGGAGCCCACAGAAGAAAGGTTTGGCATGATGTTATGGTCCTTCTTGAGTGTGTGAACCCTGTGCTAGGCTTAGCCCAACTTGAGAATATACAGATTTTATATTTTCTCAAATTTTATTTTGCTGAAGTATAATTGATTTGCAGTGTTGTGTTAATTTCTGCTGTAGAGCAACGTGATTCCGTTTTATACACATATTTATATATATGTGTATACATATTTATATATGCATATATATAAACACATTCCTTTTCGTACTCTTTTCCATTATGGTTTATCACAGGATGTTTACGTAGTTCCCTATGCTGCACAGTAAGATCTTGTTGTTTGCCCATTCTGTATATGATCGTTTGCATCTGCTA
Organism: Capricornis sumatraensis; assembly: GCF_032405125.1. Taxonomy (NCBI): domain Eukaryota; kingdom Metazoa; phylum Chordata; class Mammalia; order Artiodactyla; family Bovidae; genus Capricornis; species Capricornis sumatraensis. The sequence goes on along the minus strand of NC_091084.1, from coordinate 27,872,475 downwards.
ACCCCGAACTCTCAGTCCATCCCCCTTCCGCCCACCATCGCACTTGGCAGCCCCAATTCTGTTCTCTCTGTCTCGGAGTCTGTTTCCGTTACATAGATTAAGTTCACTTGCGTCATATCTTGGATTCCACATGTAAGTGATATCATATGGTATTTGCCTTTCTCTGACTTACTTAGCATGTTCATCTCTAGGTCCATCTATCCATGTTTCTACAAGTGGCATTATCTTGCTCTTTTCTTTATATCTGAATAATATTCCACTGTATGTGTGCACCACATCTTTATGCATTCCTCTGTCAGTGGACATTTGGGTCGTTTCCATCTCTTGGCTATTGTAATAGTGCTGCTGTGGACGGAGGGGAGCATTATGGTTTCCATATTAGTTTGTCCTCCAGGAGTGGGATTGTTGGATCATATGTCAAGTCTATTTTTTGGTTTTTTGTGCTGTTTTCTGTAGTGGCTGCACCAATTTACATTCCCATCAGAAGTATAAGAGGGTTCCTTTTTCTCTATACCCACTCTATACTCTTTCATTTTAATTAATTGATGAAAAATTTTAACTCCATATTAAATTTCTTTCTTTCTTTTTTTTTTTTTTTGCAGTCAGATGTGTTAGCAGAAAATCTTTTCATCAGTTATTTACTAAACCACTGAGGAACAGAAACTTTTATAGATCAGGATTACAGAGGGCTTTCTTAAAGAAGGATAAGAATCTGGCAGAGTCTGTATAGTAAGTAGGCCTGATTTATGATGTTTTGCCTGACAGGAACAAAAATATCAAGTTGCAGTGGGTAGAAGCTATGGCCCACTGTCTGGGAGATCGGATGGATAGACAGATAGCATGAATTTTAAACCCTCTGAATTCAAATATTCATTGTCATCCAAGTACACGTAACTGTATCTTTTAAATATGTTTGGTTACTTTGAGCTAAGGGAGCTGAACTACCCCCTTTTTAAGCATCTTGAGAGTGCCTTTCTGTTTTAATTATACCCATCTGTGCCCATCATACTCTCACTCATGTCAGCATCATTGCACATTTTTTTGAAGCTCTGTAAACAGGCAGAAGGTACTCTTTCCTTTTCAGCATTTATTCTATTGCTCTTTCCCCATCCACCCCCTTCCCTCCCTTGACTGTGTATTTCATTTGTTTTTAAGAGAGGAATTCTGACTTAAATTATGCCAAGAGTAGAAAAATGGGAGAGACAGGATTAGAAAGAACTAACAGGGAATAGAATCTAGTGAGATTACTGAAATCTACTGGATGTGAGAAAGTAGCAAGGGGAGCCGGAGTTGTTTCTGGGACATCCTATGTTATGCTGGCCAGAGGCATGGTCAGCTGGAAGCTAGCAATGTAGTTGATAAGAAGCAGAAAATAGCAATTGAAGGCATCCTTACACTTGGTGTTCTTACTGAGCAAAGCAGTTCAGGTCATAGTTGATTGGCGTCTGCTCAAAACCTCGTGTGGAATGTTCTCAGTTTTGGTTAGAATGTGGGAGATGACCCAAGGGCCCAATAACTACCAGCATATAATTTTGATTTCAGTGCTTATGTAGATATGCTTTCCTGAAAAACATGAGCATTAAAGGTTGACTTGGATCCGTAGTCGGCTTGTCTCCAAGGGGGACCTGGGAACAGATGTGTTGTCTGCTCTGAATGCATCGAGATCCATCCGTGTTTTGCTTACAGACCCCCTTCTGTCTGGTGCACTCTGCCCTCTAAAAGCTTCCTCAATTGCTTTGTAAACAAGGCAGCTACTACAGCTGCAACTGTTGGATTTGGACTATTGCCAGCTTGAAATTTATCCCTGCCCTAATGCTATATATCTGGGAGCAGGCAAAGTGGATTTTTTTTAAGCATGTGGAAGCATTCCCTGAATAAGACTGTATTGAGGGTAAAGAGCCCAGATTCCTTAAACTGCACGCTTTCTCCATGGGTTTATGTTGACTTTACCTCTTTGCCACTAGGTCAGATTTCAGCACCACCCTCCTCCCTATTACTTAGTCAGTTCTTGCTTCATTAAAAACTCATCATTCCAGTGCCCTTTATCTTGGTGGGCCCCATGGGTTGAAGAGGACTTTATTTAGCCCCTTGAGTGAGTGAAGATTCTTTTTTCAAGATTCCTTTCTTTAATATGCTAATATTTAACAATGAAAGAAGAGAAAGAGTAAACAAAACAAAATGAAAAGCCAAAAAACAAAAAAGGGATAAAGTAGAGAGTACGATTTCTTAAGAAATCTTGTTTGGGGATTAGCCCTACCTGGCAGTTGCTTCAGTGACTACATGCTACAGGGATTTCAGGATTTCACATTTCCTTTGTATACGGAGAGGTGTAGCGACAGCGTCTCGTTTGAGTGCTGAAACGCCTGTATTCTTGCAAAAATTGAAGTTTAGTTTTGCTTTATTATATTCTTGGCTTGTTGATGAGTTTTCCATTTAAGCCTCTTTCTTTGTCCTCCCTTATCTAGCTTTTGAAGTCTTCTGCTCAGGTGGACTCCTTTATACCTTCTCACTAGATCAGGATTTTTTTTAAAAAAGTGCACTGTTCATTTCTTCATATACTTTATAACTGCCTGGGCTTCTTTTCTGACCTCTTTGAACTGATGTGTGACATTGGGCAGCTAGAGTTAGTATTTGCCAGTCTGTCTGCTTTTGGTTTGTTTCATATTACTGGATTAGAATTCAAATCTATTTCATTTTAGTTGCAGCAAAAAGCACAAAATCTTGAAGTTCCTGCCAATATCCTCTTCTTGGAACAATTTCAAAATGTAACTTTTCTGTTTGGAGTTAAGTATTTTCTGGCCAATATCTCCCCCATGCCCCCAGCTTCTGTGCAATGAAATAATGCTGACTTCCTTTATTGCAGGACTTTGATTACTTAGAAAGCCCTTCCACATAAGAGTGATGTCTTCAGTAATTTTCTTAGAGTAGATTTGATTCTGCAAAAGTGCTAGGAGGAGGAGCTACATAGAACCTTTGCAATGCAATACAGCATAGTAAAGGGAAATTAAATGAGATTTCCCAGGATTTTGATGGGCACATACCTTTCCCATGTCATGTAATTTTAGATCACTGACCAGCACAGTTGTGAACTGCCCTGCTGCTTTTGGCTGCTCCTCATCTTAGGAGAGTCTGGCCTGCTTGGTGGGATAGAAATCCAGGCCTTCACTGATTTATTCCTTTTGGTTGCAGTCCCAGATCTTGAGCTGTGCCGTGATTTCAGCTGATCGGGGATGGCCAACTAGCTGTAGTATAAAGAAATGAGCTATTGTGTTGGGGAAAATATGTTGTTTGAGAAACTAAGATTGACACATTTTCTTTAGGCAGAGGGAAGTTAATACATTGGGTTGCTATTTTATTTAAGGGGAACATCATTGCTTCCTTCTTATTCCCAGTGTTCACATGAAAAAAAAAAAAAAAGTGTGGCTTTTGTTTAAGCTGTTGCCAATACCAACATTTACCACCCCCTCCTTCTAGTTTTATAAAGGACTCTGTTGACTGAAAATTTGCTTAGGACCGAAATTTGTCATTCAGTTTCTGGGCCCATGGGCAAATTATTCCCCCTCCCACCTTTAGAGCAAGGAAAATACTTTTTAGAAATTTGGTATCTAAGGGGCTTATTTGCTATTTAAAATTGCTTATCCTTATTCAATATACAAGAACTAAAACTCTAGCTTTAGAAAACAGCTTGTTATTTCAAAGTGAATGTTGAAATACAAGTCATCCTCTTGGCATGGGTTTTGGAAACATTCTTGACATCGACTATCAGATTGTTGGTGCATATCTAGTTGTTTTAGCAGCATTTCAAATGCATGCTCTATCCTTTCTCCACTGAGATGCCACTGGTCCAGCCTCTATACCAGGGCTTCACTTCTTTTTCGTTATGGTGGTGGTGGATTTGCGTTGAACTGTCTAGTGGTTCAACTTGAAAGACAGTAAGCCAGGGGTAGGAAACCATAGCCCTGAATTTTTTTTTTTCTCTGTGAAATTAATATGTGGGAGAAATGGACCTAGGTTCCTTGTCTCAAATTTAGTTAACGTTATTAACCCATACTGGAGTAGGTTGCCATTCCCTTTTCCAGGGGATCTTCCTGACCCAGGGATCGAACCTGGGTTTCCTGCATTGCAGGCAGATTCTTTACCATCTGAGCACCAGGGAAGACAGCCATCACGGTCAACACAAGAGTCTGAAATGCAGTACTTGAACACAGTCTCAAAAACGACAGAATGATCTCTGTTCGTTTCTAAGGCAAACCATTCAATATCACAGTAATCCAAGTCTATGCCCCAACCAGTAACGCTGAAGAAGCTGAAGTTGAACAGTTCTATGAAGACCTATAAGACCTTTTAGAACTAACACCCCCAAAAGATGTCCTTTTCATTATAGGGGACTGGAATGCAAAAGTAGGAAGTCAAGAAACACCTGGGGTAACAGGCAAATTTGCCCTTGGAATACGGAATGAAGCAGGGCAAAGGCTAACAGAGTTTTGCCAAGAAAATGCACTGGTCATAGCAAGCACCCTCTTTCAACAACACAAGAGATGACACTACACGTGGACATCACCAGATGGTCAACACCGAAATCCGACTGATTATATTCTTTGCAGCCAAAGATGGAGAAGCTCTATACAGTCAGCAAAAACAAGACCAGGAGCTGACTGTGGCTCAGATCATGAACTCCTTATTGCCAAATTCAGACTCAAATTGAAGAAAGTAGGAAAAATCAGTAGACCATTCAGGTATGACCTAAATCAAATCCCTTATGATTTTGCAGTGAAAGTGAGAAATAGATTTAAGGGACTAGATCTGATAGATAGAGTGCCTGATGAACTATGGACGGAGGTTCGTGACATTGTACAGGAGATAGGGATCAAGACCATCCGCATGGAAAAGAAATGCAAAAAAGCAAAGTGGCTGTCTGGGGAGGCCTTACAAATAGCTGTGAAAAGAAGAGGAAGCGAAAAGCAAAGGAGAAAAGGAAAGATATAAGCATCTGAATGCAGAGTCCCAAAGAATAGCAAGAAGAGATAAGAAAGCCTTCCTCAAAAAAAAAAACAAAAACAAAAGAAAGCCTTCCTCAGCAATCAGTGCAAAGAAATTGAGGAAAACCACAGAATGGGAAAGACTAGAGATCTCTTCAAGAAAATTAGAGGCACCAGGGGAACATTTCATGCAAAGATGGGCTCGATAAAGGACAGAAATGGTATGGACCTAACAGAAGCAGAAGATATTAAGAAGAGATGGCAAGAATACACAGAAGAACTGTTCAAAAAAGATCTTCACGACCAAGATAATCACGATGGTGTGGTCACTCATCTAGAGCCAGATATCCTGGAATGTGAAGTCAAGTGGGCCTTAGAAAGCATCACTATGAACAAAGCTAGTGGAGGTGATGGAATTCCAGTGGAGCTGTTTCAAATCCTGAAAGATGATGCTGTGAAAGTGCTGCACTCAGTATGCCAACAAATTCGGAAAACTCAGCAATGGCCACAGGCCTGGAAAAGGTTAGTTTTCATTCCAATCCTAAAGAAAGGTAATGCCAAAGAACTACCGCACAACTGCACTCATCTCACATGCTAGTAAAGTAATGCTCAAAATTCTCCAAGCCAGGCTTCAGCAATACGTGAATCGTGAACTTCCAGATGCTCAAGCTGGTTTTAGAAAAGGCAGAGAGACCAGAGATCAAATTGCCAACATCTGCTGGATCATCGAAAAAGCAAGAGAGTTCCAGAAAAACATCTATTTCTGCTTTATTGACTATGCCAAAGCCTTTGACTGTGTGGATCACAATAAACTGTGGAAAATTTCTTTAAGAGATGGGAATACCAGACCACCAGACCTCCCTTTTGAGAAATCTGTATGCAGGCCAGGAAGCAACAGTTAGAACTGGACATGGAACAACAGACTGGTTCCAAATAGGAAAAGGAGTACGTCAAGGCTGTATATTGTCACCCTGCTTATTGAACTTCTCTGCAGAGTACATCGTGAAAAACGCTGGGCTGAAAGAAGCACAAGCTGGAATCAAGATTGCTGGGAGAAATATCAATCACCTCAGATATGCAGATGACACTACCCTTATGGCAGAAAGTGAAGAGGAACTAAAAAGCCTCTTGATGAAAGTGAAAGTGGAGAGTGAAAAAGTTGGCTTAAAGCTCAACATTCAGAAAATGAAGATCATGGCATCTGGTCCCATCACTTGATGGGAAATAGATGTGGAAACAGTGGAAATAGTGTCAGACTTTATTTTTTGGGGCTCCAAAATCACTGCAGATGGTGACTGCAACCATGAAATTATAAGACGCTTACTCATTGGAAGAAAAGTTATGACCAACCTAGATAGTATATTGAAAAGCAGAGACATTACTTTGCCAACAAAGGTCCATCTAGTCAAGGCTGTGGTTTTTCCAGTGGTCATATATGGATATGAGAGTTGGACTGTGAAGAAAGCTGAGCACCGAAGAATTGATGCTTTTGAACTGTGGTGTTGGAGAAGACTCTTGAGAGTCCCTTGGACTACAAGGAGATCCAACCAGCCCATTCTGAAGGAGATCAGCCCTGGGATTTCTTTGGAAGCAATGATGCTAAAGCTGAAACTCTAGTAGTTTGGCCACCTCATGTGAAGAGTTGACTCATTGGAAAAGACTCTGATGCTGGGAGGGATTGGGGGCAGGAGGAGAAGGGGACGACAGAGGATGAGATGGCTGGATGGCATCACCGACTCAATGGACGTGAGTTTGAGTGAACTCCAGGAGTTGGTGATGGACAGGGAGGCCTGGCGTGCTACAGTTCATGGGGTCGCAAAGAGTCAGACATGACTGAGCGACTGAACTGAACTGGTTAACCCATAGATCTCATAATCTTAGAAAAGTGCAGTGAAAAGCTAAAGGGGATCTTATTAGCCTTCACCCAAAACTTTGTAGCACTTCTAAGGCTAGAATGTGTTGACCTTCTAGGTGTTGAGTCCGTATAGTTACTTGTGAAAGTCAGCAACAATAGTGTATAACACAGTGTGATATGGAAAACTACTTCTTTTGCATATATACTCTATGCTGGATTATTAAATTTTTTTCATGCTTCCTCAACCATTGGGTATTTCACAATTATATATTACTTTTCAACATTCAAATTGTACAGTAATGTATAACCTGACATTCATTATGGAAAATGCAGTTTTATTTGGTTATTTAATCTCTACTAAAGGCATTGTAAATGAGCTGATCTTTTAAAAATCAAATTTCTTTAAGACATCTTAACATTCTGATTATATTCTGGGGTCTAGTATACTCTAGAGGGATTTGGTTAAATTTTTTCTGAAGCAACTGAATAATATGAATAATGAGGGAGGAAGTATTTGGGTACTTTTAAGGAAACAAAATTAGAATATGGAGTCTAAAGATGCCCTGTATGTTTTTATGCCAATATAACCAATATAAACATCAAGAAAAAGGAAATAACCTTAAAAAACTGCAAAACCCCACCATAGGTAAGCAAAATCCGATTGAAGAGTCATTGAATAATAAAGGCCCATAGACTCTTGAGAGTCCCTTGGACTGCAAGGAGATCCAACCTGTCCATTCTAAAAGAGATCAGTCCTGGGTTTTCATTGGAAGGACTGATGCTAAAGCTGAAACTCTAGTAGTTTGGCCACCTCATGTGAAGAGTTGACTCATTGGAAAAGACTCTGATGCTGGGAGGGATTGAGGGCAGGAGAAGAAGGGGACGACAGAGGATGAGATGGTTGGATGGCATCACGGACTCGATGGACGTGAGTCTGAGTGAACTCCAGGAGTTGGTGATGGACAGGGAGGCCTGGCATGCTGCGATTCATGGGGTTGCAAAGAGTCAGACACAACTGAGTGACTGAACTAACTGATACATTATTATGCATATTCTTTTTGAAATGATATATTTAGCACTTATTTAAAAAGCTTGTGGAAAGTAATATAGGAAATACAGGTGTACATCTAGCTTTGTCACCTCTTAACACTTTGCCGCGTGTGTAAAAAATCTCTTTTGCATTTGCCCTTCCCTCACCTCTTTCCAAGGGTTAAGCTATAATCCTGAATTTAGTATTTTTTACTCCCATATCTTTTTTAGTCATTTTCATGCAAACATGTGTCCATGTATGGTATGCAGTAAGGTTTGCATGTTTTTAATAAAGTGTTAAAAATGATATAAGCATCATGCTGTGAGATTCTGAAAATTGTTTTTTACCTTTACCCTTTATATGTAAAATTTATTCATTTTGATGCATGCGAAAGTGAAGTTGTCAGTGTTCTTGCCTGGAGAATCCCAGGCACAGTGGAGCCTGATGGGCTGCCGTCTACGGGGTCGCACAGAGTCGGACCCGACTGAAGCGACTTAGCAGCAGCAGCAGAAGTTGTGTCTGACTCTTTGCAGCCCCATGGACTGTAGCCCCCAGGCTCCTCTGTCCATGTACTTCTCCAGGCAGGAACAGTGGAGTGGGTGCCACTTCCTTCTCCAGGGGATCTTCCTGACCCAGGGATCAAACCAGGGTCTCCTGCATTGCAGGTGGATTCTTTACCACCTGAATCACCAGGGAAGCCTTTTGATGCATGTAGCCCTAGTTTGTTTATTCTCACTGCCGTATGATACGTCATTTTGTGAATATACCACTATTTATTTACCTTTTGATGGCCTTCTAGGTTGTTTCCAGTTTTTGACTCTAATCCGCAGAAATAGGATGAACGTTCTTATGTGGAGCACCCTGTACAAGTCTTCTACTTTTGAACATGTGTGGGAATTTCTCTAGGCTACCACCCAGAGTGGAGTTACTTTGGACACCCCTCATTTTTCTAGATAAATCAGTCTATATCTTTCCAATGTAATTGTGCTCACTGGTCCTCTCACAGGCACTGTCTGAGAGCTTCTGTTGCTTCCCTTCTTCTCCATCCTGGTAGTGCCAGATGATAACATTTTTTTTGACAATTTGATGGCAGTGAAAAGATATCTTCTCGGTTTAATTTGCATTTTCCTGATTCGTGAGGTTGAGCATCATTTCATATTTATTGGTCGTTTGAGTTTTCTCTCCTGTCAGTTGCCTGATCAGATCTTTTTTTTTCTATTGGATTGTTTTGTCTTTCTGTTTGATATGTAGAAATTCTTTATGTTCTGAATACTAATCCATTGTTGGTTATATGCATTTCAAGTGTGGCTTGCCTTTTTACTTTCTTCATGCTATTTTTTATTATACAAAGTTTAATTTTAATGTAGGCAAACTCAAGGTCATGAAAATATCCTCTCTTTTTTCTAGGAATTTCAGTGTTGTTTTTTACTTTCAGTTTACTGATGAGAAATTTTTGTGTATGGCATGAAGTAAGGATCTAATTTTAATTTTTTCTATGTGGATGTCTGATTGTCTCAGTGCCTTTTTTTGAGTTACCTTTTTTTTTAAGAAGCTGTTTTTATTTTTTAAGTAAAAAGATTAACAAAAAAATAATTCAGACTTGCAAAAAGTTTCAAAAATCATACAACAAATACCACAGACTTCATCCAGGTGCCCCAGTTATTAACATCTTATATAACCAAAGTGGGCTTAGGGGTATCAGCCACAGTTTCCCACAAAGTTATAGTTTTTATCATTGCCATTTTAGTATCTATTCTTGCTTTCAGTGGTTGCCAAATGTTTCTTTATTTCCATAATTCTTCATTTGTTTATTGGAATAGAAGGCAATGGCACCCCACTCCAGTACTCTTGCCTGGAAAATCCCATGGACGGAGGAGCCTGGTGGGCTGCAGTCCATGGGGTCGCTAAGAGTTGGACACGACTGAGCGACTTCACTTTCACTTTTCACTTTCATGCATTGGAGAAGGAAATGGCAGCCCTCTCCAATTTTCTTGCCTGGAGAATCCCAGGGACAGCGGAGCCTGGTGGGCTGCCGTCTATGGGGTTGCACAGAGTCGGACACAACTGAAGCGACTTAGCATCTTAGCATTCATTGAAGAATCTATTTTTTCTTCACTGTCTTTCCTTTTACCTCCATACCGATTTAGAAATCTACGTTTCTGCTGTAATCTGCCAAGTCCTGTTCTTCAGGAGTTTGTTCCATTTTGCCTTCTCACCAGCAGCATACAAAGGTGTTGTTTCCCCTTTGTCTCACAAACAAAGTATGTTGTCAAACTTTTGGACTTTTGCCAATCTAATCAGTGAAAAATGAATACATGTCTCTTATTATGAGTAACGTTGAGCATCTGTTCATATGTTTTGGGCCATTTTCACTTACTCTTCTGTATGCTCCCTGTATATATTGCTTGCTTATTTTGGGGGCAGGGGGGATGTTGGTATCTTTTCTTTTAGATTTTTGTAAGGATCCTTGTATGTGACAGATATTATTATCCCTTTGTAAGTTGCAACTATTTTTTTCAAGTATATGATTTCCGTTGTGGCTAGTGGCATTTTTTTGCTGTGCAAAGTATTTTACTTTTAAATACATTTTTATGTAGACATATTTGTTTATCTTATATTAAATTCAGTTGTTCAGTCCTGTCCTACTCTTTGTGACCTCATAGACTGCAGCACACCAGGCTTGCCTGTCCATCACCAACTCCCAGAGCTTGCTCAAACTCATGTCCATCCAGTTGGTGATGCCAACCATCTCATCCTCTGTTGTCCCTCCTGCCTTCAGTCTTTCCCAGCATCGGGGTCTTTTCTAACGATACCTTTTATTATATTTGTTTTATTTTTAGTTATTTTTCATTGGGGTATAGTTGATTTATAGTATTATACTAGTGCAGGTGTACAACATAGTGATTCAATATTTTTTATAATCTTGTTATCTATGGAGCTTCCTTTTCTTACTCAGTTTATAATGGAGTTCACTCAAGTTTTCTTTCTCTCAATAATTGTGTGATTTTACTTTTAAGTTTAGATATGTGATTCATTTGGAATGTACTCTGATATATGATGTGAGATACAGATGTAATTAATTTTATTCCAGTGACTATCCAGTTGTCCAAACACTATTAAAAAGTCCATTTTTTCCTCCATTGATTTGAGATGGTACCTTATCATATACTAATTTTCCGTGTATACTTGAGTCCATTTCTGAGCTTTTTGTTTTGTTCTATTGGTCTATTTTCTTATGGAACAAAACCACACTGTTTTACTTATAGAAGCTTTCTCATATGTTGTTCTATGTCCACCTCGACATACAGGACACACACACACTCACAGAGCTTTTCTTTCTCGGGCTTTCTTGATACTTCTTTGTTGGGTTTCTTTGCTTTTAACTTATTTAAATTTTGAATTTAATTCCCAACAGTTCTAGTTGATATCCAAGTAGTTATTTTGCTATTACCAGAGACTTTCTTTGCCATCTAGTACTGACCAGTTTTTCAAATGTCATTTATCTGTTTGCTGGGCACAAGCTTTTGTTCATATATTGCTAACATTTTTAAGAATTTAAAATTTATGTGGGTTCTGAAGTAATTGAAAGCATGTTTAAGCTTCAGAGATGTCCTGCATCCCAGGCTCACATCAGATATTAGTAATAGGGTCAGTGGGTGCAGGAGGGCTGTGAACCCACTGAAGCTATATGAAGGAGATGTCTCTGTGTAATTATACGGAAAGAGGATTCATCAGTCTTCTGACAGCTCAAAAAATTAAGACTGTGGTGGTAAATGGGATTATTTCCTTACTTTCTCTTATCTTTTGTTGATGGTGTATAGAAATGCGACAGATTTCTGTGTGTGTATTAATTTTATATCCTGCAACTTTCCCAAACTCATTGATGAGCTCTAGTACCTTTCTGGTAGCATCTTTAGCATATGGTCGCATACTGTATGGATGGTATCATGTCACTATAATGACAGTTTTACTTCTCTTCCAGTTTGGATTCTTTTTATTTTTTCTCTGATTGCTATGGCTGGGACTTCCAAAATGAGTCTGACATTAACAAATACACTGTATTAAATATAAAATAGCTAACCAACAAAGGCCTCCTGTATAACACAGCGAACTATGCTGTATATTTTGTAATAACCTATAAGGGAGGAAAATCTGAAAAAGGAAAAAAAAAAAATATATATATATATAAAACTGAATCACTTTGTTATATACATCTGAAACTAACACAGCATTATAAATCAACTCTACTTCAAGACTATTCTAAGTTAAGGTGAATGAATTTAAATACACAGTAATGAAGAATGAGAGCTGGCTTTTGAAGAGCTGAGAGGTATGAAGAACTAGCTCTTCTTTATGCTTACTGTGCTCAGGATCCATTAACTGTAAAATGAAAGCAAATTTTTGCATTTCTGTCGATCTAGGTTGTAGGAGGTCAGTGTTCCTTATTAACAATAATGGTGTTTTCTCTCGTCTTTCTTTTAGGTAAGTGGCTGTCTTCTGCTCGGATGCATCAGCTTCAGAGTGGGTGGAGGTTTGAGGGCCCCGTCTGCTGTCTCGATGCTGTGGTAGTAAGTTTTGGTTGACGTGCTCTGGTCTGCTGTGGGCAAGGGGGTCGCCTTGACAAAAGAAACTGCACAGTTTCCTTTAAATCCTTTGCCTCTTACTTGTTGTACATGTTTGTTAAGAACTCTTTGTGCATGTAGTCTCTCAAGATGACATAGAAAAATTAAAAGCCAGGGTTCCTGCTTTCAAGAAGCCTGGATTTTAGTAAGGATATAGCCAAAAGAACTTGAGTTTTGGAATTGTGTTGAGTTTGAATTTCACTCTTCCGTTACTAATTATTGGGTATCTTCTTCCTCAAGATCTTCATTTATGAAGAACATATAAAAATACCTGCTTCCTTAGACGGCTGGGAAGATTAAATCAGGGGATAGTTGTATCTATCACACTATTCCAATGTGTAGACTTGTCCCTCATTTCTTCTTCTCAACTCTAGCTCTTTATCCAGAGTCTCAGAAAGAAACTGAAAGGTCTAGAAAGCAAGAAAATAGAGATCAGCTGTCCTCCTCTTATCTGAAGTGTCTTTGGCTGAGAGTTAGGGAATCTTGCACACCAAGCCCCAAAGGATTTTGTGAAGGAATCTGTAGTACATCTAAGAAGGAACTTTGCAAAGCAGCAAACATCTCCTTGAACTTCGTGTCACTCTAGAAAAGCCTAGTTAAGAGCAGCTTAGGTGTTGATTTATAGTGGGCCTTAGTGGAGTCTCTGAGAATATGCTGGAACATTATGTTGGGAAAACATTCCTTTGTTTAATCCAAGATGGGATTCAAACAAATGACTACAGAATGTAAGCTGAGGTCTTTTGATCTCATGTGATTCTTTAAATAATTGTCACATTGTTGTGTTCAGAATTATCTAGCTATCTGCCTTTAGTAAACAGAAGAGTGATATTCATCGAGAAGGGGAAGTATCTCTACGTTTGGAAAGTAGAAGGGAACTGTGCCAGAGTTGGAAAGACACAAATCAGAAAAGGTGGAGGGAGCTGCACAGGTGAAGTGCATCTGAGTTGGTATGACTGAGGCCTCTTAGCAATGGCAAAAGGCCTAACTAGAAACGTCCCTCTCTAAGGAGAGGCTGGGGCCAAGGGAGACTACAGTTCATTGCACATTCAGAGATTAAAATATCTCCAAATTAGTTCCAGTGAATCATTTTAAATTATTTTAAAAGCTCTTTATATTTTAATCAGAGCCTATTCACGACCAGATAATTTGGATGGCACTTTCTAAAATTACTTTCCTCCAATGATGTGTTGTGCCGTTGCCTTAGAATGCAGAAAACCTCATGGAAGAGGGAAGTAGGGAAGTTCGAAAGTACTAAGGAGCTGTCAATCTTCATTAAATGTTTACCTGTTTGAGAGATTAAAATTTGGTTCGTGCCCCCTGATTTAGAATGGATCATGTTAACATTGCTGCTTTTGCAGAGTAAGGCAGGGAATCCACAGGATGCCAGAGATCTAGCAATGTGCCCACTTCCCCACGTACTTGGGGAGGACTGGATACTATGACTTTGCCCTTTCATTCTTGGGGGTAGACTTTGGTTTAGTGAAGGACTTACTTCTTTAGCAGTCTTGGGTCATCTCAAAATGTTTGTCCACCATTTTGGTTATCTTTCCTACAATTAGTGCAACCGCAGGCCTTGCACTTAATGCATGGAACTCTTCCTTAGTCATTAAGGTAAGTGTCCTGGAGTACAATGTTCTTTATTGTAACTTCAGAAGCAACAGAGGCGTATATGGATTTTACATTATCCCAGTTGGACTTTTATGTCTCATGCTTAGCAGTCCATTTCTGTACCTACCATCCCATATACCTTAATAATAGAGTTTTCATTGTGGGGAGAAGGCAGCATCATTTTCCTGGAAGCTGTTCATTTTGTGATGAAGGTAGAGGAGCCAGTTCTATTCAATATTTCCTTACTTTTGCCCCCAAAGCGTTGGAGGAATGAATGATCAGACTCCATCTTGAATGTTGTATATTATCCATTAGTTCCCTTTTGCAAGGGAAGAATTAAAACAGGAGGAAAGAGCTGGACAGGATGAGTTTTTAGATCATGGCACTGAGTAGCAACTGCTAGTCAAGTTTTTTTTTTTTTTGGCAGTTTGCTAGAGTCTCATTTTAAAGCAATAACATACTCAGAGTTGTATTCAAACACTGAGATAAATGCATCAACCTAAATTCATGGTTTTGTTTTTTTCCATGTAGTTGCTAATTATTGAACATAACGAGGCTTATTCATAATTTCTTTTCTCTTGCTTGATAGCCGTAATCCTGTATTTGTGCTGCTGTCATTCCCATGGTAACAGACTAATGTCCAAAGCATAAAATTATTAAATACAGAACAGTACATTAAAATAATGCTAAGGTTCTGACTTAACAGAGAGACTTTCACTCTGGGGCAAACTTCAAAAAAGAGAACACTTATACAAAAAGCAATTTACTCGGCCAGTAATGTTTAGTATTCCCATAGCTATTATGGAAGAGATTTGTTTGAATTATAGCCTCTTCCTTCCCAGCCCATCATCTCCTTTGGCTTTGCAGCCAAGTCTTAATCTGGTGTTTATGATGTCAGTCTGCTGCCATGGGACTTATTCTGTCACAGATGTATCGTGACTTCACTGCAGAATTGAGGCAGAAGAAAATTTAGGCCAAAAGAGAACAACTCTAAATTTCTAGCATATCTGTTCTGCCTAGAAGTATTCCCTTCACCTTCATCTGCTACTGAAAAAAAAGAAAGTTAAACGGTGCTTCGTCGAAGGTTGGTCTGGCATAAATGTCGTTGAAATCACCAGAATGCCAAAAGCCAACACAGAGGAAAAATGTTTTGCAGCCTGACCTTAGGTCTTTGAAGAGTGGCCCAGATGTATATGTTTAATTCTATGCTACAGTAATGAAGCAAACCATCTTTGTAGCACATAAATTGATGCAGCGGTTCTCCTGGTTTTCTCTAAGAGAATCCCTTGTATCTTAAATGGAGTGTGATTGCACGCACAAGGGCATGCTTCTTGCCTCCTGCCCTTTGCTTCCGCCACCAATAACAACTATGTCTTTACTATTCACGGAGATCTGTGGAAGCATTGCCAAACTCAGAGCGTCTTTGAAGCCAAATTTTATAGTGCTCATAAGCATGTTAGCATTATGGTCCCTCTGGGGCCCCTTCATCATCTGGTATCTGGGACATTCTCCCATTTGGATAGCATAAAAATAATCTATACTCTTTCCTAGGGATGAAAGATTTCTGCAGATTGAAGCTAAGAACACAGGTGGTGCTCTGTACACGATGAACTCTTTGAATGTCATGAACCAGTAGTACAAACAGAACACATGTACCTTACTCATTTTTTTTTTAGAGATGCAGGGGAAAGAGGGAACGAGAGGCAAAGACCATGTTATTTAATGAATAAGATCTTTCTGGACATCTTTAAGTATTATGAACATTCAGAAGATTAGCTGCAGTGAATCCTTTTTTTAAATGGAATTAAGGCTTTGGGATTTTCTTCCTTCTCTCCTTCTGCATATTTATACTTAACAGAAGGTTTTAATGTCCTTTCCCTTATTAGAATAAACACTAAGGTAGGAGGCTAAGCAAGCTGATGTGCTTCAAACATCTCTAATTGGTGCCAGTTTGTCACTGGAAAGCTGTGATAGTCACCTTGGAATCTACATCACCTCATTTTGAGTTTATAATAAGACACTCTCCCTTCTGCTCCTTCACCCAAATCAGCATCCTTCTCAAAGGAATGATGCTGTGCAGTATAAACTCATGTCAGCATAATATGCCGTGTACTTTGATAATGATTTTTTCCAGCATTTTGTTGAGCCAGCTTCAGTAACAGCAGTGAGTATATGTGTAAGTGATTTTCTTTAAAAACAGGTATAGATTAATGCATGAGTGATTTTTCTTTTTTTTTTCTTTTTAAATTCCCTGGAATGACAGCTATGGTAAATCTCAAAGGAGAGATAATTTATTTGGTTTCTGTACTGTGTGTCAGTGGTTCCTAAACCTGGGGAGCTTCAGAAACTCTGATGCCTAATTTCATTCTTCAAAGATTGTGGTCTACATTACTAGACAGTTATGTAGACAAGTGTATATGTGTATATATATATATATATGTAAACAAGTATGTATATATATGTAATAGACAGCTACCAAGGACCTATGATAGATAGTTGCACAAGCAACTATACTCAATATCTTGTAATCATATAAAAAGGAAAATAATCTGAAAAAGTATATCTGTATTCTTGTGAACAATGAAACTGAATCACTTTGTTGTACACCTGACTAATACAACATGATTTGTAAATAAACTATACTTCAATTAAAGAAAAAAGGAGGGGAAAAAAGAGCTAAAAGTAAGTGGAACAAAATGTTAGCAATTAATTCTGGATGTGTTGATGCATGTTTTTTTAAAAAAGGATTGTAGTTTATTTGGAAGTCAGACCTGGGCTCTGGAATTTTTAATAGTGCTCTAGATGATTCTAACATCCAGACAAATTTGGCAGTCCTCAGTTTTATATGTAGTAATGGCCAGAAATTAAAATATCAAGGACAAGTTGAAGTATCACAGATGTATTATAATTTTTATAAATCTGCTTTGTCACTCCTTACTTTAGCTTAATGAATCTCCCTGGTACTCTCTCACTTTCTCTTTCATAAACACACACCATTAAAATAATCCAAAAGTTCTGACCCCCTATTTTGTCTTTTCTTCTGGAATGAGAACAGTGAGTGAGAAGTAATTACCTCTGATGTTTTCTTTGACATGCTACATTTGTCTGTTAAAAAAATTGACTCCAAAATTTTAGAACATTTTGAATTAAGACTGCAAAAGAAAATCGAAGCACGCAGCTAGAAGGGAAAAGAACAGAGTTCCTGTTTTAGAAACTTGATTAGTACTGGAAATTGAACTTGAGTTTTTGACATTGGGTTCCACACGATGCACCATCGTGCTCAGCCTGCGTGCAAATTGTTTTCTTTAAGCTCTTTATAAATGATGAGATGACATTAAAAGAATAGTTTAATCATGTTTTCGTTTTTCAATATGTAACGCTAGAGGAGAAGAGGAAAAGTAGATTTCTTCATCTCATAAAACAAAATATTTTTGCAATAAAGTTCTAACTAAAACTTAACCTGGCATTTTTTTCATTTACCTTGGTTATTGCTTTTCACATGTCTCATGGTTCTTGTAAACATGCTTTTTTCCCTGTGGAGCTAGATTCAAAGCAAACGTTATGAAGGAAAGTCTTGGTATTTGAGCATCTTGCTTCTGATGTTTAGCCTTAAGAAACAGATTTGAGCTTAACAGAAAAGTAATGGGCTTACTTGAATTTTCTTACCTTTCTTCACATTCGCTTTTACTGCCTCAATGGATAGCCCTAAAACTTGGTTTAGATAGAGATCTGATGTAATTTCATGAAGCACTGCTGTCAGATGACAGCAAAGGATGTTTATATTTGTTGACACAGTGCTGTAGATTTCCTTTCCAAAGAGCATGTGCAGATATTACGTTGGTAGGTCTCTATCTGTAGGCACACACGTTTTGTTTTGAATGTTTAAATTTGTTTTAGAATTGTTTAAATGATTATTCTGCCTATACAGATATTTAGGGGGGAAAAAGGGCTTTCCTAAGAGTTTAGATAGTTTTTCATCTGACCATCTGATAAAGATAGAGCTTTTTTTGTTTGTTTTGTTTTTATAAATTCAGCCTTTTTCTAGCAGATGATCGAAAAGTCCATTTATTGTCAATAATTTGTTTATGGCAAAGGACACATGCCATAAATGTTTTGCATTTTCTCTCCCTCTTTTTTTTTAAAGATTTGTTCGTCTTTCATAGCTTCGTGAGTTAGAAAATAAAACGATTCCCTGTCAAATTTCATGTTGAACTTTAAAAGAAAAATTCTAAGAATATGCTCTTGGAATGAAAGGACTTATAGAGGTTATTCATGGCTGTGGTTTCTTAATTGCTGCTTTTTATTTAAAGGAGATGAAGGGTGTTCTCTTTCTTAAGAATGCTACTCCTGTGTTTTTGCAGATACTCCTCTAACATTTAGTCCTTTTTTTTTCCCCCAAGACCTTTCAAGATTTTATTCTTCTTGCTAATATGGACAACTCATAAAAGCATATTTTGTCTCAACTCTGCTATGAAATCTTTCTTTCATTTAAATTTTCTTTCTATTATAAAGGTAGAACATGTTTAAAATAAATAAGAAAACCCATGAGCATACAGAGAATAAAATTCATCTATAATCCTGCCACTCAGATAAATACTCTAGATATTTCTGCCTTCCTTGCATATCACCCTCCATGGTTCAGAACAGATTGACTTGCTTTCATTTACAGTAAGTCCCTTACATGCGAATCTTCCAAGTTGTGAACTTTCAAAGGTATGAACGTGTGTTTGTCCGTCCAGTCATGTAAGTTAGTTCGTGTGTCTGGTATACACTGTCACTCACGTGGCATCCTCTACAAGTTGTGCCTTTGTGTGCTATACAGTAGTACAGTGTTTTTATTTCAAGCTGAGGATATCCAGAAGCAAGTGTAAAGCCACTGCGATGTAACTGGTACTGCTAAGATGTACCAAGCAATAACGATAGAAACAAAGGTGAAAATAATTCAGTGGAGCTGCAGGAGGAAGAAGTAACTGAAGAACTGAAGAGATTCATGACTCAGGAAACTGGCAGGGGGATTTTCTTTATTTGAGGAGGCACTGTTAGCTTTTGAGGCACAGGACCTGAATGTAGAATGGTACATGAAGGTTGCAGCAGCTGTTCAGAATGCAATTCAATGCTTCCGTGTCATTTATGACGAGAGAAAAAGAGCTACTACCCAGACATCACTGGATCGTTTTTTCCAAGAGGCTGGATAGAGTTGAATACAGCAAAGAACCAGGACCTGGGCCATCAATGTCAGGTGTGAGTGAAATTGCGGCCTACCCTCTGTCTCCTGTTGCTGACTCCCCATCTCTGTCTTCCACCTCCTCTCCCTCCTCCAGTCAGGAACTCTCTTTATCTGTTCACTTGTTGCTAGACCCTGTATATCAGCTGTTATACTGTAATATAATATAAATAGGCTTTTTATAGTAAAGATAATAACCCTTTCCTGCTGCTGCTAAGTTGCTTCAGTCATGCCTGACTCTTTGCAACCCAATGGATTGTAGCCCTCCAGGCTCCTCTGTCCATGGGATTCTCCAGGCAAGAATACTGGAGTGGGTTGCCATGCCCTTCTCCAAGGGATCTTCCCGACCCAGGGATTGAACCCTTTATCTGTCCTATTATAACTCTTAAAAGGTTCCTTGCCTAATTCTTGCCTTTTCTACTTGAATAGGAAGAGCTTTAAGAAATCATTTAATTCGATGAATGATTCATTCATTTGAGTGTCTATTATGTGCTGAGATATATTAGTGGAGTGAACACATGTCCCACCCTCTAGAACTCACAATCCAGGAGAGCAGAGGATGGGGGAGTGACAGATAAGCAATAAACATAATAAATGAACAAATCTTAGAATGTTTTGAGTGTGGGAACAACTATGGAAAAAATAGAGCGGGGAATGGGAGGGGAGTGGTTACAATTTTAGATGGGATGATCTGCATTGGGCATAATGAGAATAGATGACAGCTGAGCAAGATTTGAATTTATTGTTTTTACTTTTGTAGAACTGTATCCTTACTGGTGTGATTGTACCTGTAGGCCAGGAACAATCCAGGTTTAATTGGGTCTAAGTCTCTGCTATGCAGGTTATCTCTTTTTTAGGATGGCCGACAGAAATCCATCACCTTGGTCTAGAACCTTACACATAGCTGGAGGGTTTTTGAAGTAGGTCTTTGTGTCTGAGTGCCTTCATCCTTGGACACTCTGCTTTTGGGGCCCTACCAGCTGCAGCATCAGAGTGATGGCTTTGTGGCCTCTCTATGTATAGCTTCAAAGAAGTTTTATAAATGTGGAGTGTGGGGAGGCAAGTGGTAAAACTAGAGTGAGATTTATTCACCACTTGGAAAGAAAAAATCTAATCTATCCCACAGTAAGTCCTAGTGGTAATGTTCTGTTTCAGGAAAACAGGAAGAACAGTGGTGGGAGTGAGTTTTCCCTTCATGTGCTGAAATTGCAGGGGTTCCCCCTCCCCCTCTTTTTTTTTTTTTGCCTTTTCCTCCTCCTTTTATTTCTACCCCCTTTTTGTGCTTAATTTTAGAATTTGATAATGTTGCTCCATGTTATTTATTCTCTGGCATAACCGTTGCGGTTGCCTCTTGGAGCTGTGTTCTCAGGCTATTCATATTTGAGAATGGAACTATGTTGTTTTGTCATGCATCACTCAAGTCTGAAAGGCCATTGTAACCATTTTGCTGATAAAGAACAGGAAATGCGAAGAAGAAATAGTGGTAAACTAGACAGCCCTGTAAGCTGTGCTGCCTTGAAAGGGAACATGGGATTGTAGAGGCACTCTTTATTTCTGTTCATTCAAATTGATGAATTCTTTACATTGTATGTCTTAATTGTCTTCATTTTTTATAGTTAAGTGCAGATAGGTTATAAGATTCTAGAAATTAATGCACATTGATTTCTTTCACAAGTTTGGAGACAATTGTTGATTCATAAAACATGACAGGAACTTTGGGTAATTGTCAATTGTCTGACTATTTTTCTTCTTTGCATTCCTATTGCTTTGCTATCGGCAGTCATTAAATTGATTCAATTGAAATCTGAATGAGAAATTAGTGTATTCTTATGAATGTACCTCACATAAATTTTAAATGAAGGGTTTGACTTTTTCATCCAAATCAGGTTGGCAAAAGAATGTTAATTATTTCATTGGCTGAGTTATGAGATGCAAAGTTCAAGATCACTCACACCAGAGTATATTAAGAAATAAATATAATTAAATGCTTGCAAATGTGTGTATCTTAAACAGGAACTGAGCTCTAATAATTGTTTAATCTAGAAGCTTCCTCTTTTGTTTACTGTAATTCTCTTAAATTAAGGGGACAAAAAAAGGAGCCCTTTAATAACCTGACTTTTTGGCAGTGATTGTGGGAGACTCTTGTGCTGTTAGAAAATGAATGGGGATGTATTTCAGTTTTCCTTTCAGCCTTTCAGTTAACCAAACATCTACATCTCATCATCTTCATCTACTTTTTTTCACTTTCTGGCCATGCTGTGTTGGATGTGGGATATTAGATCCCTGACCAGGGATCTAACCCATACCCTCTGAAGTGGAAGCCCAGAATCTTAATGGCTGGAACTCCAGGGAAGTCCCACCTGCTTCTTAAAAGCTCTGATGTTTTCTCCCCCTTCCTGTTCCTTCCCTTACTATCCGCCCCTTTTCCCTCCCTCCCCACCCCACTCCGCAACATACACTCACGCACACATCCCTCCTTTCTCTACCTTCCCCCACCCCCGATGACTACCACAGTGAACCCTGTATGCAGAGGCAAGTTCCCTGCACAGAATAATTGGGCTGGACCATTTCCCTGTGGAGCACCAAAGCTGTTGACTAGGGCTGAATTGAAGGATTTCAGCTAGAGTGTATGCTCTCCAACATCTGAGCAGGAGTAATGAGAAGTGTACTGTTGAGCTTAGCCAGGTACAGTGTAGTAGACAGAGGCCCCCATCACGTGCCAGTCCCTGTTGGTGCCCTGCTTCTCTTTTCCCCTTAAGGTCAGGTGTGTGTGTAGGGGTTGCAGTGGTATTAAGTGATCTCACCATCTTCCCATGGCTCAGAATAAGGAGAAAGGAGGCATCTGTGGCTCATGAATGTACAGATTCACCACCTTAAATAAATTCTACTAGAGAGTGTCTCCGGAGAAGGCAATGGCAGTCCACTCCAATACTCTTGCCTGGCAAATCCCATGACGGAGGAGCCTGGTGGGCTGCCGTCCATGGGGTTGCGAAGAGTCAGACATGACTGAGCGACTTCACTTTCACGTTTCACTTTCATGCATTGGAGAAGGAAATGGCAACCCACTCTAGTGTTCTTGCCTGGAGAATCCCAGGGACGGGAGAGCCTGGTGGGCTGCCGTCTATGGGGTCGCACACAGTTGGACACGACTGAAGCGACTTAGCAGCAGCAGCAGCAGCAGCAGAGAGTGTCTCCTAGCATGACTCTATTCTATTTCCCATCTTTGAGACCAGAAGTAGGTCAAATTAAATTTGGATGGTTGAACATCCACCTTAAGTATACAGTAGGTGTATGAGGAACTTAAACTTATTTCTGTTTACTTCTACTGTGTGATTTATTCTAAGAATAAACCTTACTTTTATCATAGCATTATGACACAAGCATTACATATTTGAAATCTAAAGAAAGCAGAAGGGAAAAAAGTTGTCCATAAACCATCTCTGGGAGAGAGAACCAGTGTTGGCATGATCTTTTTATTTTTTAACCTTTTCTCTGATTTTTTTTTTTCTCTTTGCTTTACCTACATGAGATTATACTATATATCATCCTTCAGTTCAGTTCAGTCGCTCAGTCGTGTTTGACTCTTTGCGACCCCATGAATCGCAGCACGCCAGGCCTCCCTGTCCATCACCAACTCCTGGAGTTCACTCAGACTCACGTCCATTGAGTCTGTGATGCGATCCAGCCATCTCATCCTCAGTCGTCCCCTTCTCCTCCTGCCCCCAATCCCTCCCAGTATCAGAGTCTTTTCCAGTGAGTCAACTCTTCGCATGAATTGACCAAAGTACTGGAGTTTCAGCTTCAGCATCATTCCCTCCAAAGAAAGCCCAGGGCTGATCTCCTTCAGAATGGACTGGTTGGATCTCCTTGCAGTCCAAGGGACTCTCAAGAGTCTTCTCCAACACCACAGTTCAAAAGCATCAATTCTTCGGTGCTCAGCCTTCTTCACAGTCCAACTCTCACATCCATACGTGACTACTGGAAAAACCATAGCCTTGACTAGACAGACCTTAGTCAGCAAAGTAATGTCTCTGCTCTTCAATATGCTATCTAGGTTGGTCATAACTTTCCTTCCAAGGAGTAAGCATCTTTTAATTTCATGGCTGCAGTCATCATCTGCGTTAATCCTCCTGTTTTTCATTATATATTTCCAATTGTTATTATATACTTTCGTATGCAGATTTAAAGGCTGCATAATGTTAAGTTTATGTAGCATAATTTTATTATCCCATTTTTTTGTAAATACATATGTCAGTTTTTTGCAGTTATAAATACTGTGACCAGCATCTTTGTGTGTAACACTTTCTTCACATTTAAGTGACCTTAACAGAAATAAAGTATGAGATTAGGAACACTACATTAGTCATTTTAAATTCTCTGGGTCATTTGGGAGAGGAGTTTTTTTTTTTTTTAACTTTTTGGGGAAATAGTTTGAAACTGACTGAAAAGTTGCAGCAATAGTACCAAAAAACACCCATATTCTCTTTACACATATTTGTCTCTTGCTCTCCTTGAACTCTGCATGCTTTATGGATTGTGTGTTTAAACACTTCTTTTCTCTGTTTTCTTTCCCCATCTTTCTCTATTCAATTTTTTCCCAAACCATTTGAGAGTATGCTGCATAATCATGTCCCTTGGCTTCTAAATACTCAGGAGTGTATTTCCAAAGAATGAGAATATTTTTTGGTCTACCTACAGTATACTTACTAACTCCAGGAAACTTAACATTGATATGCTATAATCTTGTGTTTATATTTCAGATTGGTCAATTGAGCTAATGATGTCCTTTCTGGCATTTTTCCTCCTATAGTACTAGGTCCATTCCAGGATCACACATTGCATTTAGTTGTTATATCTCATTTAATGGGGCTTTCTTTGTTTGTTATGACATTGACATGAAAAAATATATAGGACTTTTTTTTTTAATAAAAATGTGCTCATTTGGGTTTGTCTAATGTTTCCTCATGGTGAAATTAAGGCCATACATTCCCAGCTGAAATAATTAAGTGATGTGTCCTTACTGGAATATTACATCAAGAGAAACCTAGTGTTCTTCCCTTCATTGATATTAAATTTGATAATCTGCTCAAAGGATTATATATTTTTTCCACTGTATAGATACTATACTTTCCCTTGAAACTAATAAGCAATCTGTGGCAACATGCAAATATCTTATTCCTCTTCCAAAATTTCCCTTTAGATTTAACTTCCCTTGATGATTCTTGCATGAACTACTCTTTCCTATGATGATTTAGAATTAGAGCATCAGCATTTACCAGTTAGCCGTCTGCATTCTATTGCAAAGAGAAATCCTTCCCACCCGCCCACCCACCCACCCATCCATCATGCATCCATCCATTCTCTCTTCTGTTATTGCTGTTGACTCTTAGACTCTCCATTTTAATGGTTTATTACTTATTACTTTCCTTAAATATATATATTCTCGACTTCTAGATTTAATCAATGATTGTATTTAATCAGATTGCATCACCTGTGTTCTTTTGACATGCCTCCATTTTTGTTTTTTGAGCACTAACTTTCTGATATAAGATGCTGTAGGCTCATCTTGTACCTTCTCTACCATAGCCCTATAGTCAGCCATTTCTGTGCAGATTTCTGGGTCCTTTTTGAGGACAGTGGTCTTAGATTCTGTTACA